>NC_080846.1:5722987-6326566 GCF_030435755.1 Ochotona princeps
CCCGCTTAGGGCACTCAGGTCCCGCCCCCAGAGCTGGGCCCCGCCCCGTACGTGCAGTCACTCAGGGACACGCCCGCCTAGGGCACACGGGCCCGGCCGCCCCTGGAACTCCGGTCGTGGGCACCCAGTGGGTGTGACCCGGAGTGGGCTGAGGGTTCGAGAGAGCAACAGCCCCCACTATCCTGTCGGGGGAATCAAGGCCGATCCCTGCGCCGCGGGTTGGCCTGGGGCTGGGAATTCCGAGGCTAACATCACCTCAGCTCCTCCAACCTGCCCTGCTGTTCCGCCTCCCCGGCCCCTAGGCGCGTGAAAGATGGCTGCCTTTCCCTCAGGGTCTGCTTGAGGAGCCCGCTGGAGCGGCTTTTCCAGTCCCTTCCCGGCTGGCCTTCTTTGGACCACGGGGGAATGTCTTGCCCCGGAACTTGCCAGGCACTGAGAGCCTGTCTGTGGAACCCGCGAGCCCCTTCACGGTGGTGCCCGGCTCCCGCAAGCTGAGGGGGTGCGCCAGCGAGCTTTGGAGACCCTCAGACCCAATTCTTGCATGCTGGTTAACGTCATGAGCCAGCCTAATGTGGCCCAATCTCTGCCCCAGCTCTCACTGGCGGGTCCTGTGGTAGAGCCCCGTCAAGCAGACCCTCCAGCTCTAGATTCCGTGTGCAGCGGTCAGTGATAACTAGCCCAGCTGAGATCTCCCGCACGGTTAGGTACAATAGTCTAACCTGGAAAGGTTCTCCGGCTTCTCTCCTCTAAATCATGCAGTCTCCGCCCCTCATTTCCCTGTAAGCGTAGTGGCCTGGTTGATGGAGGTCCCCAGGAGTCAGTCCCCACCTGCAACATTCTCCCTCAGTGTCTCCCCTCCCACACATTCCCATACGCACCCTCCCCAAGCGATCTACAGCAGGTGCAGACGCCTGGGGAAGAAACTGACACATGGGAGAGCTCTCTCCCTCCTCCCTCCCTCCTCCTTTGCCTCCCCCTCCCTCTCCTGCCTCCTCTCCCTTTATTTCGGCCTCCCTCTCCCACTTTCCTGGGAGTTTAGCAGTGATCTCCCTCCCTCCACTCACATGGAGGCAGCACCCACACTGGAGCCCCCTTTATTAAACACTTACTGCAGGCCAGAGGTTGGACTTACTGCTTTGCAGCTGTATTATGGCTCATCTCGGGGTCCCTGCAACCAGGCAGCAAAACTCTAATTTCGTAGATGAGAAAGTCAAGACCAAATTGAGCTTAGTGGCGGCTCCACGGTGCAGAGCCAGCCCATGGGGAGGCTCTTGGGGTGGGGGAATCTGTTTGACTCTGAAACATGCATCCTTTGCACTCCTCCAGGCTGCCCTACTTTGCTTTTTAAAGAAAGCATGTAATGACCTAAATCCATCTCACTGGCGACACTCCAAACCGGAAGCTGAGGAGAACTTCCCTATCCATTTAGAAGGGCAGGTCACAGGGTCCACCCTTCCGATGAGCACCCCCAAACTCCTCAGGGTCTTTATCGACAGTCTCTCCCCAGCCCCCATGTGCCCCATGGTTGTGAGGTTATGCAGCAAGGCCAGAGGCCAGCACCTAGCAATCTGAGAGCCCACAGGGCCTGCCATCCCCGGGATGAGTCACAGTTCTGACCTGCCGGTTCAGAACCTTCCTTAGGCTTCTCCTGGTGAGCTTGCCCCAGGAATACCTCGGCCCCTGATGGTGGAAGCTGATGTCTCAGAGCTGCTTTTCGCTGTACCTGCTATGGCAGCTTCTTCTGATGGGCCCCCACTCACCTTCACAGTCTGTGTCAGCTGTGTCCAAGCTGACAGCCTTTTCGTCACCTGCGTCTCCAGCCCAAGGAGGTGGGACGAGGTAGCATAATAAGCAGGGGAGACCCCCTAAAGTTTATCAGGAAGTGTGGCATTGTGGTGACAAGGAGCCATGGGTTGTTTTGAAGGTGGGAGTTTTTGAGTGTTTCTGGAGTTAGGGGCACTGGATGTGGCTGTTCACAGTGCATCTTACACAAGGGCACCACCCCCAGGGCCACATCATAGCCTCGTGGCATTCCATCTCTCAGGGCAGTGCTGTACGTCAGCCCGCTGAAAGCCAGTGCCACGCCACTTCTCCCGTGGCTGGACGCACGTGTTTTGGAGAAGGGACGTGCCTTCCCTACTTGCACAAAGGCCCATGTGGGCTGGTGGCCACCCTGTGTGGAGAACGGACCAGTCAAGCCTAGAAGAGGGAAAGCGGAGGGCAAGGAATGGTTCTGGCAGTTCCAGGCCCCGATGCAGGGTGGACACAACAGCAGGGCGGTTAGCTGAGCTGCACCAGCCCAGCGCCCAGCCCAGCGGCAAAGATACCCACATCCTCCCTCAGGGTCCACCCTGGCTCCTGAGCCCAGCCTCCTGCTAATGCAAACCTTGAGCGGCAGCGAGGATGGCCAAAGCACGTGGGTTCCTACCCACCCCTGGCTATGCGGCACACACTGGGGAGTGCGCCAGGGGAGCTGTGCCTCTGTGTGTCTTTCCAGAGAAACAGATGGGGCGTCTTCCCGAGCGATGCTGAGAAGACCCCTAGAGTGGCTTAGATGTGCCGAGAGGTGACAAGGCTGCACACTCCCGGGCCTCGCTGCTGCGTGAGCACTCGGCCCTCGGATCCCCCATGCTTGGTCACAGGTCCATTCGCCTTGTCTTTCCTTCCTGGCTGGGGGTGGGGTTGGGGGTTCCTACCAGCCTGCTGAACACTGGAAGTTGAGGAGACCCTCTCTAACGACCAGCTAGCTCCCCAGTGGGAGAGCTGCTTTCCCCCACCTTCTCACGTGAGACATCAGAGGAGGAAAGCGTGTGCCAGCAGGAGTGCAGCAGAAGCTGGCCAGAGGTCACCGCAAGCTGACCGGCGAAGCAGAAACGATGCCGTCTGGGACCGTGCAGGCTCTTCCCAGAGCACGGACGCCTACCTGGCGGATACATGCACTCTGGAATCTCATCCAGTGTTAGGAGAGGGGGCTCTGCCCAGGGCCTGCCAGAGGGCAGGGGTCCTCAGGGCTAGGCTGAGCATATCCTGTGTGTGGGGGCGGGGTAGACAGCCCTATGGACTATTTATAACAATACAGACGTGAGGCCCCGGAGAGGAGCTACCAAGGCAGGGCCAGGTACCAGGTGCGCATCAGCATGAGTCAGTGTTCAGTGAAAATGGGGCCCTGAAAGATGCTGGGCACCCTGATACGAGGAGACACACAACCTGCCCATCTTCAGATTTCAACCACTCTAGAACAAATTCTGGAAGCTCCGTTTTCTCATCTGTAAAAAAGGAGTTGAGTGGCCAACCTCATGGCACAGGGGTAAAGCTTCCATCTGCCTATGCTACAATCCAATGGTCACCAGTTCAAGTCCTGGCTACTCTATTTCCCATGCAGCTCCCTGCTTGTGGTCTGGGAAAGCAGTGGAGAATAGCCCAAAGCCTTGGACTCCTAAACCCATATGGAGACCCAGAAGAAGCTCCTGGCTCCTGGCTTCAGATTGGTCAGCTCTGGCCATTGCAGCCACCTGGAGAATGAACCAGCAGATGGAAAATTCTCTTTCTCTCTATCCCTGCCTTCCAAATAAGTGAATTAATTCTTAAAAATAAATCAGCAAAATAAAGAGGAAACAAGGGCATACCTCTTTCCACAGCCTTCTTTATTTGGTGCTGTTTCCTGGGCCTGGTTTTATTTGATCTTTCTAATGTCTCATGACTCCCACGTGTGTGCATCTGCTTTCCCCAGCGTAAGATGGGCCTTGTGGTATAAGCCGCCCCAGATCCTACACGTCATGGAGGACAGAGCTCGCTAGCAGGTGCCCGTCCCCACCGCCAGGGGGCAGCGCAGCCCAGGGAGAAGGGTCCCTGTTAGGCGCCGCATTCCCTGTTTCTTACCTTGCAGGAACTGTGCCCGCCCTCCCACGCCCCCACCCCACCCACCAGCCATGAACATCACTCCTACCCACAAGGGAAAAGAGGATGCCCCAGGAGCCGCCGGCAGCCCCTGCACAGGGAAGCTGGGCAAAAAAATGCAAGCACAGGGTCGGCACCTACATGCCAGGTGCTCAGAAGGGCCCACCGGGGACGCCAGCAGCTCCTCCCTTGGAGGACACTTAGCAGCACCTGGACAGCTCCAGCTGCTCCTGGCATCTCATGGATAGAGGCTAGGGAGGCTGTGCTCCACCGGAGGAGGCACAGGAGCCTCTCCACCCCCATCCCTGCTGGCAGAGACCCACCTGGCCCTATCGGCCGTGTCCAGACCAAGACACCTCAGCCAGCTTCCAGGTGCATGCTGCCCACTCAGTGCCTTCTTGGGGCCTGTCACAGTCAGCAGAAACAGAGGAGGGGATCAAGGGAATGGCAGTCACAAAGGGGGCAGCCTGGGATGGCTGCTGGATGGCTGGCCATCAGACTCGGACAAACCACCACAGGCCAAGGGAAGAACGTTCTGCTGCATGAAGACAGGAGTCTCCCAAGAGATGTGCAAAAACAAACACCATGCCCACACCAATCTCAGGTGGCTGCTTTCAGAGCTGAAGGTCAAGGTAACCCTTTTGGAGCTTTGCAGAACTGAGCGTTCCCTTTGGAACCTTCTAGAAGCAGTCCCAGTATATTGGATGGCTAAGAACCTTCTAGAAGTGGTGGTCCGGTAAATTGGACACCTAAAAACCTTCTAGTAAACTGGGAGCTTGCTAAGACATGCAAAGCCCATAAAGTTGTCATCTTCTTCTCACCTCAGCCTATAGACCCTTAAGGCCTTGACCAACCGTTGCCAAGTTAGCGAAGGAGAGACAAGAGGGAAAGAGACGAGGAGACAGAGAGAGATCATTCATGCACTAGTTCACCCTCAGATGGTTTCAATGGCTAGGACTGAGCCATGCTGAAGCCAGCAGCTTCATCCAGGTCTCCCACTTGGGTAGCAGGGGCCCAAGTGCCTGGGCCTCCTCAACTGCTCCCCAGGCACATCAGCTGGGACATGGACTGAAAGAACAGCAGCCAGGATCAGAACCAGGGTTCATAGGGGATGCTGGCATCTTAGGCCATGACTCAACCCACATCATCACCACAAAGCCAGCCCCAAGACCACTGAGATGGTAGGCTACTTGATGGGCAATGGTGTGGGTTACATGACCTGCTAGAAGGCCCAGCATCCTAACGAGGGCCTAGTATGGAACGTGCTGGGTCTGTGACCAGCAGGTGGGATAGGCTGGAGTTCTTAACCGTGCCTTGGGGCTGCTCCAGTATGACATCAGCACAGATGCCAAGTGTTGGCCAGACAGGACCAATAACCAGGGATGGGGGTAGGGCAGCCAAGCCTTGACACCAGGTCCTTGCACAGAGGGGCTTGGGCCACAAATTCCCTGTCATTCTCAGGTTGGGCAGGGAGAGGGAGTTGACAGAGCAGAGCCTTCCAGGATCAGGGTATCAGACAGGTCTAGTGTACTGTGTTGTCATGGAAACGGCCCTGGGTTCAAATTCCAGCCCCTCCACTGGTTACAAGGCACCCTTGCTTAGCCAATCACTCTATCAACAGCCATTGAGTTGTTCCCAGTTTGCTCCAAGAAACCCAGAGTAGGCATTTACAAGACCGTATGGAATGCACAGCCCTGGGGGCGGTGGGAAACGCAGGAGTGGGAAGAAGGGCATATCCAGTCAGGCCCCTCAAGAGCACCTGCCACCCCTTTAAAGAGAGAAAAGGAATTATTTGCAAAATAGTGGCGGAGGGTTTCGGGCTGTGAGAACAGCCCACGCAAATCCCCCAAGGAGTATTTTCCTTACATGTGTTAGAGTGCTTGGGCTGTGGGCAGCGGGAGACCGCACCAAAATGTCTTTAAGAAGGAGGATTGTAGGGCTCACATCACTGGGAAGTCCCACAAGTAGTTTGGGCCGTGACAAGATACAGTTCCCCTGAAAAGAAGAAAGTCTCTATCATCTTTCTTGGAAGAAAGGACTGCCTTTCCAGAAACTTCTAGCAATTTGTGTCCTATCACTAGCCTGAATTGGGTCATGGGTCCCCCAAAGCCATCATCCTGACCACATAGCAGTCCATGCTGAGTAGGACGGAGCACTTGGCTCAGTTATCCAGGGGTGCCTTTGGAGCTGAGGTGCAGGACTTGGGACCTACTGGAGGAGGTGCGGGCTGCGGAGGTCCGCCCGCAGAGCCACGTTGGCTGTGGGCGTCTGCTTCCCAGGCACCATTCCCGCAACAGCCAACACGCCGCAGTGGGGCCTAACAAACACCCAAGGGAGGGTGTAGTTCTGAGGGAGGCATGTGAGGCTGGACAAGAGATTAGTACACGGACTCTGGGGGTGGGAGCCCGGCGTCCCGCATGGTTAATGTTGGCTAGCAGCCACAAGGTGGGCAGGGAGAGGCAGCCTGGCAGCTTGTCCAGCAGGCAGCTGCATCCTTGGGCTGGCTGCTCACTGGGGAGAATGTCACAAGAGTCGGCAGAGGCACCGATGATCAGGGAAGAAGCTTCTGGAAGGGAAGTGTGCAAGGGCCCTGTGCCGCTCGCACCACGCTGAACAAGGTCCAGGGGCTGGTCACTCCCACTTGGAGCGCTTACCTGCTGCCCTGGGCTCTGGGCCAAACTGTGAGCATCGTCATGCTCACCCCTGCAGGTGCGTCCTCTGGGACCGCCCCCATCCCAGGGTGATGACCCAGGAGAGACCCAGGTGAGACCTGTGCCCTATTTTTTTGGGGGGGGAGAAGGACCTACCTCTTCTCAGCCAGTAGAGACTGAGTTCTGCCGTCTTTAGGCTGATTTGAGTCTCCTCCAACCAGGCCATTCAAGGATGTTCTTGTGAACAAGCTCACGGCAGTGGGGCTCAGACCCCCGACTTTGAAACAGACGAGCTTTCCATTTATTCCATGCTAAGAATGAAGGTAAGAGAGTGTGAGTTCTGGAGCCCCTGCAGCCGTCCTGCAGGCATGAGACATCAACCTGTCTCAGAACAGAAACCACACAGGTTGGGAAGTGTCAGAGAGACAGCTGGGTGACAACGTACTAGTCACGACCCTGACCTCTCCAGCGACTCCGTAATCCCTTCTGCACCTCACTGCTTTGGGCTGGTTCTTCTATAACTAAGGGCAGATGGTGCCTGGTATCCATGCCCATAAGAACACACATATTGGTAACATATCCAAGACACTGTGGCCAAGCCTCACGTGGCTGCTCAGGTCCTGTCCCCAGAAGCTGTGAGCATCCCAGATGTTGAAGGTGTGGTGACCATAGATACAAATGCTGCGGGAGGCCAGTTCCTTCACTGCGGGAGAGGTAGGGTCCAGACAAGACGAGCCATCTTGTATGTGCAGGTTCCTCCAACACGGGTCTGTGCGAGGAGGATTTCCTGGGGTATGCAGGAGCCCTTACAGGGCAGGTGGGGACCTCCCTGCCTCCTTGTTGTGGTCCTGTGAGGTTGGGCGGATTCTGGGCTGAGGTCCCTCCCCTGACCAGAGGCCATCGCTGACCGGCGGATGGGTATTTTCCATGGTGTAGGCATCCCTTCTGGGGTCACCTACCTGGCAATCCTTGTGCAGGCCATGCAGACATGTGTTCCTTCCCAGCTGTCCGCCTGCTCCTGGGCAGAGCAATGGGTTAACTTTCAGAACATTTTGTAGCAAGCAGGACAATTCAGTTAACATAAAGGAATCGGTTTCCTGCTATAATAGTCTCTAGGAATTCACTAGAACAGCATGTGTGGGGCCAAGGAGGTTGGCTGGCCCTGGGTGGGTCCTCTTCTTCCATTGGGCTATGCCCAAAAATTCCTGGGTGCTCCAAGACTTAGGGAAGTGGTTTCTGATCAATTCCAGAAATGCTGGGCCTTCAAGGTCAGAACACCAGCGCCCTCGTGTGGCCAGGAGGGGTGTCTGCACCTCCTTCGCTCCCCAGCCCCAGCACTGGCAGCTGGAGCCTCACTGGGTGTTGAGGCGGGCAGTGCTTGGCATCTGCTCCTGTCCCGGAGTCTCAGGCTCCTGCGTAACATGACGTGGCACAACCACCTGACAGGGCGTGTAGCAGGGGTCAGGGTGTCTGTTTCCACCTTGAGACTCCCCCAGGACACAGCCAGGGAACCTCACACCAGGATGGTATCTGTCCACCCAGCCCCGGGTGCGCCCTGAGCCACGGCTCCCGCCCCTTCCTGCCTCAGGGTGTGTGTGGGGGGACCCACAAACCAGACACGCATGAGCACACCCCATAGACTTTGTAGCTGCTTTTATTATTAATGTTATCTTCTCCTTTAAGCATCCCTTTAAGGGTGAAATGAAATCCAACCATTTAGAGAGAAAATGATTTCAGAATGTACATATCGATTTTTTTCCTTACAAAAAAAATAATACTCTTATGATTACTGATGTTCTTAAATTACACGCGTCCCGGGGCCACACCTCCTTCTCGGGCAACTCCCCACCCCCACCCCAGCTCTCACCTCGTCCCCTCCGGAGCTCTCCCCAACCCGCGCCTGGGGGAAAAAGTGAATAGGGTCATGGTCCTGGCGCCAGTGGCTCTTGTGGAAAGAACCCTGCCGGTGGCACGTGTGTTGGCGCTCACATTCCACAGGCTTCCCCTTCATGGTGGGGGGGCAGCCCTAGGGCACACTGACCCCCAAGTGGGTGCCCTGATTACATTGAAACATGGCCCCCAATTGGCTGCTGCTGTCTTCCTCTCCTTTGGGGTCACTGGCTCTGCAGATCTCTTACAGCAGCCAGACTGGGGTTCTAGGAACCCTGCTGGTCCTAGGGCGGAGGACCTGCCATGCCCACTGGGGCCGAGGGTGCTACGGCACAGTGGGCAAGCTGCTGCACCCACTGACCCATGAGGACAGCCCCACTTCCAGGGTCATCTGAGACCCAAGAGGACCCAGAGAGGTGGGCTGCCACGACTTAAAGAAGGGACCCCCCCCCCAGGGTGTGATGGAAGGATACTGTGGACCCTGCCACCCTCCCCGCCAGCAAGCTCTGGGCCATCAGGGAATACCCCTAAAATACCCAGGAAGGGCTGCCCCTCCACCTGGGGGGGTGGTGAAGGGTGTGGCTGGGGAGCTGCGGGCATTGGGTGTGCAGCCTGCTGAGGGCCAGGGCCTCTCACACCCTAGACTCTGGGACAGACAGATGGCTAGACGGACCCTGCACCCCTGACTCAGGTCCTGCAGCACCTCCCTTCCACCACGGAATTCCCGTCCCAGCCACTTTCCGGGGTTGGGATGGGGGAGGGCCGGCTGGGCTCCAACATCCACACACAAGCATCTATTTACAGAGACACCTGAATGAAGACAGGTACAAAGACACACCCAGCATGCACCCATGCCCGTCCGCAGACACGCACACGCATAGACACGGACACCCCTGACACAAGCAGACGCCGGGAGAGGGCCACTCCTCATCACACCCGCTATGGGCTCACCCCCACTGAGCTTCAGGGAGCAGGAGCAGCTGGTTCCACAGGCTCTGACCCATGCCGGCAGCTCCATGACATCCCATGATGTCACCTGCCCCCCATCCCCCTAGGCATCCTCTTCTCCCTGCTGAGCACTCCGCAGCCCAGCTAGAGCTGCCAAGGCTCCTGGTGGCTCTGTAACCCCGCCCTGGCCCAGAGAGACCATCTGGGCTCACACCTTTACTTCCCTTGCTTTTCCCTGCTACCCCCAGGCACCTGACGGTGGGAGCAGGCGCAGCCACTCTGCAGGCACAAAGAAAAGCGGAGTTGGGCTGGTGGCTGGATCCGCCTCCCCGGCCCAGAGGCCACCACCATCTTGTAGCTCAGGGACCCAACGACATTAGAACCAGCCCCGCCTCCACACAGTGAGCAAAGAGGAATGAGGTGATCTAAACTGGCGTCAGCAACTTTCTTCAGCCCAGGACAACCTCCTGTCCCTTCCTGAGCCAGGCCCCCTCCCAACACACACACACGGAGGGGCAGGGCAAGGGGCAGGGACTGAACACGAAACATCCAGGGAAAAGTTACGGGGAGGAAGCGCCCCCTCCCCCAAGGGCTCCCCGGACTGGGTGGGGGCTCCACAGAGCAGGGTGGGGGCCCAGCACAGGCCAGCGCCTCTTCCAGCTGCAGCCCGCCCCTCCCTCAGCCCCTGCCCCCCAGGGAGGGCAGCTATGTAGACACACACCTCTCAGGGCTGCCCCACGGGGGGCCAGTGCCCGGCAGGTGGCTGCCCACCTGTGCCACCTGGCCGCCTCTGCGCTTCCAAGGGACCAGCAGGCACTCTTCGTGAGGGTGAGGGGGTGGGAAAGGGCTGCATAGACGGCCTGCTACCTCTCCTTCAGGAGGGATTAGTGGTTTTTTTGTTTGTTTTCTTTGTCAAGCAAAAGGCCTGACTCCTGATTGAAAAGGGACTGAGGACGGCAGGGCCGTGTTCCCCTCCCTTCCCTTCCCCTCCCCTTCCTTCCGGACCTCTCTAGGGTCCCCAGGGGTGGGGCGGGCAGGGAAAAGGGCAGGCCCCGCCTGCCACGGGCACGTGGAGGAGGGCAGGATGACCGAGGACGCAGAGAGCTCGTGGAGCCGCCTTAGCCTCCCGTTGCGTCCAACCTGCCGCGGGGTGGCGGCGCGGGCAGCCGGGCCTCGGGCGCTGCAGCACCCCGCCGAGCACCCCCGGCTCCGGCCCCTGACGCCCCCGCCACCGTGCCACGGGGCTCCGTGTAGGGGTTGTCCAGCAAGTATCGGAACTGGTCGTAGTTCTTGAGCAAGTACTTGGGTGCGTACATGTGCTCGCTGGGGTCGGCGGGCGGGTACTCCTGGCGCGTGCCGTCGAACCAGCCGCCCGTGCGGATGAGGCTGCGGATGTAGTTGAGGTCGCGCTTGTCCTCGTAGTCGCCCCAGCGCGGGAAGTCGCCGTTCTGGGCCGACACGAGCTTGAAGTAGATGCCCTCGGGCGTGAAGCACCAGGAGCAATGCCAGCCGGCGAAGTGCAGCGGGCTGCCCAGCGACCACTGCACCAAGATGTGGCCCGTGCGGTTCTCGTACTGTCGGAAGTTGGGCATGGTGTAGTACTGGCGCCGCCGCAGGCGGATGCCGTCCAGGCCGTAGACGGCGCGCAGCATGTCCACCGTGCAGCCCGACACCACCTCCAAGGTGCCTGGCTGCTTCCAGAAGAAGCCATAGAGCGACTTGCGCATGTGGAAGGCGAAGGGCTCAGTCCAGCCGTCGTAGAGCTTGAGGAAGAGGACCCCGTCGCGCGCAGGGATCTCATCTGCGTCGTCGATGATGAAGACGTCGTCGGGGCGCAGGTTGCGCAGGCGAGACACGCCGTCCTGCGTGAGGAAGGTGCGCAGGTAGTCGTCCGCGATCCAGCCGTCCTGGCGGCCGCCCGGCGGGAAGTGGTCCAGGAAGACGTAGAGCACCTTGTGGCGGATATACTCGAAGGTGCCGTTGGTCAGCATTTCACGGAACTTGAGCGGCCGCGGCTCGCCATAGGCCGTGAAGTTGGACTCGCACACCACGAAGGCGTCCACCACGTCGCCCAGCTCGTGGAAGCGCACGTCCAGCAGGTCAAACTCGTGATTGACGTTGATGGCGTTGATGACGCGCCGCGGCACCTCGCGAGGCACCAGGCGCTCCTTGGTGGGCAGGTTCGAGTACTGCACCACGGTGGGCACGCCGCAGCTGGGCCCGTGCCAGCCCGGCAGGCACACGCACTCCACCCACTTGCGCCGTGGCGCACGCTCCCGTGCGCTCAGGCTGTGTCGTGGCGAGCGCCGCGCCCCTGTCCCTGCCGCTGCACCTGCTGCTGCTGCTGCCCCGGCCCCCTCGGCCCCCTCGGGCTTCTCCTCTGGCCGCCCTGCTGCCGCTGCCCCAGCTGCCCCGGCTGCTACCGCCGCCACCGATGGCTTCTCCAGCATCTTGGTGCCCGGCTTGAAGCAGACGCCACCGGCTTTGGTGCGCACGAAGTACTCGGTGGTGTCCTCGGGCAGCACGAAGTCCACGCGGTGCAGCTCCTCTGCAGCCTTGCTGGGCGGCAGCGGCTGCAGCAGGGGCGAGTGCGAGTAGAGCGGGGTACGCAGCAGGTCGGGGCCGGCCGGCTCGGCGCTGGCCTGCGGCGTGACGGGGGCACTGTTCCAGAAGAAGCAGGACACCAGGTTGGGGCTGAGGGAAGCCAGTTCCCGGGGGAAGGTGACATAGCTCAGGGTCTTAAAGAAGTGCAGGAAGGAGATGAGGCACAGGCCGGCCATACAGAAGACGAGAAAGAGCTTGTAGCGCCTCATCTTCATCCTGCAAAGACGGGGAGGGAGAGAGTGAGACAGTGAGGGATCGCCCGGCTCCTGTCCTGCGAGGGAGACCTGAAGACTACTCCCCAACCCTAGCGACTGCCTCTGTCCCCTGGACACCCCCTCCGCTCCTACAGCCCTCCTCCTGGGGAGCACACATAGACCCAGCACCAGCCCTTCCACCTGCCACCCAACTTGGACCCAGCAGCTTGCACCATCTGCTTTGGCTCCAAGAGTAAAATGTATCCTGAGAAAAACTCAAACCACAGTGGAGCTCACAGACCAGGGAGCACCTCCATCTGCACTGTCCCCCTCCCCCGCGGGGGGGCGCTGTGTTTCTGTATAACTTCTCTGTCTTCTTTCTCATGGACACACTGACACACCTTTCAGGGTGTATATTTAAGGAAGAGAACAGTAAAATCCTCCCCTCAACCCCCTGAGGTGCCTTAGGCTGATTCCAGATGTAAGCAAATGGATGTGAAGGGCTTTCTCTGCCACTATTCTGCTCTTGGTTAACTTTTTTAAAATTTGCTTTTAAAGATTTATTTATTGTTATTGGAAAGGCAGATTTACAGAGAGAAAGAGAGACAAAGATCTTCGATCTGCTGGTTCACTCCCCAAATGGCTGCAAACGGCCAAAGCTGAGCCGATCCGAAGCCAGGAACTTCCTCCAGATCTCCCACACAGGTGCAGGGTCCCCAGGCTTTGGGCCGTTCTCGACTGCTTTCCCAGGCCATAAGCAGGGAGCTGGATGGGAAGTGGAGCAGCCAGGACATGAACCGGTACCCATATGGGATGCTGGCGCTTGGAGATGAAGGATTAACCAGTTGGGTCATCGCACCAGCCCCAGTTGAACGTTTTTCACCAAGTTTATCACCTTGAGCTGTCTCCTTCCATCCCTGAGGGAATGAAAAGCTTTCTGTATCCATGGAAATAAGAGCTGCTGTTTGCTCAGACATGCTCTGTCGCACTCCACGGCTATTTATGAATGAGTCCCTCCATGTATGGGCAGGCTGACACCATTTATTTCTGTTACACTGTATTCGTCCATGGCTGTGAGGACTCTTATATGTATATATTTTTCCTAGTTTAGATAAACCTCTAGAGTATTTGTAGTTGATTAGAAATGTTGCAAAAAAATCACTTCTCGGCCTTTCGGCTAAAGTGAGGATCTTCTTATCTCTCCTCTCTGAGTATCTTGACTTTTCAGTTAAAAAAATAAAAAATATTTTTTATAAAAAGAAACATTGCAAAAACAGGACACGGGGTCCTGACATGCCTCGCCCAGCCTCTCCTGCTGCTAACATTTTCAGCTCCATGGCACCTGTGTCACACCAGGAAACTGACCAGACACGCCACCAGCCACCTCCATACGAGCTCAGGCGGGTACACAGGTGTGCTGGGTTACAGCCATCTGGCCAGTGGGCGCAGTGGGCACCCAACGAGTCACAGAAGCCCAGCCCTTGTCACTCTCCTTCCTTCCTCCAGCTCTTTCTGAGTTCTCTGGTCCTTCCTCAGGATTACAAGGGTGCCCTTCCTACCAGTGGGGTGTCCTCCTCTGAGCAGGGGAATGTCGAGAGAAATACACACTGGATTTGAAGCAACTAGGACCTCACCAGTTCCCTCGCCATTCTGAACCAGACTTTACCTGTGTGCCATCATGAGTAAACTTCCTGGCGTGTGATAGCCTTCTGTTCCTTGCAACGAGCAAGCCACAATGAACAGGGAAGACACTCCCCTGAGTGTCCAGGTGGTTCTGGTGCCATGACACCTGCAGCTGCCCATGGGCAGGGAGGACAGGACCGGGGCTGCCCCCTGCACCACCTTGATGTCTGGTGTCTCCTCTCTCCATGTTGCATTAAGTATGGCAGTTAGGGTTAGCACGCAAGAACAAGGGCATGTCCTGCCTTCTCTGTGTCACCTCTGTGCCTCCCCCCCACAACCCCTCATGCCAAGCCTGAGGGACTAAGCTGCCCCTGAAGTGGAACGGGCATGTCCTGGGGTTGCCACCACCAGGTGACAGCAGCCCAGAGTCAGGGTGGCCCTGCCCAGGTCAGCGTGACCCAGCTGCCTCCGCCCCGACCAGGCTGGCCTCCAAGATCTGGTAACCTCGGCCGGCTGCGGGGCCCGTCTGAAGACACACTTACAGGTGCCCCTCTTGGATCCAGAAAGCTTTCAGGAAAAGGCCTGGGGTGGGTGGGACCAAGCATGTCTCCCAACAATCACCTGGGGGCTCTGAGGCACGGAGGTGAGGCCCACTTTCCCTGGGACCCAGCTTCCTCCTCTTCATCTCTTCCTGGTCTGTGGGCCGTGGCTGGGGCCGTGAACACTAAGGAGCCAATGGGTAAAGTGGAATAAACAAATGGGCTGGGATATTCAGGGTTTCATGTGACCAAGCCACCCTAGGAGGTCCCTGTAACTTCCTATTACCACAGACGGGGAAACTGAGGTTCAGGGACACCAATGAGATCTGAAGGACATTAAGATGGCCAGGGACTAGTGTTGTGGCATAGTGGGTAAGACCACTGCCTGCCACGCCCACTTCTATGGGTGCCAGTTAGTGTCCCGGCTCCCTGTGGCTCATGTGCTCAGGCCCCTGCACCCACGTTGGGAGACCAGGATGAAGCTCCTGGCTTGGGCTGGCTCAGCCCTAGCTGCTGTGTCCATCTGGGAGTGAACCAGCACATAGAAGATCCCTAGGTATCTTTCTTTTCAATAAAAAAAATCTTAGGAAACGGCTGCCCAGCCAGAACTCAGCCCCTGTCTTCTTCATGGAGGCTGACAGCAGTGTATGGCACGTGGGGGTCCCAGATGTGAGCTGATGCTGTAGGACTCAGCCGAGCCCCAGCAGGTGGCACTTTTGCCTGCCTTACAAGGTGTCGCACAGCGGGTGATGCTGCAGTCTGACGTGATGGCTCCATGTCTAAAGCCTCATCCTAGAAGTGCTAGGATCCCATAAGGGCAGCAATTCACGTCCCAGCGGCCCCACTCCCCATCCAGCTCCCTGCTTGTGGACTGGGAAAGCAGTCGAGGGCGGCCCAAAGCCTGGGGACCTGGAACCTGCGTGGGAGACCCAGAAGAGGCTCTGGGCTTCAGATTAGTTCAGCTCTGGCTGTTGTAGCCACTTGGGGAGTGAACTAGCAGATGGAAGATCTTTCCATCTCTCCACAAGTCTGATCTACCTTTCCAATAAAAACAAATCTGTAAAAAAAAAAAATGTCACAGAGCAACAGTCAGGTGCAACAGTGAGACCAACCCCCACTGAGGTCAAGTGCCAGGCTGTGTCCTGAGTGTGTCGCACGCCTCACCTCCCGGACTCCCCCACCACACATCATCTCCACGGCACAGGTAGGGACGCCAAGGCCAGGGAGATGACATAACTTTCACAGCGCCACACAATCAGTGTCACATAGTTCACAAGTTCTGTAGGGCCACCTGATGGTGGAACTGTCCTACAGCCTTGCCATCTGCCAAGTCCAAGGCAAGGAGGGGGATGGGACCCCCACAAAGAGACCCTTGTGGACAGTGAAGAGAGCCTGGGAGGTGACACGGTCTCCAGCACATGGGACGCACACAGCAGCGGGGGACGGGTGTTCACCTAACTTGTGCTGCTCGTTTGCTCAACAACCACTGTGGGAAGGCATGGTGACTGTGCCACACGGATGGACCCAGCCCCACGCACCTGCAGCCGGCACAGCGCGGGCAAGGCAACCTAGAAGCTCACATACACCTGGGCAGATTGCACTTGAGACAGTCACGCCCAGGAGAAGGACAAAGCAAAGGGGCGTGAGTGCCGTGATGAAACAAGCTGGTGGGGGCAGGTGCCTGGAGACCCCCGACAGGTGACAGCTGGACTGCACTCAGGTGCACCTCAGGAACTGAGAACCCACTGCTGCCGGGAGTCTGGGGGGAGCTGGCTGGCAAGGGGGTCGGTGCTCGGGGACTAGAGCCAGAGGTCCGCCTTCCCCGTGGGGAGCAGGGAAAGGCAACTTCCTGTCCGTTCCTCCATCCTGGAGCTGCCACCCTCGGACACCAGGGTGCCAGGACTCCCACAGCTGGCTGCTCTGGAGCTGTTCCTTTTGGGATCTGGCCTGAGCCATACCACAGGCGTCCAGGTGTAGATCGGCGTGGCCCAAGCCAACGCCCCTGACCAGCAGTAAGTCACGGTCTTTGGATGCAGCCAGTTCCATTTCTCTGGAAAACCCCAACTCCCGCAGTGGTATCTCAGCCCGGGTCACGAGGGAAGAATGTTCCAGACAAGAGGGCAGCTTACATGGGAGTGCCCCAGAGGGCAGACTCAGATCCCACAGGGCTGTGGCCATGGTTGGAAACATGGCCATCACTGCCCAGCTCTAGGGGTGGGGTGGGGACTGACTTCAGCTGGAACAACTTGGGCCACTGCTAGTCTCAAGGGCAGAGCAGGGGCAGCCGTAAGGAGGCTGCTGCGCCATCCAGCGGCGAGACAAGGTGGCTTGGGCCAGAGGTGCATAGTGCAGGGTGCAATGGGTCCACCAGAGAGGTGTGCAGTCCGTAGCGAGGGGGGATCTACCGTGTCTGGGATGGAGAAGGCCCCCTCCATGCACCCCTCAAGTGGAGGGCACCCCACAGGGGCCCTGCATTGGCCACTGCTGTGCTCCCCCGAGGCAGAAAGTCAAGGACACAGCCAGAGTCCCACACCAGCTGGCCCCAGCACTGGAACCTAAACGTTGGTCTCGTCTGAACCGAAATCTCGGCTGCTCTTCCTGCAGCGTGATCTGTCCAGTCCACAGGACAACCGCGTGCAGGGCACCCTGTTTGGGGCCTGTGAGCCCCACGTGCAGGCTGGGAGCAGGAGGGAGGTGGGGATCACTGTTTAGACTGCTGAGACACATTCCCACCCTGCTTCCCACGATGTACTGGGCTTGACTACCTGCCAAACTCAAGGCCCGGTGAGCGCCTAGATGCCAGAACCTGCCCGGAGATACAAGCTTCACTGCGGACAAAGTGGGCGCCTCCCACGGGCTGGGCTGATCCCAGCTGTCCAGCGACCATGCGCGGGCCCTTCCTCAGGGCGCCACACTGCCCAGGGATGTCCTACCACCTGCTCTGCAGTACAGCCGGACCCCCTGGCACCCGAGCACCCCTGCCCCAGGCCAGACCTCCCACCTGCTCCCTGTCTCCTTGCAGAAAGCACGGACTCGCCCTCTTCTGGGCTTCGTGGGCCCCTGTGAACAACAGCGGATCACCTGACCTCTTGGAACCTTAACTCCTCCATCCAGAAAATGGGCAGAATCACCCTGGCCCTGCCCACTTCATCAAAGCCCTGGCTCCTGTGTATCTCTCAGCACTTGCTGCTAGGCTAACTGCTCCTTGGTGTCTGCCTGGCAGAGCCTACGGAAACGCACTTGGCAGAGGCCCAGCCAGTCCTGCCTATGTCATGGCGTGCCACCTCTGTGAGCTCAGCAGACCTGCGCACGCACAGCCTGCCCAGTCCAGACTCTGGCTCTGCCACATCCTGTCTGCATGGCAACGCGGGTGAATTACTCCTCCTCACCCACCAGGCAGGCTCTGCAGCATAGCACGGTAAGCCGCTGCTTGGGATATACTCATCCTGTACTGGAGTGTCCCAGCTTCTCCACATTTCCAATCCAGCTCCCTGCTAACGCACTTGGGAGGCAATGGAAGATGGCCCCAGCACTTGGGCCCTGGCACCCCCATGGGAGACCCAGTCCTGGCTTTGGTTTGGCTGGCCCAGCTCCAACTGTTGTGGGCACCTGGAGAGTGAACCAGCAGATTAAACGTCTTTCTCTGTGTGTGTGTCTCTCTCTGTAACTCTGCCTTTAACATAAAGATTTATTTGTAAAAATATAAATTCATTTGTAAATGAAGATTTTTCTTATTTTCTTGAAAGGCAGAGTTAGAGGGGGAGACGCACAGGGATCCATCCCCTGGTTCACTCCCCAACTGGCCCTAAACGGCCAGAGGTGGGCTGGTCCAAAAACAGGCGCTTCATTTGGGTCTTCCATGTAGGTGCAGGGTCCTAAGCACTTGGGCCACCTTCTGCTGCTTTCCCAGGCACATGGACAGGAAACAGGGTTAGAAGTGGAGCAGCCAGGTCTGGAACAGGTGCCCATACGGGTTGCTGGCACTAGAGGTGGTAGCTTTACCTTGCTATGCCACAACTCCCACCTGTAAACACATTTTTTTAATATTCATGTCAAAAGCCTCGCACAGAGTGTGAGCTCCGTAAACGCTTGCCCTTGTTCCTACTGTCACACTCCAGCCTGGTGGAGAAGAGAAAGAGGCTTGTGGATGAGTGTCCACCCATGGCCGCAGGCAGAGGCTGAGAGGGGAGCCCCTGGCAGACCCCACCCCCAGCAGGTGCCTCCCTGTCTCAGAGCAGAGTCGGGGACCCCTGGGGCCAGTGCCCATGGCCTAGAGGCTGGAGCGGGGAGCCTCCACTCCTTCCTACTTTCTTCCCACTTGGGCTAGTGGCTCAGCGGGTGAGACTGCAAAGCCCAAGTCTGCATTAGGGTCCTGCCGAGGGACAGAACCAACAGAGATGACAGATGGACAGGTGAGAGGGGTTGATAGAACTGGCTCACGTGATCACAGAGGTTGGCAAGTCCTGATCCAGGGACAGAGCGGAGTCCCCGGGATGCAGGGAGTGTGGCTCAGTCCAAGACCCAAAGGCTCCGAGAAGCAGAGAGAAGAAACCTCCATTTCAGGCTCAGGGTGAGACAGCCCCGGGGCTGCTGGTGCGAGGCCTGGATCCCTGACATCCAAACCAAGAGCATCCCCGCTGCAGGGGATGCACACAAAACCTCCTCTCCTGTGTCTGCCCTCGGATGTGCCACCCGCGTGGAGGGTGGACCACCCTCTCCACAGCCCCAGCACTCTGCTGCCTCCCAGGGATGCCTAAAAGCAACGCTTGCCCACTTCCCCAAGGCTGACACCCAAAACCAGCCATCACAATGACCCAGCCGTGACCTCAGAGCCAGGGCCCAGTCTGGACCCAGCCAGCTCCTCTCCCCGGAAGCCACAGTGTGGGGCTGGCAGAGCGGGCTGGGTCAGACACACACTGACAGCTGTCACGGGGGTGACAACTGGGCTCGTGGGGAGCTCTCCATGGTCCTGAGCTTGGCTTCGCTGACCAGGGTCCTAACGCACCAGAGGAGGGTGCCCTGAGTTGGCCCCACCTAAATCTGTGGTTTACAGGACTTGGGTCGTGATGGCCACTTCCCCTCTGGCCCCCTTCCCTGCCTGGCTCCCAACCCCAATCTCTGAGGCCGCCAGCTCGGGGGGCTCAATTGCTCCAGCTGTGAGAAGAGGACAGAAAACACCTGCATCCAGCAAGGAGCAGCCAAGCCCAACACCTGGAAAATGCTCAGAACACTCCTGGAAAAGTGCAGGATTGTGGAGGTGGCTCGTGTCACCCTCAGAGTCTGCCGTGAGACAGGAAGTGGCCCAGGGGAGCACCCTCATCACCTCTCTCAGGTCACTTGCTGCAAAGGACATCTTGACTTGGAGTTGAGGTCCATCTCCCTGGACCACCCAAGGCTACTGCCCATCTCGGAAGAGAAGGCAGGAGGCGTCCCCCACCTCAGCAAGCCCTGTGCAGTCCAGCAGCCTCTGAGGCCTGGGGATGGGTCAGTAACTCCAGGGCTACAGTGAATGCTGCCTGCCACCCTGGCCAGGGACTGACTGCATCCTGGCATGTTGGTTTCCCCATCCTGTAGGGCTGCTGTGAGGCCAAACATGTTGTGGCACATGGTCAATGCAAGCCTGCAGGACTTGGTTGAATCCCAGCGCTGCAACCTGTTAAGTATGCACCCTTAGATACGTCACTTGGCCTCTCTGAGCGTCCGTCTTCGCAGTGTGGAAGTAAGATGGCATTCCCCCCCCACAGTAGGATGTGGGAGATCTGGACAGGTGTGAAGCCACAGCCTTGCTGCTCCGCTCTGCACATGCCTGCTCCGCTCCCTTCTGTCTGGCTTCCTGCCAGGTGACCCATGCAGCTGGCCCCTCCCAGATGCCTTTGCTCCTGGGCAGGCGCTGGGGGGAGGAGAGGGTGGAACTGTTTGCCACCATCTGGTACCACCCCTCTCAGGGCATTTATCAAGGTCTCACCAGGCTTTAAGGATCCAACACCAGGACACCAGGGACCCCAAAGCCCCACCCCCACGAGGGCCCAGACTTATGTGCTGGGCCTGAAAGGAGCACCACTTGTCCAGTTCTTGGTGCACCCACTGAACTCCTGTATCCAGCCTTTCGGACTCTGGGGAATTTTCCCTGCAGCTACTCTTCCCCGGCTGGTTCTGGAGCACCACCACCTCCCCTGGCCTCCAGGACTACATTAGGAATTCTTCCTCCTGAGGTGTCACAAGCCAGAGGGCAGGTGTCAGGAACCGCTTGGTTGGTGCCACACATGTCCGAGGTGCCCGGGGCTGTGAATTCATCCCCAAGTCCACCAGGAGCAGCCCAATGGCCAGGAAAGACCCAGGGAAAGGCCCAACTTCTGGAGGCTCAGTGGGGAGGCTCTCCAGCCCCCCACTTCTGCTGATAGCCCCCCTATCCCATCACCTGTGCCTGAAGTCCAGCGGGCGGGTTCTGCACTCATGGCACTCTGACCTACACAGGCTGCCATCCGCCAGGTTCCAGCCCACAGTTTCAGTATCCCAAAACTCCAGTCATAACCAAAGTGGGAACACTCCCAAGCTACCCCTTCCCCAGGGCTTCCCTGACAGGGCTGGATTCAATGTTTCAGCTCTGTATCCCTACATTGGCACCCCACTGCCATTTCCCAGATGAGAAAATTGAGGCTCACCAAGGTCGAATCACAAGCCTAGGTCTTCCCTTAAGTGGTGAAGTGTCCAATGTTACCCTGCAGTCCATGGTTCCCATCCAGCACTCCACCTGTCCCACCCAAGGCCATCCCTGCACACTGTCCCCTCCACTGGCCCACCTCACCACGACTCCCCAGGTGAAGCAGTGTCAGGTCGTGGCTGCTGCAGCAGGCATCGGCCTCTGCCTGCTCCCCAGGCACATGGACACCCAGGCACTGGCCTCTGCCTGCCCCACAGGCACATGGATACCCAGGCACCCCCCAGGCACATGTTTACCCAGGCACCGGCCTCTGCCTGCCCCCAGGCACATGGATACCCATAGGCACTCCTGCAGGTGTCAGCTGGTATCTGCATGGGGAGCCAACCTTAACCTAGCCTGGCACTTGCGGGTCAGGAGCAGTCAAGGCTAGAAGTCAGGAAACTGCATGCCTACCTTCTCGCCCCTCCCTGGGCTGGACACTGCTCCCTGTCTGGCAGAGGGTTGCTAGACCTGAGCCAGAGCTCTCAGCAGGGTTTCCAGGTGTTCTGGGGACGGAGCACAGAAGGGTTACACACAGGATAGCTTGCAGACAGCCCCCTGTGCTTGGGACCAAGCAGGGTGGGGCAGGCAGGAGACAGGGCAGGACCAAAAAACTGAACCCCTGCAAGTGGTCCAGTGCTCACCAGACTGCTGAGGGAGTGGTGGGAGTCAGGGGGTTAGGGGTTCTTACTGAGTGGGAGCAGAGGCTTCAGTGGCTGGTTGGTGACACATGAGAACCTGGGGGAGAGGCAAACGTGCCCGAGCAGGTGAGGCCAGTGCTTGGGTCCCAGCTGCTCTACTTCTGATCCAGCTGCCTGCTAATGCATCCTAGGAGACACTGGACAAGGCTCAAGTACTTGGGTTCCTGCCATCCTTGTGAGAGACCAGGTAGAGTTTCTAGCTTCTGGCCTCAGCCTGGCCCAGGCCTGGCTATTACAGGCACTTGTCTCCCCCTATGTCACTTGGCCCTTGGAATAACAAATATTATCTTTAAGACATTGGGGGTCCTGGGCCTGGTGTGGTAGCCTAGTGGCTAAAGTCCTCACCTGGCACGTGCCAGGATCCCATATGGGCTCTGGTTCTAATCCCGGCGGCCCCACTTCCCATCCAGCTTCCTGCTTGTGGCCTGGGAAAGCAGTCAAGGACAACCCAAAGGCTTGGGACCCTGTACCCGTGTGGGAGACCTGGAAGAGGCTCCAGGCTCCAGGTTCCTGGCTGTGGTTCGGCACAGCTCCAGCTGTTGTGGCCACCTGGGGAGTGAATCATCAGAGGGAAGATCTTCCTCTCTGTCTCTCTTCCTTTCTGTATATCTGACTTTCCAATAAAAATAAACTGAGGAAGGAAGGAAAGAAGGAAGGCAGGCAGGCAGGCATAAATTGGGGGTCCCAGGGCACAGCCCCGATCTCTACCACCCTGCTCGGCTCTGAGCCTAACAGAACATCCTGAACAAAGTATCTGTCCCTTGCCACTGGGCATTGCTCCTTCTGGCCCCTGCAGAGAGAACAGAGATAGAACTGAGAGCACACGAGCCAATGCTGTGCCTTGAAGGCTGGCAGGGGCTCAGTGCCAAGGGCTGGGCACTCCCGCTGGTGCCCAGGACAAGACAGTGCCACGTGCGGGGTCTCTGCCGCCATGCCCCATGACAGTGCTGTCCTCTTCCTCCCTCACACCTCTGCTCAGCCCTTGCTTCCCGAGGGGCAGGGCTGCGTGGGCATCTGCGTCTCAGCCTGGCCAGTACTGGTCCCTGCATTTGGTGCCTGACACCTGCTCCTATGGCACAGAAATTTCCAGATTGCTGGTCCATCTGTACCCCTCTCACCTCCCCACAGACTGTGACTTTTGCTCCCAACAGCATCCAGGGTATGATAAGCAAGTGAACAGTGATGTGTTACGGGCAAAGTCCCCTGGTCATCAGATGGAGTCTGCGCCTACAGGACGGACAGGGTGACTGAGAGGTCCCTAGGCAGGGGGAGCCTGGGACGGGGTGTATGGTGTGGCTTACAGGGCTGGGGCATGTCCCAGGCCTATCATCTCTGCAGGAATGGAGGGAAGAGGCAGGGGTTGAGTGAGGACAGCGAGGGACGAGGGGAGGTCTGGGAGGGTAGATGGGCTGCATTCATTCTTAGGGATGAGGATTAATTATTAACCCAGGCGGAGCCACACCTGACTTGGGTGCAGCCTCAGTCCCCAGAGACCAAAGGGGCCCTGGACTTACAGCTCCCTTCCCCACCCCCAGGCCTCATTAGCTGCCCTGCCCTGAAGAGCAGAGGATGCTGGGAGGGCTGAGCATGGTTCCACATGAATGGGTGAACCAGGCAGAGAGCAGCTGGCCCCATGGGACCTGCTGTGGGATGGGAGCCTGCGAGTAAGCCCAGCAGGGGCTGGGGCCAAGGTCCCTCAGACTTGGGTGCTTCTGGGCCCAGGGCTGTAGGGTTACCTGGCAGCCCAATGTTGCAAGGCCGGCATGGAGAGAGAGGCTGGGGCTTATACTGAAAGGGATGCAAATCCTGTCCCTGCCTGTTCCTGGGCAGGCCACTGACCAGCCCCAGCTTCAGCAGGGTGGGGCCATCCCATCACCTTGCCTGGAAGGAATAAAGGGGCTGACACTCAGGGGCTCAATGCGAACCACTCCTCCAGCTCCCTGGTGGGCTCAAACCTCCTACCCCACCTTGCCGCGCTGCTGGATACCTGTGGCCAGCCACTAGGCACCAGGTGGCACCTCGCCACCTTCCAGGCACTCTGTGGCCCCGAGCCCTCCCTTCTACCACCCACCCTACGATCCTCCTCCTCAGGGGCTCCCTCCTGCCTCCACAACTTCCCAATCCCTCAAAGTCCCCATCCGGCCACCTCCTACTGCACATGCCATGGCTGAATCTCAGAGGGCAACTTACACCCCAACCCTGCTGACCCACCCCCCATTTTCCAGCCCCTCACACCTGCCAAACTCTGCCCCCGCTGGCTGGTCCTTCTGCCCCTCCAGACATTACCACCTGCCCACTGCCTCCCATGCTCCTGGTGGCAGGGATCAGAGTGGCCTTCCCAACCCCACTGCTGTCAACCAACGCCCTCTCCCCACCCCACCCTGCATGCTCAAGGGGGCAGGGTCACCGTGACCTCCTCTGTCATCCACAAACAGCTGATAGGGACGGCTTGAGAAGTGACAAGTGACAAGAACTGACCGGGCTGAGCATTTCCCACCTCCATCCCCAGGCCCCCATCCCCCATCCTGCCCTGCTGACACCCCCCCCCACAGCCCCAGCATGACCAGCCCCTCCTGCCAGGCCCCCATCCCCCAGGGACAATGTACAAAGGGTCACTTCAGTGGGAGCCTGTGCTGGGGGAAGGGAGGGGCAGCCACAGGCAGCCATAGAGGCTTTGTCCCTGGTGTCATGGGGGAGGGGTGAGGAAGGGGGGTGTGAAAGGAACAGGTTCTAGGGCCTCTAGCAGGCAGAAGCAGGTGGCACCATTACTGCGGGCGTCTGTCCACATGTGCAGGGTGGCAGGTAGGCACCTGGTATGCTGGAGAAGCGGGAGGGGGACAACCGAGGAGAGACGCAGAGCAGGTGGGAGTGATCCCAGTTGGGGCAGCAAGGGGGCCGTGGGTGTGGCCCACAGGATGCCTGGCACCAGACCTGTCCCAGCATGGGCTCAGCCAACCTCACACCTCTGTGACCAGCAGCCCTGGCAGACAGCTGTTCCAGCAGCCGGTGACCCAGACCTGGCCCCAAGGGACACTTGGACAACTCGGGCGTTGCTCAGGTTCCTCCTTTGGGGGCCCCCTCCGGGATGCAGCGCCTGTGTCCTCCCCCTTGATGGCTCCCCAGCCACCAAAGCCGCCCTCCTCCCAGAGCCCACTCCCTCACCAGCACACCGGAGCTCACCTGCAGCAGTAACAGTGGACAGCAGCACAAGTAACATCTCACACTGCCTCTCCCTGCCTGGAATCGCTGCCCTCGGGATAAATTCCAACCTCCCTAAGTTCCAAGGTCACTAGACCCTCCAGGCCCATCCCCCAAGACTGTTCCAACCCCACCAGCACACCCGAGCTGTCCTGCCCAGGACTGCTCCCTAAGGCTCTTCATCCCTATGTCCCCAGCATTGACCTTGAAAGCGAGGAAGTGCTCCAAGGAAACCCCCACCCTGGCCCTGCTCCTGTCCGTCACCGCTGCCAAGCTCCAGCCTAGGGCTTGGCAAAGTACTGGGAGTCCCAGGCCTGACTGCCATGCCACTCTCGGCATGTCACACCTCAAGCAAGTGGGTCCTTTCCATGTTATATTAAGTGTCCTTTCCAGTGGCGGAATGACCAGGGCACACAGGAGGCCCTACAGGAGATGCCTCTGGTCCTTGGGGTGCTCAGTGAGCCCCAAAGTCCCAGGAGGAGGTATGGAAAAAATGGATATAGGAAGTGAGGTTAGGAACTGTCTTCCCTCACCCCAACTGTGTCTACACTACAGGGGCTCAACAGCTGCTGCTTAGCCAAGGGATCAGGAAGACCTGACCAGGTGAGCACCTGGCCTGGAGCCTGCAGCTCCCTGTGGGGAGAGGGGTGGTGGTCCTCCCAGATCTGGGAATTCGAGCATCACAATGAACCTGCAGCAGGTGTAGTCCAGGTGTGGTCCAGCACAGCAGCTGGACACTGGCTGGCGCCTGCACAGGCCACAGCCACACGCCCTTACTCCAGCAGCCAGCCAGCCCCTGGCTCCAGCAGAGCCAGAGCCGGAAGTGGTGGGCAAGAGACTGCTCCTTGCACAGCTGCAGCCCCGCCAGCTAGAGCCCCAGAAACCAGTCAAGATATTCCTGCACGCCAAGGTGCCCGTGTTGCCTCATACAGGGCTAAATGAGGGTGTGGTGGTAAGAACTCAGAGGCAGGCACAGGAAGCCTCATTGGTCAGGACCAGCTGGCCATGTCCAGCAGGGACATCCAGGAGGCCATCACCAACTGGCAAGGGGAGGCCACACAGAGTGGGCAGGGCTGGATGCCCTGCCAACCAGCTGGCAGGTGTGTGTGTGTGTGTGTGTGTGTGTGTGTAGGGGGAAGGATGTGTCACAGCAGATATAAGCAGGCACGCAAGGGGTCTGCTGACCTGGGAAAAGGAGAGAAAATAAAACAGCAGTGGCAAAGCCACCCCACAAGGCAAGACAGGTCCCAGCCTGGAGTACCCCAGGGGTTACCCGGGTTACCCCCTGGGGTACAGGAATCCCAGGAGGCCCAAGCCTGAGGTCTCCCCTGGAGTACCCTGGGCTCCCCCAGAGACGCACAATCTTTATTTCATCATCACCGCCTACTTTCTAGATGCAGAAACTAAGGCTTGGAGAAGGGCTGGCTCTTGGCCACACTGAGCTGGCAGTGCCTGTATCTGTTGCCCCCTGCTGTTCATCAGGACCTCCCCCTCCCCCTCCCTCCTGGACCTCACTCTGCCCACTGCAAGCCTGGCAGCATCTCCTACTCCCAGCCCTGTCTCTCAGCATGGCAGTCTGGATGGAGGGGTGTGCCCTCTTTGGGGTGGTGATCTCTAAGGTTGGAAGGTCCTCCCCACCCTCTCCTGTCCAGCCTTGACCACCCCTCCTCGCATGCTGTCCCCAACACCCCCAGTGTACACCACAATAACTCCAGAAGATGCCATGTCCCCCACAGGGTGGGGTAAGACCTGGGTTTGTTTATCTTGCAGGTGTAAGGCCTGGCATTCAGAAAATGCCTGCTATATACAGAACCCAGCATCTCCCAGAAAACTACAGAGTCACCTGAGGCTACACCAGTGACCGTGCCCCTGGCACACAGCAGGTGCACCGTGAAGGTGCATGCAGGCACACCCCAGATGGCCAGATATATTTCCTAAACCAAACGTAGAGTCTAGACCCACACCCAGGACCAAGGTTCAGACACAACACAACTACAGATAGCACAAGCCCAGGTAGAACTTAACCCATGTGTATGAGAGCAGGGTGGAGTGGCGCAGCCAGGATCAGAGGGTCCATCACCAACCATGCTAGAGGGCCAGGCCCCTAGCCTGGGACAACCTGAGGGTCACGTACAAACCAGCAAGACCTGCCTGGATGTTCCTGCCTGGGTTGCCGTGTACCTAGGCAAATGTTACACTGTTGGGAGAAAAGCAAGCCAATGGCTGGTGGGCATTCCAGCCTGGCTCGGGCCAACTCTGTGTAAACCACAGCAGTATGCCAGCATAGCTGCCTATTCCTTAGTGTTAACTTGGCTAAGAGGTGGGGCAAAACAGATTGTAGCTATCCCCCACTGGAGGCCCTGGTCCAGAGTGGGTGTGGCTTACTGATGTGAGCAGATCAAATGACCCCTCCCCAGGATACACATCCCCTCCCCGGGGACCAGGGGGCTCTCATGAAGCCACGTCCCTTCCCAAGATCACATCAGGAAGACTGGCAGAATGGAGGGGCCATCGCATCCCGTGACACAGAATGGAAAGCGGAAACACTTCCCTCCGTTCCACCTGTTCCCTGACGACCCACTTCCTCCCTGGACGTGCCCCACGTGTATCTGTGATCTCACCTTTTAAATGCACTTTAAAAAAATAAAACATTGATAGTAATAAAAGAACGGCAAGAGACAGGGCCTGGCATTGTGGCACAACGTGTTAAGCTTCCACGTGACACTAGCATCACACAGGAGCACAGGGTTGCTCAAATCCTGGCTGCTCCAGTTGTGATCCAGTTCCCTGCTACTGCGCCTGGGAATGCGTGGAAGTGCTCGGACTCCGGCCACCCAAGTGGGAGCCCGGGAGGAAGTTCCTGGCTCCAGTCCAGCCACGTGGCAATTCGGGACAGTGACAGAAGCCGTCTCATTCTGCAGTCCTCAGAGACTACAGCTGAGGAATGGGCAGAGGCCAGACGGGCATCGTGGGAGGACCATGAGAGGGGTAAGAACAGAATATTAGGGCACTGCACCCACCGGGGTCACTCCCACGACACATTTTCTAGGAACGAGAAAAACCTCTGCTGAGGGCACACCTGCAATCCCACCAGGGACCACCACAACCCAAAGTTGACAGCCTTACAACAGTGCCTTCAGAAGCAAAGGGGGACAGTAGTGCCCAGGACACATCTTCCCTCCCGCCTCTATAGGATGACTTCATGTTCTGGTGAGAAAGGTTTCTCCTGTATTCTAGAACAATCTGCAGGCACAGGGGAGCATCCCACAGGCTCCTGTGGCTGCCAGAAGCTGCTCTGGCTTGAGCCCTCCGCCTTCCTTCTTGCCCCTTGCTGCTGGCATGAACCATCCACATGGATTTCCTGCCAACTCGGCAACAACACACATTTTTCTCCATCAAGCTTTGTCCTTCTCCACACCACAGGCTGCAGATCCAAGCCCTGGAGACCTGGCTGTCCTCCACTTGCCCACTGGTTCCCCAACCTCCCCTACCCGGGAGGTGGGGCACACCTGCACACAGCCCTGGGCTCCCTTCCTGGGGACCACAACAGGGCAGGGGGAGGGAAAGAGGGTGCTCAGACCCCCTTCATGGTGTTTGGAGCAAAGCCCGAGCATCTGGCCCTTGAGGTTCCCTCTGAAGAACCAGCAGGTGCAATGAGCTGTGGAGCCTCTTCCGTCTGATGTGACAGTCACTGGGGCCGAGCTGCACACTTTCAGGACCTGCCCCAGGAGGTTCTTGGGTCTTTCCTGTAACCTTTCTCCCTGGCCATGTGGCCCCAGTGGCTTCCATCTGGGCCCCCTCCTGTCCCCGCTCAGTTCCTCAGGTAAGAGCCAGCAGACCTGCCTGCCATAGACGTGCCCAGCAACAAGGACCTGCCTCACCATCCTGGGGTGCAGTCAAGCAGGGCTTCCTGGAGGAGGTCAGGAAGTGACCAGACAAGGCCGTTGCACATAGAGGGGCACCCTGACAAAGCCCCAGAAGAAAATCAGCACCTAGGTTCTGAGAAGGGGTGTGCCTTTACCCCAAACTCCTAGCCCTCACCTCCCTCCCCATGCCCAAGTGCCAGGTATCAGAACTCCAGCTTCTGGCATGACCCCCACACCCAGGGCTGGGCACAGGGCCATTCACCAGCATGTAACAGCAACACTAACACTACAGCCAGGGGGTCGCACTAGCCTGGCACCAGGGCCCTGGCACAGGCTGGGTGTTGGACTATGCCCCTATGGACCACAGGTCTCCACAAATACGTGCCACAGGTCTCCCAGCTTCTTGTACACCTGCTGTCAGCCTGGGCTCTGGCTCTCCAGGCCCCGCATGTCCCCCACAGTCACAGTGTACCCAAGACGATTTTCGGCAGGGACAGTCTGCCAGCCCCAGCCCACAGTGACACAGGACCAAGATCATGTGCATGGAAACTGCAGACCACTGGCCACAAGGTTCTTCCGGTTACCTGCCTCCCAGCCTCTGCCCGGGGCTTAGTTTCCGCCCAGAGAAATGAGGAAGGCTTCAGCACCACTGCCTAGACTTCCTGGGGTACCGCAAGTCACACCCACAAACTGCAGCATCCCACTCCCATCTGTGCTGCAGACACACCTGCGTGACTTTCCCCCGAAACCACCCACAGAAGTGGCCCTGGCCGTCACCACTCCATGGGCACGTAGAAAAGACCCAGAACGGGACTTCTGTGGGCCAGCACAATGCCAGGGTCGCTGCTGCCACCACCCCTCGCCCTGAGTTGGAGGGGAAGGTCAAATGTAGCAATCAGTGTCAGACAAGCCCTGTCCAGCCCAAGGCCTGGCCAGCACAGCTGTGATGAGGTGGGGGCAGCAGAGGCAGAAGCCACAGGCAAGGGCTGAGTCACGAGCCCTGGGGGTTGGGGGTCTCAGAAGGCAGCCTGGACTAGGTGGGCCTAGGCAATGGTTCTCACAGTCCACGTGCCTCTAGTTCTCCAGGGCAGCCTCGTTTTACACTGTGGATTCGGGGCAGGTGGTGACGTGGCACAGCACGTTAAACCACTGCATAGGGTACACAAGTCATACCAGAGTAACAGTCTGAGTCCGAGCTGCTCCACTTCTGACTCAGCTCCCTGCTAACACTCCTGGGAGGCAGCAGGTGATAGCTCAACTGCCTGGGCCCCCACGACCCCACGACGAGAGCTGGATGGAATGCTGGCCTCCCAGCATCAGCCTGGCCAAGCTGTGGGTGTTGACAGCATCTGGGGACCGACCCAGCGGATGCAAGATTTCTCTCTTGCACTGCCTTCAAAGCAGATGAAAATAAATAAACTTATTTAAAAAAAAAAAAGATTTATTTCTTTCAAAGGCAGAGTTACAGAACAAGGTTTTCCATCTTCTGGTTCTTGAGTGTTCCCAGCTCTGGCCAGGTTGGGACCTAGTCCCCTCGCTCTAGGTCCACAGGGCACGTGGTTGGGTCCTGCCATTGGTGTTGTCATGTGTCCTTATTTGGCTGTCAGCAACAGATGCACGGAGTGGGGGCGGGGGAGTAGTAGGAGGGGAATGAATGTGTGAGGAGGAATTGAAATGCCACAATGGCCGCGGCTGAGTCAGGCCAAAGCCAGGAGCCAGGAACTTCCTCCAGGTCTCCCTCATGGGTGCAGGGGCCCATACACTTGGGCCATCTTCCACTGCTTCCCAAGCGTACGCGCAGAGAGTTGGATTAGAAATGCAGCAGTTGGAACTTGGACCAGTGGGATGTAGGCACTGCAGGCAGCGGCTTAACTCCATATGCCACAGCACTGGCTTAATCGGATTTTTTTAACTCTATGTTCCAGCTCTCTAGAAGTGGGATTCTACAGGGCTGAAAGGGGACGGGCTGGGCCCTGCACACTGTCCAGGGTAAGCTGAGCAGGTGTCAGCGGTTGTTAGAAAGGCAGTGGCAGGGGGTCACAAAGAAAGCGGTCTTGAAGGCTTGGGGGTCCAGTTCACCAGCAGCAGGCCCTCTGCCTGGGGGTCCCAGGAGAGATGGGGCAGGTGCCCTAAGCTGTCGAAGGGGTCCAGGGCTGACCTGGCTGGCAGGCCCCTGTTTGCCATAGGCCAGACTCAACCCAGCAGGGCCACCTCCCAGACTGCCACCACGCAGTATGGAGAGAACCAGCGTCCGACATCTCCACGGGTGTAGGGGACACGTCTGGAGGACCCACTGGAGACAAGCAGCCAACAAATGCTCAGGACCAGAAGGTCAAGGGTGGGAAGGCTGCCTCAGAAGCTGGACCAGGCAAGCTCTGGGAGCCCATGCTCCCAGGGCCGCCATCCCACGCTCAGACCAGTGGCCCTCCCCCAGGAAGGGTAACCCAAGGCCAGCCACTGGGGAGACCTCAGGGTGACTCAACCTCCCATCCTAGTCCCCTCCCTGCCCTCCCAGGGCATCCCATGGCAGCAGGAATGCAAGTTTTTAACCAAATAAGCTCCAAGTTCATCAAACCACAGGGTCACCTGTGAAGGTTTCCTCATGTTCCAACCTTATTTTTGTAGCAAAAGATGAGAAACCAGTGAGCCAACCACAGGGGACTTTTCGCTCTGGGCAGCAGCTCAAGTATCAGAGGATCCTGCTGACTTCCTGGGTTACGGCCAAGCCGTGGCTCTTCTGGCCCCACAGAAGCCCACCAGGGGTTTCCCACGCCTTCCACCGGGCCTGATTCCAGCCACAGCCACACGCACCCTCCTGAGGCCCAGGGGGCAGGGACGGTCAGCCCTCCAGAGCAGGGTACCCGTGAGTGCCTGGACACCCTAAGGATGCCCTCTTTGGGGGCCAGCTGCCCCACCCCATGCATCAGGGGTGGAAGAGGGGAGAACGGGTGGGAAGACAGGTTGGATCCACTTTCAGTTCCTCCTCACTCACCCATTCCTCTCCTACTACTCCCCCTCCCCCATTCCATGCATCTGTTGCTGACAGCCAAATAAGGACACATGACAACACAAGTGGCAGGACCCAACCACGTGCCCTGTGGGCCTAGAATGAGGGGACCAGGTCCCAACCTGGCCTTCCTAGAACTGGGGACACTCAGCATTCCCCATCACGGTCACTGCAGGGACATGGCAGACAGGAGCTGTGAAACCTTCATGGGTGCTGTACCTCCCCAGCCAACAGTACCCCTGGCAGCAGCCCCCTTCCCTGAGGGTGCAGCCACGCAGCACCCCCAAGTCCATCCACCCCCAGCCAACTGTCATGTCTCATGCCAAAGCAGGCTCCCACCACGAGTGGCTTAAAACAGTTACGGCAGCAGGGAGGGGGCAGTGGCCATGGCACCTGGCCAGCACCACTCAGCCTCTCCCCCAAGAGCTGACAGCACACTGTCAGAGCAAGGGATACTGAAAGGCAGCCCTTTGCCCCCGGGGAACTCCTGCTCAGAAGTGAAGGATAACCGTGATGTGGACTCCACATCCATGAGGGGGAGGCTGGGGGATGGGGTGGGGGGTCAGAGCTGGCCAGAACGCTCCAGGAAGGGGCACTAAGGCCCTGCTGGAGACTGCGGGCCAGCCAGAGGTGGGGGGTCGCACAGGAAGAAGCAGGATTTGACCCAGGCCACCAGCCCTGGAACCCCAGCTTATGGCCACCCAGCACGAGCCCCGCTGAGCAGCCAGCACCAGGCTGGGCAGACAGGTGGTGCCCTACAGGATCTGCCCACCTGCTGCTCACCCAGGTACAAATCTGAAGCTTCTGGAAGGCAGCCCCATCCCCATGTGCAGGGCTTAGCTGCCTGCAAGCAGAGTGAAGGATCTGGTGGGGGAGCGGTTATGTATATGAAGAGGCTTGGCTCTTGAACCTTCAGGGCTGGGTGCAGTGACACCAGCAGCCCCTTGCAGAACCATGAGGCCTCCCACTGCTCATGTCCAGTCCTCCCATGTTGCTCCCCACAGGCACTGGCCCGGCCTGCAGGCTGGCAGCAAATCCTCAATTTACAGGTATCAATCCCAATGCAGAAGCCAGAGGATTTCCCAAGTATTTCTCAGCTGCCCAGAAGCCCATAAGCTTCATCTCATCCACGGGAATGCTGAGGAGAAAGATTCACCCACTCCACAGAGGTGAAGACTGAGGCTTGCAAGGCCAACAATGTCACAGGGACAAGGACCATGACCCCTTGGACACTGGACAGACTTCAGACCAGGGCCAGGCCTGCCGCCCTCAGGGCCCAGTGCCAGCTCCTTGGTGGGCCAGCTCCCTTTCCCTGTCCACCCACCCTCCGTCCTTCAGCCCCATCCCCCATCTCTCATCAGGGTCAGCGCAGTGCCTGGCCGCCAGCACCTCCCTGACCCCACAGCTCTGAGTCCCCGCTGGTCCCAATCCCTCTGCCGTGCCCAGCACCATCTTCCAGTGCCCATCCGCATCGCTCCTGGAGGGGTCTCTTTCCCTCCTGCCTGGACTGGCAGCCCCTTTCAAACTTTCCTAGAACCCCTGCCCACAGCCTCAACCCCTAGTTCCCACCCCCACTCCCATCCTCCCCTGGGCCCGGAGCCTGCTCTCATGCTAACTTCCTCCTTCCCACCCCCCCAACAGGGGAGTCACATCAGGGTCCCCCAGTTCTCCCCACCAAGGCGTTATCTGGACTGTGGTCCCCGAGAGGCAGCATCCCACCGGGGCAGGCAGTGGTGGGCGCCACCAGACCTCCGATCAGCGGGCTGGCTGGGCCAGGCAACTTCCCCTCTGGCTGCTCCCACCTCAGGCCCCCCAGCCCGCACCGCACATCCCCAGGGCCACACTGGCTCCCCACCCCCGGTTCCAGAACTCACTATTCGTAGATATTTATAGCGCCTCCCCCACCAAGCCAGGCTCCCTCCCCCACACTGGGCAGTGCAGCTCAGAGCTGGAGCGTCCCCCGCCCCGGAGCTGTCGTGCTCCCCGCACACCCCCCCCCCCGCCCCTGCGCGCTTCCACCTGGCCCCCACGGGCGGCCCCAGGCCCCCCGCAGGCTCCCAGTACCCCGACTGCGCCTGGGCCTCCACCGCAGCCCAGGGTTGGGGTGGGGAAGGCAGACGCGCACGGCGCTGGAGGCTGGGGGAACGGAGGGGGGGCGGGGGGCGGCGTGCACAAAGCAGGGCTGGAGCCCCACGCCAAGGGGACGTCCCCCACCCTCCAGCGGCTGCCGGGGAAGGGGGTTGATGCGCGGAGGCGCTGCCCTGCGGGGCCGCGGAGACCTCGGCCGAGCAGCCGGGTTGGGGGAGGGGGTGCCAGGGCCGCGGCGCTTATCCTGCATCCCGCCTCCCCACCTCGGCCCACCCCCGGTCCCCAGCCCCCAGGCCCTAGCGCTGCTGCCGCCCCCAGAGGTCACGCGCAGGGAGGGGGCCGTGGGAGCCGTGCGGAGCAGGGGGAGTTGGGGGGAGGTGCAGCGAGCGCCGAGCCCGAAGTGAGGCCGGGAGCGTGGGGATGCAAGGACTGCGGCGCGGGGAGCCCCCTCCCCAGGACGCCGGGGTCAACTCACCCATTGCCTGCTGGGTCTCAGCGGCGGCGGCAGCAGCAGCAGCGGCGGCGGCGGTTCCGCGGCCCCCGGGGCCCCCGGCGGGGAGATGCTGGCGTCCGCCGCAGCCTCTCGCCCCATCCCGGGCTCCAGCGGCGGCTGCGGCGGGCGCCCGGCATCGCAAGCGGCGCGGCCCCGGCCCGGCCCCGGTCCCCGCCCCCCAGCCCACCTCCAGCCCGTCCCGCGGGCCCAGCGCGAGGGGCGTGCAGAGGCGAGGCCGCGCACGGAGGTGCCCGCGCCCCCCTCGGCCCCCGTCCGCCCCGCCCCCACCGCAGCCCCCTCCCCCGTCCGCCCGCCGGGCTCCGCTGGCCGCGCCTCCCGCGTGCGCCCGATCCCCCACACCCCGGGTATGAGGCCGCGCGCCCCTGCCCGTGATCGTGCGTGCGCCGGCCCACGGCCCGGGCGTCCCGCGCTGGGGGTGTGGGTGCGATGGGAGGTGGGTGGCCGGAGAGCGCGGGTCTGCGGTGCGCACAGGGCTTGCGTGTCCGTGGCTGCGTGTGTCTATGCTGCGGGCGTGCCAGGGTCAGTGTGAGTCAGTGCATAGAAGTGCAGGTCTGCCTACAGGCGTGCGTGGGGAGCCCGCGTGCGTGGGGAGCCCGCGTGCGTTTGCGTGTCCCTGACCCAGGGGCTCCCATGGGAGGGAATTGTAGGGAATTCTGTGCCCAGATAATTACCATACTGTGCCCACCACCTGTGCCATTGCCCCAGTGATTTCCTCACACCTGATGGTGGGCAGGGGCCTGGCTGGCCTTGTCCACGCCATGAACCTCCGCGTCCTGCCACTTGGGCCAGCAGCAGCTGTCTCAAGGTCCACTCTTTCGCCCATCAACTCAGAGTTACAGCAGGGACACTTGGCTGGGTGAGGTTGGGGGAGAGCTGAATGCACAGTGGAGGCCCTCCCCTGCCTAGAGCTGGCCTGGCCAGGTCTGGAACATTCTGGAGCTTGCTCACTGACCCTCTGTCCTCCCCCACCACCCAGTCTGTTTGCTCGACCTTTCCAGATTCCCGAACTTCCTGGGAGGCCGAGGAGGAGGCGGTGACAGCGGCTGAGGCCATACCAAAGTCCACCTCCGTCTCCTCAGCGCCAGGCATTGGGGGCTGTGTGGCATGAACACACCCTGGGCCCTTCTGATGTGACAAGTCACTTGCTCACCACCAGCCCCTGACAGAGCAGGCCACGCCCAGCCCCCCCGCGTGGTTCCAGGGGATGGCCTCTGGCACATGTGCCCAGTGTCCAGGGGTGCAGAAATAAACCCTGGATGCTAAAGGTAGGTGTCTTGCTTGCCTCAGTTTCAGATCCTGGAGACTGGGACTGGCGACCATCCTGCAGTCACTTGGACATCAGTGCCACCCTCTGGTTTCCTTTGCTGGCTTCCTGTCCTTGTTCCAGAGGATGGGAGAGACAGAGAAGGGGCAGCTCAGTAGGTGGGCCTCCCCTGGGACTCAGGCCACCTGACCAGGATGCCCAGGGAGCTGGGAGCAGCCCAGATACAAGATTAGCTACCGCCCTGGGCAGTGTCACCTTATATCCCTGCCACCCTCTTTCACCTGGGCCTGATTTGCCTCTGGGAACAATCACTGGGTTTGTTCTGCCTCCAGCCACTTCTGCCTGGTCCTCACAGGCGCAGGCAGGCAGAGCCGCATTCCGGCTACCCCGTGGGTCATCTTGCTTGCAGGCCCTGGGTTTTCGAGGATCCCCGTTGGGCGGAGACCTCTGGCTCCAGTCCTGGGTCCTGCTGGCCAGGTCAGGCCTCGCTCTCCTAGCCCTGCCTGGAAGGAGGGGGCAGAAGAGAGAGGGGGAGGACAGACCGGTGCCTGTATGTCTCCTGCAGCACTGGACCCCACTCCCCAGCCTGCTGGGGGACTTCTGGGTCCCAGCATTTGGGGCTCTTCTACCTCCAGGTCCAGTCCCTCCTCCCCGCTGTTCCAGCCTTCTCTCCCATCCCTTCCCTGTCCCTCCTGCATTTCCTGTGTCCCTCCTGAGACCCAGGCACGGCTGTCCTGGGCCCTCTGCTGACCTTGCTGTGGGTATTTTGGGGTGGGGCCTTGGTTGCACTTGGGTGTAGTGGCCACGGACAAGTCCCTTCCCCTCTGCGGGCCTCAGTTTGTACATCTGTCAGATGGCAGTATTCATCCCCCAGGTGGTAGGAGTGTCAGACATCTCCTAAAATCCACCCCCCATGTGGCATATGTGCAGAGTGTGTGTGTGTGTGTGTGTGTGTGTGTGTGTGTGTGTGTGTGTCTGCCTGCATGGGGGCATGCATGCCTGCACAGGCATGTGGATAGATGGCTGTGCACATGCATTTACCCCAGGGAAAGGGTGTACAGCTCTCATGGCTGTTTAAAGGAAACAACTATGAGTCAGGTGGGGATACCCAAAGCCCTCCTGCAGGCATGAACCTGTGCTCTGGGCACGCCTGCCCGTCTCACCCCTCCCTTGCCCTCACTGCTGGCATTGCAGCTTGGAGTAGCTTCCCCAGGGTGGCACCCACAGCGGCCAAGGTGATGCTGGAGAGCAGAAATTAGCTGCTTTCTCTCCTCTGCCCAAACACTGCTGTGACTCCTGGTTCGCTCAGAGCTAGGCCAGCATCCTCCCGGGCCTCCCTCAGGGTGTGCTGGCCTCCTGCACTCCCTCCACCTGCAAGGTTCCTTCCTGGGTGCCTCACTCCCTTCCAGCCTCCTGCCTACCTCATTCCGTGTGGCCACAGTTCCCCTTGCCTCTGCCCCAGTCAGCTTCTCCTCAGGGCATTGCCTCAAGTGTGGATTTTCCTGTTCTGTCACCTCTGTTCCCCATTATAACTCAGAGGTGACAAGGGCAGGATTTCTGGCTGCCTTCTCCCTCCCTGCCCCTGTTCCAAGCACTTGGCACCGTTTAGCACATCAATATGTGCTTGGTCCGGCCTAAGAAGCTAGCCGGGAGTGCCTGGGTGTGTGTCCCTGTCCCTGTGAGAACCTAAGGGACAGCGAAGCGACAGGCAGGGAAGCAGAGGGACTGGATGCCTCCAGATGCTGAGCCTTGAACTTGGTTTCCAGGCAGAAGCCAAAGCTAAACAGGTGCTCCTGCTACAACCCGGAGGAGGTTGATGAGGGAGGGAGCTGGCTGTGTCACAGTGTGAACACCAACTGGCAGTCCTTGGAGTGAACACACCCACACGGTGTGCAGACCCTCCCATCTGTGCACCTGTGTGGGCACTGGGTCTCTCACAGACACTCATAGCCAGACCACCTGGCACACACAGGGCACACCCCTGAATCTACAAGTCCTGCAGGGTGCTCCCCCAAAACCCACAGGACAACATTCCACAGATTTCATTGCATGGAGGGCAGGACTGGGAGCAAGGGGGCCAGACCTGGGAGGAGGCGGAGGGGAGGGATCAAGTCCCCAGAGTCCCTCTTCACCACCTCCCAAGTCTCTGCCCAGGGAGTCTGTTTCTGGCATCTGGACATGGGAGGTGGGGCCAGGTCCAGCATGTCAAGGTCCAGGGGCTGGTCAGCAGATTCCAAGGCCATCCTCACCGCCTGTGGGTCATGCCCTCACCATCAGCTACAAGAAGATGGCCCTGGGAACATCCAATCTGTTGGCATTTGCCTGAGTCTGCAAAGCCTAGGTCACAGATAACTTGCTAGGGGTCAGCAGCTGCTCTGATCCTTTCGATGAGCAGAGATCCAGATACATCAGGCCAGGCGCCTGGCTGGGACTCACTCTGTCCAGTCAGAGTTGAGCCGGGGGGCAGATGAGGGAAAAAGAGAAGGCTTACCTGTCCCCTGCCCTTTGGGGTCAAGCCAGAGCTAAAGGCTATAGGGCAAGCCTCCCTGGGGGCCTGAGCTAGCAGCCAGAGCTCAGCAACTGACCCCCGCAGCCCCGTAAGCTGTGACCTAGGGACCATACGTTTCTCCTGGAGGCTTTGGAAACTTGGGGGAGAGGCCCTGTATTGCTGCCCCCTTGGGACTACTTGGTGTGTGCTCCAGATCTTTTGTGTCCACCTCCTGGAGACCAGCACAGAGTGGACAGCAGTCATGTCCGCTGATAGCCTGCTTGTCTGCTAAGGTGTAGGATGTCACTGCATATTCCTCCCAGTGCTGCATGGAGTGTGTGGGGTTGACTGGGAGGGCGTGTATGGGTACAGGAGGTTAAACCACAGTTTGTCCCATCATTAAAGGCACATCAGTTCCAGTCCCAGCTGTTCCACTTCCCATTCAGCTCCCTGCTTGTGGCCTGGGAAAGCAGTTGAGGATGGTCCAGAGCCTTGCGACCCTGCACTCACAAGGGAGAACAGAAAGAAGCTCCTGGCTCCTGGCTTCAGACTGGCTCAGCTCTGGCCATCACGGCCACTTGGGGAGTGAACCAACAGATGGAGGATTTTTCTGCTTTCTGCTGTAGATCTGACTTTCTAATAATAATAAATCTTTAAATTTTTTTTTTTAGAAAACCTCAAGTCACCTTATGGCATGAAATTGTGGCTGAGCCAACACGGACTGCGGAGGCAGAGCTCTGCTCTGTGCGGTGTGGGGTCATCACTTAAGCTCTACCTGTCTGCTCATCTGTCAGGTGAGACAAGCAGGGTTAGAGGAAGGACTAAGTCACCGGGCACATGCTGAGGGTTGGGAACACAGTGTACACCTACTCCTGCTCACTCAGACAGGCGTGTCCCAGACCGGCTGCACGAGGCCCCTCCCTGGGGAGTTTAGACTCATGGATACTCCCGCCTGGGAAGGTATTGGGGTGGGGTCGAGTCACTGAGTCCAGCTCCCACCCATCACAGGTGAAGAAATCAGGTTCAGACAGAGGTCAGATCTGCCCAGGGCCATAGAAGCTGCCACAGCCTCAACCCAGGCCAGTATACCTGTCCCAGGGCCCTATGTAGCCAGCCTACAAAACATTAGACTTCACCTGCCAGCGAGGCCTGAGATCCTACTGAAGGGGCACGGCTGGCTACATGTGTGTGGGGAGAAGGGAACAGAGCACCCACCATGAGCCTGGGAGCAAGCAATGGAGGTATCCTAGGTGTAGGGGAGGCTGGTGGCCTGGGCAGGGTGTGGAGGAAGCCAGGAGGCAGGTTCTTAGGATGAGCTGCACCCCTGATGCACGGACTCACCTGTGGGTTGGCATCTCCTGGATCACAAAGCCAGGCCTGGGGGACTCATTTCTGTATTCCCATAATGGCCATGTGCCCTGATGATGCGGGCTGGGCTCCAGGCAGAGCAGAACTCAGTGAGCTGGGACCCCCTCCCTCATCGCCTGAATCCTGCCCATGCTTGCCTGGCCTGGCAGGGCAGGAGACAAGGCTTAGACTTTACATCTGTCCTCCTATTAATTCCCTCCCATGGGATCCCATTGGCATCACCACACCATGCCCTGCATGGCCCTTGGCACTGCACCTCTGCTGCCTTCTGAGACCCGTGACAGCCTTTCCTCCCCAGCCTCACCCCACAGCCTGGAGTCACATGCGGTGGGGGGATGGAGAACCTATGTGCATTGCAGGGGAGAGTGCAAACCCGCACAGCCACCCTGGGAAAATCAAACAGAATCTCGTGTGACCAGCCGTTCCAGCGCCAGGGTCACACCCAATGGGCGGGAAGCAGGAGCCAGGCAGGCACTTGTTCATCGCGCTCAGAGTCATGCCACTCACGGTAGCAGAGGGTGAGGAGGCCAGGGGGACTCTTAGAGCCATGGTAAGCAGTGTGGTACAATGTAGGCGGGAACCATGCATGTGGCATGCACCCCTGCAGGGCTAACCCTCAGGAATCACACAGGCACCATCGCGGGAGCTAGGCAGCACTGTGGAATCAAGTCCAACCTCCACTTCCCATCCAGCTCCCTACTGGTGCACATCCTGGGAGGCCTGGGCCTCCACCACCCAAGTGGGAGCCGCGGATGGCATTCCCAGCTCGGCCGGCCCCAACTGTGGCTGCTGGGGGCATTGGTGGTGGTTGCGGGGGAGATGTGACCCAGCAGATAGAAATTGTTAGCTCATCCAGAGAGGAAGAAAGCAGGAGGCTCATATGGAGATGCTATGCCAGTTGACATGGAAAACCTGGGCAGCAGACTGTGTTGCAGGAGGGGGCTCCTGGGGCTCCTGAGGCTCAACAATGTTTTAGCAGAACAGGAGAAAAAAAAAAAAAAAAAAAAAAAAAAAAAGAAGAGATCACTAGGGGGGGAGCTGGCACCAGGGAGTAGCCAGAGTCTGAGCTCCAGGGAAGGGGATGCTGTGGTGTTGCTCACACTGTGGCCAGAGACACTTGGTCCTGGCCTCTGGCTGGCCCTGCCGTACCCCTGCCAGTGGCGTGGGCCACAGCAGCTCCTGGGACAGCCTCGGGTTTCCTGCTGCCAAAGCCTGGACCTCCCTGCCTGTTGCCATTCTCTGTTCTGAGACATGAGAGCTGGATGAAGGCTGCAGAGCTCGTCCTGGGTTTCTTGCCAGGCAAGCACACTGAGGCAGACAGGCCAAGTCCCTTCCCCCAAATCCATAGTTGAGGAGTGGCAGGCTGGGCTTGGACTCCAGGGCCTGCCACTCTGGACACCTGTGGGGATGCGGGTGGGCTGGGTAGGAACCTACTATGACCTCTGCTGTCCTGGCCCTAGTGAGTAGGGGGCTGGCGGGGGTGGAGGTCATAGCCCAGGGGGTCCCAGGCAGAGTAGGTAGGTGGGGAGGGCACCCCTAGGTAAGCCGAGCAGGGCCCTGACGTGTTGTCACCTGCAGCAGGAGCAGGCCCAGCCTCATTCCTCCTGGGGTGCAGGGGCAGAGGAGCCAGCCTGTCCTTGCAGTGCTTTGGCCTGGAGCCTTCCTCCCTGCTCCCCGGGTAGCAGGGTGCAAGGGATTGGGGCTGGCCCAGAGAGGCAAGGTCCGAAAAATGTAAGCCGCCATCCCTACCCCTGAACGGGCGGCCACTCGGTCATTGCAGCTCCCTCTTTGGTCCCTGGGCCAACTATAGTTCTACTCACTGGACAGCGGCCCTTCCCTAGTGTCCCTTGACCTGGGCACGCTGCTACTTGCTCTTTCACCCAACTGGCTCAGGAGTGACTGGGCCCCTGGGCATCAGGAAGTTCTCCAAGGTGAACTGGGTGAGCCACACTGGGGCACACAGTTGGCTGCTTTTCCTGTTTCAATGGGACCTCATGACTGGATCTAGCCACAAGTGACCCAGCACAGCCACACCCTCCCCGGACCAAGACTGGGTCAGTACACCCAGCTCTGCTCCTTGCTCCCATGCTGCCCTGGGATGGACCCCAGTAGAGACCAGCTGGGCCAAGGCAAATCTGCTTATTTTCTGTGCGAGGTAGGTCCCAAGCAGCCAAGTCCTGGTACCGACCTGGGGTTCAGCCAGCCTGTGGCCTTTCTAGCAATGCTCCCTGACAAACGAGGTGGGAGGCAGGCAAGCGGGGCAGGCTGTGAGTTGAGACAGTTCCCTGGGGGCCAGCGAGTGGGCAAGGCATAGCCGTGTCTGAGAATAAGAGGGTGAGATGGGGGGCATGTGCCTGGTGGTCAGACACCAGCTGAGATGCCAACGTATTTGACAGACCTCAGCAGCAGGGGCACAGCTCAAGTTGACCATCTGGGCCACCCACGTGGGAGACACTCAGCTGTGGTCTCACCAGCCACCATGGTCAACTCGGGAGTGACAAGTGGATGGGACCTCACTCTTCCCCTTCCTTTAAATAAATAAATGCTGGTTCGAGTCCCGGCTGTTCCATTTCTGATCCAGCTCCCTGCTGACATGCCTGAGCAGCAGTAGAAGATGGCTCATGTGCTTGAACCCCTGCTACGCGGCAAGGAGACCCAGATGAAGCTCCTGGCTTTGTCCTGGCCCAGTTCCAATAAATACAAGTCCTCTCTCTCCCTTTCTCCCTCTCAAGAAATTTGGGCCTCGTGTGATGGCTCAGTGGTTAAATCCTCATCTTGCAAGTGCCAGGATCCTATGTGGATATGGTTCATGTCTCAACTATGCCTCTTTCCATCCAGCTCCCTGTTTGTGGCCTGGGAAAGCAGCAGAGGATGAGCCAAAGCCTTGGGACCCCACGCCCACATGGGAGACCTGGAAAAAACTCCTGTTCCTGGCTTTGGATCGGCTCAGCTCTGGCTGTTGCAGTCACTTGGGGAGTGAACTAGTAGATGGAAGATCTTTTTCTGTCTCTCCTTCTCTCTGTAAATCTGATCTGCCTTTCCAATATAAATAAATAAATCTTAAAGAAAAAAATAAGAAAAATTTGATAAATAAATAAATACCAAGAACAAAAGATAGTATTCAGGCAACCTCCACATGGGGTTCTGGACTGGGACATTCAGACACTCTACTCAGAAGCTCTAGTAGGTTTTTTTTTCTTTTCTCTTTTTAAATATTTGTTTATTTTATTTTTTATTTTTATTATTTTTTAAAGATTTATTTATTTTATTACAAAGTCAGATATACAGAGAGGAGGAGAGACACAGAGGAAGATCTTCCGTCCGATGTTTCACTCCCCAAGTGAGCCGCAACAGGCCGGTGCACGCCGATCCGAAGCCGGGAACCTGGAACCTCCTCCAGGTCTCCCACGCGGGTGCAGTGTCCCAATGCATTGGGCCGTCCTCGACTGCTTTCCCAGGACACAAGCAGGGAGCTGGATGGGAAGTGGAGCTGCCGGGATTAGAACCGGCGCCCATATGGGATCCCAGGGTTTTCAAGGCGAGGACTTTAGCCGCTAGGCCATGCCGCCAGCCCCAAGATTTGTTTATTTTTATTGGAAAAGCAGACTTACAGAGAGAAGGAGAGACAGAAAAAGATCTTCCATCCACTAGCTTATTCCCCAAGTAGCTGCAACAGCCGGAACTGAGCCAGATCAAAGCCAGGAGCCAGGAGCTTCTTCCTGTTCTCCCATGCAGATGCAGGGTCCCAAGGTTTGGGCCATCCTGCAGTGCTTTCCCAGGCAACGGCAGGGAGTTGGATGGGAAGTGGAACAGCCAGGATGTGAACTGGCACGCATAAGAATGCTGCCACTGGCAGAAGGAGGAGGCTTTTGCCGTACTTTCATCTACCATAAGATGCTGCCCCAACCCCTCACAAGCTCAGTAAAGTCCCTTAGATTGGCACTGGAGATCTTGTTCCATGCCTCACACCCACAACACAGTCTCCATGGTGCCACCCTGCAGGTGGCAGCAGCTGACCCTGCCCACCCTTTCCATGCTCCCAGGACTGCTGGCCTTCGGGCACCGGTGGATCTGCCATCCATTACCTAGATTGTGAGATGTGCTGGGGGCTCCAGGGCCTGGGCAGCCACTCCTTCCAGCCTCCCAGGAATCCAGCAGGGACCTACCCAAGACCACACGGCCCAGGGCAGGGGGCACAAGGATGCCACTCACTCCTGCTTTTCTCTGCCCGAGCTGGCTGGTGAGTTCACCTCCATCCCCACAGATACTCTGGGGGCAGGGTCTCTGGGACGCCAGCTGCATGTGGATGTTTGCATGGACCTGAGACCACTATAGGGGCTGGAGTATTAGGCTTGGGCCTGGGCAAGCTGGAGAAAGCTAAGACTCACAGGGTTAGGTGCACGGTGGGGGATGGGGTGGGGAGGCATTGTGTGGCCCCATCGTCTCGGGGCCTGTTGAGAAAGGCTGACCATGACAGCTGTACCTAGGCCCCAAAGTGGGTTGCAAGTTAGGGCTGGCCTGGGTCCCCACATGCATATTTTGCCTCTCCCGTGTACACCTCCAGTTCTTCTCTGCTCCTCCTAACCTTGCCTGGAAGCCTTCCAGATTCTCCGGCTCCCCCTGCCCCTTGCACTAAACCCCTCTTCTGTGCACTCTTGATTCACTCACTCAGGCTGGCCCTGGATGCCAGCTCTAAGGGAGACGCACCCCAAGCCCTACAGGGAGCTCTCGATTCCTGGGTGGCCGTCTGTCCCACTCATCCCAATGTCTCCCAGATCTGCAGGGACTGGGCCACACACACCTTGCATGCTATTCGCCTCCTGTATCAAAACCAAGGACTGTATGCAGCTAACATCCCACAGGAGTTAGTCCCAGCTGCTCTGCTTCCAATCCAGCCTCCTGTTAATGCACCTGGGAAGGCGGTGAAGGATGGCCCAATTGCCTGGGTTGCCTGCTCAGAGGAGACTTACCATGGGACCTGGAGAGAAGTCTGGCATGCCACTCCTTGTGCCTTGGAACCCATGTGACATGCCTCTGGGCTTGCTCAGCTCTGTAGTGCTGGGACGACATAGAGTTGACTCAATCTCTTCCTTTTGCTGTTGTTCTTGCCACAAGCTGGGCTATCAGTCCTTTGGAGATGAGGTGGGGTCAGGTTTATGCAAAACTGTCCAGGATCTTCCAGGAGTGCCCAGAGAGTTAGGGCTCCACAAAACGCCAGCCCAGGGCAAGTGGGGGTGGGCGGAGCCTCTGGCCCGAGCCTGCAGCACGCCAGGAGGTCATCAGCTCCAGACCAACTAGAGTTCCTGGTGATTCCACAGCAAGGCCACAGAATCTGGACATGGACCACAGCTCTCTCTTGATAAGGACACTGCCGTGTAGTTGGCACTGGCCCACACCACACAAAACCCACCCTACCTGATGCTATGTCAGGCACCTGCACACACCGGGACAGCGGAGTCCTCCCACTTCCCACTGGGGAAAACCCCCCCAATGTCCTACAGCCCACGGGCTTGGGATTTCCCAACATGAAGTCTAACCTAGTCCTCACTCCATCTCTCTAACCTGTCTACAATGGGGCTGGCCACTGGGATGCATGCCTGGAAGCTTCCAGCAGGGTACCCACAGTCAGCAGCTGTTCTGGGACTCACAGCACCCTCAGTCTGGGCTCTGCACAAGACAAGACGGACTTGGCATACCCCATCCCCCGACTTCAGCTCACTTGACAATCAGCGATTTCAAATGCTATTTTGGAAGACAAAAGCTGTTTGTGTACTAAAATGGACACCATGATATCATGGATTGAAAACTAAAAACAAGCCACAGGTGCGTTCAGCTGGGCTGTGTGGCTTCCTGGGGATGGGAGGAGCTCGGCAGGCTTTCCGGTTCTACCCGTGCTGGAGGTTTTTGACCACTACAGGTGCGTTTAGCTGGGCCACGTGGCTCCTTGGGGAAGGGCCTGGGTGCTCTGGGGGCTTGGGGCTGTGGATTTGCAGGGGGAAAAGGGGATCACACACGTATTGATGATTGATGACCTGCAGGTTCACACCCAGGTGAGGAATTACTGCTGAGGGACTTTCACGTGTATGTAAGAGTGGCTGAGACCAAATGGTCTGGAAGGGGAAACAGGAGGGTCATTAATGGTCAGGCTGAAGTACAAGCACATGTGTGACACCTGAGCTGGGGTAGTTAGCATCCACTATCACCAAGCTCCACTCACTGATACACACTGTCAGGATGGGCCACGACAATAGCTAGCACGTGAGAGAATTGGTCTGCTAGCAGAATCTGTGGGGGAGATGTGGGCTCACTGCTGTAGAACTGCAGTCTCTGTTGACACACCCAATAGCTGTGGATGGGAACAGGCCTGTCCCCTGAGCTAAGGGGACACCCTAGCTGGGTTCGCACTGGTTGGGGTTCCCACTGGTGAGGACGAGAGCTGGACTGGTGGCAGTGGGCTGGGCTGGACATGGCTACAGCCTCCACCAGCACAGGTGTGGACTGGATCTGGGAACTGGAAGACTGGGCTAAACTCCAGCAAACTAGCTCATCCTGTACTAGTGAGAGCCAGGGTGAGTACAGGACGAGCTAGGCTAGGTCGTGACTCCCTCTGAACCACGTGAAAGCTGTGTCTGAGTGCAGACCAGGTATTGCTAGGCTATAACACCCAACAGTAAGAACCAGAATGGGGGCCCGGTGCAATAGCATGGTGGTTAAAGCCCTCACCTTGAATGTGCCAGGATCCCATATGGGCGCCGGTTCTGATCCCGGCGGCCCCACTTCCCATCCAGCTCCCTGCTTGTGGCCTGGGAAAGCAGTCAAGGACGGTCCAAAGCCTTGGGACCCTGCACCTATGCGGGAGACCCGGAAGAGGCTCCAGGCTCCTGGCTTCGGGTCGGCACGGTACCGGCCATTGCGCTTACTTGAGGAGTGAATCACTGGACGGAAGATCTTCCTCTCTGTCTCTCCTCCTTTCTGTATATGTGCCTTTCCAATAAAAATAAATCTTACACACACACACACACACACACACACACACACACACCAGAATGGGTGTGGGCTAGTAGAGCAAGGCCACTGTTCCTGACAGTCAATCTGGGCCAAGGACCCAGGTGTGTGTGAGAACTGCCTCTGGGAAGAGACCTGACAAAGGAGCTTAGGAAACTCCTTTGTCGGGATGCAGTCCCTGTAAGTGAATGCAAGAATCAAGGCAAGGAGCAGCACAGACCATGCTACAGTACCCACCAGCATGCATGTGGGTCAGGTCTGGGAACAGACCAGGCTGGGTCAATTCAAAACATTCACTGGCAGATCTGAGAACCGAGACAGGGTGCAGGAGGAGCCAGATCGAGCCACAACACCAGCCAGTTCACATTAGGGCCAGGACAGGGATCAGGCTGGGCTGGGATAGGCTTCGGCACCCACCAGCAGGAGCTGGAACTGGGGGCAGACTAGACAGAGCCGGGCTGCACAGCACAATAGTGAATGTTGAGGTGAGGTGAGCCATGGCAGCCTGGGTCAGTGGGTTCTGGATTTGTGGGCTCTGGAGGCCAGGGAGTCAGTGGGGCTTGGGATGCTTGGCCTGGGGCCTGCCTATAAGGTGGGTGCCGGGCTTGTGAACCCTGGGAGTGGGAGATCCTGTGGGTCTCAGGTCACCTGGCTTGGGTCCTTGGGCCCACCTGTGAGGTGGGTGCCAGGTTAGTGAGCACCAGGGGCAGGGGATCTGGTGCGGCTGGGGTTGCCTGGCCCAGGTCCTTGAGCCTGCCTGCAAGAATATGCCCTCCTCAGTGAGAGAGGCAGAGCGGCAGACACAGACCATGATGCACATGGAGAATACGGAAGTCCATTTGGTTCCAAGGCAGAACAAACTGGACAACTACCCCAGCCAATGACAGCAAAAACCTGGGTGAATAGACTTGAGCTTGACTATGTCAGCCAGTGGACAATGGGAGGGTTGCATCATCCCCGGATTGGCAAAACTGACAGCATTTCAGAACTTTTTTTTTTTAAGATTTATTTATTTTTATTACAAAGTCAGATATACAGAGAGGAGGAGAGACAGAGAGGAAGATCCTCCGTCCGATGATTCACTCTCCAAGTGAGCCGCAACGACCGGTGCTGTGCCAATCCGAATCTTACAGGAACCTCCTCCGGGTCTCCCAAGTGGGTGCAGGGTCCCAAGGCATCGGGCTGTCCTCGACTGCTTTCCCAGGCCACAAGCAGGGAGCTGGATGGGAAGTGGGGCTGCCGGGATCAGAACCGGCGCCCATTTGGGATCCCGGAGAGTTCAAGGTGAGGACTTTAGCCACTAGGCCACGCTGCCGGGCCTGCATTTCAGAACTTGGGCAGAACCCTCGGAACATCACACATGGGGACCCAGGGTTGATACTGGGTGGCAGCTCCCCATCCCTGGGTACTGGGATATTTGGGAAGCTGGGTGTGGCTTCCCCCTTTATCTCTCCCTTTTCCCCTGAAATAAGAATAGCAAATTTAGAAATAATTTCACTCACTTATCCCTGACCCTTGATCCTTCCAGGCCTGATCAACCATGCAATTATCATGAAAAATTAAAACAAACAACAAAAACAAATGGACCCTTATTTTAAAATTTTTATTTGGAATATGGATGTGCAGAAAGAAGTCTTTCATCTGTTGGTTCACTCCCCAAATGGCTACGCTGGCTGGGACTGGGCCAGACTGAGGCCAGGAGCCAGGACTCCATCCTGGTCTCCCACCCGAGTGACAGCAGCCTGAGCACTCGGGCCAACTTCCACTGCTTCCTCAAAAGCCCCATCAGGGAGTTGGATTGTTGGTGGAGCAACCAGGACTTGAACTGGCTGTCATAAGGGATGCCAGTATTGGCAGGCAGTAGCTTAACTGGTTGTACCACAATGCCAGCCCCCAAGACATCTAACGTCTTTAGCAGGGTTTGGGGGCCCTGCAGGGAGTGTTTCTGTAGGGTAACTATCAGAAGCTGTGCTTCAGCAGCCTTCACCTCTACCAGGTGCCGCTGGGCTCCCTGAGTGCTTGTGGGCTGGTGCAGGGTGACTGATGACTGTGAGGGTCCAGTGCCCAGCCAGGACCCGAAGGACCCACATGGCAGGAGCTGCGAGGGGGGGGGACGGCCAGTTCCCAGGCTCCTCACAGGTTGGACCACAGAATGGCTTTGCAGAAATGACAGCTGCAGTGTAACCTGACCAGCTGTGTGGACACTGGCCCTAGCAGAGCCCTAGCCAGTACCAGGCTAAGCAAATGGAGAGAGCCTCCAAGGCGGGGGGGGCCTGGGACCGGCCAAGCTCAACACTACTGCCAGACGCGCTGTCCTTGAGGTTGCCCGCCGCGTGGAAAAGTCGTGTCTGAGCTTGGGGTTGACATCACCACTGTGAGGGAATGAAGCGCGTGCCCGTGCCAAGCTCAGTGACACTGGCAACGTCTCTCACCTTGCCTGGGTCCTAACAGGAGTGTCTACTGGTGCAGACCCCGAGAAGCTATATGGGCAGTTCAAACAGTGGGGTCCCTGGGTGAAGTTTCCACACCTAGCTTTGGCCTTGGCTTGATCCTGGCTACGTGGGCACTTGGGGAGGGAAACTCAGGATGGCCGACCCGTCTCTGCTCAGGGACACCTGGGAGCCTGGCTGGCGGCCTCCGTCCTCCACAGCCACAGCCTGGCACCTGGGCCCCTCACTGAAGCTGAGGGACGCAGCAACACCACCTGCTACAGAGAGTACCTTAGTGCATACAAGGGCAGAAGTGTGGCCAGCTCGGCCCAAGTCAGGTTCCATATGGGCAGGCAGGGGGCTGCCTAGCCACCGCAGCTACAGTGACTCAGATGTGTCCAGCAATCTTACACCTTTATTTTGGATTTTTATTTATCTGAAAAGCAGAATTGGGGAGGGAAGGAGAAATCTTCCATCCATTGCTCCATTCTCCAAACGGCGACAAATCCCAGTCTCTAGCATGCAGGAGTCCAAGCCCTTGGGCCATTCGCCACTGCTTTCTCAGGGACGTTAGTAGGGAGCTGGATCCAAAGTGGAACAGCCAAGACTCGAACTGGTGCCCACATGAGATGTTGGTGCCACAGGAAGTGGCTGAAACCACTGTGCCACAGCACTGGTCTTATCCAAATCTTGCTCAGATGTGGCGTGTCACTAAGGTCATCTGACTACTCCCTTCCTCCTCCTTCACCTACTGATTCACTTCCCACCGACCATCATTAAATGTGCCGTCTTGTCTGGCCACGGGATTCCCAGAGGCCACCCGAGCTGATGAAGAGGTCTCCACAGTCTGTGAATGCAGCTGGTTCGGGCGGGGGGGGGGGGGGGGACAAGTGGGTTCAGGGCCAAGGGCACAGTCTGAGGACAGCACAAGTGGCCCAGGATTCCAGCTGATTCTGATCCAGCCCCAGGGAACCCCATGCTTTCCACCTGAGGCATAGGGACGTGGTCCATGGCTAGAGAGCCCAGACCTAGGCCAATGGTCAGAGCCAGGGACTCCCTGTGGCACGTAGCTCTGCTTGGTGGGGGTGGATTCCTATCTCTGCCCACAGCCCCTGTGAGGGTCCTCAAAGACCTCTGAGCCTTCCCCCAACAAGCTGTCACTTCCATCTGCTCCTATATGGGATGCAAGGTGACCCAGCCTCCAGGCATTTAGGGTAGAGCTGGCACTGGGAGGGCCCTGGTGACTGGGACCATGTGTAAAACCTGTGTGCCCATCACCTTAAGAGCTTTCATCAGGCCACGGAACCCCTGCCCCCTCATGCCAGGTACACACAGGCCTTCATCTGGTCCCAACCCCAGAGGGCTGGGCTCTTACACCACGGAGCAGGACCCCTGACCAGAAAGAACCAGCAGCCAGAGAGAACAGAGCCCTGGGTAGGGGTCGTGGTACCAGTCACCGCCCAGCCCTTCACTGGAGAAGAGCCAGGGCCACTCACAGTTGTGTTACAGCCCCCACTAGAGCTCCCAGAGGTCCGAGTCACACCACCAGCGACACAGGGGTGTACTATCAGCCTCTGGGCCCCTACAGCACTATGGGACTCCAGAGCCTCACTTCTGGCACAGCAGCAAGGGCCCCAGGTGTCTCCAACTGCGTGGACCCTTTGCTTGCTGTGGGCCACACAGCCATGGCCAGTGCTGGGCAGCCCATGTGCCAGGCACGGGGAGGCAAGGAGGCAGGATGGCCAGGGAGGAGGCGGCAGACCCCGGCGGGGCCACTGCTGCTTCCTCCTCTGGGGATGGGAACTGCAGTGCCTGGGCTGGCTCTGGTGGTATCCCCAGTGCAAGCAGGGTCCATTGACAGGTGTCCTTCCTACTCCTGTGGGTGAAGGCAGGCTGCCTAAGTCCTTGCCCCCGGCCCACCCAGAGGCAAGCCCCACAGCCTGGCTGTTGCCTAGGACTGGGCAAGGACTTCATCTCCAGTTGGGGTTTTGCGCACCTCAGCCACCCCAACCACCACCTCACTAGCACCAGAAGCAAGAAAGCAGGGCCTGGGCTGCTCACCCTGACTTGCGCCCACTGCCTGAGAACACTCCAGGATCAGTGCTTCTTAAGGCCAGCTTCCTCTGGGTTCTGCTAACTGGATCTGTTGGGCCAAGGTGCTGCCCTGGCATTCCTCAGCACTTCCCACCGAACACCAGGACAGGTGCGGGCACCCCTGGCCTTGGCGCAAGGCTGAGGCTGCGGGGGCAGCTGCTGTGCAGAATCGAGAGGCACCAGTAGTGTCACAGACTGCCGGGTGGAGACGGCAGCTTTGTGAGCTGCGTCCATTAGGCATGACTCTCACGGTCCCTAGGACCTCTGCCTGAGCTGGATGGTGCTCGGGGGAACCAGCAGGCCAGGTCCAGGCTGCATGTGCACGCCCTACAGTCCTAGGAGCCAGGGGAGGCTGGTGCATAGGACACCCCCACAGGGTGGCACAGTCCGAGCACTGCCAGGCCTTGCTTGGGCAGCTCACCCAGCTGGACTATGGTGCTGTCATCGCACTCTGCTCACCGTGGTCCATGCTCCAGAGGCGGTAAAACTCAGCAAAGTCCACGTAGGGCTCAACACGGCCGTCCTCAGCAGGTGGGAGTGCGTGGGCCGGACGGGAGCGGAAGAGGCCGCCATCAGAGCTGGAGCTGCTGCTCTGGGTGTGCGTGCTGGTGGACTGCAGGGTCAGGGTCGGGCTCTGGCTGTGGGCACCACAGGCAGGAAGGGAGTCAGGGGGACATGGGCAGTGGACTCCTCCCCACTGGGCTGGGGACAGGGAGTAGGGGCAAAGAAGGAAGCTGCCTCTGGGCCGCCACTTTGTGGACACAGCTGGTGGCTTTCTCAGAGAGCCCAGCAGGGGTGCCGGACCAGCCACCCCAACTGCAGCCCAGAAGCAGGGGGAGACGGGGACTTGGGGGATTTCCAGCCCACAGCAGTGGGGCAGCAAGACAAAGGGGCAGGGGAAGAAAGGCCACTCCCTCCCGGCAGGCCCTCCTAATTGGCTACATCCTGTCTGGGCCCAGCCTGCAGAGCCCTGGCCAGTGGAGCAAGGGTGTGGCCTCTCTATTATACTGGGCAGAATGTGGAAACAAGATCCCAGCCCCCTGGGGCAGCGGCTGGGGGCATTCCACACAAGCAAAGGAGGTGCAAAGAAGAAGGGGCCAGGCGGGTCTACACTCAGAAGGGCCCTCTGACACCCTGATCTTGGGGTGTTCCACCTCTACTTGCCCCTGAAACCCGAGAGCCCCCTGCAGAGCTGGCACGGTCCACAACGTCCCCTAAGCACAGGTGACATACAGGAAGCCAGCTTGCCTGAGGATGAGGTGTACAGGAACCCTTCCCACTGAGGAACACCAGAACGGGCCCAGGACCAGCAGGCAGCTAGTGGCAGTGACCGAAAGAGACCTGCCGGCCTCCCCTCTGCCTGTCCCAGATTCAGGGAGCCTCTGATGCCAGGACATCCCCATGGAAGAATGGGGTCCCACTGCTGGCCCTGGACACGAAGGGCTTACTTGGTGAGGGTGGGTGTGGCCTCATCCAGGGTGGAGGCACTGTGAGCACCGTTGACCATCTGGCCCTGGGAGGGCATGACAAGGGAGAGGGTCACGCTGGTCTTGCTGGTGCTCTGGGCACTGGAGTAAGGCACGGACACCGGGTACACGCGGCCCCCTGCGGCTGCGGGAAGGAGAGCAGAGAGCACGTGGGGACACTGAGCAATCAGCAGGGACAGCGGCCCCATGGGGCAGCTCCAGGGACATGTCCTCCAGGCTGGACGGAACCTCCAGTCGGCAGGAGAGCTGGCTGGGGTGAAAGGAGGAACTGAACCAGGGGCTGAGCCACTTCCCAGAAGGGGTTACTGCTTGGCTTCCCAGGGATGTTTGCTTCCGCTTGAAGTCGACCCAATGAAAACATGGCTGCAGTAAGTCAGGGACACTGCAGGAACCCTGGGGACCACAGGAGAACAAAGCTCCAAGATCGGGTTGTTTAAAAAAGACAAAGATAAAGCAACATTGAGTCGTGGCACAGCAAGATGAGCCATCGTCTGCAATGCTGACATCTCAAAGGGGCTTAAGTCCAATTCCCCAGCCATTCTACTTCCGATCCAGCCCCCTGCTAATCAGCCTGGGAAAGCAGTGGAGGATGACCCAAGGGCTTAGGTCCCTGCTGACGCTGACCGTGCCAGAGACCTGGATGGAGTTCCAGGCTCCTGACTTCAGCCACTCCATTCATGGCCTGACCAACAGGGCCATTTGCAAAGTGACCCAGCAGATGCCTGAAGAGTCTGTCTCTGCCTCTTCCTCACTGCCAACCTAAACAGAAAGGAATGTAGGCTGCAGGCACGGAAAGCCTATGTGTTGGGCAGCTTGGGCAAGTAGGCAACGGAAAGGAGCAGCGGCAGGGAAGTGGCCCCCGGGCACTGGGGCAGGGCCTGCCTCTGGCCTCAGACCCAGCCTCACCCCACAGCCCTTCCTTCTTGAGTCTCGGCCTCCCTCCCCTCCATCCTCGGGGTCACAAAGCGGGACAAGTCGAGGCATTGCAGGCGACATGCCTGGCACTCAGAGGGAAGGGCCCTGGCAGCAGCGACCAGGGCCTCAGATGTGGAACCCTGTGTGTGGCAGCCCGGGTAGGTGCATCTGGGCAGGTCAAGAGCCTGGGTCACAACCACTCAAGGCCAGGCCTGCAGTTCACCTGCACACCACGCACCAGGCCACCCCTCAGCTCCAGCTCCTGGACATTGCCTTGGGTGACGCTCGGCTGCAGGGCACACGTACCTGGGGCCGGGCTTGGTGTGGGCTGGCTCAGTTCACCCAGTGGATAGCCGAAGTTCCTCACCAGCAGGGTCATGTCCTCGTGCCGGGGGCAGAACTTGGCACGCTCCCCGCCGCTGGCGAAGGTGTCACTGTGGATACGCCTCACCCGGTCCACCACAGCCTGCGCCACTGCGTCCAGCGAGGTCTGCTTGGCGAACTCTGTGTCAATCATGGCGGCGATCTCCTGGGGGTGGGGAGCGGGACACAGTGACGAACAGAAGTGACCCAAGCACTGTGGGCCCACACTCAGGAGACCCAGGGGTCACAGGCTCAGCAGGTGCAGGAAGTGCCTGACAGCCAAGCTTGCAATCTGAGCTTGTCAAGGTATTCAGGATAATCCTTCTGGAATCTTCTTACTGGAAAGGCTGCATGACCTATAGTCTCTGACGCTGCTTCCACCCCTCTGAAAAGCGATACGCTCTGCCTCCCAGGACTCTGTGAGGGAGGTTACATAATAGAACCGGGGACAGCAATACTCAGACGACTGCTAAAGCCCAGCTCACAGTCACCATCAAGCATACCTCCCTGGAACACACTAACATCAGGGACTGGGGCTGCAGATCAAGATGGGGTCTCTGCCTTTAGCAAAATCCACCACTCAGAATATTCCAGAACCTAGTAAAAGCCACTATATAATTCTACTGGGAAGACCAAGGTGGAAAGGAAAAAAGGAAACTCACACTGACTAAAAACATCCAAACCACAGACACAAAACGTCCTCCAGGCCACCTGCCGGCCTCTGCGCGCGGAGGCAGGCGCTGAAGACTGGAGCCCTTCTGGGGGCCAGTGCCATCACCAGCTATCCTCATCTGTTACCTCAGGCCAGACCCCAAATCCTGTGGCTTCAGGGTCCCTCCTCAGGCAGAAAGGAGTCACTGCCCTTCTGTTACAAGCCATGACGAGAGGGAAACCTTGGCAACGGGCCAGGGAGACTGGACCTGTTGGGCAGTCTTCTGCATGTTTCAAGACACCAAGGTTAGGTAACGATGGCTTCCCTCCACGTGCCTTGGTCACATGTGGTGACAGCTGTCTGTGCGGATGCTCCAAGGCCACACCCAGCTAGGGGCCCCCTGTTTCCTATATGAACCCACTGACACCCCACAAGAGTGGCTGCATTCACACACCAGGAAGAAATGAAGAGGGAGTCAAGACAGACCTGTGGAGCTCTGGGGTCCAGGGGGACCTGTGGGCAGGACCCCAGCTTCCAGGGAGCAGGCCCTGCCCATCCAGGAGCCCCCAGAGTGACACTTGCCCAGGGAACTACCCTCCCAGCTTGGCTTTCACTGGGGCCCTGGGAACGGCCGTGGCTTCACGCCCACAAAGAGCGAGACCTCCGGGTGGGATGGCTGTATGCAGGCTTTCGGGAGCCCAGAGAACAGGCTCTGCCGTGGACACCGTGCTGCCCAGCTCACCTGATTGGCCTGGCCGGGTCCATGGGCCGCCTCCAGGGCCTTGTAGAGCCCCTCAGACATGAGAACCAGGAAGCCGGTCACCCCATCCAGGGGCTGGGCGCCATGGATCTCCGGCTCTGCGATGATGGGCTTGGACTTGGCAGCACTGCCGGGAGAGAAGGGGGAGGGTTTGGGTGGGGCAGGTCCCAGGCGCACACCGACGGCCCAGACACGAGACAGGACATACAACTAGACCAAAGGTAGGGACAGTGAGGAAGCGACCAGGAACAGGTCTATTCTCTACAGCTGCTGAGACAAAGCTCCAAGGTGGAGAAGCCGGCCAGCCGGGGGTGGGACAGCCAAGGTCAACCCCTCCATCCCTGTACACAGAGCTGGCCATGGGAGGTAGGGGTGTGAGCGCCAGGGTGCGGGAGGCATATCCTAAAAGCCTTCTTCTCTGCTATCCTTCTGGTTGCTCCCAAATAAGTGTCCAAGCCAAAGAGGGCGAAGATGCAGGAGGTACCTACTGAGGGGGCGTCAGGCACAGCCGGGGGGACGGCTCCATCGTGTGTGTACGCATGCACATACACACGTGCACACAAGGTAGGCACAGGCGAAGACGCAGCGGGATTCTGGTGGCCGTCAGAGCCAGCCTACATGGCAGGTGGGCAGGACTCATGCTAACACTGAGTGACCTGTGACTTTGTGCCAGGCGCCTTGGATCACACGCACTAACAATGCAGTTTACGACTGACAGAATAAGGCACAGCCAGCAGGCCGGCCCTGCTGGCCACTTGGGGCCTCTCAGGGTAGGTGCCTCGCTCAGATGTCTAGTAACAGGGTGGGCTGGGGTGGGAGGAAGACCAACTGCATTGCTTTAGCCCAGGCACTGTGTGATCCTTACTTCCAATATGCAAACAGAAACCTACAAATTGGGGACAAAAGTTCCAGCTGCCAGCTCCTGGACCTCAGAGGGGAGGGAGTCAGCTGTGTCCTCCACCCTGCAGGACCCACCTCTGCGGATGGGCCCAGCAGTATGATTCCCCACAGCCCGGTGGCCAATTCGCGCTTTGATGGGCATAACACACACTCCGCAGCTCCTGCCTCCCACACAGGACAGTTCCTGGGTCAGGACTTGTCCCACACCCAGGCCGCCTGGATCCCAGTCCCAGCTCAGCTCATCATGAGTTGTGCCTGCACAGGCTACCTGATGTCCACACACAGTTGGCTCATGTGAACTGTCCCAGGGACAGGGTGGGAGCAGGGGTGAATAGAAGAAAGCATATAAAGGGCTGGGCCAGGGACAGCACCACCAGGGGTCACGCTACCTACCGGCCACTGTGCCACAGCGGGCGGGTGGTGTCCTGGGTTGAATGTGGACAAAACAGTTCATGCCTGCTCCTGCCCCTGCCCCCACCGAGGGCAGCACCAGCCAAGCCTCTGGTCTGTCTGTCCCCACCCCAGCCAGGCACCTCACGCAGCTTCACTTGCTAGGTCCCACAGCACCAGCTGCTGTCCTTGGCTTTAGCCTAGTTCTCAACTTGACTCCCCGCTAGTAAGCAACCACTAGCTACCCTGCACCTGCTCTATGCAAGAAGTCTCCTGGGTGTCTGAATTGCCTCAGCGGCACCTGTGCCATTTGGAGCCCCAGCGTCACTTTGCCCTGGCTCTCTGGTTTTAAAGGCTAGCAAGGTGCCACTAGGCGGGCCACCTACCTCAGCAGCTCAATGTCGGTGTAGCCATACTTGACCTTGTAATCCCCGATGCGCCTGGTGCTCTCCTGCCCACAGATGACGCCCACCTGTTTGATCTTCACGGCGTCCAAACCTACCATCAGGGAGAACAAGGCAACAAGCCCACTTCTCGTTCATGGAGAGCAAAAGAAGAGGGCAGACTGGGCTGGCATAATGGCTCAAATGACTAATCCTACACTGCAAGTGCCAACATCCCCTACGGGAGCCAGTTCATGTCCCGGCTGCTCCACTTCCTTCCAGTTCCCTGCCTATGGCCTGGGAAAGCAGCAGAGGATGAACAAAGCCTTGGGACCCTGTACCCATATGGGAGACCTGGATGAGGCTCCTGGCTCCTGGCTTCAGAATGGCCACTGAGGCCTCTGTCTCTCCTTCTCTTTGTAAAACTGTCCTTCCAATAATAATAAATACATCTAAAAAATTTTTAAAAAGTGGGGTCACAGACACAGCAAGGAGTCAGAGGCATAGGCCCAGCAGATGGGCATGAAAAGGGTGTCAGGTACCCCGGCCTGCCACTGCCCCTATGTCCCAAGGGCCCTGTGCCCAGCCGAGGAAAGCACATCTTACGGGCCCCTCATGTGCCAGTTCAGTGCCACCCAGAGCTGCTCTGAACACCTCAGCCCAAGCAGCACACTGCCCCCCACATCCTCCCCAGGCTTGCCAGCTTGTCGCTGAGGAGGAGGAAAGGAGTGACCCCAAGTCCCACGGGACTCCCAGGACCTGTCCAGTGACCTCCACCCCCACTGGTTAGCAGTTAGCACCAGTATTTGGGGAAGCACTATACACAGGTTAAACTCAAATCCCCAACATGCCATTTCTGTTGTCCTCTTAACACAGATGGGAAATGGAAGAAAGGACCACACCTCACGAGCCAGCAGATGGCCAACGGGACCCCAGTCCCAGCCACGGGGGGCCCGGTGCGAGCCCTGCAGGGCCACTCACCCAGCTGCGAGAGGCGGAAGAGCTCGTCCTCATTGCCCGTGGTGTGGTCCACGTTCAGCTGCGTCACCTGCAGCCCGTCCACTGTGGACTGGCAGAGGAGCGCGCGGTTTGTACCTGCAGCGGGAAGCAGGTGGCTGAGCACAGACAAGACCAGGAGACAGCAAAAACAGACCAGTCAGGCGACTCCTGTCCAGCACCCCGTGAAGGGCCCTGGTCAGGCTTGGTCAAGGGCTGCAGATGATAGGAACTGGGCTAACATGTAACTTTAAAAAAAAGCTATGGACCTGGTGTGGTAGCCTAGTGGCTAAAGACCTCGTCTTGAACGTGCAAGGATCTGATATTGGCACCGGTTCTAATCCCCTCAGTCCTGCTTCCCATCTGGCTCTCTGCTAGTGGCCTGGGAAAGCAGTCAAAGACGGTCCAAAGCCTTGGGACCCTGTACCTGCAGACCCAGAAGAGGCTCTAGGCTCCTGGCTTTGGATCGGCACAGCACCGGCCATTGCAGCCACTTGGGGAGTGAGTTAACAGACAGAAGACCTTCCTCTCTGTCTCTCCTCCTCTCTGTATATCTGACTTTACAATAAAAATAAAATAATAAAAAAAATCTAAAAAAGAAAGAAAGTATACACTGGTCCAAACGGCCTCTGGTTGGTCCAATAAGACACCATTAAAAAAATAAGTTACAGGTGATAGGACTTGCTGGGGTTGCAACAATATAACCAGAGTACCAGAAGGGGTCCCACGGTGACAGCTGTGGGTACTGGGATGTGGGCTGCACTGAACACTCCTCATGGAGCTGTTCTATGCTGGGACTTCTGCCACAATCACATCTTAAGCAGAGGAGGAAGAGAAAGTAGTCAAAACCAGGGCACTGCACTGGGCAGTGACCAGAAAGCAAGCACACAGCCCTGGGCACCCTGCCTCCATGGGCCCCCCGGCCCAGCCAGCGGCTCACCGACGTTGGCCACGTAGAGCTTGTTGCTGAGAAGGACAGCCACGACGGCCATGGCTCCTCCAGAAACCTCCCTCTCTAGCACCTTGAGTCTCTCCAGGATCTTCTGATACTGAGGCAGCAGCTGGTGCTGTGGGACACCCTGCAAGTGACCATCAGAGGTCAGAGCACGGCTGGCCCTCAGGGACTGTCCCTCCAGAGCAAGGAGCTGCAGGCCGAGGGCGCGGCCAGGGCGGGGAGCTCTGTGCAAGCCAGGGCAGGTTCCTCTGGGAAAGCAGTGGACAAGGTACTGGTGAGTGACCAGGCTGTGGACCCATGCAGGCCACGGCGTGCAGAAAGGCCTTGCCTCCCGTGTCTCACTGACCACCCAGTGCTGAGTAAGGTTGCCCACGGAGGGCTGAGGAGGCACCTTTAAGGGCAAACGGCCTTCCCCACCGGCCAGCATCCCCTCGTCCCCCCGCAGAGGCCCTCTGCCGGAACCCCAGCTCGGCCTGTTGTGTCAGTGGCCTGTAAGTGACACTACCTCTGGCAGCTGGGACTGCAGGCTGGCCTTCTCAGCCAAGGCATCGTCGATGGACTCCAGGAAGCTCCTCTCCACCACATCGAAGGCCTGCAGGGACAGCGCACACAGGTGACAGCTGGCTCACATGGTCACTTTACACTCCAGCGCCTCCCACTGGCAGCAACCAGCTCCCTGCACACATCCCTATGTGAAGGCGGCTTCACCCCGCGCCCCCTACAAGGCCCCACTGCTTCCTGGGACTCTGACAAAGGCAGGCAGAGTGGTGGGAGGCCGGGAGACAGCCAGGCATACACATAGGAGTGCATAGCTGTGAGGGGCGGTGAGGACACCCTGGTGCTGAGCACGGCACCCGGCTGGGCAAAGGTCAGCCGAACGGCAGCTCCTCTGAGAGGGCCCCTCTCAGGCCCTGCTGGCCGTGGCCCTTCCCCCTAGGACGGGGCGGTGAGATGACAGGCACGGAGCCCTGAGGCTGGGCAGGAAAGAGCCCAGTTGTCCTGGAGGACTGAGAAGCCCCTGCTCACCCACAACCACAGGCCTCTATGCTCCCCACAAGAGAAACTGGGAGGGAACCTGAGCCTCAGCAGCAGAATGACACAACTTGCCACTGGGACATGGCCCACTGCCCCGCCTGCCTGGGGTCTTTCAGAACCTGAGGCCAAGCCCTGGCCAGATGCAAAGCAAAGGGGTCACTCGATGTGACCTCACTTCCATGAGGCTCTGCACCGCACCCGCCATCCCCCTACTGTCAATCACTAAGAGACTGGCTGCTTCCTGCCTCGTCCTAGTCCTTGACATGCTGGGGGCCTTCTCCTGCAGGGAGCTGCCCCTTCGCAGGGTCAAGATGCTGGCAACACTGCATGGCTGTGGGGGCCCCAAGCCAACTGGGCACCAGCAGCCCGAGCCCTGTACCTGCAGCAGCACCCGGCGCACATCAGCCTCTGTGTGTTCAGTACTGAGCTGGCCCAGCAGCAGCTCTGCCGACAGGCGCTGGGCCACGAAGTTGGTCACCCGGTTGCCATCATAGCCATTGAAGACCCCATATAGGAAGCAGTTGTTCTCACTCCTAGGAAAGGGGTCGAGGGCAGTGAGAGACACAGCAGCTGTGGCTTCAGAGGCCCACTCTGGCCACCTTTTCGCTCTGACCTTGCAGGTGTCCTACATACGCACACACACCCATAGCTGGTGGACACACACTGGAGCCCTACACACACATATACACCCACAGCTGGTGGAACAGGAGGGGCAGCGGCCCCTACCAGGGACCTCATCTCAGTGAGAAGCCCCATGTGCAACAGTTCTAAGAAAAGTGCTCGGGCCCGACGGCGTGGCCTAGCGGCTAAAGTCCTCGCCTTGAAAGCCCCGGGATCCCATATGGGTGCCGGTTCTAATCCCGGCGGCTCCACTTCCCATCCAGCTCCCTGCTTGTGGCCTGGGAAAGCAGTTGAGGACGGCCCAAGGCTTTGGGACCCTGCGTCCGCGTGGGAGACCCGGAAGAGGTTCCTGGTTCCCAGGATCGGATCGGCGCGCACCGGCCGTTGCGGCTCACTTGGGGAGTGAAACAACAGATGGAAGATCTTCCACTCTGTCTCTCCTCTCTGTATATCCGGCTTTCCAGTAACAATAACATCTTAAAAAAATAAAAAAAGCGCTCTTTTCTGCTTCCCTGAAGGGTGATGCGGCCCTCACACCTGAACTTGAGCCAGCTGTCCTCCGGCGGGTGGCTCTCGGTGCTCTTGCCGTCAGCTGAGTAGCAGTGGTTGGAGGCTGAGCCCACCCCGGAGAGGTGGCAGAGTGGCAGGTCATCCGTCCAGCTGGGTTGCTGCTCCTGGGAAGGACACAGGACACTGTGAGGCGACACCTTCCTTCCCTGACCAGACTCCTCCCCACCTTTTTCTCCCACAATAAAAACCCACCTATTTCTGGAAAGCCACCATGCTCATATGCACAGACACTAATCTGTCCAAGGGTGGGCTGTGCTTGAAGCCAGTCCACAAAGTGGCTCCAAGGACCCAGCCCGCAGGAGCTGTGCACTGCACTTAGCGGTGGGAGACTTGGCAGCACCCCTACAAGCCAGTCTGTCACTCTCCAGCCCACAAGGACCCCACCACTCCTGTTCCGCCCCGCCTTCTCCCTGGGTCACGTCCCTCCCAGCCCACACAAAAGCCTACAGCCTTTTACACCCTACCCTTTCTTTCCACAAGGAGTGTCTCATTTTATTCCTGCCTTAATGGACAATTTACCTTATTTTGGGGGGATGGGGGTGGGGTGGAGGGAGATGGAAGGCAGATCGACCGAGAACTCTGTCATGCACGGCTTTCCTCCCCAAAAGCCTACAACAGCTGAAGCCTCACTGAAGCCGCGGGCCAGGGACTCCATCTGGGTTTCCCACGTGTGAGGGCGCCCCAGAGCAGGCAGCTGGATGGGAAGTGGCGGTGGGACTCCAAAGGAGGCGCTCTGGTGCACCACAATGCCCACCCCCATCTCCTCATCTGGCCATCTCCACAGCCTCTGGCACTCCCTGGCTCACAGGTCAGCATTTCCATGAAGTCCTTCTTCAGGAAGCCTCCCCCAACTTGCCTGACCGCCATCAGCCCTGCCCATGTGGATCGTCAATCAGGCTGGGTGGCCTCATGTCAGCCATGCTTCCTGCATGGGCACAGGCCCACACGCATGCATTCACGTGGCTCTGGCCTGGCACAAATACATTCCCTCTGAGCTCCCCAGGTGTTCTTGGGGCACGCCCCAAGCATCTTTTTCTCTGTAGTTTGATCTAGGTCCCCCCAACCATCTGTGAAAGCCCACCCTCTGCCTCCCACCTGAGAACAGGGCTTTGCTCTCTAGCACACCTCGGGGAGAAAACTAAAGGAACTGGGGGACTCGAAGTTCAGCTCCCCGGAACAAAAGGCTTTGCTGGGATATTGGGCAAGACTGCCAAGGGGGTACAGGTGGCAATGGTCTCCCAAACGGACAGGAAGGCACTTGGCCAGGCTTTGGCTATCAGGTGGGCCAAAAGCTCATGGCTAGCTTTTTGTGGCATAGTGAGTCTTCCGTTTATTTAAGTACGGACAGGAAGCGACTGTGGGGGATTTTCCTCCACTTTGAGCGCTTCCACGCTGCCTCCAGCTATTTTAGTTCTGCCTCTAACACCCTGAGCCACTTCTGCAATGTGTGGGTGTCTGTTTGATTTTCAAATTAACATGTAGTAAAACTGCCTTTCTTGGGTGTGCAGTTTTACAAATGTTGGCACATGTACAGTCTATCTTGAGCCTCCCGACAGGACACGTCACCCCCAAAGCACCCCTGTGCTGCGCCTTTGGGATTCCTCCCTCCCCTAAGTGCCGACAGCCACTTGGTCTGTCCAGTTTCACACAGCAAGTGAGGCCCGGAGGTTGGCCTCTGGCGCTCTGCTGGCCTTGAGACCTGGCCCGGTGGCCACTGCATGCGTCAGCCTGCGGAGGGGCAGTGGTTTAGGCATTCGCTCGTTGGAGGACAGCTGGCAGTTTCAGGCTTATTTAGGGATTATGACGTGCACTGGTATATGCCTTCACAGGTTTTGTGTGAACTTTCCATCTTCTCACATTACGTACCAGGGGTGAGAGTGCTGGGTCACATGCTTAAGTTCTTTTACAAGAAACTGGCAAATGTTTGTCCAGCACTGGCCGTGTCATTTGCATCCCCACTAGCAAAGACTGACATCTGTCCCCCTGTCCCCTAAGGCAGAAACTCTCCCAACTCACAGAGCAACAGCACCCCACCCCATGGGGGCTCTCACTGCACCTCCGCAGTGGCTACTGCAGGGTCTGAGTGGAGGCCCACTTGTACATGGGTAATGTGTTTCAATTGCTGAATTCAGAGGGTTCTTTACATATTATGGACAAAAGCCCTTCCTTGAATGTTGAATTCGCAAATATTTTTTCAAGTTTCTAGCTTTTTATCTCATTCACTAGAGCCAAGCTGACCCTGCAGTTCTGGTGAAGCCGCACTGGCGCTTCTCCCGTGGCTCAGGCACCACACTCCTGGCCCAGCTGCAGGCATGAGGTCTCCTGGGAGCCTCTGACTTACAGCGCTACACTCTCTGTTCAGATATGTCACCAATTTTGAATTACAGTATGAAATAGAGGGTTTCTGTCAAACTTTAATTTTCTTTTAAAGATCTACTTAATCTTTTTTTAATATTTATTTTTATTGGAAAGGCAGATTTACAGAGAGAAGGAGAGATAAAGATCTTCCAGCTGCTGGTTCACTCCCCAGGTGGCCGCAGCTGCCAGAGCTGAGCTGGTCCGAAGCCAGGAGCCAGGAGTTTCTTCCGGGTCTTCCACATGGGTGCAAGGTCCCAAGGCTTTGAGCCATCCTCCAGTGCTTTCGCAGACCACAAGCAGGGAGCTGGATGGGAAGCAGGGCAGGGATATGAACCAGCGCCCATACAGGATCCTGGTGAATGCAAGGAGAGGACCTTAGCCACTAGGCTCCCACACAGGGCCTTTTTTTGCTTTCTGAGTGTGGAGGTCTGATGACTTCAACAGTGTGTGTTGGGAAGGTTGGTCTTCCCCCACTGAGTTGCCTCTGGGTGTCAAACATCTGTACGTGTGTGGCCTCTTGGGATGTACACAACCCTACTGGAGTCTCCGCTCTTCTGTTCTGATCCAGCTCCCTGCACAAGCACTTGGGAGGCAGTGGGGCAGCCCAGGTGCGTGGGCCCCGGTCACCCAGGTGGGAGACCCAGATGGAATTTGGGCACCTGGCTTCAGCGCTGGTTGGTGTGGCCATTTTGGGAGTGAAATCAGTGGATGGAAAATCTGTTATTCTTCCTTTCAAGGAGATAAAAGTAAATAAACACTTCCTTAAAAAGCGCAAGGCTCTCCTTAAGCAAGAGTTAACCGCATCGCGTGGGTCTGTCAGGACCCTTCCCGTCCTGCCGATGCGCATCTCTCAACCAACTGCATCCCTTACCGCACGCCCTCAGTCGGCCCGTAGGATACTGCCTCCGGCTGCTCAGCCTTTTCAAAGCTGTCCTGGCTATCCCATGAGGCTTTGCATGTAAGTTTTGGGATCACTTGGCCTGAATCTGCAGAGTCTTGCTGGGATGTTGAATGGAACGGTCTGAATGTCTAGAACGTTCTGGGGAGAACTGACACCCTCACTTTTGACTTTTCAGGCCACCACCATCACTGAGTCTGCCCCCTGGCTACTTGACTTTTACCAACACGGTTTTACTCACGCCACCTCACCACCACGTGCAAAGTCGTTAGTGCCTTGGAGAACAGAAAACAGCCAGGACCTGCTGATGGACAGGGAATGTGAGGCCAGTTCTGCTCAGCTCCCAAGGACCCAGGAATCTAACACCTCCACATCAAGTGACGGCAAGTGTGACCTCACAAGCGAGTTCCCAGCTCCGACCCTGGTGCGTCTCCTTGTAAAGCCAAACAACCCCCTCTACTGACATGCGCAGAAATCAGGTCTGTGGAGCCAGTATGATGTGTGTGGTTCCAGTGTCTTCAGCTCTCTCTCTCTCTCTCTCTCTCTCTCTCTCACACACACACACACACCCTTAGCTAACGCTGGCTGAGTGTGTCCAACAGGACGCCATCAGTCTAGGCACCAAAGGACCCTGGAGGAGACAGAGGGTCCTGGTGTGAGCCCATCTTCCAGGAGTCTACCAACAAGGCAACTACAGCCAGGGGTGTGCACTACATCCCTGCAGGGTGGAACGTGCTGGGCTCAGGGAAGAATCAAAGGCCTCTGCCAGGAGTGCAGCAGAGACGGCTCCAAGCCACATGGACACACATGTGCATGCGTGTGCCGGGTGTGAGGCCCATCCTGTGCAAGGAACGAGTTGCCAGAGAGTTAATTTTCAAGGCACTGACTTGGCACCAATCACCTCTGAGGTCTCAGAGCCACCAACGCATTCCCACTGCAAGAGCCTCTGTGGGTTTAGGTGGCCTGGTAGGCACACTTCCCATGGGGCCTCCTTTTCTGCAGTCTGCCTCTGCATGCAGCAGAACTGACACACACCTAGGTTCCCCAAGCAGGATCGCCCCAGGTGCCCCCACTGGCCAGTCACAGCCCATGCTCACATGCAAAGCTGTCACCACAGAGCCCCCTCTCCCATTAGGGGCAGACAGACTTCCAGGGACCTGAATCCTTCCAACAATCCCACGTTTCCCACTGGAACAGAAACACCACATGAACAATGTACAGGGCTTCCTTGGCATGAGGCAATGGGCCATTGGAAGCACTGATCACTGGACCACCAGTCTCACACACAAGAAGCAAACAAGCTCAGCCAACTGAGGAACTCGCTGTGTTGGTGTCGAGGGACAACTCAGCCAGGAGAATCCCCAGGGGCCCCTGGGCTCTTTCTATTAGCCGGTGCCTACCAGGCTGACCAGGAATAACAAACTCTGCCAAGTTGAGAAATGAGATCACAGTGGCACTTAGTGAGCACCTGGGACTGAAACACAATGGAACTTGCAAAAACACACAGAGCAACAGAACTCAAGACCACGTTTAGGGGACTGTCGCTGGGATGCAGGGGCTCAAGCCATAGCCTGCAGAGGGTGCCTTTCTACCACACTGGAGTCATAGGTTGAGTCCTGGCTGCCACAGTTCCCATCTGGCTCCCAGCTGATGTGCAGGGTCCTTGATACCCATCTGTGAGACCACAAAGGAGTTCCACGCAGCCTGGCCCAACCAGTTTACATTCTGAATGTAAACTTTTTCCAGTATTGTTAAATGGAAAACCAGTATTAGTCGCCATATCTTGAAGACAACAGAAGATGAACACCAAACAAGGTTATTCAATTCTACAGACCACGAGCAGAAATCCAGTCCTATATTTTCATGAAGCAAGATCAGTTAAGTGTCAGACTGCGGTCGGGGCATGCTGGCAGTGGACTGTTCTCTGACTGAGTCAGAGTGGGAGAGAACTGACGGCGAACGGCAGTGACCATGAGGATTTACATCCACGCCCCTCCAGTGCACGCATCCAGGCTCTGTAAGAACACTGCCCAAGGTCCAGGGCCTCTTCCCCGAGTCTCCCACACACTCGCCCTAAGCACGCTGTCTTACTGATGACAAGACCTGTGCTGCGCCCACTCCCACACCGCTGGAGGCAGTACAGTGCACGTGCACGTGCTGCGAGGGGTCTTCCTCAGTGCCACACAAGGTACTCACGTGCCCCCACTGTCACAGTGCCCTAGGTACAGTGACCAAGTTTCCTATCCAACATGGCGGTGGGTAGGACATGCTTGTTTCACAGCAGACCCCAGTGGGCACACAGTCCCCACGGCATGTGGGACCCGGACTCAACAGCAAGGGATGGGCAATGCTGGGAGGCTGTCCTTCACCAGTACCTCCCCCACCCTGCTGTGCTGTGCACTCCCACTGCCCTCGGTCTCCCCCAGGGCACCTCTGCTCCTGGCACCCACTGCTGGCACCAGGAAAACCAACAGACTGCCCGGTCTCCCGTCTCCTTCCTCTGCGCTTCTGAGCAGTTTGGAAAGGTCACATAGCTGCCACTCACACAGCCTACCCCTCTGCCCCTGCGCCCACCGAGGAGGCATCTTTCCTCCCACATGCTAAATGCCAGGTCTGCCCACCCATGGCCCAGGGTCTATGAGCCTCACAGAGGCTGCGAAGGGGGTGTCTTGCACGTGGCATGCATGACCTTCTCTGCACGGTGTACACAGCAGCAAAGGCAGGCACCTTGGGCCTCTCTGGGAGGTGGCGAGGAACTGCCCCTGGGGCAGCAAGCAGGGGGAGAAAGGCAGCAGACACTCTACCGGGCTCAGCGGCTGCTGTGCATGTGTGTCTGTGTCTCCGGCAGGAGCTCACCCCACTCCCCGCAGACGGGGCTCCAGCCCCTGAGTTCAGGCTGCAGCCTGAATAGCAAATTATGGCATGAAAAGGCCAAGTGTTTGTGTGGTGAAAGCGACCGATTCTGGAGAGGCAAAGAGGAAGCCGGGAAGGGAGGCGGGGGCCCCTGGGATGGCTCCCCGTGGGGCGGGGTGCAGCTATGCTTCCCCTACAAGGGCTACCAGGCCCTCCTTCCTCACCATCCGTGCGACCTCTCCTGCTGCATGCCCCACTTGGTCCCCATGGCCCTGCTGGGCACCCTCTGGGGCTCCATGTGTCAATCATCATCACGGAGACAAACTGGGAGCCAAGCAGCAGTAGGACCCTGCAGCAGACCCGCTGGCTTAACACCTACAGGTGACAGGCTAATGGAGTCCTCACACTATTTTTTTTAAGGTTTATTTTTACTGCAAAGCCAGCGATGAGGAGAGACAGAGAGGAAGATCTTCAGTCCAATGATTCACTCCCCAAGTGACCTCAACCACCAGAGCTGTGCCAATCCGAAGCCAGGAGCCAGAAACTTCCTCCAGATCTCCCACGCGGGTGCAGGGTCCCAAGGCTTTGGGCTGTCCTTGTCTGCTTTCCCAGGCCACAAGCAGGGAGTTGTTGGGATTGGAACCGGCGCCCATATGGGATCCTGGCGCGTTCAATGCGAGGACTTTAGCCACTAGGCCACTGCGCTGGGCCCGAGACCTCACACTATTTCACAGACTTTTCACATTAGTGGCCCCATATTTATTTTTATGTTCACCTGAGGGGAGGGAGAGAAAATGCTGTCTACAGCCATGAGCTCATAACCATCACTCTCAATGAATAAAAACTGCTTTCAAACAATTGGCTTTTTCTGCTCCCTGGTGTGGGCTAACTCAAACTCCATTCTGCCCAGCCCCAGGGTGTGACGTGGGAAGTCACACCAGGCCCCTCAGTCCTTCGTGACTACCATTCCTGTCATGCAACCCACACCAAGCCATCAGCGAATCTTCTTCCTTCCAACACGACCAGACTCTGGCCCTGCCCACCACCCCTCTGCCACCATCACCAGGACTAGGATTCCACCGTCACACCTCCAACTCAAGAGAGAAACTGGGCCAGCATGGTGGCTCAACAGGCTAATCCTCCTCTTGCAAGTGCCAGAATCCCATTTGGGCACCAGTTCATATCCCAGCTGCTCCACTTCCCATCCAGCTCCCCGCTTAAGGTCTGGGAAAGCAGTAAAGGATGGCCCAGGTCCTTAGGACCCTGCCCCCACTTGGCGGACCTGGAACAAGCTCCTGGCTCTGGATCACCTCAGCTCCAGCCCTTGTGGCCACGTAGGGAGTGAACCAGTTGCTGAAAGATCTTTGTCTCCCCTTCTGTATGTAAATCTGCTTTTCCAACAAAAATAATTAAAAAAAAGAGCCCAGCATGGTAGCCTAGTGACTAAAGTCCTCACTTTGCACGCACCAGGATCCCAGATGGGTGCCAGTGTGTATTCCAGCTGCTCCACTTTCCATTCAGCTCCCCACTTGAGGACCAGGAAAGCAGTAAAGCACGGGCCAAAGCCTTGGGACCCTGAACCCACCTGGGAGATCTGAAAGAAGCTCCTGGCTCCAGATCAGCTCAGCTTCAGCCTTTGTGGCCGCTTGGGGAGTGAACCAATGGATGGAAAATCTTCCTCTCTATATCTCTAACTCTCTCTGACTTTCCAATAAAAACAAATAAATCTTTAAAAAACAACAACAAAATTAAAAAAAAGTATCTTCTAAATCTTCGAAATCACCTCACGCCAGGCACCTATTTAAAACCACCCTGAAGGTTCACACACACACAGACTAGAACCCAGAATGCACACCAGGACCCACCAAGTCCAGCAGGGCCCTAGCTCCCTCCGACCACGACCTCCACAGCGGCCTGATCTGCCTCCCCGGGGGCAGGCCTCACACCCCTGCTGGTAGGTCTCTCCACTCCTCCCTGTTTCTTCACTGTTCATGGTAGCCCCCTAACTAGAACAGAAACTTCTGCGAGGCAGGCAGAAGGCAGCATCCCCAGCACCTGCTCTGTGTCTGCCACATGCCAAGTGCTCCCATACCCTGGTGCCCACCCTTGGCAGGGCTTGTTCACAGCCGGCATGGGACACACTGGGCTAGAAGTATAATGAGGGAGTTCATCCCATCACAATGTGTCCCCAGAATCGGGCGGTGGGGAGATGCCACATGGGACACACAGCGCTCCGTCACACTGAAGAGGCCAGGTTCTCCTGAACACGTCAGGCTGTGCTGGGGGCTGACAGGTCCTAAGGAGCCCACCTCCATTGGAGACCCCTTCCAGGGTAAGGACCCACACCTTCCACACCTTCTAGCTAATTCTACTCATCCAGGCTCAATCACACCCACATGGGGAAGCAAGGGGACCAGACACTACTCTCCCCAGCAAGCCGCTCAGCCTGCACCGTGTAGCATTTCCAGCCAGCCCCTTCCCCTTGTCCTCCGGAAGCTTCCAAAGCACGGGGAGGCCCGCGTAATTGAGTGAATCAGGCTCACTGGCCTTACAGTACTAAACCAAAGGAACAGCCAGAAGGGAGAGAGTAATTTCAAAATACTGAATCCAGGGCTGGTCCTGAGGGGCAGTGAGTAAAGCATCCCATAAGGAGGCAGGTTCAAGTTTCGGCTGCTCCACTTCTGACCCAGCTCCCTGCTGGTGCACCTGGGAAAGCAGCACAGGACCACCCAAGTCCTTGGGCCCCTGTGCCCACATGAGAGACCAGAAAGAAGCTCCTGGCTCGGCCCCAGTGTCGTGGCTATTTGCAGGGTGAGCCAACACAAAGATCTGTCTTTCCCTCTCCTGTAATTCTGCCTTTCAAATAAGGAAATCTTTAAAAATCAGACCCCCCACTTAAGAGTCTACACATAGCCTGCTTTAGCAGGAGGGCCTTTTCTGCCCTGTAAGGGAGGCCCAGAGCTGAACCTGACTGCCCACAGAGGGCTCCTCATTGCACCAACACGGGTGTAGGGCCCAGCATACGACGGATCAGATGGGAGACACACATGACGCTAAACCAGATCCTTTCTTGGGGAGTTCACTCTGCGCAGGGAGGCAACTACATCCGGGGGCAATTCCAATAGGGGGGTGTGAGGCGGGTCCAAGTGGCCAGCCTGAGCCCTGAGTGCACGCGAGGCGGTGCAGAGGCAGGCAGAGGGAGCTAAACCCACAAGGGTTTACCCTGCAAGTAGGCGTTTCAGGGTTAAGGGATTCACTCCCACTCCCTGCTGTCACTTCAGGGACACCTCAGGGACACCTCAGGGCATTGTGGTCAGACTCCCAGGTTCTCACGGCCCGACCCTAATCCTGCCTCTGCAGTCACCGGCTGCGGGGTTCACCGCCGCCTCTCTGCCTCAGGCGCCTCACCTGTTAAACAGACAATGGTCACACCAGGGAGGCCACGGGTGCTCTGTGTGCACGCCTGCTCGGGTCGTGCCCGCTCGCTGAAGACGCCCCCAAATCCTCGATCCCCACGCGGGTGCCACCCCTGCAGCCAAGACACCTGAGCCCTTGACCCTCTCACCCGGCGGCCCTGACCCCCTCACTTGACCGCCCCACAAAATACACACACGCACCCCGCCGGCGGCCGGCCCCGCAATGCGCACGCGTGGGTCGAATCTGCCGCCGAGCTCGCGCGCTACAAAGCAGCCCCCCAGCCTAGGCAGGCAGGGGCCGGCCGGGGGAGGACAGGGGAGGACGGCGGTCACACCTCGCCACGGAGAGGGAGCCGCTCCTGCACCCGACAGCCCCCCGGGGCTGCCAACCCCCAGCCCGGAGAGCCAGCCGGTTCCTCACACTCTGCAGCAGACTCCTCCTCTGCGCCGCCATCTTGGAGGGACCCCCGCGCGGGCGCGCCCGCCTCCCGCGAGAGCAGCGAGAGGAACGGCTAGAGCGGTCCGAGCCTGCGCGCAGCGCCACCCCGCGGCCGAGCCGGGACGCGCCGGAGCGCCCGTGTGCGCAGGCGCGCTCTGCCTTGTTACTTATTCCCCCCCCACCACCAAGGTACTTAGCTGCTTCTCTTCCATTTATTCGGTCGCTCCTCGGTCATCCTCATTGGCACACTTTGTCCAGGTTACCTTTCAGACGCGACTGCTAAGGGTCCCCCATCCCTCTAGGGTTGGGTTTTTTATGAACATTGTGGAGGCGAGCGTGTCTTTTCTTATTCCCGCCATTACTCCAAGCAAGGGGCCCAGAGAGACAGCTGAAACAAAGTCCATTGGATTTGGAATTCTGCATACCATCCTCCCCGGCAGCTCGCGGTAGAATGGCAGGACAAGGTCCACTGGGGAGAATGGAGGATGGGCCGGGCTGGGCGGCCAACACGCAGAGTTGGGGCAAAAAGGGGATGCTCCCAGGACTGAGGGGCAAGATGCTGCGTTTTTTGCTTTTAACTCTGGAAGACTGGAGCCTGTGTCAACGCTGATGGGACTTTTGGGACCAACTTATGTCAGGAATAAAGAGGATTGATGGAGCCCCTGCAGGTGATAGCCAGAGCAGGACCCGGTCCTGGGTAAGACCCCACAACGCACCCAGGCACAGTGGGGAGACTGCTTGCTGGACCCAGCACTGAGGAAGTGTTCATAAGAAAAATCTGGGCCGGGCCCGGCGGCGTGGCCTAACGGCTAAAGTCCTCGCCTTGAAAGCCCCGGGATCCCATATGGGCGCCGGTTCTAATCCCGGCAGCTCCACTTCCCATCCAGCTCCCTGCTTGTGGCCTGGGAAAGCAGTTGAGGACGGCTAAGTGCATTGGGACCCTGCACCCGCGTGGGAGACCCGGAGGAGATTCCCGGTTCCCGGCTTCGGATCGGCGCGCACCGGCCGTTGCGGCTCACTTGGGGAGTGAACCATCGCACGGAAGATCTTCCTCTCTGTCTCTCCTCCTCTGTATATCTGGCTGTAATAAAATGAATAAATCTTAAAAAAAAAAAAAAAGAAAAAAATCTGGGCCATGGAAGTCACTTGGCGAGTGAATTGTTGGTCGCAGGATCTTCTCTGTCTCTCCTCCTCTCTGTATATCTGCCTTTCCAATAAAAATAAATAAATCTTCAAAAAAAAAAAGCAACACAAAAGGCTCTGTAGTCATACAGCAAAATGGTTCCCATGGAGATAAAAGATAGGCAAGCGATTCATAACTGGAGAACTATTAACACCACTCAAGCACATATCTCAGAGCATGCCCCACATCCGGGACTCGGGGTGGGCGGGAAACCGGGTGGGGCTTCTCCCTCAATATCCTCCTTTACCTCAGATACAAGATGGAAACAATATGGACATAATAGTATTGCCCACTTCCCTATCCCCCTGGACCCTTTTTTTTTTTCTTTCTTTCTTTTTCTTTCTTTAACTGTAATTAACTATGTAAAGATTGTCAACAACAACACAATAAAATAGATTATAAAAAATAAATAAATAAAATAAAAGATAGGCAAAGAACCAGGCCGGAGCCGCCCCGCCCACTCAGGCAGCCGGGCCATAGGTCCACCTGGGTTCCTGACCTAAAGGAGGGGAGGAAGGATGCAGGGACGGTGGAGTATAGGCTGAGGCCGAGGGGAATCCGGGGGCTGCTGAGGACTGAGGGTTCTGTGTGGTCCCAAAGCATGTATCTGATGTCCTGGGTCATGCGCACGTCTCCCAGTGCACTGGGGACCCTGGTCCGCAATGGTGGAACTGCCCTTCTGCCTGCCTGTGATAAGACCTGGAGCTCATGTCGGCTATGGAAATGGTTATCGGGACTGGCACGCATGGTGTCCGCCCGGTGCTGACTGCTAACCGCTGTGTGGCACCCATGATGAACTCTGGGGGACACACTGGACAGCCTGGTTTCCTGCCACTGTCCCCAGAGGAGGAGCCTGTGAGCAGCGCCTTGTCCTTGTTGCCATCCCCCAGCCCATGGAGGCGGCTCAGTGCCCTGCACATGGAAGGCACTGGCTTCCTGCCTGCTCTCCCAAGGGCCCCGCTGAGTTCTCTGGAAGCTCAGGCCTCAGGAATTTTGGAGAGATGGTGTGCAAAATGGTGTGGTGTTTAGGGCAGCAGGCCCCAAGCCATAGTCCCAATGCCCCCTTGAAATCCCTCAGGGAACCAGGACTTGCTGTGGCTTGCTTTCTTTTCTCTCTCCTCCTTTTCCCTAACCCCTCTTTTTCCTTCTTTGTCTCTCTCAGCTGCCATCCAGGTCTCCCACGTGGGTAGCAAGGACCCCAGGTGCACTGGTAGGCACCCGCATTCAGGAGCCAGAGCAGGTGTCAAACACATTCTGTGATGGGATGCTGGCCTCTTAACTGGCATCCAAACCTCCTGGCCGAGCATCGGCTCCTCTGTCTGATGCTGCAGCTTTTCAGGAGCTCTGGGGTCCTAAAAAGGAAAAGGAGACTGGGAGATACTGTTGGATCACAGCAGGTTAGGCCAGCATCCCCAACAGGCAAGTTGGAGACATTTGCATTTCTACACAGCCAGCTCTCAGCACCTTCATTTGTGGTCTCCGTCTTGTGTGATATGCTGACAGAGAACTGGCATGGCCTGAATTCATGGAAACAGTCGCTGAAATGACCATCCTTGGTCCGTTTGGAGTTTTAATGCAACATAAGGGAGCTGACTTGGTTGTTTCCAGATATGGAGCCAAGTTCTTATTCAATTCATTTACTGAATAATCTCCTTCCCTGCTGTTGCCTTCATCAGCTCTGTAAATCCCACACACTGGTATCTTTGTGAAGTGCCCGGCTCCCCGGGATGTTACGAGGCCTGAAGGAGGTAAGCTCTGCAAGCTGGGCGTGGGGAGCCCAGGATAGGCTCCAGCCAGGCTGGCCTTCTGCCCGCTCCTCCGGCCATGTGGCTTCCACCGCTTGGCTTTGGGATGCTGGCAAGAATTCCAGACACAGGAGCTGCTTCCCAAGGCTTCCTGGTAAGCCCTCTCAGCTTTAGGCTGAGAAAGCCGAGAATGTTCTGGAAGTATTTGCACAAAGATTTTCATTGTTTTTCCTTTTTGTTTGAATGGCAGAATGAAAGAGTCACGGCTTGGCACTGGATCCAAGCACTCAGATACAGGATGTGGGTATCTTAAGTGGCATGTCGCAGCAGGTGCTATCCTGTGGAGCTGGCATCCCATATGGGTGCCAGTTCAAGTCCCAAGTGCCTGTCACAGCTGGAGCTGGAACTGGCTAAGCCAGGGAACTGGATCCAGATCTCCTAGGCAGGTGGCTGCGACCCAAGTACTTGAGCCATCAGCAGGGCCTCCCAGGATGTGCATTAACAGGAAACTGGCATCGGATGCAAAGCCAGGACTGGAACCTAGGCACTCGTCCCAGATGCCTGCCCTGAATTGCAGCTTGGGAATAACACATCACCCTGCGGGCAAGGGCATTGTGCGAGCCTGTCATTGCGACTGGTTCTCCCTACCACCTTCCCAGCGGCCCTCACGTCCAGATAACCTGCAGACTGGGAAGGACGGAAGGACGGGCTGTTCACGCGGGGTGGGGCGCGGGCTCAGCAGGCAGCCTGGGCGTTGGCATAGGTCCCGAGACCAAGACCAAGACCCCTGCCCTCCCCAGCCTCAGTTCCCCTCTTTCTCACCCGCCTCCCACTCCCTAGCGATCAATTGCGCCACCCTATTTTAAAAGGACGCAGTCCGATAGGCTTAGCCATCACCCCGCCTCTGCCAGGCAGCATGGGTGTGGCCAGCGCTGGGACTGACAGCTCGCAAGCACCGCCCATCCGGGCTGAGATCCGGATACCATCCTGAGGTTGCTGTCACCTTTCTCCCTAATTCAGCATTTTCTGCTCGACTCCTCCAGATGCAGCCTGCACGCAGGCAGCCGGCTGTGTGATGGCCACACGGCCTTCCCCTCCCCTTCAAGCCAGCCAGGTTCACCCCTTACCCCAGCCCCCGGGAGACACTCTGGCAGTGACAGGCTGCCTGGCTCCTTTGCCTAGCACAGCGGAGTTCACGAGCCAGCAGCCGGCTGGACAAGTGTGATGGCTCAGTGACTAAATCCTCACCTTGCAAGTCCAGCATCCCAGATGGATGCCGGTCATTCCACTTCATATCCAGCTCCCTGCTGTGGCCTGGGAAAGCAGTAGAGGATGAACAAAGCCTAGGGACCTTGAACCCATGTGGGAGACCTGGAGGAATGTGTCTCTCCTCTCTGTAATCTTATCTGTCTTTCCAATAAAGATAAATAAATCTAAAAAAGAAGAAAAAGAAAAATAAACAGCTTCTGGGAAGCATGTGGATCAGGTGACAGTGTGGGCCAGCCTGAGGCCAGCCTGAAGCCAGCTTCCTTCATCCTGGCCACCTCTGAAGGTGGGCCCCTGCACCCTTGGGAGAGACCTGCCAGTCCAGCTCGCAGTGTTCATCTGGCCTAGCTCCAGCCACAGCAGCTATTTGGAGTGAACCAGTAGAAGGAATAACCTGTGTCTTTTCCTCTCTGCAACTCTACCTTTCAAATAAATGTTTTTTTTTTTAAAGGATGCATTCGTAAGTCCATCGTGTAAGTGAACATGAACCAAGAACTAATGAACAAAGCCAGGCCCCATGCAGCCCCAGGCTCCGCCTGAGCAGAACAGAGAGAAACCGCAACACGCTTGCAGCCCCCGGGGGGGTCTGAGTCTGTACTTTATTACTAAGTCACCAGAAGTCACCACCTGCACGTGGGTCGCCACACACGAATGCACATCGTAGAAGAGGGGCCAGGGACCACTGGATGCACTTCACCAGGTGGTGGGAGGGGATGGGAGGGGACCACCCTTCACCGCACACAGGTACACTCGTAGAGCCTTCTATTAGACCTCTTATATATAGAAAATATATATATATATATATATATTTGTACTATACACAGGCAGTTATGCTGCGGGAGGGGCCGGGCCACCCAGACAATGACTGCAGGCACCAGGTGGGATATGGGCGGGGGGAGGGAGTGCCAGGTCAGGTCAGGGGCAACGCTGGGAGATGGCCAAGAAACACCAGGGCAGAGGGGAGCAGGGGGACCAAGGCTGGTGCCCCCGAGAACACGCCCTTCGGGAATCACACTCCCAGGGCAGGCAGCAGCCACTGTGCAAGAAAGCCTGGGCCAGTGCAGGATGCAGCTCAGGGCTGGACCTCGGAAGAGTCGCCGTCTTCCTGCCCGTCTCCACCCTCGGCAAGGGTCCTTGCAGCCTGAAGTGTGGTGGAACCTATTTCCTGGCCCCTCTCTTGTGCTGGAAGGAGGGAAGCCAAACCCAGCAGCCTGGTTTGCAGGGGACCTTCCTTTTAAGGACAGGTTTGGGAACAAGGGAGCAGTAGCTGGGGGGTCACCAAGAGCCTGCCCCTGCTGCGCTGTTGGCTGTGGGGCCATGGAAGGCAGCCGGGCTTAGCGCATGGGTTTGCCCCACCCTCTGCTCCTGGCAGCGGTCGAAGGTAGTGCAGAGACCACTGAACACTGGCCAAAGCAGGCCTGGGTCTCTTCCAGGGAGAAAGCCAGTAAGCTGTCCATGGGCAGGGGTGCCTTCAGGTGGGCAGGAGGAGTGGGGGAAGGAGGGACTTCGCAGAGCCCCTTTCAGTGGGCAGAACTGCTGCCAGCAATAATCCACTCCAAGCTGCCCCTGGGGAGGACGGAGCCAACAGATCCCCTCCCCCAAGTGTGAAAAATGGGCGCCAACAAACTGGCTCTCACTTAGCCCTTGGGGGGATCTGAACACACCTGGGTTCCCATCATGGTCCACTGCTAGCTCACCTGTGCTCACTGAGCCTCAGCTGGCTCTTCTATTAAATGGGACAATGCTGCTACTTCTCTTTCTAGAAAATTCCTTTTCCTTCCCTTAAGGCCTGCTGCTTAGAGCCTCTCCCAGAGCACTTGCACTCAGGAACTTCACAAAGTTCATGGGAAAAGGAGAAAAAAAAAAGGAGGAGGAGGAGGAATTGAAGGATAAGTATGCTCTGGAACTAGGAAAACTGAAATCCATGCAGATTTCCTAACACACGTTTTCCAGGGCCTTTGTCAGGAGCCCTTGCATACAGCCCTGCCCATGGCTGTCTGCTTCCTGTCTGTCTTCCCTGATGTTTGGGGGGAGGGGAGGAGAAAGGGCAAGCACACCTTCTACACCTGCCATCTGCAGAGCATGTGCGTGATGGCCAGTGATGGCCACCTCCCAGATTCATGGCAACCCTGGCCACCACTCTGCTCCACTCCTGGCAGGACTGGTGGGTGCTGGCTGCAGGTGGGGTGGTCCCCAGCTCCACCCCACGGCCAGCCCGACCCTCAAGTCTCGCCCAAAGTGCCCCACCAGCAGCAGACATCTCCCCTGCCCAGTCCCCACAATCCTTGCTGCACCTTCGAGGTCACTTACTAGCCACTCCTCTGTGGCCCCTGGTCTTCCCCATGCCCACCATGTGCCAGGATGCTCACCTGTGGCACCCTCTGGACAGTGTCCTGCCTACACTGAGTCTGCAGCTAGCAAAGCCTGGTCTCTGACTCTCCCGGGCCAGCCCCTCAGTGGGCCTCCTGGAAGGCCAAGGATAGCTTGTGACTGACCTCAGAGGACGGCAAAGATGGGTGTCCCAGACCAGGTACAAAGACAGGTATTTGGCCACCTGTAACCCCAGGCTGCCTGACCAGGATGGCCGCTCGCTCGCTTACTCTGCTGCAGCTCGGGCCCCCCCACCCCATGTCCAAGAGCTCTGGGTGAGGAGTTAGCCTGCTTAGGGGCCAGGACAGTGACTAGTCCTTTGGGCTATCACAAAAGGCCTGACCTGGTCCCCAGTGGGCACCCACTGGGTTGCCCGGGACAGACGCCATACACAGGGAAGCAGGTAAGGTGGGGCCTTCTCAGGAGATGCCAGCAGGGACACTGGGGGATGGATGGCAGGGAAGTGACAGGACAGAACAGATCCGCAGCTTGTGGCGGAGCCAGATCTCATGGGCGAGGTTCCCACGGCTGCCTGGGATGACAGCGACGCTCAGCGGGAATGCTCCAGTGATGGAGAGGAGGGCGGAAGATGGGGGGGGTGCGCTCAGCACCCCCCCAGCACTCGCTGCCAGTGGCCCTGGCTCCTGGTGTCTGTCTTCTCAGCCACCCAGTGGATGCAGCCCTGCCCCGCCCCTCGGGAGCCGGGCCCCTCTTCTAGGTCCTCCTCCTGCTGGGCTCACCAGCACAAGCCTGGTACACAGCGGGCGCTCAATGAATGCTCCATGACACAGGGAATGGATACAAGTTCCCTGGCCGTGGGGTCCCTCCCTTGCTGGATACCCGCCCTTGAGATACACACGCGCACACACGCAGACGCCCCCATGTCTGGACGGGGCTGGGGAGGAGGAGGAGGGCGGTGGTAGAGGAGGCAGGGGGCAGGGGGGCAAGCCGGGGAGCAGGCGGTCACTGCGGCTCAGTAGCCCTGCGACTGGTAGCCTGGGGGCTCAGCATCGAAGGCGTTGGCCGGCTGCTGGTAGGTGCCGCCCAGGCCGGCGGTGTCTGGCCCACTGCTGGGCTCCACGTAGGGTGCATAAGGCATGCTCGAGTCCTGGCTGGGGTCCATGTAGTCCTGGGAGAAGAGGGCCGAGTCGGCGCCGATCTGGTACCGCTGGAAGGCCAGCACGGCCTGGCCCGCCTGGGGACAGGGTCAGCAGGGACGGGGCGGGTGAGGGGGCAGGTGGGAGGGCAGTTAGGTGAGAGACAGACAAAAGCACTGGGTTAGTGGCAGTTAGTACATAAAAAGGCATGGGGTAGGGGGTAAAGGAGGGTTAAGGGGCCCACACACTGGAACATGAAACCAGGCTTGGAGGCTTGGGTGGCCTAGAACCAGGGTCCAGCCAGAGAGATGCTGGTGAGGGAGGGGCAGCTCTGAGGCTGGGTCAACTTAAACTCAAGGTCTCCACCATGCAAGGTGTAGGCAGCCTTAAAACTCTTCTTCAAGGGCCCGGCGGCGTGGCCTAGCGGCTAAAGTCCTCGCCTTGAAAGCCCCGGGATCCCATATGGGCGCCGGTTCTAATCCCGGCAGCTCCACTTCCCATCCAGCTCCCTGCTTGTGGCCTGGGAAAGCAGTTGAGGACGGCCCGTTGCATTGGGACACTGCACCCGCGTGGGAGACCCGGAAGAGGTTCCAGGTTCCCGGCTTCGGATCGGCGCGCATCGGCCCGTTGCGGCTCACTTGGGGAGTGAATCATCGGACGGAAGATCTTCCTCTCTGTCTCTCCTCTGTATATATCTGTCTGTAATAAAATGAATAAATCTTTAAAAAAAAAAAAAAAAAACAAAAAACTCTTCTTCAAACTGTTCGTTTCAGCCAACGGGGCACTTCCTGTTCTTTGTACCACCCTCTCATCTGATGTTGGAATGGCATGGATTGCAGACATGATGCCTGAAGCGCTGGCTGGCACACTGGACCACGAGGATGGCCAGCCACATTGTAAAGGTGGAGGAGGGCTGCATCGCCACAGACCCATGCCAGCCCTGGGCCATGGCCTTGGGCTGCACCCCAAGCCACTGTCATGTGGGGTTTCCATCACTTGCTGCTGAACCTAAAAGCTAACAGAAGCACTTTGTGGTCAGACAAACCTGGGAGATGGAGTCCATCAGAGTGTGCTGGGGAATCCTACAGCTTGTCAGTGTGCACTGGATCCCTAAGAAGAGGCCAGGGCACACAGCACCCGTCTGTCTTCCCCTTCGCTGTCTACACTGAGCCAGGGAGCAAGAGCTGCTTGGAGGCTCCCCGTGAGGGCGCTCTGCCCTGGGAACCTGTCTGGGGTCAGAGAGTGCTAGCTCCACATTCCCATTTCTGAGCAGAGAAGGTGAAGTCTGAGCCGGCCCGAGAGACGGCGGGTGTCCAAGGCACAGACGGTGCCAGTGCCCAGCCCAGACAGAGGCCAATGCAGGGCAGCACTCTGGTGTTCTCTTCCAGAAAGTTCTAGAACACCAGTGCCCAGACATTTGCTTTTGGTCTGATCCCTCTGAGAGGCAGCACTTTCCAGGTGACTGAAGCTGGAGCAGGAGTCTGGGAGGTTGGGCTGAGGAAAGAGGGGTGTCACGGGGGTGCTGTGCATGGGGCCGCGGGGAGTTCAGGTCCTTGGCAGGCGGGGAGCAGGGGCTGCCTGCTCAGAAGCTGGGGGCTGGAGCTGATGGCCACTTCGGACTCTGGCCACGGGCACTGAGAATGGTCTCTGTCCCAGGGCCGAGAGCACAGCAGGATGGGGGAGGCAAGGAGGCCTGTGGCCCTGGGGCCCATGTCAGCCAGTTGCCCAGTCCACAGAGGCCCTGGCCAGGCCCTGGGGCCTCTTCATGCCCGCGGCCACCCCTGCCTGCATGGGGCAGGGGCTAGCCCAAGTCTTTTGGAAGAACAAGGACTTGCCACTGGAAGACTACCCTGGAGGACCCCCGACTTGTGGAAGGCAGGAACAAATGAGTGAATGAGGAATGAGTGAACGCAGAAGCAAAGCTACCACTTATTGAGCACCTTGGTGTTCAGCGGCCCGAGGCCTCACCGGGTACTGTCACTAGTCAGCCCGGGGAAGCGGATTCAGAGAGGTGCTGCACCCATCCCATCCACCCACCGGGCCAGCCTCCATGGGGACAGGAGGATGGCCCTTCACTCCACAGCCGTGGGACAGGCCAGCACGCAGGGTCCGCCTCTCCCTCCCAGGACCCCCGCCCGATTCATCACTGAGCACAGAACGGCCACTCAGTAAGTGTTTACTGAAGGAGAAACAACAATTTAGGTGTGAGTGGGCGGCCACCCTGGCCCGCTTGGCCAGGCAGGAGGCAGTGGCCTAGGGCTGCGCCGAGGCAGGGAACAGCGTGCTGTACTCCTCCTGGAAGCTAAGCTCCTGGAATCTCCTCACGGCCAGGGCTGCGCTCAGGCTCTGCCGAGAGAGAGCAGGGGCAGCCGATGGGAGACCGGGCAGGGCAGAGGGCCGAGCGGTACGGCCGGGAGGGCCACCAACAGCCCAGGTTCAACTCCGCTCCGGGAAAGCTTGGGCTTCTGCGACCCACTTCTGCCTCGGAGCATCCCACCCTGTCTCAGCACTTGCTGTGTCCACCCAGTGGGTAGGCCCTAGTGGTTCCCACTCCGCAGCATCAGCAGCACCTCTGATCTGAGATCCCCTGGGGACACTGGGGTCTTACTGCTCAGTCTTGGGGACAGGATTGGCCATGGCTGATCCCCTAGGGCCTGAGCCACAGGCCTCCTCCTCTACATTTGGTGTACTGTGAGTGGGGGTGTCCCAGAAGAAAATGCATGAGGGCCCTGGGAAGGCCGCCTGCCTAGCCAGAGGCGCCTGGGGGGTCTCCGTGTGCAGGAGGCCTAGAGAATGGGGACTTGGGGGAGGGCCCCAGGAAGGGGTGGAGGGTAAGCCCAGAACAGGGCCCCCAGTATATGATTCACTAGAGTGAAGCACCGCCAAGGAAAGCTTAGCTTTTGCATGACAACACAGCTTTCTAGCTTCTCTAGGAAATAATAAATAAAGCATTGGATGCCCAGAGGTCCCCAGCAGAGGGTGCTCCCCAACTCAGTGGGTGGGAGCATGACTCCTGGAAGGCTACTCAGCATTGAGCATGGGCGAGGGTCTGGAGGCGTGTGTTTGTCCTGCCAGCCGGGGGGAGAGATCCTGGGTAGGGGAGGACCCAGGACCCATGGGGCGAGGCCCCCAGGGACAGGAGGGCATGTTCCGAGCACTGCACTCACCCACGTGAAGATGGAGAAGAAGGAGAAGGCAATGGCGGCCCTGGCGGCGTCGGTCCCCTCGTTCAGCGGGTTGTCCTTGGGCTTGGAGACCTGCCACTGGTTGGCCAAGAAGCAGAAGCCCACGAACCACAGGAAAGCCCAGAAGGCTGCGATGCCCAAGATCAGGGATGTCAGACACGGAGGAGGAGACGAGGGCAGGGAGGGGATGAGGAAACCTAGGAGAGTGTGTCCCCCCATGCTCCCCTATCCCCAAGGAGGCAGGCAAAGCAGCAGGGGCACAAGAGGGGAGCCAGTGTTGGGGGACGGGACCCACAGGAAGGGCACGGTGGTTCCACAGCCAGAGGGAGGATGGGAAGCAGGCACAGAGAACTGGTAGTCAGCTCGAGCCAGCTTTCTGCTGCCCGCTGCTGCAACATGCCAGTTTCTAGCTCCCTACCTCTACCTGCCACTCCCCAGGGAAGAGGACCCCACGCCATCCCCACAGCCTGCAGGCCGGGAGTCACGCTGGGCCTTTGCTTCTCCAGCCCTTGCTGCTGCCAAGCTCAGAGAGAGCTGGGCTCCGGGCAGTGTGGGAGCAGGATGGGTGGGCGTGCCCAAGGGAGCCTAGAGCTGCCTGGGGGAAAGTGTATGTATGAGTTCATGTCCATGTCCATATCTGTGTGTGTCTGCATACATCCACGCCCAGGGGACAGGCAAACCCCCTGTTCATGGACACACACAGAAACCACTGTGTGTGTCCATGGAAGTCTGAGAACCATTCTTCTCATTCCTTCTGGTTCCTTCTGGGCCGCAAGGCTGAAGCCTGGGGTCTGACCCCTGCCTAAGCATCTGCCAGTCAGATCACTGGCACCCATGGGTCAGGGAACAGGGTGTCCCTGCTAAAGGCCATTTCTGGAGGGCACAGGGTGGCAAAATCTGTTCTGCTGCCTGGGAATTGGGGTAGAGAAGAGGCTGTAGCTCCTAGGGTGCCCTCTTGCTTAGTGGCCAGGGGCTCAGCCAGGGCAGTGGCATGCAACCGGCCCAGCAGCAGCCCCCTCCTTACTGCCCTCCCTGACAGGAGTCTGGGGGGGAGTCCTATCACAGCCTCTCACCAGCCCTGGGTATGACCCTGCTGAGCTCCCCTATCTAGGGGGCCCTCCCTGCCCCCATCCCCACACTCCCGGCTGGCTCACCCGAGACTCCTATGTCAGACAGGACGGCTTTCTTGCGGTCCTTGACGCTGCTGATCTGCGGGAAGTAGGCGTCGAGGGCCAGGTAGAGCAGGCAGGTGAGGAAGGCCAGCACGCCCACGGTCACGCCGTAGCTGCAGGCGTTGGGGTTACGGTTGTAGATGCAGAACTCCTCGCCCTCCGAGGGGCTGTTGAGGTAGCCCTCGTTCACGATGGCGCCGAACACCACGATGGAGAACACCTGCGGGGGCGGGTGGGAGAGCGCCAGAGTCAGGGTCATGCAGCGTGAGGCACAGGCGGGTGAGTGCCACTGTGGAGTCTGCAGCCACAGCAGGGGCAGGGAGGGGTCAGCAGCTTCCTTCCTCCGCTGCAGCCACCAGGACATTCAGCAGCTGTGGCCCAAGACAGGTCCCCAGAGGGCTTCCTGGGCTTCTGCACTGACATTCCTCCAGGAACGGAATGGTGCCCCGCTAAACAGATATCTACCAGCCTGCCTAGGACCTGGGCCAGGCTCACTCCTCAATGCCAGCTTTTGCCCAGCCCCAGTCGGCAAAGCCCTGGGAAGGTCTGGAGTGACTTCCTTCCAGCAGCAGGTAATACGTGTGAGGAGCATCTGTGGCATCCCACTCCCCTCTGACAGTGCACACAGGAGGAGGGGGAGAGCGACCTGTGATGGGGGGGGGTGTCAGATTCGTTGTTTTCTGCCTCCACATCTCCTTTCCTCTTTCTCTGCTGTATGAACTCACGGCGCCAGAAGCCAGGTCCGTCCCCTCCATTGGTCACGTCCAGGGTTCGAAGTCTCTTTTTTTTTTTTTTTGGCAAGAGTTACAGAGAAAGAGAGAGAAAAAGAGAGAGTTCTTCCAGCCACTGTTCATTTCCCAAATGGCCACAAAGCTGGAGCTGGGCAGATTGGAAGCCAGGAGCTTCCTTCAGGCCTTCCACGTGGACCTGGTCCATCCTCTACTGCTTTCCCAGTGTGTTAGCAGGGAGCTGCACTAGAAAAAGGGCAGTTGGGACTCGAACTGGTGCCCACATGGGGTGCAGAGTCTTGGCATGCCACACCATGGCACTGGCCCCAAGAAGCCTTACTAAACTGACTTTTCAGCTGTGTCTTCTTCTTCTTCTTCTTTTTAAAGATTTATTTATTTTTATTGCAAAGTCATATATAGAGAGAGGAGGAGAGACAGAGAGGAAGATCTTCCACCCGATGATTCACTCCCCAAGTAAAGGCATCAACCAGTGCTGTGCCAATCTGAAGTCAGGAGCCAGGAACTTTCTCCAGGTCTCCCACGCAGGTGCAGGGTCCCAAAGCTTTGGGCTTCCTAGAGTGCTTTCCCAGGCCACACGCAGGGAGCTAGATGGGGAGCGGGGCCGCTGGGATTAAATGGGCACCCATATGGGATCCTGGCAGGTACAAGGCAAGGGCCACCATGCTGGGCCCTCAGCCATGTCTTGTTAAGATATCTACACATGGATTTCATAATGCAGAACACAGATGAGGAAAGTTGAGGAGTTCATGGAAAATAAAAGATGTTTGCTTTGGCACAAATAATTCTGACATCTGTGCATAAAAAAAAAAAAGCAGAGTCCCAGAAAGAGAGTGAACAAGCGAGCTGGTGACTTCAAAATGGCAATAAGCCAGAGCTGGGCCAGGCTGAGGGTGCCAGAACCCAAGCACCCAGGCCATCCTCTGGACCAGAAGTGGATCAACTAGGGCTTGAACCAGCACCCATGCGGGATGCCATGCACAGGCTTTTCACAGTACACACTGTTAATAAACAGAGACTCGTGTCACACTTAGGAAACAAAGCATCATTTAACATGGGCAGACCCACTCGACATTTGCTTCAAAGGCAGGCACGGGGCCCTGCCCTTTAGGAGGGCTCTGACCCAAGAGTGCACCACAAATGAATAAAGAAACAGCCTCCGCACGGGGCAGGTGGGTGGGTGGGTGATGGGTGATGTGACTTGAAGATACTGGCTTAGACACGCACATCTCCATCTGGGTGTCGGCTCCTGACCCCAGCTTCCTGCTACCTCAGATCTGGGACAGAGCAGGGAATTGGGCCCCTGCCTCCCTGGAGAGTCCTAGGGTGAGTTTCCGGCTCCTGGCTTAGCTTGGTCCAGCCCTAGCCAGTGAGGGGAAATGGGGAATCGGCCAGAAGATGGGAGTGCTCTCTCTCTCTGGGCCCTCTCTGTCCCTTGGATAGAAAAAAAAAAGAGAGAGAGAGACAGGAAGCTGTGACCAGTCTACCCATGCGTATTCAGCCACAGAAAGGCAGGGAGTGGCGGTGCCAGCTATAAGGAGGATGAACACTGCAGACAAGTGAAAATGAAAGACAGTGGAAACGGTCAGAGGCAGCGAGCCGAGGGGAGTCTTCCTTCCAAGGTACCACGGAGGAAAAGCCAGGCCAGAGGCCCAGGCCCAGAGCCTTGTCAGACACTACTCAGAGTTTGAAATGAGACACAGGTGGAAGTTAGAAAGTAACGTGAATACCCACATGGCATCACTCACTTCAGAATGGTTACCTGGGGCCTGTGTTGTGGCACCTCTAGTGCCAGCATCCCATATGAGCGCCAGTTCATGTCCCCGGCAGCTCCAGCTCCCATCCAGCTCCCTGCCTGTGGCCTGGGAAAGCAGTCAAGGACGGCCCAAAGCCTTGGGACCCTGCACCTGGGTGGGAGACCTGGAAGAGGGTTTTGTTTTTTTTTTTTTAGATTTGTTTATTTTATTACAAAGTCAGATATACAGCGAGGAGAGACAGAGAGGAAGATCTTTCGTCCGATGATTCACTCCCAAAGTGAGCCGCAACGGCCGGTGCTGCACCGATCCGAAGCCAGGAACCAGGAACCTCCTCCAGGTCTCCCACGCGGGTGCAGGGTCCCAAAGCTTTGGGCCGTCCTCGACTGCTTTCCCAGGCCACAAGCAGGGAGCTGGATGGGAAGTGGAGCTGCCGGGATTAGAACCAGCACCCATGTGGGATCCCGGGGCGTTCAAGGTGAGGACTTTAGCCGCTAGGCCACGCCACTGGGCCCCAATTTTATTTTTAAAAGGATTTATTTATTAATTTTTACAGAGAAAAGGAAAGACAGCGATTTCCATCCACTGATTCACTCCCCAAATGGCCTCTATGAAAAGTACAGAGTAGAGTCTGATATTGGGAATCAAGAGCCTCTTCTGGGCCCGGTGACGTGGCCTAGCAGCTAAAGTCCTCACCTTGGATGTCCCGGGATCCCATATGGGTACCGGTTCTGATCCCGGCAGCTCCACTTCCCATCCAGCTCCTGCTTGTGGCCTGGGAAAGCAGTTGATGATGACCCCATGCCTTGGGACCCTGCACCCACATGGGAGACCTGGAGGAGGTTCCTGGTTCCTGGCTTCGGATCGGTGCAGCACCGGCCGTTGCGGCTCACTTTGGGAGTGAATCATCAGACGAAAGATCTTCCTCTCTGTCTCTCCTCGCTGTATATCTGACTTTGTAATAAAATAAATAAATCTTTTAAAAAAATAAATAAAATTGAAAAGAAGAACAAAGGAAAGAATGTGCCTGAAGAGGTCCAGTCCTGGGTGGCAACAGAAGATCCCCTGGGGTGGAGGACCTGCTGGACACACCCCAACCCCTGGGGAGGGTGGGAGAACTGCACCTCCTAGAGCTGGGTGGGGCCCCAGGCAAAGGGGAGACCTGGTTCACAAACCAGAAACTGGAAACAACCAGGCTCCCTGGGGTGCAGGAAGAAGGCAAGACTGGAAGTCGGGGCCTTGGGGACGGTGGAGAAGGAACGCCTAGACTAAGCCTCCATGGGAGAGCATGACAGGGAACCCCAGAGAGGTGGGAAGGAAAGTGCTGGAGAGGACGGTCCCCAGGGGACTCCGCACCATCCACCGGCAAAGGGCCGGACAGGGTGGCACAGGCACTGGGGGCCTTTGCTGGCTCTAGCACTGGACTGGCACAGCACCTGCTGGGACCCTGGGGGCAAAGCAGTGACTCTAAGTGGGGCCGGATGAGCTGAGCCTGCCTAGGTGAGTGGAAGGGGTCAGAATTGCCCTAGCCTGACCCAGAACTCGCTGAACTGGCCACTGAAGCAAGGACAGAGATGGCCCACGCAGGGAGCCAGTCTGGGGCAGGTCTGGGGGAGCGGGTTTGAGCAGATGGGTGGGCAATGCCAAGGCTGCAGGAGGGGGATGGGGGTTGGAGGAACAACACGATGGACACTAGGCTGGGGAGGTACATGGGCCAAGTGGGGGGACAAGGCCTGGTGGGCCACAGGAGGGACTCTGGCTATAACGGCAGTGAGAAGTCGCAGGTCCCCTTACCAGCCCTGTCCCTCTCATCTGTCCCTGGCCTACGAACCACTATGGTCAGTACACAACCCTGCCCACTACCAGTCACCTGCTGTCCCTCTTCTGCCCCAGGTTTTCCTCCCTGGAAAGGCGATTTCCACCTCAGATCCTTGGGGGGCTGGCTGTGCTTGCTGCAGGTGCAGCTGCCCCACCCCACAGCAGGGCCTAGGCGGCCTCTTCTCAAAAGCTCGAGGATTGGGGCTGGACGTCAGAGGTCCTTTTCCATCCAGCAGTCCCTACAAACATCAGGAGGCGGAGTGGTGCAGAGAGCACAGTTCAGCTACCCAGGAGGCCCCTGGAGAGGTCAGCTGGTGGCAGAAGCCCAACCGCAGCAAGTGACCCGATGCTTCCAGCATAGAGTCAATGTGCCAATGCCCTAGCGAGCAATAAGCTCTGTGTGATGGGAGGGGACACACCCAGGAGGTGAGGCAGGTCGCCAAGCCCAGGCACCATCCCTGAGGCTGAGAGGGCCAGGGAGTCTAGAAGCCACTGTGGCCGGAGGCCTGCTGCCTGCCCTGCACAAGGGGCGCTCTGCAGGCTGAGGTTTGAGGGAGCAGTGTCAGGCACGCCGCCCGCTGACCTCACAAAGCAATGGGCCCCTTGGATGGGTCCCCGGCAGTAGGACGCGGCCTCAGGCTTCCACCGCTCAGGAGTGGAGAAAGGACTTGAACCCTGTGTTGGGATGGACAGCTGGAGCCCTGAGCCAGATGGCCTCCTGGGGTGACAGCAAGGAACACACAGAGAAGCCACCAGGAGCCACCTGAGAACCGGAAATTAATCTGGGATGGAATCCTACCCTGGCCACTGCAGCGGCAGGAGGGAGCTGGCCTGCTGGGCGGCCCCAGATGCTTGGAAACTCCTTGGTCGAAGCTAGAGCCTGGGCCAGCACCTGGCTAGCGGGCTGCTGGGCACGGCAGGCCTGAAAAGGCCACCCCCACCCTCCACCAGCCCCGAGATAACCAGGACAAGTCGCGTGGATCCTTCCCCACCCTCCGGTGAAGCCAATCCTGGATCTTGTTAAAAACAGGCTCCAGATGGTGCCTGGTGCAGATCTATGTCACACTCGGAAAAAAAACAAACTGGAAGGCATCTCTCAATCCCAGGATTTCAGGATCCTGTACTTCTGGGCACGGAGCTGCCCATCGCGACCCCTGCCCCTGCCTGTTTCAGCCATTGTACAGGTGGCCTAATAACCATGACCTGCCACTGCCCACCCTTTCACCTGTCCAACAGGAGCAGACCCTCAGGGCCTCACACTTGCCTGGCGGGGCCTCGTTTACGGGCCTGACACCTCTGGTCAGCCTCCAGCCTCCTTTTCAACCTGTGCTGACTGAGTGCCTCCTGATTAAAAGCCTCTTCATCAATCCTTCCCGGAACCTTCTGAACAAAACTCACGGCCATGCCTGCACCCACTCGGCCCGCCTGTCTCCCAGGGTGGGATGGATTCCAGATCCTGGACTCTGGGACCTGCCTGAGACCACCAGTGGGTGCCTGCAAGGCCAGGGTACTTCAGCCCAGGCTGTGGGACTTGGGGGTACACTGGTTACTGTGGTCCCAGCACCTGCTTCTGACATCCTGATAAAAACACCGGGTTCTCGGGCCCGGTGGCGTGGCCTAGCGGCTAAAGTCCTCACCTTGAACGCCCCGGGATCCCACATGGGCGCCGGTTCTAATCCCGGCAGCTCCACTTCCCATCCAGCTCCCTGCTTGTGGCCTGGGAAAGCAGTTGAGGACGGCCCAAAGCTTTGGGACCCTCCACCCGCATGGGAGACCCGGAGGAGGTTCCAGGTTCCCGGCTTCGGATCAGCGCGCATCGGCCCGTTGCGGCTCACTTTGGGAGTGAATCATCAGACCGGAAGATCTTCCTCTCTGTTTCTCCTCCTCTCTGTATATCTGGCTGTAATAAAATGAATAAATCTTTAAAAAAAAAAAAAAAAAAAACACCGGGTTCTCTCAGGAGAAGCTGCGGGCAACAGACACCTGCAGCCGTAGGCGTCCATGCTCTCCCATCTATCTGGCCTTACAAGGGGTAGGGGGACCTTGGCCCCAGCACCGCCTTCTGACTCCTCCCAGCTGTCCATGGTTCCCCTCAGGCCCCTGAAGAACCCCCAAATCACTCTGTGGGCCCCACTCTGGCTCAGGCCATTGTCACCTCTGTCCAAGTCATGGCAGCATCTCAAGGTGCCCCCAGACCCCTGCAGACTCCCACAGTCTGCCCATCTCTTCAAACCAATGAGGAGTGACCTCCCTGCCTGTCCACCCCTCCCCCGGCCCCCTCAGACTCCTACCTCTCTCCCTACTTCCCCTCCCAAGCTCCTCCCTGCTTTGCACATGGCTCTGCCTGGGACACTTGCGCCCCCACCTTCCCCACCTTCCTACCCTAACCCTAACCCTAACCCTAACCCTAACCTCCAGGCCAGTCTTCTGCAGTGGCCTGATTCGTCTTGGTACACCGTCACTGCACTTCTTTCCCGCTCCCTGCTTCGGGGGTGAGGTCTCTCCCCCAGATGCTGAGGGTCGGGAAAGGCTCCCTGGGCCTGACAGAGGATCATGCCCACTGCAGGACCACATCCCTGGCTTGCCCCTCGGCCTGTATCCCCATGCCCACTGTGCCCAGTGTGCCCCGCAGGCTCTCTGGCTGTGGCTGAATGCAGCCACCGCTCCCCCAAGCCCGGAGTCCTGTGAGGAAGCCAGGGCTCACCGGATTCTGTTCTCCTCCTTGCTTTGCAGCCTGAGGCGGATTAGGGGGTAATCTGCCCACAAGCTGTCCCAGGTGGGGCCTTGCTGCCCCAAGGAATACTTCTGGGTGGGGTGGGAGGGGCCAAAGCCTCAACACAACTCCAGGGGGTTCAGGCCCCCCCTGCTCAGGGTTGACCCCTTAGCACTGCCCCACCCAGTCCTCCCATGGTGGAGGGCAGAGGGCCGCAGGTGCCAGCCAAACACTGCCTGACATGCCACAGGCTGGGCCTCATCCACATCCACCACAGTACCCATTCCATAGACGGGGCAGCTGAGGCCGAGGCCCCGCAGCTGGCGGGAAGAGCAAGGCTGACCAATCCTGTGTGCGTTTCCTCACTGCCCCTATTAGGCCAGCCACCACGTGGCTGCTCCTGCAGACAGCCCCAGGCCCTGCCTCCCCGCCTCACGAGGTGGGCAAGCCCACTGCTTTACCAGTCCTCATGGCCAAGCACAGCAAGCAGGAGGGAGGCAAGTGGGAGGAGACGGTGAGCTTGGGGGCAACCCAGCAGATGTCAGGGGGAGGGGCTGTCTGCCTGGAGCTCTGAAGGCTGGGTGGAAAGGCTGAATGGGCACAGTGTGGAAGGAGAAAGACACAGCAGGATAGTCTCTGCCTCACCCACACACACGGGACTCCCTGTGCGAGATGCCAGGGTGCCAGCCACAGCTCACTGCTGTCCCAGATCTCCTGGGCCTTGCCTGTGGAGGTCTCTCTGCTTACAGCTCCTTCCTGGGCTCTTGCTTGGCTGACCACAGCCCTCGCCTTGCTGTGTCCTTCAGCCCCAGAGTGTCCTTCGCTGGGGTCTCACGCTCACCTCTGCACTCACCTGCAGGCGCACTGTGCAGTATGCAGGAGCCACAGGTGCACCCCCAGGGGCTGCTGGAGTTCAACAGGAGGACATACAACAACCCCCCCACCACACACACAACCACAGCAAGCCCAAGTAGCTCTGTCAGTAGCAGCTGGTCACAGGATCCAGCAACAGGAAGGTCACGATAACCGGGATGAGAGGTGGTGGGACAGTACCTGCCACGGGCAGTGAATGACACCACACGAGGGACCTGGAGCAGCAACCACAGAGAGCCCTGGGATAGCCGTGGTGTATGTCTGCAAGCTGACCGGAAGGAGGCTCCACCCATGGGTGGCGGGCAGGTGACAGAGGTGGCATCAAGCAGCAATGATTGGGCTGCAGGCACTACCCACAGAACACCAGGACAGGTCAGGTGTAGGATCACAGCTGCAGAGGGGACAAGGAGCATCGGGGACAGGGGAGAGGCCAAGACTGTGAGGTGTGACAAGCAGGGGGGAAGCGAGCATGGCATCACCTCCCGCCATGATGTGCCGCAGGGAGGAGCTGGCAGGGCGCCTGATGTGGGTGCCCGAGGTTGGGCCAGCAGGGTCTACGAGTGGCCTCTGCAGCCAGGGGCCCCTGCCCCCTCCAGGCCCAGGGACAGCCAGCTTACAGTGCAGATGATGCTGGGGACAGCAAAGTTGCTGAAGGCTTGGGCACACAGGCTCTGTTGGGTCCTGGCATGGCTGCAGCCTGGGCCCCACAGCTCAGGGCCAAATGGCCACCCTTCGCCCTCAAGAATCCCTTGTGCCTGGCACCTGCCACCCCGACACAGGGGAGCTGAGAAGGACTCCATCCCTGGAAGAGAAGCCTGACAAGAGACCCAGGGACCTCGACCCTAATGCCAGGCTCCAACCTCAATGCCCCACTCTGCTTTTAAAATAATTAAACATTAATATTTCCTAACATTTATTTTTATTTGCAAGGCAGAGTTCCAGAGAGAGAGGAGAGACACAGATCTTTTATTTGCTGGTTCACTCCTCAAATGGCTGCAACTACAATAGCTGGAGCTGAGCCAATCAGAAGCCAGGAGCTTCTTCCAGGTTTCCCACATGGGTGCAGGATCCCAAGGACTTGAGCCATCCTCCGGCTGCCTTCCAAGCCCACAAGCAGGGAGGTGGATGGGAAATGGAGCAGCCGAGACTAAAACTGGAGGCCATATGGGGTGCTGGCGCCACAAGTGGAGGCTTAGCTTGTTATATCATGGCACCAGCTCTAAAAATAAAACTTAAAAAAAAGAAAAACAGTAAGATCGACACATCTCAGTAAGCCCGACCACACTCAGCACAGGAGTGGGTGCCTGGGGGTGCCTGTGGGTTGGGGATCATGTGCCCACTGCAGCCAGCCTGACACCCTGCTCTGCCGTCTTGGCTGGGGGGCAGTGTGGACATGGCCCAGGCGCCTCCCATGCCCTGCTCTGTCGCCCCTCCCACAGGCCTGGGCAGCTGGTTCTTCCGGTCTGGGTGCCAAGTGTGGCTCCCTCCAACCGCCCTGCCATCTGCCTCTGCTCCTGCTGCCGCTTCCGGCCTTCCCTGTTCTACTGCCCTCCTCCTCCGGGCTCTGGCTGGTCATGGGGGACACTCTACATGGCCGAGGACCTGGGAACTCCAGGTCGCCTCTCTGGGAGAACAGGGGAGGAACAAAGCCCCCAGGAGGAGTCTGTCCGCCCAGCAAGTGCACGGCAAACTCATTTCCACAAACCTTCTGGGCCTCCCCAGGCCCACGCACTGCACTCCCAGCTCACAAATGAGGCTCAGCAAGGCCCTGCATGGTGGTCCTGTTCTTGATGCCAAACCCCAGACCCTCTCAGGCTCCCCAAACCCCACACGCAGGAAAGTCCGAGACACATAGCAGAAACCACAGGGTAACATCTGTCGGTCTCCTTGCCGCAGACCCCACCTGAGACCCACCCCCACAAGAACAGAGCAGCCAGGGGGCAACCAGAGAGGATGAGGGAATCCAGACCCATCAGGGCTAACTGCAAATCCATGCCCGTGCGTAAGTGGCAGGGCCGTGCCCGATGCTGGATTGCCAGACAGCCTGCTCCCCATCACAGGGGCTTCCCACTCCCCGTCACAGGGGCTTCCCACTCCCCGTCACAGGGGCTTCCCAGAGCCCTTTTCCAGGCTTCACACTACCCAGCTATGAATCCCTCATCCTGGGCGGTGCCCACCTATCCCTCGGGCCTCTCAAATTGTCACTCTTGCTGCCACCCCTGCGTCCTCAGATGCTCTCTGTGTCCTTAAGCACCCGCCACCATTCCCAGAACCTGCTCCCCACCACACACTGCGGGCTACTGGCTCAGGAGACACCACCAGCTCCTGGAAGCCCTCTATACTCCTCCAGGCAGAGGGACATGCCAACCTCCTGCAGCAGCCCGAGCAGCCCGGACAGGGTTTGCTGATTCGGTCCTGCTCTTACTGTGCTGAGTGGGACATGGGCTGGCTGGCCCCTGGCAGGGGCACTTGGGGTGTGTGTGGAATGACCAAACACCTGAGCTGGTCAGACACTCCGTCTCCACTGCAAACCCCCTTCCTGGGTGTAGTGCGTTCAACGTGGGGATTCTGCCATCTTTCCTTTTGCTTTTTAAGATTTATTATTTGAAAAAGCTGGAGTTACAAAGAGGAGGGAAAAACTTTCTGCTTCCTAATTTACTCTGCAAATGGCTTTTAACAACCAGGATTGGGCCAGGCCACAGACCGAATCCTAGAACTTCATCTGGGTCTCTCATGCAGGTGCAGCAGTCCAAGTACTTGGGTCATCTTCCGCTGCTTTCCCAGGCACATTAGCAGGCAGCAGGATTGGAAGTGGAGTGGCTGGGACTCGAACTGGCATCCCTAGGAGATGCTGGTGTACAGACACAACGTGGCTTCAGGGGGTCTTCTCTGGAAGCTACTGTCTTTGCAAAGCAACCTCAGCTTTTTAACTCTGGGGATGCTGGGAGGCTGTCAAGCTGTCCCCTGGGGTGCTACAGGATCCCAGACAAGGATATCAGAGTGGAGCCCTGTGTGTTGGGTCTGCTCAGTGTCTCTAACAGCCCCAGGACCTGGAGCAGGTGCAGTCCTCAGGCTGAGGCCAACCTGAGTCACCTGTAAAATGGGGAGAAGATGCCCACCCACGCTCAAGAGACCCCTCCTGCAGAGGGCAGCATCCCAGGACTCCTGGGAAAGGCCCAACTCAGCATCAGCACCCCTGCCCCCTTCTGTGGGGCTCTATGACAAGTAGGTCACTAGGTTACACAAGGTGAACAAGATGACCCCAAGGGGAGAGCCCTGGGCGTGAACCAGGGCGGGGATCAAGTTGTTCTGAAGACAGGCTGATTGGCCAGGGCCATTTCCGTGCTTGTGAACACCGCGTGTTCGCCTGCCCCTTTATTTACAGGCTTCCACAGTCCTGCTGATGATGTATAGAATGCATGCGTTCCTGACCCTAATTATGATTGGTCCTTAGTACTCCTCCTTTCCTAGAATTCCCCGCTTTACACAGCTCGCTGTTCCTATATAAGAGTGTCTGTTTCCCAAATAAAGCAGAACTGCACTGACAGAACCACTGCCACGTGTTTGTCTCCCGCGCGCCAGGAGGCTGGGTGGCGGGCAGTTGGCTCACCCCCTCCGATGACGGGGCAAGAGGGTCGAGTCTGTGCGGGGGAGAACCGCACCCTTCTGACAACCCACAAGCCCAGACCTCAAGCTCAGCGAGCTCAGCGAGCTGTGTACTGCGTTCCTGCACCAGCACTCCCTCTGACTCCGAGACACGCAGAGAAGCAGCTGCTGGGCCACCTGGGACTGAGCCCCACCTCCTGGGCAGGAGGGGACACTTGCTTCAGGTCCTCACAGCTGCTCCTGGTGGCAGTCAAAGTCCTGGTCCTCTGGGCAGCTCTGCCCAGATCAGAGGCAACAGCTCTGAGCTGGCTCCTGACCCCCGGTCAGCCAAAGTCTGTTCTGGACTCACGGGGTCCTGGATATCCTCCAGGGCTGTAGTAGGAGTCTGGGGTGTCTGAGTCCAGGGTAGAACACGACTGTCTCATCCCATCTGGGGCTGAAGATGGGAAGGTCCAGCCCCCAGGGTCCCAGAGCTCAGGCTGCGGGAACTCCATGAGGAAGCCGCTGCAGGCCAGAGCCAACTGTGGACCTGGGGAGGGAGAGGGTGCGGGCCAGGGGCAGGTGCTGGACACAGCACCTCTTCAACTACAGCCCTCCCCAAGTGCGGGTTCACACAAGGTCTCCCCTCCACCGCAATTCTTTTCTATTGTAAAACAAACATATAAGTCACCCATGTCCCGGTTTCCTGGGGCACAGTGCAGTGGTGAGAGGCAGCCAAGCTGTACAGCTTCCACCTACCAAGCTAAACCTCCCAATAACCGGGGGTAGCGGAGTGGCAGCACTCTGACCACCAGAGAGGGTCAGCTTTACAAAGGGCTACCTGCATAAAGGTACCAACACCTGTGCCCAGGTGCCCAGGTGTATACTCAGCACAGCAAGCTGCATGTATTGGAGAGTGGGGAGTAGGGGGCCTGCCCAACTAACCCTTGTATCCTAGAATTCCAAGTTTGCACACTCTTCCCTCTCTCCTTGGGGACAGAAAGACCTGGTCTCCCACCCGGGTGTGACAGGTGACCCAGCACACAGTGGGTGCCCAGGCTAGAGTGGCCATCCTCCATGCACAGCCATAAGTCCTGCCCACCCCAACAGGCCTCATTAGTCATCCCCCTTTCCATGAAAGCTTCTCTGATGGCATAGGACAGAGATGCCAACCCTGGGCTCTGGAGGCCTCTGGGTCCCTGGCTCACTCGGCAGAGGGGCTGCGGGCTCCCCAGGGCACACAGGCCTGCATCCGAGTCACACTGCCCTCCGGTGGGGCCAGCTGACTCAATCAGGCTCAGCTAAAAGAAGCCATGCCAGGCGGCAGCAACAACATGCCCAACCTGCCAGCACGCCCACGCCCCCAGCACACCAGAAGTCTGGCCCACCCAGGGCCCAGGACCAGCCAGGCATCCCCCAAACTCCCTGGTCAGGGACCTCACTCTTGCCAAGGTCCTGAGGCTGCTTGTGGGGGAGCTGGCGACTGGCAGATGGGTGAGTCGTGGGCCTCACACCCTCATCAAGGTGCCCGGATGCCAGCATGTGAGCACATCAACACTCCCCTCCTGGGCCGCAGGATCAGGATGGAAGGTGCCAAGATAAAGGCTTGGGGAGCCACCCCAGCTGGAGGATCCTAACATGTCCCCTAACAGCTGGGGAGCAGGTGCTACCGGCCCCTGTACAATGTCTCAGCTCCAAGCCCTTCCTGGTCTGTGTTTATCTGGGGCGGGCCCCAGGCCAACAGAAGAAAGCACCCACAAGCCGGGGAGCCTGGGCAATGCCAGCCTGTCCCAGGAACCCCTTGGCAGACACCACCTAAGCCCGTTCTGATGCTCACAGTCTCTGGCCCTCCCTCTCCCATATGCTCCGGGGGTTCTGCCCTGTCTGGGGGCTGCAGGTTCAGAGCTCCAGAGTCGGGCTCCCTCATCTCCTCACTGTGGGAGGGTCGTTTCTCCCAGGTACCCCACAGGGCACCCTGGTGGATGGGGGGTGTCACGAAGCGATGAGATGTTGCAGCCCAGGTGGGGCCCCAAGCCCTCCCTGTGATGGGGAGACTGAGGCAGAGACAGGAGCTGGGCACCTGGCAGGTGAATTTTCCCCCTTCTTGTGAACATTTCTTGGGTGGTGGCCAGCCCAAGGTCACACCACCAAGGAAAGGCAGCTCCTGGGAGAAAACCAGGGAGGGACCCGCATGTCCACTAGCGCTGCCCAGGAACACGGCCGGATACCTCGCACCCCCACCCCCAGGGCCTCACTCCCTCCAACGTCCGCCTCAGGATCCACATCCCGACTCCCCCCGCCCCCACATGAAAGGGTCATTTAAGATCTAGGCAGCGTCCCTATGGTCGCTAGTCCGCAACCTGGGACGCTAGCTGCATCGACGCGCGGCTTGGAGGTGGAGGCGACGGAGTCGGCAGCGGAGAACCGGGGCGGAGGTGTCCCCCGGAAGCAGCGGCTCTCGAAGCCCACGACCCCCGCGACCAAGAGCTCCCGTCCCCGAGCCCGCAGCAGGGCAGGAGGAAGCCGCGGGCGCAGGCGAGGGCTCCATGGCTAACAGCCGCCTTCCGCACGCCCGCCCGCCGCCGCTGCGCCCGCACCCGGGGCCGGGGTGGGGTCGGGGTCGGTCGGGGCGCGCCGCGCGAGCCCACACCCCCCCACAAACACACACCCCACCGCCGTCGTCGCAGCTCGGCCGACTCCACCCCCGCTCCGCGCGCCAGGTCCGTCCTTACCCAAGACACGACGCGCAGGATGGTGTGCGGCTGTCGGACCAGGGTATAGGGGTCGAAGGCGCCCCCGGCTTTGCCGGCTCCGTACGCACCCCCTTCCATCGTGCCTGCACCCGCGCGGTGCCCCCTACTCGGCGCGCGCCGCCGGCCCGTGCGCGTGCGCCGCGCACCCGCCCCCTCCCCCGCGCGCGCCCGGGGCTCCCGCGAGGCGCGGGCGCGCGCGGCACGCGGGGCTGTCGGCGAGGGCGCGCCCGTCGTTGGCGCGGTGACCTCTTCGCCCGCACGGAAGGAGGCGGGCGGGGGCGGCAGGTGTAGGACGCTGGGCCACCGGTCGGCCGCCTTGTCCGCGCTGCACAGCTGCGTTATTTTCTGCGTTTGCCCCAGTTAGAGCCAGAGGACGCGAGCTGCGTCTGCGCCCCTGGCAGGTGCCGCGGGGCTGTTGGTCGAAGGAATGAAAAACCCCTGAGAAACCTCCAAGGCGGGACCCGGGTACCAAGACCACCTCTCTACGCGGCTCTCACGGTGACGTCATGAGTGTCCCTGTGTTGCGGGAGGGGGAGGGCACCCTCGCCCCCAGCCGTTCCTGGCGCAGAGGCGACCGGAGGGCAGGAAGTTCTAAATGAAAATCCCTTTCCCCACCCCAGTAGGTGCTGCTTTCCTTAACCCAGGGACTAGGTTCTGTAACCACGCGTTCACCGTCCCCTCCTGCTAAATCCAAGGACCTGGATTTAGCTCCAGCCCCGCCAACACCCCGGCACAGCTCACAGTGAGGTCAGGAGGGGAGAGCTCCCGCTAGGTTTGGCAGGGAAAGATGACCCAAATCTTTGGGTTCCTGCACCCACGTGGGAGATTCGGATGAAGCTCCTGGCTCCTGGCTATGGCCATTAGGAGAATGAACTAGCAGATGGAAGTACTCTCTCCCTGCCTTTAAAATCAGTAAAATCACTTAAGAACCAACACAGGATCTAGGCAGCCGGCTTAGCCTCCCTGTTTCCCCCCTTAGCCGCAGGACCCCAGATCTGTACGGAGGAAGTGCACGGTGGGCCCCGGGGCACTCTCAGTCAGGAGGCAGACACGTGTCCGGAGTGCTGGCTGCCCGCCAGGACCCGGGCTAACGGCTCAGCAGTTCCCTCATTCCCTTTAGCGGATGTCCTGGACGGCTACTCTGTCACCACAAAGTCAAGAGCAGGATCCATCAAAGTACCAACTGATGCACCGGACTTTCTTCAAATTCAGAACCTTAGGGGCCGGCTCAGTAGCTCAATAGGATACTCCCTCACCTGCAAACGCCAGCATCCCATGTGGGCGCTGGTTCTAGTCCCCTGGCAGCTCCATTTCCCATCCAGCTCCTTGCATGTGGCCTGGGAAAGCAGTCAAGGACGGCCCAAAGCTTTGGGACCCTGCACCCCCATGTGGAGACCTGGAGGAAGTCCTGACTCCTGGCTTCAAATCAGCTCAGCCCTGGCCATTGTGGCTATTTGGAGAATGAGTTGGCAGACAGAAGATCTTCCTCTCTGTATCTCCTCTCTATAAAATCTGTAATATATATGTTACAGACACACTGTTCTGAGTGCAGACTGTAGTGGTGTCTTAATCATACCAAATGCTTTGCCCCAGAAACCGTATATTAGCAAAGTGCCTGATTTTGTTTAAAAAAAAAGACTGATTTATTTGAAAGTCGAAGTTATAGGCAGAAAAGGACACACAGAGAGATCTTCCATCTGCTGCTGCACTCCCTAAATAACTACAATGGGCCAGAGTTGAGCCAGGCTGAAGCCAGGAGCCAGGAGTTTCTTCCAGATCTCCTGTGTGGCCGGCAGGGCCCAGAACTTGGGCCATCTGCGGGTACATTAGTGAAGAGCAGGATTGGAGCAGCCAGGATTCGAACTGGTGCTCATATGGGATGCTGGCATTGCAGGGGATACTTGATACACTACAGCACAATGCCAGCCCCAGCTCTTCTTGTGTGTTACAGTCTGCAAGGCCCTTTGAGGGAACTCTGGGGACTGACAGGTAATGGCTGCCCTGATGGTATACTTACTATCACGGACGTAGCCTAATCGGGCCTGTCTCGGGCACTTTTGACTCATGAAATGAATGAGTGACCTTCGGCTCAGCTATAAGCTGCTCCCAGCCACACATGAATGCTCAGGCAGTGACTGGGACTGCAGGCCAAGCTGGTGGTAAGCTGCTCCGGTGCTGGGCAGAGTGGACCCCTCCGCAAGACAGGGCTGCCGCTCGATCTGCCGTGAACACAGCTTCTTTCCTTAGGGAGCCGAGGGGCTGTGAGCCAGTTGCTGCCCACCATGTCTGTGTCCGTCACAATACAGGTGCATGTTATGTGCGTCCACAGGTACTTAGCAAGTCACACTATGTACTTGGTGCTGGGTAAAGCAGAGAGGCCTTTGATGACTGTGTGAAAGCTAGCCTAGCATGGTAAGATGTGGGTTAGATAAAAAAAAAAAAAGCCTGGAGTCCTGGAGCACTCTGCAGAGACTTGGTTTCCACTCCTGAATCAGGTTGAAAAAAAAAAAAAGATTTATTTGAAAATTGGTGTTACAGAGAAGAAGGAAAAAGAGAGAGATCCATCCATCCATCTGCTGCCTCACTTCTCACGCAGTCCACAATGGCTGTGGCTGGGTCACGCTAAAGGCAGGAACCAAGAGCTTCATCCAGGTCTCCCACATGAATGCAGGGACCAAGCACTTGGGCCATCCTCTGCCGCTTTCCCCCGGCCATAAACAGAGCTGGACCGGAAGTGGAGCAGTCAGGACTTAAACCAGCACCCCTATAGGATGCTGGCGCTCACTGCAGGCTGTAGCTTAACCCAACATTAGCCCAGATCGGTCTTTTAAAATTTTTTCTTAAAGTTTGGTTTATTTGTGTATTTATTTCATTTGAACATGAGAGACAGAGATCCCCAATTTGCTCCTTCACTCCCCCAATTCCCAGGTCAAAGCCAGGAAGCCCAGAAGTCGATGCACGTGTCCCAGGTGGGTGTAGTAGCCACCACCTGCTGCCTTCCAGGGTTTGCACGGGCAGGGAGCTGCAGCAGAAGTGGAGCAGCCAGGACTCAAACTAGGAACCCTGATACAGGATGTGAGGGTCTCACAGGTCCCAGGTGGTATTGTGACCTCTGTACCACAGTGGCTCCCGTGAGTGCAACAACCCTTGCCACCCATGTGGGAGACCTGGATTGAGCTCCTGGCTCCCAGGTCCAGCCACTATGAACAGCTGGGGAGTGATTCAGCAGCTGGGTACTGTGTCTCCAGTAAGGAAATGCACATGGCACATGGGAAGATTCAAGCCTGCAGTGAGAGTGGCTGCCAGAGGGGAGCGCTGCAGAGGGGAGAGACTCTCCAGGGCTTTGGAAGGCGCCCAAAGACTGAGCCTGTCACGTTCTCTGTCGGTGAAGCGTTCTTTGCCCTTCAGCTGCTTTTACAAACTGTATGTTGTAGATAAAGACAGTAAGGCCAGCATTGCCTACCCATGCACAGGAAGTCAGCTTGGCTGCCCCCAGGAAACAGCCGGTCTCCCACACGGGTGCAGGATCACAAAGCTTTGTGCCATCCTCAACTGCTCTCCCAGGCCACAAGCAGGGAGCTGGATGAGAAGTGGGGCTGCTGGGATTAGAACGGGCACCCATATGGGATCCTGGTGCATTCAGGGTGAGGACTTTAGCCACTAGGCTACCGCACCGGGCCCAAGGGTTATGATCTTATCCTGGTTAAAAATGTCCTCTGGGCCAGCATGTAGAATACAGTACATTTTTAGGGACAGTTTGGTCCCCATCAATGACAATGAGAACGTTTTCCCCAAACACCCACGGGCATCCTGAGCCCACACGTGTGACCTTGGCAGCGCCCGGACCCTGGCTGGGCTCCTGGGTCCCAGGCTCAGCACTCAGCTTTGGCAGCCTGCTCAGCTCCGCATACTGCCCCACTCACTGCCCACTCTCCCCTGCCCCTGCCACCTGGCTTTCACCTCTGTGACCTTATCATTGAGCTCAATATCGTGGAGAGGAAGCTCAAACTTTTTCTCTGGGTTTTGAAACACTGTGAGCCCAGCGTCAGGTACTGAGACACAAACAGTGCCCATGTGGGATCCTGGCACTTGCAAGGGAAGGGTTAGGCAATTGAGCTATCATACCACATTCCCTCCACCTACCATCTACTTGCCATCCAGCTCACTGCTCATGGCCTGGGAAAGCAACAGAGGCTGGCCCAAGTCTTTGGGACCTTGCACCCATGTGGGAGACCTAGAAGAAGCTCCTGGCTCCAGATAGGTTGAGCTCTGACTATTGTGACCATTTGAGGAGTGAACCAATGGATGGAAGATCTCTCTCTGTTTTTTCAGGCCCGGCGTGGTAGCCTAGTGGCCAAAGTCCTCTCCTTGCATATGCTGGAATCCCAAATTGGTGCCAGTTCTAATTCTGGCAGCCCTGCTTCCCATCCAGCTCCCTGCTTGTGGCCTGGGAGCACAGTCGAGGACGACCCAAAGCCTTGGGACCCTGAGCCTGCATGGGAGACCCATAAGAGGCTTCTGGCTCCCGATTGGCTCAGCTCTAACTGTTTTGGCCACTTGGGGAGTGAATAAGCAGATGGAAGAGATCTTCCTCTCTGTTTTTCCTCCTCTCTATATCTGACTTTCCAATAAAAATAAAAAAAAATTTAACAAAAATACAGATATCTCTAACTCTGCCTTTCAAGTATTAAAAAAAAAGAAAGAAAAAAAGAAAATACCCAAGGCTGAAAATGTCAAAACCAATGCCGGTGTTAAGTACCCCAGAAGGAAAAAAACCTGACTTCCTTTAGCAGTCTAAGCACAGCTGGAGACCTGGCGGCCCATGGCTGTCGGGTGGGATCCCATGGGGCCGAGCCACCAGGCGCTATGTGAACTTGTGCTTTGCTGGCCTCCCCCCCCACCTCCCCACCTGCTGAGTTCCTCATCTTCCCTTCCAATGCTTCCTGCCCTGCCTGGCGAAGCAATAATGGCCTCTCTCTGCCATGTGCTCACAACCTGAGCGTTTGTGTTGTCACTGATTGTTGCTAACCACCAGGACTGGGGGGCAGGGTGCTGGGCACAGAGGGCCAGTTGCTATGGGCTTGTGGAATGAATACCACCCTATGCCCCCTGGACGGGAGCCTGGGCACAGAATGTGTGGGTCATGAGGGCCCCTCACCCCACCCCACTGCCAGCTGCTGGGGGTGTGCCCTGCAGGGCAGGAGCCGGCTGGGCCAGGGTGCTTGGCAGCTCCTGCCCATCTCCGCGCCCCTGCTGGGGCTGCAGGCTGAGGTGGCCAGTGTGGCCTGGCACTGCCTGTCCATCTCCATGCTGGGCCTCTGCATGCTTGGCATGGCAGTCTGCTGCTCAGCCGGGCACTGCTCCCCATCCTGGCCTGGCGGTTCTGCCTGTGGCTGCCTGCCCAGTGGACCTTGTGGCAGCTGCTAACCACCACACATGCCTGGAGCCTCCAGCTGCTCCACGGAGCCCGTGGCTGCCTCCTGTGGCTACTGCAGCACCTGCGGGCAGAGGTTGGCCTGGCCCTGGTCTCCGTGGCCCAGTGGGCCTACTATAGCCTGGCTGACTTCCATCACGACAACAGCAAGGCCCTGGAGCTGCTGTTGCACATGGTGCTGCGGCAGGTGGCTGTGTCCTTGCTGGTCCGCTGCCTGGACACACTGGGTGGCCCTGGGACGAGCAACCTGGAGCGTGTGGGGCAGTGGCCTGCAGCCCCTGCAGTGGGCCAGGCTGTGCCAGGTAGACCTGGAAGCTGTCACCACCGTCCTCCCAGCCACCACCACCCCTCTCAGCCGGCGCTTCCAGGGGCCTGACCCTGCCACCCTGAGGACATGCATGCCAGCCTCCATCAGCCTGTGCCTCGTGGCTGGGGACATGGATGCCAGTGAGGTAGAAGCAGGGGATGGCTTCGGGGCCACAGGCGTACCCCTGAATACCAGGTTCCAGAGTGGGCAGGCAAGCAAGATGGCCTGCAGATCGTCTTCCCGGCAGGCCCTGGTGCAGCAAGTCAAGGGCACGCGTCTGCTCATCATTATTCTCTATATCTATGCCACGTGTGTCTTCGTGCAGATCTTCAAATAAAGTGACCAAGTGTGGGCCGGCCCTTGCTCCATCCCCTGTGCCCTGTCTTGCTTTGTCACAACAAGAGTACACGGTGATAGTGATTGCACCGTGGGCTCGTGGGACAGGGAACACAAGCCTTGTGCCTGCCAGGGGCTGGCAGGGCTCTGTCACTCCTGGGTGGCCTTGGAAGTTTCACATACTCTTCACAGCCTCGTTTCCCTGAGGCGGGTCTGTAGGAAAAGGGACATAGAATTGTGGGCCATCTGTGAGCCAGAGGCCTCCAGCCTCCCTGAGTGACCTAATGAAGAGGGGCAACCACACCCAACTCAGCTACAGGACAGCCCTGAGTAAATGGAGGGATGAAGCTGTTTCGCCGATGGGCGATGCCTAATTGTATCAAGCACAAGGTCTGTGTTTGGCCCAGTAGTTAGGACATCAGCTAAGATACCTTAGTGCGGGCCCAGCGCTGTGGCCTAGCTGCTAAAGTCCTCGCCTTGAACACGCTGGGATCCCATATGGGTGCCAGTTCTAATCCCGGTGTCCCTGCTTCCCATCCAGCTCCCAGCTTGTGGCCTGGGAAAGCAGTCGAGGACGGCCCAAAGCCTTGGGACCCTGCACCCGCGTGGGAGACCTGGAGGAAATTCCTGGCTTCGGATTGGCTCAGCGCTGGCCGTTGCAGCCACTTGGGGAGTGAATCATTGGATGGAAGATTTTCCTGTCTCTCCTCTTCTCTGTATATCTGACTTTGCAATAAAAATAAATAAATCTTTGAAGAAAAAGATATTTAGGGAGCAGACACTGGCACACCAGCAGACAGGGTCTTGGGACCCGTGCACAAGTATCAAGTATGTGTGGGCCCAGGGTGGGCAGAATACATCACCAGACGACCAGGCTTGGGGGGTCTGCACTCGTGCGGGCACAGGGGCTGTGAGTTGCTCAGGGAAACGGGCCTGGGGATGTGTGGGAGGGAGGACTGCTGAGGGACAATGTGACAGGTGAGGAGTGACTTCTGGGGAACTTCCACCAACCTGGCTACTGCACTTGCAGAGGAATGAAGGGGTTGGGACTGGATGGTTTAGAGGAGGAAAACTGGAGGACCCTTTGGGGCCAAACCAACACAACTACTCACTTGGAAGACCTGAGCTGGGCTAGCTGGTATGGAACACGTATAGGCACACATGAAAGCTAGGGCTGGAGACCTGCTTGGCAGGGCCTAATCACAGTTCCTGCCAGTGAATATCAAAGTGTGGACCATGTTAGGCTGGGCCATGATACTCCAGCTCATGAGGGAACTGGGTCTGGGAGCAGATTCTGTGGGGGATGGTGGGCTTACTCCTGTGGGACTGCCAAAGCAGCTGGTTTGCTCAAGGGCTACAAGTGGTGACAGACTGAGCTGGGCATGACCATGGAACTCACCAACACTCATGGGCACTGGGAATGGGCTGGGCTGGTCCAGGATGTAGCACCTGCGGGCTCACCCAAGAATTGGGTGTGGGGCAGGCTGGGCCCGACATCCACCAGCACACACGAAAGCTAAGGCTGGGGGCCAGACTGTGCAGGGTATGAGCCTAACACTCACTGGCACTCGTGAGATCTGGGTCCGGGAGTGGGACTTTTGGGGAAGCCCTGGTGAGCCCTAGCTCTCCTTCTCCGTGGATCTGCCTTTCCAATAAAAATAAATCTTTTTTTTCTTAAAAAGCTATTTTTAAAGCATGGAGGCTGGCATTGTGGCACAGCACAAAGGCTAGCACCTGCAATGCTGGCATCCCACGCGGACCCCTGTTCACATCCTGGCTGTGCCACTTCCCATCCAGCTTCCTTCTGATGCACCTAGAAAAGCAGCAAAAGATGACCCAAGTGCTTGGGCCCCTACACCCAGATGGGAGACCTGGAAGACATTCCTCCATCTGGTGGTTCACTTCCCAAGTGCTTGGCACAGCCAGAGCTGAGCTGATGTGAAGCCAGGAGCTTCTGCTGGGTTTCCCACACGGGTGCAGAGTCCCAAGGCTTTGGCCCGTCCTCGACTGCTTTCCCAGGCCTTAAGCAGGGATCTGGATGGGAAGTGGAGCAGCTGGAACACAAACTGGCATCCATATGGGATCCTGGCGCATGCAAGATGAGGATTCAGCCACTGAGGCATGGAACTGGGCCCAGCAATCCTGAGGAGGTGGGGACCACCGGTGCTCGCCCTTCCCTGCATAGCTCGGCTGGTTTAGGAAAAAGGGGAGGAGAACCTTGAAACACATTCAGCTCCTAAGATTTCCGGTAGCAGTGCAAGACCCATCGGAGCCTTCCCTAGGCGCTGGGATGAAGAGGAGTGTTTTCGAAGCTACAGCGGGTGCCTAGGCCGGGCTTGGGATCACAGCCGAGCCGTGCGCCGGGCGGCGCCCGCTTGAGTTCCTGCTCATCCCGAGGGCGCCTGCTCGAGCCTGGGAAGTCAGGAGAATGAAGGGCGGCGGGGGAGCGGACCCGGGGTTCCAGGCGGAGCTAGGCGGGGGTCCTCGGAGGCCGGACCCGTGGAGCCAGCACCCCAGGGCTGGACGCTGACCTGGGGCGCCCTCGCCGCTTCTGAGACCCTCAGAACGCAGGGCGGGCCAAGACAGGTGCAGGGGAGGAGGACTGGCCGGCCAGGGGCGGTAGAGAGGAAGGCTGTGTGGGAGGGGAAGCTGGGCACCCCGTGAGAGACCGCAACCCACTGCAGGGCTGGCGACTCGGCTTCACCGTGAAGGAGACGGCGCCGCCACGTTGCTTCAGTGCCCAGTTAGGCCGCAGTCGGACGCCGTAGACTGGCTATGCACCCCACAGCCTTGGTCCCCGAGTCGGGGGGCGGGGGGGGGCCAGTTGAATAGGTTTGTCTTCAGCCGCTTGCCGTAGAACGCCCGAGGGGCGACCGGGCAGCGCACGGTCCCTACCACAACGAGGGCGCATGCGTGCAAGTGGTTTCCCTCCCCCCGTGCCCGCCCCCTTGACCTGACGCCGTGCTCTACGGGAGCGTGCACGTCCGCCGGAAGGGGCGGGGCCAGGAGCGTCTTTATATACGGTGCGCGGCGTGCTTGCCGACCTCTACCGGCGGGCTTGTCAGCAAGATGGTGAGTTCTCTTGCGTTGTGTTTGTGGCTCGGTCCTGCTCGGCTGTATCCGCGGTCATCGTCGCCATCCTAGGCTGGCCGATGCTGCCAGCTCGATCTCGGGAGAAGAGGGACACGGAGATGTCAGTCGGGCCTATTTCCGTGATCTGCGTGGTTGGTTGGGAAGGGGATGCGGACGGCTGCGCTTGTGGCCTGCTGGTCACCGGCAGGCCTGGAAGGCAGCCGCGTTCGGAGCAGCTTGGTGGGGCCGGGAGGGCAGTGGGTGGGCGAGCGAGGCCCCGCGACCTCCGGATCCGCACATGATGAGCCTTTTGACGGGCGGACAGAGACTCTGTGCTGATTGTCAAGTTCTGACGCGGCTCTGCGGGGTCCGGCGCGCGCCGACCTGCACGCTCTGCGCGGCCTGGGGGTGTCCTCGGGCCGGCCCACGTGGCCCGGGCGCTGACCGGGGTCCGTCTCCCCCAGTCGCACAGGAAGTTCTCGGCCCCCCGCCACGGCTCCCTGGGCTTCCTGCCGCGGAAGCGCAGCAGCCGGCACCGCGGCAAGGTGAAGAGCTTCCCCAAGGATGACGCCTCCAAGCCCGTGCACCTGACGGCCTTCCTCGGCTACAAGGCCGGGATGACGCACATCGTGCGCGAGGTGGACCGGCCAGGCTCCAGTACGTGCGGGCCGGGGCGGGTAGCGTGGCTGGGCGGAGTCCAGCAGTCCCCCGACGGGCTGGGTGGCGCAGGTCTCGCGGGCCGAACTGCCGCGTCCATTTTTAAGCTTTTGCTCATCTCTGTAGGAGGACATTGGCCCACCCGGGCGGCTCGTGGGCCGACCAGGGCCCTGATTCCTGGTGTTAAGCCTGAAGGCTTTCACGGGAGGGCGGCAGCACTGGGGCGGGAGGGCCCAGCTCTCTGGGCCGACTGCGTCTGCTCCCCCGTCCTCAGAGGTGAACAAGAAGGAAGTGGTGGAGGCCGTGACCATCGTGGAGACGCCGCCCATGGTGGTGGTGGGCATCGTGGGCTACGTGGAAACGCCGCGTGGCCTCCGCACCTTCAAGACCATCTTCGCGGAGCACATCAGTGATGAGTGCAAGAGGCGCTTCTACAAGAACTGGTAAGGGGCTTCTCCCGTGGGGCTGCAGGCCCTCCACGCTCCCGTGCGCCCCTGGCTGCTGGCAGCGAGGACGACTGGGTCCTCTGATCTGGGGCTCCTCCCCCGGGGTTAGGTTCTTGTGAGGATCTCGGCGCCCGAATTGCGTGCGTGCAGACTCTCCACTAACCTTGTGGCCCTCGCCCAGCTCCGCTCGGCTCTGTCCGATGAGCTGCGTCCAGGCTCCGCTTGCCGGCCAAAAAGCTTGCTTGGAAGCCGGCAATGAGCCCGTGCCCACGCGGTGCCCGGTGCCTTCCGCTCGCCCCGCTGCGGGGTGATGAAGGCCTGCACCCGGCCCCTGCCCACTCTGCTCTGCTCCTGAAGGCACAAGTCCAAGAAGAAGGCCTTTACCAAGTACTGCAAGAAGTGGCAGGACGACATGGGCAAGAAGCAGCTGGAGAAGGACTTCAGCAGCATGAAGAAGTATTGCCAGGTCATCCGTGTCATCGCCCACACGCAGGTGTGTGCCCGCACCCAGAATGGGGCAGGCCAGCAGAGGGCGCTGTGGAGCTGAGGGTCGGCCTTGCATGAGTGGGCAGGGGCATTCGTCTGGTCACTCGGGACAGACCCAGTGGAGTCGGCAGGTTCTCTGGGTCGAGGCTGGGCATTCCTAGGTGGAAGCTGAGGATGTCCTTGTGGCCTTACTGTGTGGGCTTGACAGTGTACCCAGGGCAGGCAGGGACAGGTGCTAGGGACTGGGCCTGACCGCTAATCCCCACACTCAGTGGGCATAGCCAAGGATGCCTCCCTCCTCGCTGTGTGCCGCAGCATGGTCGTCCCAGGGCTGTGCCCAACATGCCCATTTCCTTGTAGATGCGCCTGCTGCCGTTGCGACAGAAGAAAGCCCACCTCATGGAGATCCAGGTGAACGGTGGCACCGTGGCCGAGAAGCTGGACTGGGCCCGCGAGCGCCTGGAGCAGCAGGTGCCCGTGAACCAGGTGTTCGGGCAGGACGAGATGATTGATGTCATCGGTGTGACCAAGGGCAAAGGCTACAAAGGTGAGAGACGCGGCGGGCAGGACCCAGCTGTTCAGTGATGAGGCCTGGAATGAGCGCCGGGCACGGCGCCCGAACTCCCCTGTGGAACCATTCCCTGTTGCCTTCCTTCTGAGAACGGCTGGAGGGAGCCATGAGCTGCAGGGGCTGGGCCGAGGCCAGGGTGGCGTGGACCTTCACCATGCTGATCCTCCCTAGGGGTGACCAGCCGCTGGCACACCAAGAAGCTGCCCCGCAAGACGCATCGTGGCCTGCGCAAGGTGGCCTGCATTGGGGCCTGGCATCCTGCACGCGTGGCCTTTTCTGTTGCGCGAGCTGGGCAGAAAGGCTACCATCACCGCACGGAGATCAACAAGAAGGTGAGGGCCCAGGGCAGCTGGGCTCGGATTAGTGGTAACGTGGAGTCACCCTTCACAGTGACTTGGCCCGTGGGGCGAGCCAGGGCACCTTCTTACCAGCTGTGGGTTTTGCTCTTGGGCAGAGAGCGCAGCTCTGAGGCCATATCCGCCAGCCCTGTATCCCCTCTGACATCTATGTGCGGTATTTCTTAGATCTACAAGATTGGTCAGGGCTACTTGATCAAGGACGGCAAGCTGATCAAGAACAACGCTTCCACCGACTACGACCTGTCGGACAAGAGCATCAACCCGCTGGTGAGTACTGCTGTGGCCCAGCGCCTCTACCGTGCAAGGGCTCTGCTCCAGCTAGGGGCCGCAGGGCGGTCTGCGGCACAGCTGTTTGGTGATGAGACCTGGAATGAGCGCCGGGCACGGTGCCCGAATCCCCCTGTGGAATCATTCCCTGTTGCCTTCCTTCTGAGAACAGCTTTGGCCCAGATCTGGGGGACTTTAGAACTGCCGTGGCTCATGTTCAACCCACTGACCATGACCTTGGTTTTTTTTTTCCTAGGGTGGCTTTGTCCACTATGGTGAAGTGACCAACGACTTTGTCATGCTGAAGGGCTGCGTGGTGGGGACCAAGAAGCGTGTGCTTACCCTGCGCAAGGTGAGGGGAGGGAGAAGTCGGGGACAGCAGCTTCAAGTGCCCACCTGGTCTTGGCTTTGGGGTGGGGATCCTAGTAGGAAGTCCTGGCTTAACAGCTGAGCTGGATTGGCCCCCTCTCGGCCCACAGTCCCTGCTGGTGCAGACCAAACGGCGGGCGCTGGAGAAGATTGACCTCAAGTTCATCGACACCACCTCCAAGTTTGGCCATGGCCGCTTCCAGACCGTGGAGGAGAAGAAGGCGTTCATGGTGAGGCTCGCTGTGCCCGCTGGTAGGGGTGGCAGCACCCGCAGCCTGCCTTGCAACCCTCTCACCTTGCTTCTTGTCCCCCCCCAACAGGGACCACTCAAGAAAGACAGGATTGCCAAGGAAGAGGGAGCGTGATGTCAGGAGCATGAGCAGTCTGTGGCATCACAATAAAAGTGACTTTCTGGGAACTTGAGTCTGTGTGTGACTGGGGGGAACGCTGCTGACCCTTTATGCTCTGTCCCTGGAGGCCCCAGGGAGCCAGGCAGGGTGGAGGGAGCGGCAGGAGGACTTGGTGCTGTAGTGGGTGGAGAACCCATGCAGGTGGCCTCCAGGTGAGGTCACTACAGGAGCAGCTGTGGTGGCTGCTGGCCTTGGGCATGCCAAACCCATTAGGTTCCCTGGGGCATTGGCTGGCTACCTAGCTGGCAGTGTCCATCCTTGGGCTCCTGGGACAAAGCGTGGGCCATCTCTGGGATCCCTGGTGCACAAGGGACCTTCAGCTGCTCTGTGGACTCACCCCAGGTTTGCTTGCTGCCACCAGGGGGCACCCACTGCTCTCCTGAGCCTGGCAGTGGACCCCAGCCCTCCGGCTTAACAGCAGACTAGGAAAAGCGTTCAGTCTGGGACTTTGCATCTGGTGGCAGGGAATGTGGGTCACAACCCTGGCCTGTGTCCTACCCTGTTGGTCATGAGGGTCAGCAGTCCTATGAGGAATCCATCCTGTGTGTGCCCTGCCCCATACCCCACAGGGGACAGTGCCCAAGGCCTCATCTGCGCAGGTGGCCTGCTGCTCACTGCCCCACGGCATCCTTACTGTGCCTGCCGCAGTGCAGGGCCTGGTGTGGGCTTCCTGCCAGGCCTCCCCACAGTTCCTGCTGTGACAATCCAGAGCTGGGGTCAGGTGTCACCATGACCTTATAAGGTGTGACAGCCAGTGACTACACCTGGCCTGTGGGAGTGCCACCAATGGCTGCCACCTGAGGGTTCACCCCACAACACCCCCAGCTAGGGCTGAGGGTGTGGTGTCCTGGCTGCTCCTGCCTCTCCTTTGCTCTCAGCCTTTGCCTCACGCCTGTGTCCCAGCATCCTGCCAGGTGCCCCCCAACATAAGCCCCCCATAGAGGGACCAGACAGGATCCTTGCTGCAGGCAGGGTGGCAGGCCAGGCAGCAGGAGACATAACTGAGGTGCTGCGCATGGGACCTCTGACCCCGTGGGAAATGTGCCATTGAACATCCCTTAGGTGTTTTGGGCATGAAGATAAGTTGACCTGTTAATTTCATTTTCCACAAACTTGGGAAAGTTGATTGGAAAGGTCAGTTTTCTGTATGCCGGTTCGTGCTCCCCAAGTGGCTGGGCTGGTCAGGAGTGAAGACCATCCTGGCCTTGCGCTTGGGTGCAGGGCCCAAGCACCTGGGTCAGCCTGTGGTGTTTCCCCAGGCTCATCAGCAGGGAGCTGGTTGGGAAGTGAAGCGGCCAGGACTGGAACCAGTACCCATGGGCCTCCCACAAACCTGTCAAGGCAGGTTCTGTTACCCCATTGTACAGGAAGTTGACTCGGGCTCCTGGTTGCCATTTGGCCTGGGTTTAAGTCCTGCCTCTGCTTCAATTCCAGCTTCCTGCCAGTGTGTCTCCTGGGAGGCAGCAGGCAGTGGCTCAAGTGTCCAGGCTCCTGCCACGCATGTGGGAGACAGCTTCGGCCTGACCTTGGGCTACTCATCTTTCCTGGCTCTGGGTGGCTGAACCTGGCCAATTTTCACAGCCCGGCCGCTCCAAGACCCAGGTGCTGGTTGCTCTAAGGTGGCGGTGATATAAGGTGGCGGTGACTGGGCTAAGCTGAATGACTCAGTGGTTTAAGGAATAGGAAAGGGGCCCCTCAGGCATAGCAGGCAGCACGCTGGGGAGATTTGCAGGTGTGTCGTGGGGGGTACATATTGGCACTGGGGGCTTCACTTCTGGGACAGAGGTCAGGGGCAGCGAGCAGTGAGGTCCAGCTGGCAGCTCCTGTGGGTGCTGGGTGTCACACCTAGCTGTGCCTGTGCACAGGCCCCTGGCTGGTGGGAGGTCAAGGGTGGAGGAATCCCTCCCAGGAGACCCTGGGAGTGGACCACAGGCTCCATGCCCACCTATGCTCCCTGCCTGCCACTGGGTACTTCTCCCATGGCATCCTCACCTGAGACAGCCAAGGCAGGCCAAGTGGGTCAGGGCAAGACCCAGATGTGGGCCATATGCCCCCAGCTTCCTAAGCAGTGGGGCTGGGAAAGGACACAGCTTGGAGCACGTGAGTGCGCCAGGCAAGTCCAAAGCAGCTGCCACTTCCGCTAAGTTTAGGAAAAACTGAAATGAAACTGGCGAGGGGACATCTGAGGGCTTCTTAACAGCATGTATGTGTTGTGTGTGTCGGGGAACACACATCTATGTGCATGTGTGTGTGTGTGTGGCTGTGTGTCTCTGAGTGGCCATGTATGACTGGTTGCTGTATAGGAGGTGTTGGCCAGGCCCCAGACAGGCCGAGCCTCCACCAAGCTGTGGGTTCGGCAACCCCACCCTTCCGCCCTGGGCCGAAGGAACAGCACGACAGCACGCAGGCTCTGGAGTTGGGCTCTCTGTCCTTACTGCCCACATGACTGAGCGGGTGATTGCACCTCGCTGTACCTCAGTGTCACCATCTGGGAAACGGAGGACTTGCCACACAAAGGCCCAGGCCCTGTGAGGTTCTCAGCATTTGCCTGCTGCGGGCTAGATGGAGGCGGATGCCAGGCCTGTCTTTGGCACAGCCAGGCCTAAAGAGGTGGCACTGATTGGCAGAGAGTCCCAGGGAAGTGGCTTAGCACAGCCCTGGGCATCAGAGCCACATTGGGGAGGGAGAGGGTGCTGGGAAGGGGCTGCGGGGACCAGGCAGTGTCTCCTCCAGGCTGAGGCAGGGACCCCATCACAGCACAGGTATCTATAAGGGCCCCAGGACATCAGTGAGAGTCACAGGCTGGGTCACTCAGAACCAATCAATGTGTGCAGGACAGGCCAGGACGTGACCTTGCCAGGGTCAGATGCTGCCTCAGTTTCCTTCCTGATCGTTGAAGTCTCTGCAGTAGCAGCCTTGGGGGGTAGATGCCAAGGATTGATTGAAACCCCTTGCTGGAAAGTGAGCCCTTCTACCCTACACACCCCCAGGGACCACCAGGCCACTCAAGCCCTTGGCATCCATGGCTCTCATTCTCTTGGCTGAGGCACAGGAGACACAAGGCTCTCACAGCAATGGTGTCGGCTAGGCTCAGAAGCAACCCTCCCTTTCCCACCCAGGCCACTCCGGAACTCCCCCGTCGCCCCCAGAACAGGCCACATCCACAGTGCCTGCCTGGGGCCTAGCTCCTGCTGCTGGAGCATGTACCCTGCTCTGATGGTGGAATGGACACAGAGCTCCTATGCTCTGGGACAATGGGATTGTTATTCTGGAATGTTCCTAACATTCCCTAAATGCAGGCTTTGGCGTTTCTGGGCTTTGTCTGCAAGAAGCGACACGGCGGAAGTGGTTTGGCTGTCGGCATTCTTGGGGATGGGAATGCAAGATGCTCCCAGGTCTGTTGGATCTGAAACTGTCTACTTGGAGGACTGTGTGGTTCTAGAATTTTCTGTGGGGTCCAGTCACAGAACGGTGCTGTGGTCTTGGACATTGGTGTCAGGTCAGCTGTAATTCAGATGTCTCCTGCAGGCTGGGAGGTGGGGGGCGGGGTACAAGAGGAAGAGGTGGGGAAGAGGGTGGTGGCAGGCCAGGTGTGCCCCTGGGGGAGTTGGCGGCCACTCCTGTGCTGACAACCCAGTAAGGGCTGTTGCCTGAGCCCATCGCACTTGGCAGGGACCCAGGAAGGGAGGGGACCGGGACAGGAAGGGGACCCAGAAAGGCCAAGCTGAGAGCTGCCCCTCCCCTCACCCACTGGGCATGCAGAGTGTCCTGGGCAGTCACACCCATTGAACAAGCGGTGGGGGTGGGGTGGGCACAGCTGGGAGGGGCTTTGTGGGTATACTTAAAACAGGAGCAGCCCTGGGCCCCTTTAGTTGGAAAGGAGGGCTCACTCTTTCCCTCTGGACACGGGGGTGGGGGACACTGGGCTACAGCCCCAGCCGCCATCCAGCCTCACCTGCACCCTCCTGGCGCCTGGGGCCGCCTCTCCAGGGCCCTGCTTGGCCAGCTCCCAGCGGCCGTGGGAGCTGGAATGCCAAGCGGTCCCTGGCGTGTGTGTGCGCCGGCCTGCCAGGGCACCTCCTCTGAGTGGGGGCCAGGAATTCCTGCCGCTGGCTCCCCACAGGTCCCCAGGAGGGAGGCGGTGGGCAGGGGTGGGGGTGAAACCAGGGGACAGCACCAGGTGGGTCCTTCTGTGTCCACTAGTTCTTCCCACCTGCTCCTGCCTGCTCACACATGGCCAGGGCCACAGAGCACCCTGGCGTGGATCCAATGAGCAGTCAGCCTACTGTGTGCTGTACAGGCTGGGACGTGGACAGGGTGCAACAGCCCTCACTGCTGGGGGCCACACATGGGTGTGCAGTGCTCCCAGGGGTGCTGGGTGGGAGTGAGGGGCCCTTTGTGGGGGCAGGGACAGTGAGAGGCCTAGGTGGGGTGAGGCTGCCTGGGGAGCATCCTACCAGCTGTGTGTGCTAACCTTGGGGCTGTCTTTTCTAACCTTAGGGGTTAGAAACTGTTTCCTGGCTGTTGTGGAAAATGGGCCTCGGGCAGCACAGAGGGGAACACCCAGGCCAGGCCCAGGAGGGGCAGTTGGGGAGCACTGGTACCCTCCTCGGCCAATCTGGGTCCTAGGTTCCCATATTGAGTTCAGCCCCAGCTCTGCTCCTTCCATACCTCATGTCCCACCATAGGCCGTGTGGGGGGATAGCGCTGGCTGGAGCGCAGGACAGGTTTCCAGCCTCTGTCCCGGCCTCTGAAGCTCTGGGGCAATGGCTGTTCTCTCTAGCTCAGGGGGGAGGGGAAGGGGTCCCTCATTTGGCCACCTGCCAATGGCCCTGGGAGGCTGATGTGTTCCCAACCAGCCAGGCCTCTGCCCTCCCCCCCCCCCCCCCGCCGTCCCCTGAGCAGTCTGGGTTCTGAGTGACGTCACTGCTGGGGAGACGGTGACATCAGCAGGGGGTTACCTTGCTCCAGGCTCTGCTAGCCCGGTGCCAAAGCTGCTTCCTGTGGGGAGTCTTGGTGGCTCACTCCCCCTACTGTGAGCACCTCCTGGCGTCCCTGGACGCCTACTGTGAGGGCTGGGTCCTGATGTAGGGATGAGTTGGGCCTCCCCTGGCTGACCTGGGGCTTCAAGTGAGCAAGGGAGGACCCTGGCTCACATCTCCTGCACTGCTCTCAGCTGCCTGGGTTTGGCCATTCCCCCTTCCTTGCTGGGCCTGAAGATTTCTCCTGAAGTCAGGGCTCATTTCCTTTCTTATCAGATTTATTTGAAAGACAGGGACAATCTTCTGTCCATAGGTTCATTCCCCAGATGGCTGCAACTGGCCAGCTGCATGGACCAGGCTTCATCTGGGTTTCCTGTGTAGGTGCAGGGGCCCAGGGTGTTGGGCCACCCTCCGCTGCTTTCCCAGACACATTAGCAGGGAGCAGCAAGGACTGGGACATGTGAGATGCTGGCTTCACGGAAGATGGTTTTACCGGCTGCACCACAAGGCCAGCTTGGGGGACCTATTCTAAACTGGTTTCTGGCAGCCAAGAAGGCCAGGAGGCCCTGATCCAACAGCATGGACATTGCCCCCACACTGTGTGTGGACCCTGGCATGCCAACCTCCCATGGTGTCCACCCGCAGCCTCAGGCCCCTCCCAGCTGCCCCACATACTTCTTGAGGTTGCTCTGGGCCCTGACATCTGCTGCTTCTGTTAGAGACCCACACTCACAGGACAGAGCACACAAGAGGGCGTTTACCTGCAGGCCAAGAGCAGGTGGACAGAGGCAGGACAGCTCTGACCCTTCAGAGGTCAAGGGCATGTGCGAGGTGCCTTGACCATGGGGCAGGCGGTAGGCATGTGTCCAGCCACATGCACCTGACCACAGGGCTTGTCTGCTACCCAGCACAAGAGTGAAGTTCCTGACTTCCCTTCCTGCAGGGGTAGGAGGGGGCAGACAGGACATGACAGGAATGGCCAGCAAAGGTGGCCCATGCCAGAGGTGGGAAGAGCCGGGGCAGGAGGTGGGTGCTGGTGTGGGGTACACCAGGTGGTTGTTTTACAGCCAGGGCAAGTGGGAACCCCACCCAGGAAATGGGGAGTTGATCTCTAAGTGCACAACATCACACAGTGGGCTAGGGTAGGTCATGGCCAAAGCTAAGGAGAGACTGTGGCAGGGCTGGGCCTGGCCCCCACCTCCCCCTGCCAGAGGGCAGGGTGCCTGGCCTCTGCTCCAGCTCCTGGGTGGGCGGCTCGGGGAGCCCCGCGCCATTCCGCCCCTGCGGAGGTTTGCTTTGGACAGGGCTCTCTCCCGGTCCCTCCCACCAGCTCTGAGCTGAGTCGTCCCCTACGGGCGGTGGAAAGATCGTGGGCTGAGGATTCACGGCTGGGACCCGGGGAATGCTCCCGCACTGGGTGGCCCTGGCACGCGTTGGCCCTCCCTGAGTCACCTTCCAGGCCTGTGGGATGGAGTGAAGCAGCCGCATGGGGCAGGGGCATGCCTGGCCCCCAGGAGCCACGGCATGAGGCCGGCGGGGAGTGGGTGGGAGGGCAGGCCTGGGCTGCTACAAGTGGGGTGTCCAGGACCCAGGGATTTGGATGTGGTCAGAGGACCCTGGACAATCCCTTCCCTTCTCTGATGCTTGCTTGGTTCCTAGAGAGGTGACACAGCAGCCCTTCCAGGCAAGGCCCAGGTGAGGGGCTTGGAGAGGGGATGGACAGAGTCCTGAGGAAGGGGTGGGGCCTCAAAGCCTGGCCAGACAATGGTTGCTGTATGTGTGTGTGTGTGTTGGGGGGCAGGGTGAGGCGGAGAGGCACCCTGTCAGGAATGTGCCCAGCCCGTCCCATCTGAGAATAGAAGCCACCACTCTGCTTGCTCTACTCCGCTCAGCTTCAGAGCCTGGAAGGCCAGAGGGGGTCGAGGCAGGGGAGGTGCCTCGTGCCAGCCTGGGCAGCCCCTGGGGGCTCTGCAGGAGCCACGGAGGAGGCTGGCTTCCTCAGTCCTCAGCCCCGCTGGGCTCCTTGGCTTGCTGTCCCCACCATCCTCCTGTGCACTGTCCGCTCCTTGCCATCTGGGCTGGAGGAGGCTAGCAGTCGGGGACGTAGAGATGCCCCCGCATACCATGCCACACTATATCATGCCACACGTGCCCCAGCTGGGGCTATCTCCCTTCAGAATCCTTGATCCGGACTGACCAGCACTGAAGGCAGAAGCTTTGCCTGCTATGCCACAGTGCTGGTATCCCATACAAGTGCTGGTTTGAGTCCTGACCGCTGCATTTTCCAGCCATCTCCCTGCTTATGGCCTGGGAAAGCAGTATAGGATGGCCCAAAGCCTTGGGACCCTGTCATGCATGGGAGACCGGGAAGAAGCTCCTGGCTTCAGATCAGCTCAAATCCAGCTGTTGTGGCCACTTGGGGAGTGAACCAGCAGATGGAAGATCTTTCTGTCTTTCCTTCTGTCTCTGTAAATCTCCTTTCCAATGAAAAGAAGCTGATTTGAAGTCAGGAGCCAGGAACTGCTTCCAGGTCTCCCACGTGGGTGCAGGATCCCAAGGCCTTGGGCCGTCCTCGACTGCTTTCCCAGGCCACAAGCAGGGAGCTGGATGGGAGGCAGAGCAGCTGGGACATGAGCCTGCACCTACATAGGTTCCTGGGGCTTGCAGGGGGAGGTTTTAGCCACTGAACCATTGACCCAGACTTGAAAATAAATAACTTTCAAAGAAAAAGAGGCACAGACCCCTCTCAACCCGCGACTCTGGTGAGTTGGGTGACAGCTCACCATTATTTTCTGTTCCCTGGAGTCCTCCGCAGGGCTTCTTCTCCTCACCCCCCTGAGGTTCTGCTCCCTGCAGGGCTAGAGCAGACACCTGCCCTGGCACTGTCCCTCCGGCCACCAGCCCAGGCTGCTTTCCTGACGCCATTCCACAGATGAGAAAACTGAGGCCCAGAGAAGGTTCCAGAGCTCTTGCCAGGGTTTGAACCCATGTCACTCTACTGCCGCGCCTTAGGTCCTGGGAAATAGTGTTTATTTATTTTCAGCTTCTTGGGTGAGCACACAGAACTCAATGAGTCATAAAATCACGGCTGAGTTCTCCGCCTCTCGCTCCTGCCGAGCCCTGGGCCTCGTGCCAGGCCTGGCCCCAGGCGCCTCCATCACGCCTCCTGGGAGGAGGGGGAGGCTAGGGAGGAGGTAGGTGGGCCTGAGGTCTGCTTGTGCGTGGCCTGGCTGCTGTGGGCGGGTGGGGGCCCAGGAGCGAGTCCAGGAGCTTTGAGGTGCCTCCCTCTGCAGCCACAGCAGCCGTGGACTTGGCCCTGTAGTCGGGGATCTCCCCAGGCCGGGAGGCCAAGGGCCGAGACTGGCTCTTGAACTCCCCAGGCTGCACAATGACTTCATGGGTCTTTCCCAAACTTGAGTCACCGCTGGAGGAAGGGGGGCGGGCGGCTGCTGAGCAGGGTGTGCTGGGCTCTGGTAGCTAATGGGATGTGTGTGTCTGGGGATGGGGTGGGGAAGAGATGGGGGCACAACAGTGATGTTGCCTGGGTGGTCCCCACACCTGTCTGGGCCTCCAGGACCGTGGCGAGTCGGGTATGTGGAGGCAGAATGCCCCTTGGTACCCAGGCCCTCCAGCAGCTGGCCCGCAGGGGACTGTGGGCGCGGCCGGACCAGGGGATGCAGTAAGGCTGTCCCGGTCTAGCTGTCTCCTCCCCGACCCACCTCCTGCACAGGTGTGAGTCAGTGCAGGTGAGGAAGTTGACTCACCTTTCCCACCTGACCCTGGGGAAAGGGCTACTTTTCCTTCCCCGGGGGTTGGAAATGAACTTGACGGTTTATTTTCAGAAAAGACAGCAACTCTCCCAGCTCCAGAAGACGAGGCCAGGTCTCTAGGCAGGCCCCAGCCAGTGCACCCATGCTGCAGGTGAGAAAGCTGAGGCCAAGGGTGGACTGGGGGATGTAATTTACTCAGGTGCCACAATCTAGGTGAGCAGAGAGCCTGTGTGTTGAGGGGACACATTGCTTCTCCGGGAAGGAATTCTCCAGTAGTGAGGTCAGCCCCTTCCCTGGCCACCAGAGAGGAAATCAGGCGGGTCTGCCCCCGGGGGGGCGGGGCAAGTCGGCCATTTCCACAGCCCCCACGTCCATGTCACAGGCTCTGGGATGGCTAGGGCAGGGCCACCAGCTAAGCTCGCTCCTTCCCCCTTCTCCCTTCACTCATGTTAATCTTTAAGCAGCCCAATAAGCAATGAATTACCCAAGCTGACCCAGGGCTCCGTGGAGTGCACCTGCTGTCTGGCTGGGCGCCCCCACCCCCATCAGCCCGTGCCTGATGTGCGGCCCACAGATGTGGCCCCCTAGACACGCAGCATCATCACTGCTCCTTCTTGGACCGAGAGCTGCAGCATGGGCTGTGGGGCCAGGGCCAGCAGCTCTCAGAAGGAGTGGGCCGAACCTCAGAGGCCAGGCCGGCTGAGCCTGGTGGGGGTGGCAGTCCCCAGCGCGGGGACACTGATCCTGAGGAGTACAGGACAAGCTGGCGTGTCAGCTTCCCTGGTCTGTAGGCAGCGCTGATGCTCCTGTCCTGCCCTGGCAGATTGGGTGGAGGGTTGTAGGGGTGCCTGGGGGAAGGGCCTGGCTGGGCAGCAGAAGGGACAGGAGGCAGGGTCCTCGTGTGCCCGTTGCTGAAGCCTTTCCTCTCAGCCTGTTTCCCCATTTGTAAGCTGAGGACTTGCGACCCATGAACACCCCAGACCCTCAAGGAGCCTGTAAGGGGGGAGTGGGTCTGGGCTGGAGCTCAAGCTCCCCCGCTGCCCTCCTACTCCTGTCCCTGCCCTAATCCAGGGTGCTGTATCACAGCCCAGGGCGACTGTAGGCCATCTGGTCAGGACCTCACTGCTGTGGTGGACACCAGCCCAGCCTGGGTTGGCCATCTTCCCTCAGGGCCGAGGCGACCAGGGAAACCTGGGGAGGACTTGGGGAGGCAGAAGACTTTCAAAGTTGTCTCTCTTCTGGGATTTTAGGAAACCCAAGTGATGGGGCTAGTGTTATGGGGCAGCGGGGAAAGCCATGTCCCTTAGGGACTCCACCTTATAAGGTGCTCTATTTATGAGTTTAACCACTGGTTGTTCCACTTCCAATCCAGCTCCCTGCTCGTGGCCTGGGAAAGCAGGGAGGGATGGCCTAAAGCCTTAGGACTCTGCACCCGTGTGGGAGACCCAGAAGAAGCTCCTGGGTCCTGGCTTTGGATCAGCTCAGCTCTGGCCATTGTGGCCATATTGGAGTGAACCAACAGATGGAAGATCTTTCTGTCTGTCTCTCCTTCTTTCTGTAAATCTGCCCCATGTTCTGGCCCCGCCTGCCTGCTTGTGGCCCTGTCTCCCCCACCTTTGGGTTCCCTCAGCAATGACCTGCAGCCTCGCACAACTCCTCTGCACATGTTTGATGATCCTGGAGATAACAAGTTTCTAGAACTGAGAATTACAGAGCAGAAGGGCAGGCTTGTTTCTGAGCTGGGACCTGGTTCTGTCCGTGGCATAGTAGGTTAGGCCTCTACCTGTGATGCTAGCATCATATGGGTACTGGTTCAAGCCCCAGCTGCTCCATTCCCCATTTAGCTCCCTGCTTATGGCCTGGGAAAGTAGAATATGGCTCAAATCCTTGGGCCTGAGCCTGGCGCAGTAGCCTAGTGGCTAAAGTCTTTGCCTTGAAAGCACCAGCATCCCATATGGGCGCCGGTTCTAATCCCGGCAGCTCCACTTCCCATCCAGCTCCCTGCTTGTGGCCTGGGAAAACAGTCGAGGACGGCCCAAAGCCTTGGGACCCTGCACCCACGTGGGAGACCTGGAAGAGGTTCCAGGTTCCTGGCTTCAGATCGGCGAAGCACCGGCCGTTGCAGTCACTTGGGGAGTGAATCATCGGGTGGAAGATCTTCCTCTCTGTCTCTCCTCCTCTCCGTATATCTGACTTTGTAATAAAAATAACTAAATCTTAAAAAAAAAAAAATAAAAGCACATCGGAAAAAAAAAGTGAACCAGCAGATGGAAATTCTTTCTTCTCCTTCTCTCTGAATATCTGCCTTTCCAATAAAAATAAATACTTTTTTGTTTTTGTTTAAAAGAGGTTGGAGTGGAGTGGTTTGTGTAAGGGTGCCTGACCCAGCCCAGTCCTCCACTTCCTGGCCAGCTTATTGCCAATGTGTGCTCTGAGAGGCAATCCTGGGGGCTCCAGTGCCCGGGGCCCTGCCATCCATGAGGGGGACCTGGAGGGAATTCTGGGGTCTTGGCCACAGCCTGGCCCAGCTCTGCCTTTTGTGGGCATTTAAGGGATGAATTCAAGACTGGAGGATTCTCTCTGCCTTTCTCATAATATGGGAAGGTGAGTGATCAGGTGGGAGGGCGAGTGATCCAGTGGGAGGGTGAGTGATCAGGTGGGAGGGCGAGTGATCAGGTGGGAGGGTGAGGGATCAGGTGCACAGGTGTGCCATGGATTTTACAGGGCTGACTCCTCCCGCTCTCCAAACCATGATCTTCCAGGCCACGGACAGAGAAGCTAGGAGGGATGCCTCTCTTGGGGACCCTGGCTTCCACACCCCTGGAATGGGCAAGCAGAGCTGAGGAGCAGGGCGGGGCTTGGACCCCTGCAGCGCCCTCTGGGAAGAGGCTCCTCCCCAGTCTGGGCCACCCCAGCGAAGGTGCCAGCCCAGTGAGGCTTCTGAGACCACCGACTCCGGCTCCTCTCTACTTGGCAGCAAAGACAAGGGTGAAGTAGAGGGATCTGGACTGACCTGCTGGCCCTGCTGGGCTTTGGGCTGGCCATTGGACTAGGGTCACCCTCTCACTACTGAGCGCGGGGGCTCGGGGCCATCATACCTGGAACCTGGGCTCTGGGGTGCTTGGCTGATACCAGGACTAATGGGCTGCAGGCATGATTACGCAGATGGTGTTTGTGGGTCCCAACCTGGGCCACCTAGGGCACAGATGCACCTGCTGAGCTCAGCTCACTTGCCAGTCTGTGAGCTGGGCTATACTGCTCCAAGTCAGGATCATTTGCTGCACAACATTGTGGGATGGGCCATGCCCCATGATCAGTCTGGTTCCTGGCAGCTCCTGGGGCTGCCTCAGGAACATGTGCTTCGTATCAAACCTCTCAGCAGGCGAGTGGCTATTGCTCTTGGTTGGCCTTGGTTTCCTCACTTGCAGGTGGCCCTTGTGGCAGTGCTTGTCCCCCAGGTTGCTGGGAGGATGAAGTGACAGGGCTCATGTGGGGGGCCTGGCCGGGTGGATGCCTGGCAGGGGAGTGGTTGTGGCTGTCAGCCACTATTGGTGCTGTTTTTATGCTCAGGAGCAATGTCCTCCAGGTGTTGTCAAAACAGGCTGAGCTGTCTCCTCTTCCAGGAAGCCTTCCCTGACCTCTGCTGCTGCCCCTACCAACCCCTAGAACAAGGGTCCCCGTGTGCGGTGACAGCCTTAAGAGCCACCAGACAGGAGCCTGCATCGGTGTGCAGCACTTACCCACACGCACACCGCTGTGCATACTCATGCATACCCTTCACGTGACTGTGTGTGCAGTGCGGCCATCCACACGTGCCCACAGGCAGGCTGGCCGGTTGGGGACGGTCATCTGTGTGTCAGTGTGGTATGTGGAGAGTGTTGTGGCAGTTGCCACATCCGGGTCCCACGGGTCCTTGTTTGGGAAGTAAATAGAGCCCACAGCAGCCTAGTCCCTGGCAGGCAGGCAGGTGGGGGCTCCCTGGGCAAATCCCAAGGTGCACCCCAACCAGGCTGCTGCCCTGACCGTCCTTGCTTGTCTTGGTACCCATGAGCTCATGTGGGCCCTGCCCAATCAGGCCTGGGGGTGGGGAAGTGCCCAGGCAGCTGGGCACAGCCAGACCTGATAAGGTTAAGTGTGGAGCAGGGACCACCCCCTCAGGCCAGGGCCAGCAATGGACATGAGTCAGTCCAGTCCAGGCCTGACCACTGGCAGCCACGGTGAAGGCTGGGGGTTGGGCTGCCCACCCCCTGGGGCTAGTGGGAGGGCCAGGAGGAACCACCTGCTGGCTGTGCTGAGCCTGGACCATGCCACTCATCCCGCCAAGTGCTACCTCCACGTTGGCCTGGAAAGCCCCTCAGCCACTTGTGGCCTGGCCTGGTCGTGCCCTTGGCCTCTGGAGGGCAGACACTTCTACCTTGAGCGACAAGCCCCCCCACACACACACAAGGGCTTGCCTGGGTCCCTGCTCTAGGCAGTGTCCCCTGTCCCAGGGCGTCTGTGTGTGTGTGTGTGTAGATGGGGGCGTCCCTCATTCTGTCTGCCAATGCCAGGCACGGCTCCTGGGCAGGACGTGTGTGTCCCCTGTCCCTGTGGTCATTGCACCTCCTCGTGGGGTCGCCTGTCCAGCCCAGGAAGTGTCATTGCTGTCCTCTTTTCCAGCACTGAAAGCCGAGGTCTGGAATATGTCAGACACCATGCTCAAAGTCCCCAGCTATCAGTGGTCACTCTGAGCCTTGCTGGCCCTGTCACTGCTCTGTCCTCTCCTCCCAGAGCCCCCGATCCCCCAGGTTCTGGACTCCATGGGTCACCCCTGGGACTCAGTCCTTGGAGTAGCTCAGGGCCTGGCTGAGGTGATGGCAGACGCCAGTTTGCACAGGGAGACCTGGTGGTGGTGGAGGCTGCACCAGGGGACCCATTTCACAGGTGTAGACACTGAGGCTCTGAAAGGTGGGTACAGGGCTCCAGGCCACAAAGCAAGCAACAGCCCATGAGAGGCTTCCTTGTGCTGGCAGGCCCCCTGGTGGCTCTGAGCGTGTGACAGGAGGCCAAGTGGCCCTGCAGGACTCCTGTTGCGTGGATAGGGGCTGGAGCTGAGACAGCAAGGAAACCCATTGTAAACAGGTATGTATGTATCCCTGCATATATGTATGTTACCTGAAGGCTGAGAGGGAAAGAGAGACGCTGGCTCAGTCCCCAATCAGCTGCAATGGCCAGGGCTGGGCCAGGCTGAAGCCAGGAGCCTGGAACTCCATCTAGGTTTCCGGCAGGGACAGCAGGAACCCAGCATGTGGGCCGTCTCCTGCTGACTGCCAGAGTGCACAGTGGTGGACCACGGGATGGGACACAGGCCTCAGGGGCTAAGGTCAAGTTTTTGACAGGACTGGTTCCTCCGGGGACTTTGCTCTCACTGCCTCTCTGGCTGTCAGCTTGTCTTGTCCTGTGGGCCTTTCCTCCCTTTCAAAGCCAGCACTGCTGCGGGCCGACTTTGCAGTGCGTGTGGTGGGTTAAGCTACACCTGTGCTGCCGCCATCCCATAGAGAAGCCGGGTTTGAATCCCAGCAGCTCCACTTCTGATCCAGCTCCCTGGTAATGTGCCTGGGAAAGCAGCAAACGATGGCCCAAGTCCTTGGGCTCCTGCACTCATGTGGAAGACCCGGAAAAAGCTCCTGGCTTCGGCCTGGCCAGCCCTGGTCGTTGCAGCCAAGTGGAGAGTCAAGCAGCTGATGGAGGATCTTCCACTCTGTCCTTCAAACAAAGCTCAAAAGTGAGATAATTTTAAAACGCCAACAGCAGCAGCATGCCTTCACCTGACTCTGAAGCTTGCTTGGCCAGCTCCAATCCAGGCCAGCCAGCACAAAGGCTCAAGGTGGGGACATTGTCTCCCAAGTGCACAAAGGTGACCCCCTGGAACACACAGAACCAATGCACGCTGTCTCCATGTACAAGCACGACGAAGCGTGATGTAGAAACATAATGGAAGATGGAGGCAGCCGCCACCAATGAAACGGAGAAACGTGCTGTCAGGACAGTTACTTTAAACTTCAAAACTGTTCCTTTCTGGAATTTCCTACTGTATGTTTAAGGACCATGGCTGAGCAAAGGTAACCTGTGCAGATGAGGGGAAGCTGCATTCCTGGGGAGCGGGGGTGAGCATCAAGGCAGGGTCTGCTCCGGGTGCTCTGGAGGCATTTGAGAGGCTGAAAACAGACTGCTAGGGCCTTGGAGCTTTGTCTGAGAAGTGCAACTTTTTTTGGGGAAAATTTTATTGTATTTATTTGAAAGGCAGCATTAGAAAGAGAGAGGGAGAGACAGAGAGATCTTCTATTTACTGATTCACTCTCCAAATGGCTGCATTGACCAGAGTTCCAAAGCCGGGAGCCAGCAGTTTCATCCAGGTCTCCCACTTGGGCCATCCTCTGTTGCTTTCCCAGGTGCATTAGCAAGGAGCTGGATCAGAAATGGAGCAGCTGGGACTCAAACCAGCACCTCTGTGGGGATGCTGGCATAGCAAGTGGCAACTCCCCACAGTACCATGATGCCAGTCCCAAAGAGTGGCTCCTTTGCAGCCGCTGTGTATCTGCTTGCCCTGCCCGTATCCCAGGTTGGCCCATGCCATTCCAACTCCCGGAATGTGCAGTGTCCTCTCTGTGCGGTATGACTATGGGAGAACGGCTCAGTCTCTCTGCTCTCATTGTCAAAGGTGTCAATGGGTGCTTGTCCCCTCCTAGACCCTGTGAGTACTCAGGGCACACCGTGGGCAGGATGTGCCAGGAGTGGGGGATTCCCAGATGTGGGCACTCTGGGGCAGGAGTATAGCAGCCAGCAGCTGTGCCAGCAAGTCAGGACTGGCCATACTCGGGTTCAAATCCAGAAGGTCCTTGGCTACAGGGAATAGGGACTCAGGGGTTCGAGCCGTTCGTGGAAGGAACTGGCTGCTGCAGGCCTATCTGGGCGGGCAGGAGGGCAGGGTACGGCTGGGGCCTGAGCTACCCCAGCAGTTCTGAGATGGAACCCGAGGGCAAGGTAGGGGGCCTGGCTTGGGGATGCCGGACCCCAGGCTGTGGATCCTTAGCTGAAAACAGGGAGACGCCCAGGGAGAGTAACAGGGACAGCCGAGGCCTGTGCTGCTGAGCCCTGAGTTGGCTTCTGTCACTGCCCATGTGTACAATGAGAATCATCATGGCCTCCCTGGAGGAGGAGTTCCTGGGAGGGTTGAGAGTGTTCCCCCACAGAGTAGGAGTGGGACAGGGGCTGCATTCAAGGGGCCTCCTCCAGACTGAGCTCCCAGGGATCTGGCCCCAGCCCTCAGACACCTGCAGCTGCATTCATTTCCCAGGCCCAGAAAATGGACTAGAGGAAGAAGGGGGAGCCATGAAAACAAACAGAGCCGCGTTCTGCTCGTGGCGAGCCAAGGCATCCACACGTGTAGTCGTTAAAGCGCACGGGGGAAGGGGGTGGCCCGAGCGTCCTCGACCACCCTTCTCGGGCCCATTTCTCCAGGGTCCCTGCAACAGGTGCTTCCGTCGTCACTCACCTGGAGAGGCGTCCTGTCTGTCACCTTCCACATGACTCGCAGCCCCCTGCAGGTACTGTGGTCTGGCCCCTGGATGGGCTGCCTGGGACAGGAAGCGGCTGCTTCGTCTCTTCCTCTGCCCTGCAGGTGCCTGGTCCACTGTTCGTCACCAGACGGCAGACCAAAGGGTTGCTTTTAAAATGGGTATTTATTATTTTAATCCACTTGAAAGGCAAAGCCAGCAAGAGAGAGAGAGAGAGAGAGAGAGAGAGAGAGAGAAAGAGAAAGAGAGAGACTGTTTCTACGCAGAGATCTACAATAGCTGGGGCTGGGCCAGGCCAAAGACAGAGCCTGGGACTCCATCCTGGGTCTCGCACATGAGTGGCAGGGACCCAAGCACCCCGGGCCACTGGCTGCTGCCTTGCTAAGTGCTTAATCAGGGAGCTCGGAAGCCAAGGACTTGAAACAGCACTCCGATACAAGATGCCGGGTTCCTAAGCCTGCTCTACCACAACTCCTTCCCCATTTTTATTTTTTATTCATTTTTTCTTAAGTTTTTTTTTTTTTTTTTTTAAGATTGGGAGGCAGAGTTATGGAGAGAGGTTTTTCATCTGCTGTTCAATCCCCAAATAAACCAGGCCAGGCTCAAGTCAGGAGCCTGGAATTCCATTCGATTCTCCCAGGTGGGTCGCAGGGGTCCTAGCACTTGAGCCAGCCTCCACTGCTTTGCCAAGTGCATTAGTAGAGAGTGGGATCAGAAGTAGAGCAGCCAGGACTTGAACCGTTGCCCCTACAGAATACTGGCGTGGCAGGCAGCAAGTTCACCCACTGTACAATGCCAGTGACGGAGGAGCTGTGAGGAAGGGTGCTTGCCCGTGTTTGGGAGTCGGCAACCCGAGTTGGGGTCCTGGCTTTGCTACTGACATGGGGGACCTCACTCCCCAGCCCTGGCCTCAGCTCTCTCTGTCAGGCAGGTGCAGCCTGTGGGCTGCCACCTACCACCTGGATGTGTAAAGCTCACAGCTTCTACAGAATCTAGAGATTTTGCATAAAATCCGTATTTCCAGAGAATCTAGCAGCGTCTGGGAAGAGTGGAGGCAGGAAGAAGGCTTAGCTGGACCTCAGGCCCCACCACTCCCTATTGTTCTCCAGCAGCCCTTCCTGCCTCCACTGGGCCTTTGATGTGCCAGGGTTGGGACTTCAGGACCTTCTCCCATCTTGGAGGCACAGTCCCCACCTCCCCCACTAGCCCTGCACAGACCCCTCCCTACAAGCCCCTGGCCCCAGGGAGTTGGGCTGGGTGGGGACCAGGCTTGTGGACCCCAGCCCTAAGCCACAGGCTCCAGGGTGTCTCCTCCTGCAGGAGGAAGCGGAAATGCCAACGCCACATCCGGGAAGGGCACCGGGCTGGGCGCCAAAGCCAAGGAGCCGGAAGCCGCTGAGCTGGAGGCACCTGGAGATCTCATCTCCTGGGGACCAGGATGCGGCTCCTGCCCCCATCCCCCATGCCTTCCTCTTCCCCAGCAGACTTGGGGCAGCCACATCCTGCCTTCCACGGGTAGACCAGGCCCCGAAGGGGAGACAGTGACAGGGCTGAGATTCCCAGGAGAGCCTTCGGCATCTTTCTCTCTTTAGGTGGCACCAATGTCTGCTTGGCCCAGGGCACCCTGAGGCACACTGGGCAACCTTCTCAGGCCTTCTCAGGCCAGGAGTAGGGGAGGGCAGATGCTGGGGGCCCCTGCAGTCCCCTCCACCGTTTCCTCCCCAGGCCTACCACGGAGCTTGGCAGGTGGCAACACCTCCGCAGCTCAGCTCCAGCCCTGCCCTCACATGTCCGGCAGGCCAGGGAGACTCCATCACTGCCCAGGACACACGCCCCAAGCCCCACTTCTCCCAGACTTACCTGATAAGATTGGGGGAGCCACAGAGGAACTGAATGTGTGAATGGCTGGATTAAAAACCATAGCTGTTGGGGCTGGTACAATGGCTTAACTGGCTAACCCTCCACCTCCAAGTACTGGCATGTCATATGGGTGTCAGTTTATATCCCAGCTGCCCCACTTCCCATCCAGCTCCCTGCCTGTAGCCTGGGAAAGCAGTCAAGGACAGCCCAAAGCCTTGGGACCCTGCACCTGTGTGGGAGACCTGGAAGAAACTCCTGACTCCTGGCTTCAGATCGGTTCAGCTCTGACCATTGAGGCCATTTGGGGAGTAAGCCAGCAGATGGAAGATCTTTGTCTCTCCTTCTCTCTGTAAACATGCTTTTCCAATAAAAATAAATAAATCTTGGGGCTTGGCAGCGTGGCCTAGTGGCTAAGGTCCTCGCCTTGATCCCATATGGCTGCTGGTTCTAATCCCGGCAGCTCCACTTCCTCTCTATCTCTCCTCCTCTCAGTATATCTGACTTTGTAGTAAAAATAAAATAAATCTTAAAAAAAATAATAAATAAATAAATAAATAAATCTTAAAAATTAAAAAGCCACAGTCACCACGTGGATATTTCCATTTCCTTATGTGCTTTGAAAATTTATTTACTTTTTTAAATACAAAATGACAGAGAGAGAGAGAGAAAGATTTTCCATCTGCTGGCTCATTACCTAAATGGCTGCAGTGGTCAGGGCTGGGCCAAAACCAGGAGCCAGAGCCACAAGCCTTGGGCTAGCCCTCGCTGCTACCCCAGCAGGGGGTTGGAAGTGGAGCAATCCCATGTGGGATTGCAAGTGGCAGCTTTCCCTGTCACACCACAGCACTGGCCCCAACAGCCTTTCACTTAATCCCTATAACCACATCATGAGATCACTGACTGTGGACTGTAAGCGGGCAGGTGCACTGGGGCTGAGAAGGCAAGGTAGAGTCAGGGCCCAGCACTGGGCGAGGAGCAACCCAACCTCACAAAGCTGGGGGGCAAGGAGGCCTATGGAGCCCCTTAGCACCATGGGCTGGGAACTGGGGTCTTGCTCCTGCTCTGGCCACCTGCACCGCACTCTGGCACCTTTCCTGTCCGCTCCCAACCTCCTTCCAGATCCAGCTCCCTGCCTTCCACGATCCGGCCAGCACTGAGGACACATGGGTGTGTGGTGCTTGTGTTTGAGTTCTTGCTCTGCTATGTGAACGCTGTGTGACCTGGACAAGCCAGCTACCCTCACTGGTCTTGGCTTCATCACTGGTCAGCCAGACCTGGAGCTTCTGAAGGCACATGATGTGGCAGGGAGTGGGCTCTCTGGGGGTATGGGTGGCACCAGGCTTAAGGAGCAGTGGCGTCTGGACTCCCCGCACTGGCTCTGGCCCCAGTTATCGCCGCCTATCCCTGGCCACTCTTCCGAGTGCCTCTTCAGGTTTCAACCTGGATCTGCGATAGCCCGTCAGGGATCCCTGGGCGGCAGGTGGGTAGCCCCACCACTAGCAGGGGCCAGGCACCCTACTCCTCCAGGTTATCTTGGTCTGTCCTGGTTGGGAAAGTGAGAACTTTCTTATCTCCCTGACTTCCTCCAGAGACAAGGTTGCCTCACAGCATTCTTGTTCTGTCCCCGCATACCCACTGGGCCCTGGGGTTGGGAGGGCAGAAGTGAAGCTGAGAGCTGGTACCAGCTTAGGGGGAGGGCAGAGCTGGGCTGAGGCTCCTCAGTCACCTGGGCACCTGCTAGGAACTGGAGTAGGGGCAGGATTTCACAAAGGACATGGCCTGGGGTGGCCTGCGCCCTGTCTGTGGGCACAGAGGCAGGTATGCATGTCCTAGGAGGTATGTGGCACATGGGGACGTGTGACTGCCACCTTTCCTGCCCAAGATGTGATTAAGAGCTGGGGCAGAGAGGCAAAAAAACAGGTGTACTTATTTGAAAAGCAGAGAGAGACTTTCTATCTACTGGCTTACTGACTACAATGGCCAGAGCTAAGTTGGTCCAGAGCCAGGAGCAAGGAGCGTCTTCCAGCTCTCCCACAGGGGCACAGGGTTCCAAGTACTTGGGCCATCTTTTTTTTTTTTTAAGATTTATTTTTTTTTATTACAAAGTCAGACATACAGAGAGGAGAGACAGAGAGGAAGATCTTCCGTGTGATGGTTCACTCCCCAAGTGAGTGCAACGGCCGGTGCTTCGCCGATCCGAAGCCGGGAACCTGGAACCTCTTCCAGGTCTCCCGCGTGGGTGCAGGGTCTCAAAGCTTTGGGCCGTCCTCAACTGTTTTCCCAGGCCAGAAGCAGGGAGCTGGATGGGAAGTGGAGCTGCTGGGATTAGAACCAGTGCCCATATGAGATGTTGGTGCGTTCAAGGCAAGGATTTTAGCTGCTAGGCCACGCCACCGGGTTGGGCCATCTTCTGTTGATCTTCTCAGGTCATTAGCAAGGAACTGGATCAGAAGTGGAACAACTAGGACTTGAACCAGCATCTTATGGGAGGCTGGCACTGCCGGCAACAGCTTTACTCACTGTGCTACAGTGTCAGCCTCCCCAAAATGTAACTTTAAAAAAAAAAAAAAAAATAGACATGGGCCCGGCGGCATGGCTTTGTGGCTAAAGTCCTCGCCTTGAACGCACCGGGATCCCATATGGGCATCGGTTCTAATCCCAGCAGCTCCACTTCCCATCCAGCTCCCTGCTTGTGGCCTGGGAAAGCAGTCGAGGACGGCCCAATGCATTGGGACCCTGCACCCGCGTGGGAGACCTGGAAGAAGTTCCTGGTTCCTGACTTCAGATCGGTGTAGCACCGGCCGTTGCAGCTCACTTGAGGAGTGAACCATCACACGGAAGATCTTCCTCTCTGTCTCTCCTCTTCTCTGTATATCTGACTTTGCAATAAAAATTAACTAAATCTTTAAAAAAAATATAGACATGAAAAATGCAATAAACACAAGCTCACTGGACTGTACACTTTACATGAGTGAATTGTAAGAAACATGAGGATCTCAATGCTGTTTAAAAAATACCCAGATGGGGTGGTGGCCGTGTGGCACAGCAGTTAAACCATCCCTGGGAACACCCACAGCCCTTATCTCAGTGCCTGGGTTCGAGCCTCGGCTCTGCTGGTCCTGCTCATGAAGCAGCCAGGGCGCCAGCGCATGGGCCCCTGACCCCACGTGGGAGCCGTGCATGGAGCTGCGGGCTCTTGGCTCCAGCCGCTGCTTTGCAGGCTTGTATGCACCAGCATATGAGAACTCTGCCCTCCTTCCCGCCCGGTGGCCAGGGGCGGGGCGGGGCCCCAGCCGGGGCTGGAACAGGAAAAGGATATAGGTGGAAGGGCCGTGACGTCACGGCCACCGGGGTTAATGGGCTCCTGAAGCCCCGAGGGGTCTGCTGGGAGCTGGAGTGGGGGCTTCAGGACCTCCCTGGGAACAGCCAGAGCTATTTTTATGGCTCTTCCATTAATCTCAGATGACTCTCCACTGAGGAGCTCAAAAACGGAAGGAGGGGACAAGCTCCACACCACAGAGCTGGGAGGGGTGGGGGGTGACAGGCAGAGGATAGGTGGGAAGAAACAGGCTCTAAGACACCAAGAAACAGGCCTGGGCCACCCAGCCGGGTGTGGACATGGTCATGGCCAATTCATGTCCCGGAGCTGCTGCGCCTTGCGTGGGAATTGCAGTTCCTGCTCAGGGTGTGATCTGACTTCACTCCACCCCTAGGATGGATGCTCTTGTCATGGCAGATGGGGAAGCTGAGGCCCAGCGAGGGGCAGCTGCTATCTCAGAGTCAGCATGACAACAGGGTTCCCCACCCCCCATCTCCCTGAATGTCCCCACACCCACACACCCGGCAGCCTCTAAGGGGACATCCAGGTCTCATTGTTTAGGCCAGGAAGCCCTGCTCCCTCTGTGGCTAGGGAGGCAGTCCTTGGGGAGCAGGTTCCTTCACAGAGAGGCCAAGGCCAGTACGTTGCCCTGCCTGGGCTGGGGACAGAATGTCAGGATGTTAGAAAAGAGGGAACAGCTGCTGGACTGCTGTCCTCCCCACCCCCTCACCCCCCACCACTGCCACCAGGAGCTCCCCCACTGGAGTCTGCTTTGGGGGGGGAATTGAGGCAGAGGTTAAAGATCACGAAGCTGGGCCTTTGTGCAGGGTGTTCCAGGCCTCCAGCCACACCCCCAGCCTTGCAAAGCCCGCTCAGGAGGTTGAGGGCACAGAATAGCAGCTGGCATCTCCTGGGGAGGGAGTCTGTGGCTAGGTTCATGCCCCAGTCTCCAACTCTTGCTTCCAGCCTGGCCTCCCAAGCTCCCTCTGAGCTGGACAAACTCCCTGAGGTCACGGAGGACTTCCTGGAGGAGGTGGCACTTTGGCAGGCGAGGAGCCGGTAAGAAGCTCGTGCAGAAAGAGGATGGTCTCTGTCAGGGACTGGGGAACTTCCCAGCCGGCTCTTGAGAGCCTCTTGGCTTCCTGCGGCACAGGGCCGAGACCAACGGCAGGTACTGTGTTGCTGAACTTCAGCAGTCTGGCTTCCATCCCAGTTCTGTCATTTGCCTCTGTCACTTGCAGCCGCATCCCCTCCACTGAGTGACTTCACCCTGTCACGTTTCCCTGCATCATGAAAAAGCCATGAGCAGGAGGAACGTGCTGGGGCAAGGATGGACAGGTGGGCATGGGCGCAGGGTGCCCGAGGGATAGACGCAGCGAGAGCAGGTGTGCAGTTCAGGAGAATGGCCATGACATTGGCCATTCTAAGCGAGAACATAGCCAGGGGACCCAGGAAGCTGCCCACCTCTCCCCAGGTGCTATGCAGTGTGTGCCTCGGCCTGTGACAGCGGTGTGTCCCAACCCAGTGGGGAGGGAGCTGAGACACACTGCCTGTGGAGTGGAACGGGAGGCCATGGTGGTGGGGGGGGTGGGTGCGAGATACAGGGAAAGGAGGTGGCAGCTTCCATCACCCTGAGGCCTCTCTTTGCTCATTTGTAGAATGGGTACTGCTTAGGCCCTTCGAGGGAAGCAAGGGGACCCTGTGTGCCAGGAGCACCCGTGACTTCTGTGAGCAGGTCATTCCAGGCCAGCCAAGGAGCTGCCCATGTCTATGGAGGGAGGTAGGAAAGCTTTCTGCCTAAAGAGATCAATCAATCAAAATGTAGCATTTAGGGGCTGGTGCCGTGGTGAAGTAGGTTAATTATCTACCTGCAATGCCGGCAGCCCATATGGGCAATGGTTTGTGTCCTGGCTGCTTCACTTTTGATCCAACTCCCTGCTAATGCGCCCAGGAAAGTTGCAAAGGATGGCCCAAGATCTTGGGCTCCTGCACCCGTGGGAGAGACTCAGAAGACGCTCCTGGCTGAGGTCCGGCCCAGCTCCTGCCATTGTGGCCATTTGGGGAGTGAATCAGCAGATGGAAGATCTCTCTTTCTCTGTCACTCCTCCCTCTGTAACTCTGGACTGCCAAATAAAAATAAATCTTTCTAAAAATACAGCATTTATCACTTGGAGCAGATGGAAGTAACGGAGGTGCCTAACTGATACGGATGGCTGCATAGCTGCCGGACGTGCCCGGCTACAGCACCAACAGCCAACACCAAGGGGCTCCGGGGATTGGGCTGTGAGCAGGGCCGTGCCTGCTGTGCTGTGGCAGGTTGGAGAAGGCGGGACAGCACCACGGTGGGATTTTTCTCTACACACACAGCATGATCTCAGCCAAACAGAAAACTATGGGAGGAAATACATCAAACCCGAACAATGACCTCCCCGGGGTGGGGGCGGTAGGTGGTGATTTTTCTTCCTTATTTTGACTTTTCTGCATTTTTCAGGTTTTCCTAAGTGAACGTGTATTGTTACTTTTATAGCAAAGACATCAAAAATAAATTAAAAAGGAAAAGCCTCTCAGAATACAAGGGCAAGGGTGGATGCTGTTGGGGACTGGTCCAGGGTCCAAGGCTGAGAGGAGGAGCTGCAATCAGGCCGGGCCCCAGCCTGGGTTGGGCTGCACAAGGGTCAGGTTAGGCTGCCCATGTCCCTATGGCCCACTGGTTTGGGCCTCGGTGAGCTCGGCTCCACCACAGGGCAGAGGCTGGCATGAAAGTGTGTTTGTCAAAAGTACTGTTTGCTGGCTGGAGAGCATTTGGGGGTGGTTATGGCTGCCAGCAATGCAGACACCCTTGCCTCATTTTGAAAAGTGGAACCGGTGTGACGTGTTGAAGCATTTGTTGTGTTGTTGTGGGTTCTGGGCTGGCTCCTCCTGTGGCCTTGGAATGTCTCCAGCATTCCTGGGCTCTGGGCACAGTGTCCATGCTGAAACTAGGCCATTGTCCCACAAGAAAGCATGCAGGAGTGTAAGAGGCAGCCTCTATCTTTTGGGGTCCCCACAGCCTTTCACATCTGACCTGGAGCCAAGAATTTGAACCATCCTCAGTCGCTTTCCCAGGCGCCTTAGCAGGGAGCTGGATTGGAAGCAGAGTAGCTAGGACTCGAACCAACACCCTGTGGTATTGTGCCACCATGCTGACCCCTGAATAAACATTTTTTAAAGATTTATTTTGTTTTTATCGGAAAGTCAGATATACAAAGAGGAGGAGAGACAGAGAGGAAGATCTTCCGTCCGATGATTCACTCCCCAAGTGGCCTCAATGGCCGGAGCTGAACCGATCCGAAGCCAGGATTCTGGAGCCTCTTCCAGGTTTCCTACACAGGTACAGGGTCCCAAGGCCTTGGGACATCCTCGACTGCTTTCCCAGGCCACAAACAGGGAGCTGGATGGGAACTGGCACGCATATGGGATCCTGGCGTGTGCAAGGCGAGGACTTTGGCGGCTAGGCTATTGTGCAGGGCCCTGAATATACATTTCTCAAAAGAGGATACACACACATGGCCCACACATGTATGAAAAAGTGTTCCACACCACTAATTGGCAGGGATATGCAAGCCCAACCCGCAAGTGCTACTGTCCAGCTTCCATTGTGATGGCCTGTATCAAAATGACAAACATGCTGGCAGTGTGCGGAGGGGGTGTTGGACACACATGTGCCCTGGTGTGTTTATCGCAACCCTGTTAACAGTGGCCAGATAGGGACTCAGCCTCGATGTCCATCAGCGGATGAAGGGGTAAAGAAAACGTGCTATTTATACCCTGGGGGAATATCATTCAGCCATAAAGAAGAAGGAAATCCTGTTATCTGCAGCCACGTGGATGAGCTGGAGGAAGCTGTGACGTGAAGTGAAGCAAGCCAAGCCCCTGGAAGACAAAAACCGCCTGTTCTCTCACACTTACTTGCGGAAGTTTAGCGGTTGTGAACACAGAGGCCAGGAAGGGTCCCCAGGGCTGGGTGGGTGGGGTGGGGGAGGGTGACTGATGGGCACAAGGGCTCACTGGCTGACGGGATGGCTCTCCATGGGTCTTAGCCCAGAAGGGCAACCGTGGACCACAGCAATTCCATGTATATTTCCAAGGAGTCAGTGGTGCTGTGGGCCACTTCCTGCTCACGCACCTGGGAATGCGGCAGAAGACACCCAAGTACTTAGGTCCCTGCCCCCTGTGCCTTTTGCATAAATTAATAAACAAATCATGGCAAACGCACACAACACCAAAAACTACTGATGGGGGTGGCTTTGAATGCTCCTAGCACACAGAGGCCAAGCAGATGGCAGTGGCACACGCGCTGACGTAGCGTGTGGACTCCACAGCCAAGACAGTTCTGCAGCAATCAAAGAGAAAAGATGGACTGGAAAGATGGGCTGCCCTTGTGCCCACGCAAGGTGCCCTGTGCTGTGGAGGAGGGAAATGAGGGTCCGAGGGCAAAGCAGGGTCATGTGCTAAGCTGCCCCTGGCAGGGGCAACAGACACCAATGGAGCAGGGAAAGGGTACTAGGGGAGAAGGGGAGGCGGCAGCCAGGGCACAGGAGCCAGGAGGTGACTCAGTGTGGCACAGCAGGTTTCATGCCCATTGTCAGAGCGGTGTTCAAGCCCTGGCTGCTCTACTTCCAATCCAGATTCCTGCTACTACACCTGGGAAGGCAGCAGAGGAAGATCTAAGGCTCTGGGGCCCCTGCCACCTTGGCTGCTCTGGTCCCAAGGGCATTTGGGGAGTGAACCATGGATGGATGATTGAAAGAGAGTCTTTTCAAGTACAAGGACCAGCAGGTGCCAAAGCCCAGGGTAGGAGGGAGTGGAGATATAGTGTTAAGACCAGTGCAGAAGTTAAGGGAAGCAACAAGCAGTCAGAAGCCAGAATGCTGAGCCCACTCCCTGCCCCCCCCCGCCATGTGACCTCAGCCCCACCCAGTCCCACCCCCCCAGCCCCAACCCCCGCCACTTCCTCTTTCAGCTGAAACCCAGGAAGACTGAGGCGCAACCTTTCCTAGACTGCATCTCTTCTGACAGGGACTTCAGAGGTGGCCAGGGACCCTCACCCCCAGCCTGCCTGCTCCTCTGTTCCCCATGCCCCAACCCTCCCACAGCAGCCCTGTAGGGAGACATACCTAGGCCCAGAATGCTCCTTCGGGCCAGTGGTTACCTCCCCCTGGAATTCCCCTGGCCAGGAGCAGAAAATGAGTTATGCTCATATCTTTACCTCAGGGCTTGGCAAAGAGCTTGGCACCAGGAAGCTCCCGGGAGCTGGATGGGTGGACAGGTGAATGGTGGACGCAGAAGTACCCAGGTTCAGCTGCCTGCCAAAGCCTGTCTGTGTGTTGAGCCTTGGGCTGGGTGCAAAAATCCCGGGATGCCTTGGACAGATGCACACACTTGTGCGCACGTCTGAGGCCCACCCCCAAGGCTGGGGGCTACCTTGTCTGGTCTCCGTGCTGACCCATGCCGGAATCCTGGAAGCTGCCATCTGGGTGGAACTGTTTCTCACTGGCCACTGGGATCAGCTGCAAGAGGCTCCACAGCCTCAGAGCTCATGGGCAGGTGCAGGTGTGGACTTGGCCTGTCTGCCTAGGTTCAAGTCCAGGCTATGCCTCTGGCTGGCTATGTGGCCCTCCCCACCCCACCCCTGTGCAAGGGCGTCGGTTTGGTAGGCAGTTTAGGGACCCACTGGGTCTATGTGTCAGAGTGGGACGCTGGGTCCAGGCCTGAGGTGCTGGGTCGCCCCTGGTACAGGGACAGCCAGCACCCCCAGCATTGTCTCAGCCTCCACTCGCCTGGTGTGTGGTGTGTCCAGGCACTCTTGTTTCTGTAGCAGGCAAATGCCCCAAGGCAATCTCTCTCCCCCCTGCTGGGCCCTGGGAGAGGTGCGTGTCCTAGAGGAAGCTCCTGGCTCCTGGTTTCAGCCTGGCCCAGCCCTGGACATTTAGCCATCTGGGAAGTGAACTGGCAAAGAGGAAGACCTATCTCTCTGTCTCTCTCCCGCTCTCTACAGCTCTCTCTTTTTAAACAAACAAATCACTAACAACAATAAAATGTATTTGCAGATCAATTGCCTGTTTAAAAATATGTAGTTATTTACTTTTGAAAGGCAGAGAGAGAGAGGGCGGGGAGATCTTTAATCTGTTGGTTCACTTCATAAAGAGTCGCAAAGGCTGGAGCTGAGCTGATCCGAAGCTGGGAGCCAGGAGCTTCCTCCAGGTCTCCCACATGGGTGCAGGGTCCCAAGGCTTTGGGCTGTCCTCGACTGCTTTCCGAGGCCACAGGCAGGGAGCTGGATGGGAAGGTGAACAGCCAGAAGTCTCACGGTGGCAGGATCTACTTCACCTGCTGCACCAGCCCCAAAAGACATGAACTTGAGCCCTGGCTCTGTGCTGTCAGGGCAGGTCCCTGCATCTCCGTGAGTGCAGGAGGGGCCACCAGCCCCGTCTGCCCAGTGGCTTTCTCTGTGACTGCGCCTCTTCCTGGGACCAACCCCGTGAACTTGAGCTTCCCCTCCCACTTCTCAACAACCACGCTAACTCCTCTGTATTGCCCGGAAGATGCTCTTGGCAGGGAAGGCGGAAGTAGACATTCCCGCAGCACCTGCTGACCCAGCGCATCTGCCTAAACCGGCTGCCCTTCCCCTTGCATGATGGTATGTGTCTGTGTGTGCCCATGCGTGTGTGTGTGCACACTCACTGGAGAACACGTGTACCTCCAGCTCATCTCCCGTTCAAGCCAGCACCTTCCCCTGAGACCTTGAGCCTTACTGGCCAGGAGCTTCTTCCTGTTCTTCCATGTGGATCCAGGGTCCCAAGCATTTGGGCCATCTTGTATGTTTTCCCAGGTGCATTAGCAGAGAGCTGGATTGGAAGGGGAGCAGCCAGGACTCGAACTGGCACCCATATGAGATACCAGCACCACAGGTGTAGGCTTATCCCACCACACAGGGTGTTGGCTGCTTTCCTGCAGTCTTAGAGGTATCAACTCTAGGGCTTTCAGGCCATTGGAGAGTCCAGGGGGAGACAGACAAGCCCACCTGCAGTCCACCCTCAGAAGTCTCCTTTTGCCCTGTGGCTTGGCCTGGGTGGTTCCTGGGCTCTGGACAGAGGACCCCTGCAGCACAGGTCGACCCATGGAAGAGCGCCCCAGTACAGAGGAGACACGAGGACACATCTGTAGTCCCACCTGGTGTAGTGGGTTAAGTCCCATATGAACCATATGGGCGCTGGTTCGAGTCCTGACTGCTCTATTTCCACTCAAGCTCGCTGGTCATGGCCTAGGAAAACAGCACTGGATGGCCCAAAAGCTTGGGACTCTGCGTGGAAGACCTAGAAGAAGCTCCTGGCTCCCAGCTGCCAATCAGCTTGGCTCTGATCATTGTGACCATTGGGGGAGTGAACCAGCAGATGGGAGTTCCTCTCTCTTTAACTCTACCTTTCAAATAAATAAATAAATAAATAAATGTATTTTTAAGAAGCACTGTAGACAGGCCCGGCGGCGTGGCCTGGTGGCTAAAGTCCTCGCCTTGAACGTGCCAAGATCCCCTATGGACACCGGTTCTAATCCCGGCAGCTCCACTTCCCATCCAGCTCCCTGCTTGTGGCCTGGGAAAGCAGTCGAGGACGGCTCAAAGCCTTGGGACTCTGCACCCGTGTGGGAGACCTGGAGGAAGTTCCTGGTTCCTGGCTCCAGATCAGCACAGCACTGGCCGTTGCGGCCACCTGGGGAGTGAATCATCGGACGGAAGATCTTCCTCTCTGTGTCTCCTCCTCTCTGTATATCTGACTTTGTAATAAAAAATAAATAAATCTTTAAAAAAGAAAAAGAAGCACCATAGAGTAGCCATAGATCCCATGGGCACTGCTGGGCACGCACACAGTGTCAGGGGCCAGCACGTGTTACAGGTCCCATGGGTACTGCTGGACATGCATACGATGTGAGGGCCCAACATGTGCCGCAGGTCTGGGCGCATTCAGGCAGCAGCACCCATACAAGGTCTTGCCTCAGCCTTTGCCCACACCCCAGATGGTGCCCACTCTCTTTCTCTGCAGTCCAGCAGCTGCGGCCCTGCCCAGGGACAGCTCTACACCAGGCACTCAGTCAGAGCTAACATTAGCTACACAGGTACGATCTTGCCCCACAGCCCAGGACAAAAGTGCTATCAATATGAGGAAATGTGGGTTCTTTGCCCAGACCAGGGCCTAAAAGCGGGCATAAGATGTCAGGCTCTCTCCATAGCCAATACCAGCTCTTGGGGAGCCCTGTGCCTGGTGTCTCCTGTCCTAATGCAAGGTTGGTTGGCAAAATCAGGACCTGCCCCCTGACTCCCAGCTCGTAGCTTTCGCTCTGGTCTTAGGTCACCCTAAGCTTCTGGAATTTTCTGTAAAGAAAAATCATTCCTAATGGCTGCCAAATGGACAGAGAGCCCTCCAGAGGAAGCAGACCTTCTGGAGTTGGAGCCTGGGCCCACTGGGTCCCCTCAGCCACTCCAGCAAGTGCAGCAGATATGCCTGGTCCATGCCTGGGTGAGGTTGAGGCGGGGCACACACACTCCTGAGGGTTCTAGAATCTGAGTGTTCTGGGAAGAGAAGGTGGAGGTGAGGGCTAGAGGCACCTGGAAGCCTGGGTACCTGGCACCTGCCTGAGGAGAGGTGCGCTTGGCTGCTTCCCATTCACGCTCCCTGGGCCCGCCCGCCAGAGACTGCCTGGTCAGGCATTGTTTGAAGGTTTAAAAATAAAAGCTCCTTGGCCTGGACCCTGCTGGCACAGGGGGAGGGGGTGGCTCTGGACCAGGCCCAGAGGACATCTGGCTGAAAGAGGAAGCCTGCACTGGGTCCCCCAGCAGTGAGACAGGGAGTGTGGGGGGCCTCGTATGGTAGACTGGGGTCCGGGCTCTGGCTCCATCCCACGACTCTCACAAGGTGAGAAAGAAAAGCTAAGTACGAACTGACCAAGAGGGCACAGCTGGCTGGCATGCCAAAGGGCCAAGGCTCAAACCCAGGCTTGTCTGACTCCTGAGTCAGCTGGGAACCTTGCTGCGACTGACCCTGGAGCTGCAACCGCCCATCCCAGGCCAGCAACAGTTCTTTACTCTCTCTGAGGGACCAGGGACAAGGAACATGCAGGGCAGTGTGGGAGAAGGGAAGAGGGTGGCCAGGAGTGCGCCCAGATGGCTCTTACTGTGACTTCACACACAAAGTTTGCAGGAGTTTGCAAGGTGCGCAGGAGGCCCCCAGCTCGCCTCCTGCAGTAGGGTTGGGGTGAGGAGCACGGAGTGCCCCTGGCAGCTCCAACCCGGGCACAACCCCCACCGGTGAGACACCCTCCCAGGTGCTGCATGGCTGCCAGCCCCCTCATTCCAGACGAGATCCGGTGATCCCTGTCTGCCCCCGAGGCCTCTGCCGAGGTTGGCATGCTGCAGCTGGCACCGGAAAGCGACATTCCAGAGCCCCCTTGTGCTCCCTGCCAGCCCTGGATTCTTGGCAGAGCATGGGAGTAGGGGCTTCTGGGATGAGTCCAGACCAGGAGAATGGGGAGGGGGTGTGGCTAAGGAGGCCCGTGGGAGGGATGGGGCAGGGCTGAATACCTGTCCACAGGCAGGACGTAGGAGGGGCCAGGCCAGGTAGACACTTCTCCCTTGTCCCCTGTCCTGCACCTCCATGGGACCCTGGACAGGGAGGGACACAGGTAGTACAACCTGAAGACTGCAGGGAATATACCTACTTAAACATCTTTTTTAAAAGATTTTAATATTTATTTCTAAGGTAGTTTTATACAAAGAAGGAGAGAGACAGAGAAGGTCTTCCATCCACTGGTTCACCCCCCCAAATGACCAAAATGGTCAGAGTTGAGCTGATCCAAAGCCAGGAGCTAGAAGCTTTTTCCAGGCTTCCCATACAGGTACAAGTGCTCAAGGCTTTGAGTTATCCTCTATTGTTTTCCCAGGCCATAAGCAGGGAGCTGGATGGGAAGTGGAGCAACTGGGAGCATCCATATGGGATACCCAGTGGAGGATTAACCTGTTGAGCCACCATGCCTGTCCCCAAGATGCAGCTCTTCTGCCTGCTACCATAGGTTCTCCAGGGACAGAGCTGACAGGGCCTAGAGACCCATGGAGGACGGCAGCAGGACCTTGACAGCACTTTTATATAACAGCTTCTGGTGCTCAGCTTTGTGATTTCAAGACAAGAGCACAGCCTTTTCCCTCTGTTTGGCCTCTTCTTGCCACCTCTACCCAGCAGCCAACACATCCTTTAAAAACAGCCCAGGGGCCGGCACTGTGATGTGATGAGTTAAGCTCCCTTCTGCAACACCGCTGGTAGCCCTCTTAGGCTCCACTTCCCATCCAGCTCCCTGCTTGTGGCCTGGGGAAGCAGTCAAGGACGGCCCAAAGCTTGAGCCCCTGCATCCACATGGGAGATCCAGAAGGAGTTCTAGGTTCCTGGTTTTGGCCCAGCCCAGCTCTGGCTGTTGTAACTATTTGGGAGTGAACCAACAGATGGAAGATCTTGATCCTTCTCCTTCTTCTCCTTCTGCAATTATGTTTTTCAGATAAACAGAGCCAAGCACAATGGCTCCGTTGAGTAAATCCTTGCCTTGCATCTGCCACAGGCATCCCATGTAGATGCTGGTTCCTGTCCTGGTTGCTCTATTTCCCATCCAGCTCCCTGCTTGTGGCCTGGGAAAGCAATGGAGGATGGCCCAACGCCTTGGGACCCTGCACCCGCGTGGGAGACCTGGAGGAAGTTCCTGGCTTCTGGCTTTGGGTTGGCTATGCTCCAGCCATTGCAGCCACCTGGGGAGATTTGGGGAGAGAAGCCATGGATGGAAGCTCTTTTTCTTCATCTCTCATAATCTGGAAATCTGTTTTTCCAATAAAAATAAGTAAATCTTAAAAAAACAAAACACAGTGGCCTAGCAGTTAAAATCCTTGCCTTGAATGTGCCAGGATCCTGTATGGGCACCGGTTCTAATCCCGACAGCCGCACTTCCCATCCAGCTCCCTGCTTGGGGCCTGGGAAAGTGGTATAGGATGGCTCAAGTCCTTGGGCCCCTGCACCCACATGGGAGACCTGGAAGAAACTGCTGAGTCCTGACTCAGCTCTGGTAGTTGTGGCCATTTGGCAAGTGGATAAATTTCTCTCTTTCTGTAACTCTGCTGCCTGCACCTGGCTCTGACGGGGCTGCCCCTGACACAGGGCAGGGTGTCCCTGGCCCCGGCTCCCTCCTAAGGCAGCGTCCCCCAGCGTCCCCTCCACCCTCCCTGGTCTGGTGACTGCGTCGGCAGCAGAAAAGTTTCCCCTTTCTGGTCCGGCCGCACCCAGGTCTTCGAATAGTTCTTCCTGGTCATCCAAGACGTGGCTCAGATGTCATCCTCGCAGAGGCCTTCCCTGACCCCTCTCCTGGGCCAGTGTCCTGCCCTGGCCCAGAGCAGCGATCGCTTCCCCGATTCCTGCCCTGAGCAGCGCTTTCTCATATTTGCACCTGTCGGCCTTCCAGGCCAGCGGGGACCCAGCACATGGCACGCTTGCCTCAAGTCCATTTGGAATAAATGACCACAACACTTGGTGTTAGCCCTGGTTCCACACTGCGCTTCTTCCCTTGGGGGCTCTCGGCTGTCACCCTGTGTGGCCACTTTGGCTTCTGGTGGGTAGCCAAGTTCTCAGGGACTAAGCTCTGGGTCAAGGTTACCCAGAGCAGCACCAGCAGGGCCATGGGGTAGGGTGAAGGCAGTAAAGAGGGAAGCCCCATGGCCCCTGAGGTCACAGCATGGGGGGTAGCAGTTCCCTAGAGCAGAAGCACCACCCTGGGACTGGAAACCCCCCAGGACTGACCGCCAGGCTGGGCGGTTCCGGGGTGACCTCATCGCCTTGAAAAGAGGGCAGCAGGGGCAGGAAACGAAGGATGCATCGCTGGGCTAAATTTAGAGTGTTTGATTCAGCACCGGCCGGACAATGCTCCTGGAGTCCACATTGTGTGTGAGGGGCCAGAGGGCAGGCTGCCCGTTGAATGGCCGGGGCTGGGCCTTGCCAAGCTGTCTGGGCACAGAGGGGTGGGGGTGGCTGTGGGCTCAGAGGCTCTGTCCTGGGGAGTAACGGCAAAGGTGGGACAGGAGGAGGAGGGGGACACTGGGGTCAGATGCCAAACTCGTTAGCTTTGGACCTTCCCAGTAATCAACATGGCCGCATTCCCCCACCCTTGCCTGCACCTCTCTTGGCCCCCTCAGCTTGTGCCCAGACTTGAAGCCTGTGTTGGCATAACCAGCTGTCCACACTCGACACCCTTGGCCAGGGCAGGTGGTGTTGGGTCCTCCCCAAGGTGCACAGTTGCAGGTGTCCCTAGGGTCCAGGCCTGCCACACTCCTTAGAGAGCCAGAAGCTTGAGAGCTTGGGTGAGGAGGCAGAGGCTGGGGTTGGCTTCTGACCTCAGCCTGTTGCTGCTGGTCCAGTCCCTGGCAGCAACAGGCTGATGCCACGGGCTGCTCCAAAGGTCCTGGAGGGTGTCCTGTTTTGGCATCCACACCGCAGCCAGGGTTAGCCAGGTGGATGCATGCTGTCCTCAATTCAGGGCTACCCTGCTGATGGAAGGCTCAGCCGCTCATCCCACAAATCACACCGCATCCCAGGGAAGCCCTCAGGCCACCTGTTCCCGGAAATGGGTGCTGGGGAGTGGGGTGGGTGGGAGGGGACCAAGCAGCCCCAGTGCACCTGCTGTGTCTGTGGAGGAGTGGCAGGTGCAGAGAGAGGACCTAGCTAGAAAGAGGCCTTTGCCCCTGCTGAGCCTTAGATATGAAGGCACCGCCCCCGTGCGCCTGTGGAGTGGCTGGGGGTGGTGGTGGTGGTTCTGTGTAGGGAGTAGCTCGTCTGAGACCACACATGGGGTGGCAACTTCGCTCATCAGCCGCCACGGCCCCCTGCCTGTGCCCGCTCCCCTGCCCAGGCGACAGCCGTGGCCGTGGCCGCTGAGCGTTGCACACCATGACTCATGTTATCATGTTTGCAGGAGCTGAGTAACCACCTGGGTTATTTATACCCTGGCTTAGCCGGCTTCCTTCCCTCCCTGCACTGGGCCCGGAGGACACTGTGGGGGTGGGGAGGAACCTGGGTTGGGGGACACAGCCTGGGATAAGGCAGCTGAGCACCCCCACATCCCCTTCCCTGGGGTGCCACCCCCACAGAGTGCCCAAAAATAGCTGTGGCCTCCCAGCACAACAGGATGGGCCTGGACACGACCATGGGCACAGAGGTGTCCCAGTGGCTTGGGGAGGGGGATTCCTCTCCCGAACGAGTCACCCGTCTGGAAAAATAAAGAAGGAAAAAAGTTGAACATTTTTCCTTCCATCAAAACAGGAAGGAGCTGGGGGTGCAGAGGGGCGGGGGGACAGACGGATGGGGCCATGAGGGGTGGAGGCTAAGAGACATCCTCCATCCTGCGAGGGTCTTCAGGGTGGGGAAGTCCCTGGTGCCTGCACCCAGGGCTGTCGGAGGCCTGGCTGGCTCTGGGCTGACACCCTGGGGGTCTTCCCCATGGGGATCCCTGGCTGCCGGGCTCGAGGAGGGGGCATGGAGGATGCTGGTTTCCGTCCTCCCATGTCTGTGTTCAACCAAGTGCACACATGGTGCCCCCAGGGCACTTTCACCTGCCCCAAAGCCCAGCAGCTCTGGGAGGGAACACCTCATCACAGTGGGTGGGTGGAGACGTTGGGGGTCTCTCTCTGACTCATTCCTTCTGCCCTCCCCTTAGGCTCTGTGGTGGGAGGACCTGTGACTGAAGTTCAAGCTCATGTCTGGATACCTGCCTCCCCTCAGCAGCTGGCCGACCTTGCACATCTTACTTGGCCTCTCTAAGCCTCCATCTTCTGAGGGGCACGGCCTCTTCCCAGGGCCTTGTCACCCGGGGCGGGGAGCTGGAAGGATATACTTCATGTGCTGGGCACCTGGCCTTGTCTGCGGGGACGGCCCCACCTGTCCATGAGGTGCCTAGGTACCTGCTCAGACACACCCGGGCTTACGAGGCTGGGCAGTGGGAGTGGGAGAGAGGAACCACATGCCCTGGGATTATGGATGGGCAGCGCAGGCTGTGGCAGGGCCGTGCCTGGGGGCTGGGCTGCGGCTGTGCCTGGGCAGCCCCATGTTACATGCATGGTGGTTACTATCAAGACGCTTACTCACTCCTGCCACTGGGCTACCATCCGCTTGCTTATCTGCTTATGTAACCACTGTTGGGAGACTCGTCTGGCCTTTTCTGTCTCCAGCCTGCCTAATTTGGCCTGTGTGTCCCACAAGGGCAGGGGGCTTCAGAGACATGAGCCCCAAGTCATCGTGGGAACAACCCCATGACATCACACATGTCTGCATCCCCCTGGCAACCTGGCAGGCTCTGTGCCCCCAACCTGCTGGGTGGGGGAGGGGAGGCACTGAAGTTCTGAACTCTTGGCCCCTGCAAGCACAGCATTTAGTCTTTTTTTTTTTTTTTTTTTTTTTTTTAAGATTTACTTATTTTGGGGCCTGGCACAGTAACTAGCGGCTAAAGTCCTTGCCTTGGTTGCGCCAGGATTCCATATGGGCGCAGGTTTGTGCCTGCTCTACTCCCCATGCAGCTCCCTGCTTGTGGCCTGGGAAAGCAGTCGAGGGTGGCCCAAAGCCTTGGGATCCTGCACCCACATGGGAGAAGAAGCTCCCAGCTCCTGACCTCAGACCAGCTCAGCTTCAGCTGTTGCAGCTACTTGGGAAGTGAACCAGTGGATGGAAGTTCTTTCTTCTCCTTCTCTCTGAATATCTGCCTTTCCAATAAAAATCAATAGATCTTTTAAGGCCTGTATGGGATTCTGGTGCTTGCAAGGGGAGGATTAGCCCACTGAGCCATTGCACCAGCCCCTTCCTCCTCACTGTCTTCTTGTCTGTGAGATGAGGGCAGAACGCTTTCCTCTCCCTGCATTGTCGGGTGGTTTGGGGTTGACATACCAGAGTACTTAAAAAAGTTCATGGTGGGCCTGGTGCAGTAGCCTGGCAGCTGGGGGTCTTTGCCTTGCATGTGCCAGGATCCCATGTGGGCACCAGTTCTAATCCCGGTGACCTCACTTCCCATCCAGCTCCCTGCTTGTGGCCTGGGTAGGCAGTTGGGGATGGCCTGGGGTTTTGGGGCCCTGTGCCCGTGTGGGAGACCCTGGGGCAGGCTTTGGGCTTCTGGCTTTGGACTGGCTTGCCTCCGGCCGTTGTGTCCGCTTGAGGGGTAAGTTGTTGGATGGAAGATCTTCCTCTCTGTCTCTCCTCTGTATATCTGACTTTCCAATAAAAATAAAAACACAAATCTTAAAAAAAAGTTTCATGGAAAATGTGTATCATGAAAGCATGATGCATGAATTTCAAAATTTCCACGTGAAATAATTACCCTTTAATTCTGTTTCCATTAACCTCCTGTTAATTCAAACTATGAAAAAAAATCACAATACTTGACAATTTTGTGTTTACTTGACAGGCAGAGAAGCAGAAAGAGACAGAGACCTTCCAGCTGCTGGTTCACTCCCCAAATGCCTGCCTCAGCCGGGTCTAGGGCAGCCCAGCCCCGTCTCCCATGCGGGTAGCAGGGCCGAGGACAAGAGCTCCCACCCGCTGGGTGCCAGGGGTGGTGGACAGGCGTAGGAAGCTGGGACTTAACTCCAGGACAGGGGATCCCAGGTGGAACTTAACAGCTGTGCCAAATGTCTACTCAATTTATTTTTAAGTTTTCAAATTTTTTTTAAAGATTTCTTTTTTTTTTTTTTTTTTTTTTTTTTTTATTGGAAAGGCAGATATACAGAGACAAGGAGAAACAAAGAGAAAGATCTCTCATCTGCTGGTTCACTCCCCAGATGGCTGAACCAGTTGGAGTTGAGCTGATCTGAAGCCAGGAACCAGGAGCCTCTTCTGGTTCTCCCACTCAGGTGAAGGGCCCCAAGGCTTTGGGCCGTCCTCTACTGCTTTCCCAGGTCACAGGCAGGGAGCTGGATGGGATGTGGAGCAGCCAGGACATGAACTGGCAACTGAATGGGACGTGGGCGGCACATTCAAGGAAAAGATTGAGCCACTAGCCCATTGCTTAAGGTCTTAAGTTTTTAAATTCTTAAAGATTCTCGTTATTTATTTGAATGGCATAGTGACAAGAGAGGGCAGTGGGTGAGGACAGGTAGAAAGAGGGGTCTTTCATTCTTTGTTTTTTTCCCCCAAATGGCTGCCACAGATGGGGCTGACCCAGGCTGAAATCAGGGGCCACAAGCTCCGAGTTTCCAAGCGTGGGTGGCAGGGGTCCAAGTCCTGGGGCCAACTTCCTCTCCTCCACCCCCAACCCCAACAACTGCATAAGCAGAAAGCCGGGCCAGAAGCGGAACTGCCTGGACTCCCATGTTCAAGTTGCCGGTGGCCACTTAGCTCAGCGTGCCACAACACCAATCTCTCAACTTGTTTTTTTTCTTTCTTTCCTTTTTGTTTTTTTTCCTAAGAACAGTTTCAGGTTTGCAGCCGAAGCGAGGGGCAGGTCCAGAGAAGCCCAGGACCACCTGCGGGTGGGCCAGGGCAGGGCCAGGTGCAGCTGCTTTTCACCCACCTGGTAGATGGTGGAGAGCTCCAGGCAGTGCTGCGGGCATCAGACTACCCGGGTTCAAACCCCAGCCTCAGTTTACCCAAATGTAGAGGGGTGAGGAAGGTCCTCTCTTACAGGAACTGGGGCCAACCTCCAAGACACCTCAAGGACTCAAAACCGCTCTGCCTTGCCTCTCATGAATATTCATGACAATGTCTTTTTCATTCTTTTATCATGTTCCCAGCAGTTGCAAATATTTTCCCAGACAAGTTGGAGTTCCCAGCAGGAGGGGCTACCTGCTGCCTGCCTGCCCCTCCCTCTGTCCCAGCTGCTGCCCCTTTCAAGGGTCCCCAATAGATTAGCCCAGGTCAGAGAAATCAGCCGGGCTTGAAAAGTGCTGGCTAACCCGCACCTAGCAGAGTTTTTCCCCCGGGGACAGGGTAACAGATGGCCTAAGCTCTGTGCACTGGGAGAGCCTCGCGGTGCCCCTGAGCTCCCAGACTCACTGTCTCCAGCCGTCTCGGAGCACGGCTTCTCCATGCAGCCCGCACGGACAGCGCGGGCTGCGGGTCTCACGGCAGGGGCAATAGCTCCACGCTCCCAGGTGGGGTGTCAAATCCCAGCGCTGCCCCGTCATTGCTGGGTAACACAGGGCCGGGCAGCAGCCTGGTGAAGCCGGTCGTGAAGAGGAACAGGAGGAGATGGGAGGCGGAGCGTGGCACAGTGCCCCTTCCCCAGTTCCAGACCCAGCAGGTGAGGGACACGGTGCAGAGGGGTGGAACCTTCTCTGGGGGAGGGACTAGGATGGGGCGGGGCTTAGCACTAGATACTGCCCTTGGTGGTCTCCCAGTCTAGCTGCCTCCCCACCGTCTCACTCCAGGAGGACTTCACTCCAATTCCAGCCGCTTCCCAGGCAGGTAGCTCCATGATGCCCCCCCGTCCAAACATCCTTTTCCTCGTCTGGAGCCTGGGGGAAGCTAAAAATGCATCAGCTGAGCCCCGGGAAAACAAACATTGCGCTTCCCTCGGCTTTGTATACAGGACAAGGCCAAGGCCGCAGGGTGGGCTCCTACTGGCTGGCTGGGCTGGGGGGCTGTCTGTCTGTCTGCCTCCCTGGGGCCAGGTCTCCCCAGGAAAGGGTTCTCCAACAGAACTGCACGGGGGCTCATGGCTGTGGCCTGCTCCAGCACTGACACAGGTGTGTGGGCCAGCATATAGATGCAACACACACAGCCTGCAGTAACAGCCACCTTGGTGGGGCTGGCTGACTCCTGGGGAGGGTTCCCGGCGGCTTTCAACTCTTCTGATGGAGTCACTCACCCACCTCAATGAGTAGGGGGTCAACCGAGACACAAAGGTGAAGTGAGTTGTTCAAGGTCATGAGCTGGCCAGGGTGAGCTGACCTTGCCACACTGGTGGTGGGAAACAGGGTAGTTGGTGGGAGTAGGGCACAGGCTTGGCCTTGGAGGAGCCAGGACTGGAGTCTAAGGCACTCGAATTGCAGCCTGAGCCACCCGCTGCCTCTCCCGGCAGGCGTGGGGGTTGGTGTCCATGCCCTCTTGGGGGTGTGGTGGGGGCTCAGCAGACATCCCAGCACACAGTGCGTTAGCCCTGGTGATGTTCTCTGGCCTGGGTCCCGGCCGCAGGCCCCCATCTCAGGAAGGAAGGCAGATGGTCTTTCAGACAACATTTTATTGAGTTCGTGTATGTGGAAGGTGCAGGGGACGCCCTCAGCCCCTGGTTCACTCCCCCAACGCCCACGACAGCAGCCACGCCTCATTCAGGTGGCCCGGGCTTCATCAGGGTCACACCGCGGGCGGCAGGGCCCCAAGTGCTAGAGCCACCGCCTGTCACCTCCCAGAGTGCACGTTAACTGAAGGTGAGCCGGGGAACTCGAATCGGCACCGGGATGCGGGCTGTGGGTCTGTAGGCATGGACTGAACCACTGCCCGTTCCAGGAAGGTGCTTTTCATGGAGGACACACACAGAGAGACTCTTCCATTCGCTAGTTCACTCCCCCAAATGGCTGTAACAGTCACATTCAGGGCTGGGTCAGGCTGAAGCCAGTCTTATCAGAATTCAGAAGGCCTTGGGCAGGCCCCATCCCAGCCTATAAGGCCACCAATCTTCCTGAAATGGGCCAGGGTGAGGTGTGGGGGTCTGGCTCCACCCACCTTTGCCTCCCAGCTGTCACTGGTTCCTGGTCCTATTAAAGCCCCTGATTGGCCCTGTCCTCCTATTGCCCACCCTTTCATGAGAGCCTGGCAACTTGGTGCCCGCCTGGACTCCCAGGCTGACATGGGCGTGACACTGACTCACAGGTTCGTCCCTCCAGGAGACATTTCTGAGCAACGACCAAATGCTGGGAGTTGGGGGGAGGCCTTTGCTCACCCTGAACTCAGCCCAGTACCAGACACAAGGTCCTGTCGGGGGGCCCAGGACCTGGAAACCCCCAGAGCAGTCACCAACCCTAGAGAACTCCCTGGAGGAGGCCCCGTTCAGCTGAGCCTGGTAGGAGGAAGGGGAGGTGTTCCTTTAGAGAACTTCTACCAAGACACGGGGCGGGAAAGGACTTTCAGGATGGCATCCGAGCCCAGGCACATCTGGATCACTGCGCTTGGCGCCTGTACCGCAGGGTGGCATGACACAGGCTTTGGCACACAGCAGGTATTCAAAAGGTTTTTTTCCTCCCATCCACCTCCTTGGACCTCCACCCTCAAGGCTCACAGTGGGACTCCTGCTTGGTTAGTGTTTTCACATGGATGCTCTCGGTGCTCAAACAAGCCTTGTGTCCTTGCGCTCATCCTTGGCATCACCTCCCGGGCAACAACACTGCACGTGTCCTCTTGGGTTCAAGTCCAGGCTCTTCCATCAATCGGCTGGCTGACCTTGACCAAGCTGCTTGGGCCCTCTGCCTCCGCTGCCCACTGATAAGCCAGTGGTACCCCAAGAAGCTTTCAGGGCTCTGGAGGAACGCAGCCCCTCTCATGTCACACACAGGTGGGGACACAGAAGGTCAAGGTCACCCAGCTGTCTGGTGGAACAGGCAGTGTGTTTCAGGATCATTGTCCCCTCCTCCCAACACCTTCCTCATCCTCCTGCCCAATCTGTTGACGCCCGTCTGTTGGTGCTGGAGGCTACGTAAGGCTCTCCAGCTGCCTGGCTCGCTTGTCTGGCCCTGGAGGACACACAGGAGCTGTGCTGACAGGGTCATTCCCTTGCTTCCTGCACAGGGCTCCTGCACGCTTGACCTCATGGAGCCACCCAGCCCCGGTGCGGGGTGGGGAAACGAATCTTGGATGGATGCATGCAGAGGGGTGGCAAACTGCACATGTGGGACTCCAGCTCACAGTCCCAGGGACCCAATCCTTCTGGCCCTGCCTGGCCGTCCTGTGCCCCCTGTCATTCCTGCCATGACAGAAACACCTGTGCCCATAGAGGAAGAGATGGGGTCCTGGTGGGCAGGTAGCCTTGCCAGGAGGCAACCTGCCTCTGGGGCTGCAAGTGAGGACTTGCCCTCCTCTGCCCCACCCTCGTCTGGGTCCCAGAAGACAGCTCATGGAGAACCAGGAGCTGGCTGGCAGCCCCTCAGGGCATGTCTGAGTGCGCTGAGCTAAAGGTGCCCTCAAGTTGGGAGGTCAGCGCTGCAGCCGGCTGGCCTGCAGGTCTCATGGTGGGTGCTGGGTGTGCCTGAATGCGTGTGACTCTGACAGTGTGACTGCTAGAAGCAGACATAGCAGCTCCCTGAGCTGGGGGCGGGAGGCGTTAACTGTGTGAATGCTGGTGTGGGTGCGTGGGCCCCTGGGCCAGGCCCCCCCGGGGGTGGGGGTGCAGGCAGAGGGAGGGTAGTAAACAGAAGGCTTCGGATGGCAGCCCTGCAGGACGCTGCTGGCTTGCGGGGGTTTGTGTGACTTTGCAGTTCAACACTGCCTGCTGCGTGCCAGGCAACCAGCTAGGAGGAGGGAAGAGGGCTCCAGCGTGCAGGCTGCCGGCCACAGACAGCCTATCCCACTCAGCTTTGAGGCTGGATGGAGGAGCACAGAAGGGAAGTGACTTGTCCAAGGTGACCCAGTCCGGGATTCAGGGCAGGGTCGTGCAGGCTGCAGAGCCGGAGTCTGGGAGCCGCCAGCACGCCTGCGTCAGCGCGCAAATATCTGGTCCTGAAGCAGGGGTTCCGGCTCCTGGTCTTGGCCCAGGAGACATCCTTACCCTCCCCGCCCCCCACACACACAACAGCCACATGGGCTCCGAACCTGTCCTTGGTCTTGGTGCTGAGGGGCGGGGCGGGCTTTCGGCCTCCCCTAGTTCTTATCCTGCCTCCGGATTCCCGAGCGGAGGGGCTCCCCAACTCCCAGAGACCCCGCCAGCCCCGCCCCGCCCCAGGCCCTCCAGAGCTCCCCCCACCCCCTCGCCGCGCTGACTCCGGGCCAGAAGAGGAAAGGCTGTCTCCACCCACCTCTCGGCACTCTTCTTTATAAAGGCCGGAACAGCTGAAAGGGTGGCAACTTCTCCTACAGCAGCCGGGAGCGGCCCGCCTGCCTCCTGGAGCGAGCCCGCAGCCTCCCCCCGCCGCCTCCCCGAGGCCGCCCCCTCCGGCTGCCAGCGCCCATCTTTCATCCCCGGGGTAGAGATTTTGCGCACACACAGACAGACATACGCGCGCAAAAAAAGGGGAGAAAAAAAAAAAAAGAAAAACCCACAGCTAATCTTCCAGCCTAGTGGCAAGAGAAACCGGAGCAGCCGCAGCGCGCAGCCCGCAGAGGACGCTCAGAGCCTGGAGCCAGCGGGCAGACCGACCCACGACTCGCGCCGCGTCCACCTGTCGGCTGGGCCGGGCCGAGCGCGCAGCGGGCACGCCGCGCGCGCCGCTGCAGCCGTGCCCGACACCCGGGCCCTGCGCCAGAGCGCACAAGCTCCCGCCTCCCCCCCACACCCGGCCCGGGCGGGAGTTTGCACCTCTCCCTGCTAGGGTGCTCGGGCCGCCGCTGCAAAGCCAACTTTGGAAAAAGTTTTTTCGGGGAGCCCTGGGCTTGGAGGTGCCAGGCCTTGCGCTTTCCGATCCAGAGGGACTTCTCCAGAAAATGTTGCAAAAAAGCTAAGCCGGCGGGCAGAGGAGAACGCCTTTTAGCCGGCGAGTGAAGACGAACCATCCAGTGCCGCGTTCCGGTTCCTCTCGGAGGTTGGAGTCCCCTGGGCGCCCCCACACGGCTAGACGCCTCGGCTGGTTCGCGACGCAGCCCCCCGGCCGTTGGATGCTCGCGCGGGCTCGGGATCCGCCCAGGTAGCGGCTTCGGACGTTGGTCCAGCGCCCAGGTCCTCCCCAGCCCCCCAGCGACGGAGCCGGGGTCGGGGGCGGCGGCGGCGGCGCCCGGGGGCCATGCGGGTGAGCGGCGGCGGCGGCGGCTGCAGCGGCGTGAGCGCCTGATCGCCGCGGCCGGGAGCCGAGCCCACCCCCCCTCCCCAGCCCCCAACCCTGGCCGCGGGGGCGGCGCACTCCATCTACGCGTCCGGGGCCCCGCGGGGCCGGGCCCGGAGTCGGCATGAATCGCTGCTGGGCGCTCTTTCTCTCGCTCTGCTGCTACCTGCGTCTGGTCAGCGCCGAGGTGAGTTGCGACGGCTGCTGCGGCTGCCTGTCTCCCGGCCTCGCCTTCACCCCCATTCCCGCCCGCCCCTCCCCTTCCCTTCCCGCAGTGAACTTTGGACCCTGGCTGCTGGACCCGAGGGCTGGAACTGGAGGGTGGGGGAGATTTGGAGGTGCCGGGCTCTAAGACGGGGCGGTTTCTTTCCAATAGGCTTGGACCTCAAGCCCCTAAGTGCCTGGGGACGGGCGTATGTGCCCCTGTCCCCTCCCCCACTCCGCCCTAGGATCCCGAATGGGAGCCCCTTCCAGCGAAGGGGGTCAGGGGAGGCGGCTGGGGTGGTGCCCAGGGTGTGGAAGGCAGGGCGTCCTTCCCGACCTACTTGGGCTCCAACCTCAGGCTTCGCCTCTGATCGGGATCCGGGATCCGGCTGACCCAGGAGGGGCGCGTCTCCACAGCCCTTTGGGGTGGGTTCTGGTTCCGCCCTGGCTCCAGCGCCCTGTCGGGGGTGGGCGCCCTCTGGCAGGCTCAGGGCACGTCTTGTCCCCAGAGCTTGGTCCAGGAGCGGGTCGTGTCTTGGATGAGGGGAGAACCCCAAGAGACAGACAGACAGACAAGAGTAGGTTTCGGGCACTTGGGTACTGGGCCACGGGGCCGGGAAAGGAAGGGGACGCTTAAGGAATGCAGCCCCGGGGCAGTGCGCTCCCGAGGCCCCGCCATACCTGCGCGCGCGCCCTCTGCGAGAGGAGGAAGCACCTCTCTCCCCCGCAGGCAGGGTGCGGAGCGCGCCGCCTTGCAAACGCCTGGCTGCAGAGGAGGGGGTGTACGGACGGCGGCGCGGGCGCCCGGTCGGATCCCTCCCCCACCCTACCCCCGCCTGGGGCTCACGCAGCCGTGAGTTGGCAAGTCTGCCAGGAATCCAGGTGGGCAAGGGGGCGGGGCAGGCAGAAGACTCGAGGTGGAGGGGCTGCGAGGGCCGCGCGCGGCCGCCGGGGGGCCCGTCCCGCCTCCGCACCTCGCGGGCTCCGTGTGGAGGGCCGGCCCCGTGGGCGAGCGGAGCGGCCCCGGGAGGCGGCGGCGAAGGGGTTAAGGCGCAGCGTTCCGAGGCCGCGGCCGGGCCTTGGGCCGCAGCCAGCTCAGGTTGTTTTGACCACGGAGGAGCCGTCGCCGTCTCCTTTTGTTCTCGGGGCTCCTCGAGGGCCGCCGGCCGGCCGCCCGGGGGCCCCGCCCTTCCGCGGCCACCTCCTGCGGCCCGCACCCGGGAAGGAGGACGCGCGGGATTCGGTCTGGCCGCTGGCAGGCCCCTCCCGACCCCGCCTCCCCGTCTCCCGCAGCCCCCGGGCCGCGGCCAGCTGTTGAGGAGGGGGGTGCCGGCCGGCCCCAGCTGCCGACTCGATTCCCGCCGTGGGACGTGGGGGCTGGGCCCGGTGCCAGGGCGTCCTGGGAACGGCGGCGCCCCGCGGCTGCTCGCCGCAGCCCACCCCGCCCGGCCCCCCGACTCGCTCACTCACCCCACGCATGCACACTCCTGGCCGGAGGCGATGCTGCGCTCCGGCAGGCGGGCGCGCAGAGAGACGGGCACGCACTACCGCGGCCAGGTCGCGCGCCCGCCGCCGCCACCACGCCCGTGCACATGCGGGCCTCACACGCGCGCGCACCGCACCCAAACGCACGCACGGCCTCGGCACGCGCGACTCTAGCACACGTGCGCGCACACCCACACACGTACACTGGCACGCACGGCCCCGTACACCCAGCGCCAGGCCCGCCCTGCGCAACAGGTGGGCTTCCCGTACACCGCCTTGCAGCCAGTCGCAGCGCCCCAGCACGGTTTGGGGGGGTTGTTTTGGGGCTTTTTGCCTGTTCAAACCACTTGACACCCGCCGTGCCAAGACTTAGAAGTCGGGATGAATTTTTTTTCCCTACCCTCTCTGTACGGCCCCAAATGGCGTTGCTGTGACTGAAGGTCACCGTGTCCCCAGTGTCTGTCATTTCCAGCCAGCCTTTTTTTGAGCCTCCAAGCCTGCAGGAACCCTGGGTCTCTGCGCAAAGGGCTCCCACCCCCGCTGTGTTGCTCTCTTTGCCCATCTGTTCCCGAGAGGTTGCAAGCCCCCAGGCCCCGCCCAGCACCTGTTGGCCCAGGTCCGGGGGTCTGAGCTGGAGGCCACCCCAGAAACTTAGTTCTTGGTTGTGCGTGATGCTTTGCAGCTCAGGAAGTTTAATAATTTCTTGCCTAACTCCAGTAAGCCTCAGATGGGCTCCAAGGTGGTACTAAAACCTAGGCACATGGGGTCCAGGCTGGGAAGGAGTTCTGAATGAGCAGTGCAGGGAGATCCTCGGAGGGATTGCTGGCTGAGGTGGCCTTAGGGCTGTCCGTGACCCCAAACTGACACTTATGTGGAGGCCTGGGAACTGGGGTAGAGAGGGGCACCCCCACCCCCGAGGCCGTGAGGTGGTGTGCAGCATCAGCTACTCTGGCTTCGGAGAAGCCCACTGTACAAGATTACCTCCAGCCTCAGCATCCTTTTGCCAGCACGTGATGGGGAAGCCCCCAGTCCTCTGCTAGCCAGCTTCCTCCTGGTTTGCTCATGGCCTTGGGGGACTGGAGGCCAGATGGCCTGGAGGTGGCAAGGTCAGGGTCAGATACAGTTGGCAGGCTGTAGTGCAGGAGGCAAGATTTGTATTTAGTGGGAAAAAGGAGGAGATGTTCGCCTGGATGGGGGGCCTCTGAACAGCAATTCAGGGTCCACCCCCCTTCTCCTCACCAATCTGCCCTTCCCCCAGTAGCTGTTTTGGGGTCACCTGGGCATTTATGATCTGGTTCCCCTGGCTGGATCACAGACTCCTTGAGCTTGCTTCAGCCTGGTCCCAATCCTGTGTTAGTGTGGAGCTGGGGCACAGTGCACACCCAGTAGCTATGAATGGAAAGACTGGCCAAGGCTGGTTGGGCCTGGCCAGCTGGGCAGGTTACAGCCGTGGTCTCCTGGAGTCCTCACCCCCAGGGGCACCTGTCTCTCCAGGCGCCCTGTCTTGAGACACTCTTCCACTCTTCTCTCTCTCTCTCTCTCTCTCTCTCTCTCTCTCTCTCTCTCAGCTGGGACAGTCAGAGGGGGAAGCAACAACGGGGAAATGAGACATTTGGGTCAGCTTGGAGTCCCCAGGCAGCTGGTGCATAGTGGACTTGGGGGTACTGTCACCTTTGTCATTTGCTGGAGACAGTCCCCATCTTCCTGCTGTGACATTTTCTCTGCTCCCTGGCCAGAGGTGTGGAGGCCCCTGGGGAGGAGGGGGAGGCTGAGCAGGAAGGAGGGTCCCAAGCCTGAATTGGAGTAGCGCTCTGCAGAAGCGCTGGCTTCCTGTCTTGGTTGGGCCTGAGACTGGGGCAAGCGGGCTGACAGGCAGGCATGCTGGGAAGCGCCGTCTCCTCTGCTGTCTCAGCCGGGCAACGCCCCTGGTTGGCAGGCCCTAGTCTGTGTGTGCCTCTGCGGGAATGGCAGGCCAGGTGGGGAGTTGTGTGTGTGTGCGTGCACGTGTGCACTGCAGCCCAGGTGGAGGGTGGGGTGGGGCCCTTTGATCTGCCAGCCTGCTTAGAAGCAGGTAATTCACCTGGCCTCACGCTGGCTCGTGCCCTTCCTGCCTCCTGCAGCTGGCACTGGGGGTGGGGTGGGGACAAGGCTATTTGCCTTGGCTGCCCAGGCTGGCTGTGCCCCAGCTGCCTTCTTGCCACACCCTCACCCTGCCAGGAGCCCCAGATCTTTGGTGGTGACAGTGGTGGTGGTGGTGGGGAGGGGTGTCCAGTCACATGCCAGGTGAGCCAAGACTTGCAGGAGGGGTGTGGCTCACCCTCCTGTACCCAGAGAACCCTCTGATCCCAATAGGTGCCCTACAAGTCTCCTCCAGTGTGTGGCATCCTGGAGCTGACTGTGGGGACTGGCTGTCCCTATCCCCAACCCCGGTCCCGGAAGGGGCCTCTCAGCCCCCACACAACCCCAGGAAGTGCCACTGCGGGGCGAGGTGTCATTTCCCGTGGCCCATCATCAGAGATGATGCAGTCAGTCACTCACCCTCCCGTGGGCAGGCTGCCCTGTCTCCTCTCTGGGCCTTGTCCTGCAGGGCGCCTGCTGAGAGGGTGGCAGCGTGACACCTGGAGCACTTGCTGTGCGTCCACTGTTCCTGCAAGTGCAGTGATGCCCCGTGAGGCATGGGTGGGGTATCAGGAACTCGGTTAAAAAGTCCAAGGACCTGAAATTGGAGGCTCCCCTGGCCTCTGCTCTCCGGATGTGGGGTGCCAGTGGGGTGCCACTGTCTGGCCGGCATGTCCTTAACTCCGTCAGGAAGGACCCCCCACCCCGCTATCTCAGAAGGGGAGAGGCAATGCCTAGACACACACAGGAGTTCATCCCTGCCCCCTCAAGGGATGCCTGAAGCCAGTGGCCCCCAAACCTGTGGTGGTTGCGAGAATGTGGGTGCCCTGGAGCCTAGCAGGCCCCAGCTCTGCCTCTCATCGGGATGGGCTGGACTCTGAGACACTTGCTTGGTTTTTTCTGGTCTCAGTTTCCTCATTGGGAAGATGGGAAGAACGCAACTCCTTAGGATGAGTGGTTTGCTGACTGCTTTGGTTCAGCCTTGATTTCAGTACTGGGCACATGTGAGCTGGGGCAAGTCCACGCGGCCCGTCCAGATTACCTGAAGTGTGTGAGACATGGGATTTGCTCCCCAGAATTTACCATGGACAGTTGGCTTGGGGACAGCATCCCAGGTGGAGGAGCGGGATGGGGTGGGGTGGGGTGGGGTGGACTCATACCAGAGGGAACTCGGGAAGGAGTGAGAGCCCTTCCCGCGTTGTAGCAACATCTGCTGAGTACCGACTGTATGTGTCTTCCACCTTGCAGTCTGTCTCCCAGGCTCATCCTGGAGTATGTCCTCCTCTTGTCCCTGGAGATGCCACCTCTACTGCCTTGTGGGCTTGAGCCTGGGCCATCCTGGGACTGCTGGGGTCTACCCACCCTGCCCTTCCTCTGCCCTTTCTCCCACACCACTACCATTCTACCTCCTCCCAGGCAGGAGTTGAGTAAATTTGCAGGTTTCTTAAACCCCTTCAAATTACAGACAAACCAGGCCCAGAGAGGGACGGTGACCAGCCTGAGGTGCCCAGTGGCTTTCCCTGGTCTTCTGTGGGCTGAGTCCTTTATCAACACTAGGGACACTGAAGGCACACACCCTGTCCTGGGGTTGGAGCTGTGAGGTCTTGCAAATGGCAGTTGGCAGGGCTTGTAAGAGATGGGGTGGGGGAGGAAATTCGGGGTGGGGGTCACCTTTTCCATTTCACATTGGGGTCTGCATCATAGCAAAGACCCCTGTGACTTCTGGCTCTGAGAGTGGCCAGAGCTGGAGCCTGAGATGCTGTAACAAGTCTCCACAAGATAGATGTTGGGGAGACACTCCTTGGGGCTGCCATGGAGCCCAAGACACTGTCTCCTACACACAGAGACCACCCCCTCCCCCCGTCACACAGCTGTGCTCAGTCATCCATCCTTGTTTGGGAACAGAGTCTGCAGGAAAGCTTACACATGGAATGGCAGAGTCCAGGGTCCCCAACAGGAAGCCGGTGCCCTCTGCAGGTCTGCTGGTGGTCTGCATGTGTGTGCACGTGCACGCGTGGCAGGGGCGGCGTTTTCCATCCCACCTTGGTCCGTCGGTGGCGGCTGGGGGACTGCTCCTCAGCTTCGTTGCTTTCTCAGGGCCTCTGACGTTGGCCCTTCACGTCTGCTGACCCGGAGGAGGCCAGCTGCGAGCAGGGCTTGCTGAAGCACTCCCTGGGTTTCCAGTGTGTTTGGGAATGGGCCAGAGTGGCTCTAAAAATAGAGTTTGGTTGGGCAAGGGGCGTGGGGAAGCGTCCAGGTTTCCCAGCAGCATCTGAGGATTCCCTTGGTCTCTTTCGTGGGAGAGCACGTGGCTGCCAGTGGCCGAGCCTGCCAGTGCTCGGGAGGCTGGGAGCCCAGCCTCGGCCGTCACAATGGCCTGGGTTTGAACGCAGGGCTGCACAGCCTGCTTACTCATCTGTGAAACGGAAGGTGGCAGGGGATGCCGAGATACGCGATAGCAGTTGCAGAGGAATCAGATGATCGGACCCCATAGTGTGGTGGGGGAGATGGGTACAGACAAATGGGCCGGCGTCCTGGCTTGAGGGCTGGGGAGCAGCACATAAGCTGAGCCTCCCCAAACCTGCCTGACTGTTTGCAGGGAACTAGGGAGCCCTGAGTAAAGTCCATGGGGAGGGTAGGATGGGTGTGGTAAGGAAGCTCCCAGCCCTGCCTCCAGCTTACCCAGCCATACCATCTGTTTGACAGGGGGACCCCATTCCTGAGGAGCTGTATGAGATGTTGAGTGGACACTCAATCCGCTCCTTCGATGACCTCCAGCGCCTGCTGCAGGGAGACCCCGGAGGTAAAGTGACCCCCAGCCCAGCACTCTGGGAGCCGGGAGGGGTGGGTGGCATCCCCAGTTCCAGGGGCCCTGCAGGCAGGTGGGTTGGTGCCTGGGTGGTGGGGTGTGGCCGGAGGAAAGCCCATGTGGTTGCAGGCAAGGAGCAGGTGCTCAGACCAGGGTAGGGCAGAGCCAAGCCCAGCTTGGCAAGGCGGGGCCGGGTGGGGCAAGCCATCTCCCTGCCATTCTGGCCCAGGGCCCGACCAGTGAGGTCTCCTGGGGACACCTGGCTTCGGCCAGCCTGCTGCCCTGCCTGTGTCTAGCCAATAGGCACGTGCTGAGTGGCACACACGTGGCAGGGCTGGCAGGCAAGGCTGGGGCTAGATCGCCGAGCGTTGTCTCAGAAGCAGATCCCGTTCTCTCTAACCTCTGGCCTGGTCCCCGGAGCCTTGCTCAGCAGCCCCCCTGCACCCGCAGGTCCCCTTCCCTCTGGGGTTCTGTCTCTTTGTCGCTTTGTAGCCCTCGCCCAGACGCTATCTACGGGGGAACAGCTTTTCCTGCCTTTGTTTCATCTCCCAGTTGGGCCCCTGGCTGCCTCTCAGAGGCATTCCCCAGGCCCTTTCAAACTCGCCTGGACTGGGGGGCAGTGAGGCAGACCCACCTATTGTTCACCAGGCCCCCGCCAATGGCGCCCTGTGCCCCCACCCCATGCCCGGCTGGCCGCACAATGCAGCCACATCCAAATTTAGCCTTGCTGCTGTTTCTTTCCAAGGCCCCTCCACGCCCCTGGTGGGGTTGGGATCCTGCAGCCGAGGTCTTCAATAGCCAGCCTGTTTCAAGACAATCACGTGCCTATTTTTTCCTAATCAACTTAACCTTTCCACAAAGCACGTCTTTTGCCCGACTCCCCTCCCCGCATGCAGTCCCCCCCAGTGCCCCCCACCAGGCACATTCCAGAGACTACAGGGAGAGAGACAGACAGACACACTGGCTGGCGTGCTGGCTCTGGCCAAACGGAAATGGAACAGTCACCAGCCTCCCGCAGGACAGTCCCCTCCAAGCCAGTTCCTCGGTGGAGGCCGCAGGCAGCAGGGCCAGTGACCAGTGAGCTGCACATTGCTGGTGGCACATATTTGTCCCCAACATCCCTCAGCTCCTCCCCCCAGGAGAGAGAAAACCAGAAAGACCCCCAGGTTGATCAGTGACCAAAGTGTGACAACTTTGGTCACTGGCTCAATGGAGTGTTGCTATCCCCAAAGTGACAGTGAAAAACTAGAGATAGGAGTTGTGCAGGAAAACAGGAACAGCTTGTGGCAGAGGGTTCGAGAAATGGAGAGAGGATGTGGGGGCCGTAGCATGGGGGACAGGCAGGGCAGGGCGCTTGGCTTGGCTGCCTCGGCTCCCACCCCGTCCCTCGTCATTCTACCTTCTCGCTGGCCCAGTAGGGCCGTTGTCCGGGACTCTGGAGGGTCCATGATGGGGCCTGCCATCCCCCGTGGGGATTCTGGGAAGTTTTGCGCTCAGCACTTCCTGTGGGAACGCTGGGCGAAGGGCACTGGAGACTGCTCGGGGCGCTGGGGCCTGGCCCCACCCTACAGTAGCAAAGGGGTCAGGTATTTTTAACTCTGGGGACCTGGGTTCCGGCCAAAAAATGTGACCAAAGCGCTCTTATCCATGCTGGGGGCAAGGGGGTGGCAGAGTATCCCACCACACCACTAGCCCCCAGCCCATTCCTGCGTCTTCCCGGAGCTGGGACCCCTGGCCGGCTGGAGGCTGAGGCTCCATCCTGTCTGCAGTAGCAGGGTGGGTCTGATACAATCCCGTCCTACAGATGAGGATGGGGCTGAGCTGGAGCTGAACGTGACGGGAGGCGAGCTGGAGCACCTGCCACGTGGCCGAAGGAGCCTGGGTAAGGCTGTGGGAGGGGCCTGCAGGGACATGCCCACTCCTTACCCCACTGAGCACTTGCCACAAAAGTCTTCTAAATGTGATGCCTGTAAGCCTGTCCCTACCCCACCCTACTCCTGCCACTGGGAGATAGATACTGCTAGCCCCATTTTACATAGTAGGAAATTCCAGCCCAGAGAAGGTTAAGATGTAAGCAAGATTACGCCACTGGGGAGCCACAGCTGGCTCTTCCCATACAAACCCAGTGTCCCTGCTGGGCTGTAAGGACCCACACATGCCTCCCCAACTCCGCCTCTGTGCCCATTGCGGTCCCCAGGACACCTGTAGCTGAGGGCTGGGGCTCCTCTATCCTTCTGTGAGCTGAGGTGGGTTCAGATGGTGCCTGGCCTCAGTTTCCCTATTTGTGCAGAATGGCCCTACTGTGTGGCCAGGGCTTGCTGGTGGTGGCTGGGCCCCAGTGACTTTTGTCCTGAAATCCACTGGGGAGACATGGCCACTGAGATCCTATGTTATAGATGCTGTGGAAAGAAGCAAGAGGGGTGACAAGTGTATCAGAGTGGGGACCCCACATACCACGTGTGGGGGTCTCAGAAGATGCTGTGTGCCACACACCACATGTCCAGCATTTTCTCCCTATCCTGACTGTGGTTCTTGGATGTGGAGTTCATTGTCCCACTTTACAGATAAGCCCACTGAGGCTGAGTGCGAGGGCTGTGGCTCAGGAAGGTGGGAACGAGGGGGGTGTTTTCCAGAAGAAACAGGGCCCCCATTCACTCCCTGCCAGGTTCCTGACTGCAGTTCCTCTCCCTGTAGGCTCCCCCTCAACCACCACCGCTGCTGAACCAGCCGTGATTGCCGAGTGCAAGACGCGCATCGAGGTGTTCGAGATCTCCCGACGCCTCATTGACCGCACCAACGCCAACTTCCTGGTGTGGCCGCCCTGCGTGGAGGTGCAGCGGTGCTCCGGCTGCTGCAACAACCACCGCGTGCAGTGCCGGCCCACCCAGGTGCAGCTGCGGCACGTCCAGGTGCGCAGGCCCTCACCGTTCCCAGGGTGCACAGCTGGCGGGTCAAGAGGCAGCCTCCAACCTGGTCAGGGGAGGGTGGGAGTTGTGGCTCAGGCTGCTCTGCACTTCTGCAGGGTGGCCCTGGTCCACAGGGACACAAGCAGGGCTAAAATCCCCATGGGTCCTTGGAAGAGGCAGGTGCACAGTACTGACTGGGATCTGAAACGTGGAGGACAGCTGGGCAGGTTCTCCTAGCGCTCTCTGTTCCTCTCTGCCATCTTCCCATGCAGGTGGACGGGCTTCTGCCTGTCTTAGCCAGCCCTGCCCATCTGCCTGCTCCTGGACACACCTCCACCCCCGCCCCTGCCCCAGTCCAGCTTCCACCCCAGCAACTACCAAAGATCCTTTATCTTCCCCTCTATCCTCAGTGCCCCCGCCCACGCTCTGACACCTGCCAGCCAGCCACCCCTCCTTTTTCCCTCCCCCTTCTCCCCACTTCCCTGCTGCCTCTGTGGCAGCCCTTGACCTTGGCTGGCGCTCCAGGAATGAGAACGCCACACACCACCACCACCCCCATTCCCCCAGCTCGACCCGGAAATGCCTTTCTCTCTCTCCGGGGGCAGGAACAGGGGCAGGAGGCCAGGTTGGAGGGCTTGTTTTGATGGAAGAGCGTTGGGAAGGGCGGAGGGCAAGGTCCTGCTATTGTCCCGGCCTCCTGGTGTTGGCCCGTGGGCAGCCCCTCGGGCTTTCGAGGAATGTTGGAGTGAAAGAGAGGAGGCTGAAAGCTGGAGGCTGTGTGAGGCTCTGCACAGGGGTGCTATTCCCCAGGTGCGAAAGATTGAGATCGTGCGGAAGAAACCCCTCTTCAAGAAGGTCACGGTGACCCTGGAAGACCACCTGGCCTGCAAGTGTGAGATAGTGGCCCCCCTCCGCTCCACGACCCGCGGTCCCGGGGCTTCCCAGGAGCAGCGAGGTAAGCGCCTTTCCCTGCACCTCTGCTGCCCCATCTGGTGTCCTGGGTGTGGGAATCATAGCTGCTGACTGGCCCTGGGAACCTGGCTGCTGACCCAGCTGCACTGGCCTCCTCCGGGGGCAGTAGTGAGATTCCCGTCAGAGAGGTGTACAAGCAAAGACCAGACAGCAGACACAGGTGCAGGAGTGGGACTGGAGTGAGAGCGAGCTAAAGGAAACTGAGGAGTCTGAACCCTGTCTCCCTGACAACTGGGTATCCTCCTGGCCTCTCCGTCTTGCTTGCTCAGTGTCACTGGGTGCTGGAGGAGGTGGCCGTGTGGTGCACCATTAGAGCCGGTATGGAGAAGGACTTCTCTGGGGGCAGAATCAAGCTCGCCTCCGGTTTGGGATGGGGCTCGTCTCTGTGTTTCCCTGAGTCTAGCTTCTCCAGAGGCATTGCATGGAGATAGAAGTTTGGTTTAAGATGGAGAACTGGCGGCCAGTGTCTAGCCTGGTGGCTGAACTACCCACCTGCCTCCCGCTTGGTGCATGGGTATTATCCCGGGCCTGGCTGCTGACTCGCTATCCTGTGCTGCACGCTATCCTGTGCGAGGCGGTAGGTGGTGACGCCAGTGACTGGATCCCTGCCACCCAGGGGCAGACCTGCGTCATGCCCCCTGCTCCTGGCTTTGGCCCAGGCCCCAGCTCTGGTCTGTCCTGGGCTCTTGGGGGAGTGAGCCAGCAGACGTTCTTTGTGTCTCTGCCTCTTAAAAAAAGGGGGGGTTGGACAATGACAATGGAAGTAAAAGATAAGGGTATGTGGGGACTCAGAGCTTTGCAAATCCACATCAAATGTTCTGGTGGGCATTCTCTATGAACCCTGGGTGTGCCCCTCACACCCAGCCTGGGGATTTCAGGCCGGGCACATCGGGTGAATGCAGTGGGCACTGGTGGCTTCTGTTTTTGCGCTGTGAAGACGTGGTGCCGAGAGCTGTGTGGTGTGGCTCTGTTGTCAGATCTCCTGGACTCCTATCTTAGCCCCATCGCTTGGGAACCTTGGCCCATTCAGTAGCCCTGCCCGGCGTCCTGGCCCTGAGACCCACTGAGGCACCGCACTGCTGGGAGAGGTGTCCATTTGTGGAGGTGGGGGTGGAGGAGTGGGAAACTGCCCATGGGAGCAGGAGTCTGGGATAGGAGATCCTCCCCACAGCCCTCTGTTGGAGGAGGAGCCACCCTGTTACTTCCATTTCATGACTGGAAATACTGAGGCACCAGCCATGCCCGGGTTGTCCCTAAGGCACGACCAGCTGTGTGACCCCAGACGCCCATCCTGCTGCTCCGGCTAGGAGTCCTCCCAGGGCAGGGCTGGGGATGCGCAAGGCAGCTCCCATCCCAGGTCACGTGTCCCCTGCTCACGGGCTCTTCCCATCTCGTACAGCCAAGACACCGCAGACCCGAGTGACCATCCGGACGGTGCGTGTCCGCCGGCCGCCCAAGGGGAAGCACCGTAAGTTCAAGCACACGCCGGACAAGAAGGAGCTGAAGGAGACCCTTGGGGCCTAGGAGCGTTGGCTGGAGAGTGTGGGCAGGTGAGGTCCAGGGCCTGCAGGGGCAGGATCTGGTGGAGAGGGGCGGGGCCTGGTGGCAAGGGGCGGGGCCTGGTGGGTAGTATCTTCCAGGCAAACCCTAGCTTCTCCCTGGTTCCTGTTCCCAACCTGCCTCTCAGTTCTTCCAGGAGGCATGGGGGGCTCTTGGAGACCCCAGATGGCCTGTGGGTGTGTGTGTATGGAAGAGTGGGCAGGTGTCTCAGCTCCTCCCAATTTGTGGGGATCAGGGACCCCTAGCAGAAGTGGGGTGTATCCTTCTGTGCTGTGGCTGACCCCTGTATCCCTTTGCTTGGCTTACAGGGTTATTTAATATGGTATTTGCTGTATTGCCCCCATGGGGTCCTTGGAGTGATAATGTCCCCCTCGTCCGTCTGACTCGATGCCTGATTCGGACGGCCATGGTGCTTCTCCCACTCTCCACACGATCGTCCACCCTCCCCAGCCGGTCCACCCTTGCAGGGGACGCCGCATCTTTCCCAGCAGCCCAAGAAGGAGGAGGCATCGGCAGCGGTGGAGGACTGAGCCGCAGTGCGTGGCATTCCTGAACAGCGGGAACGCGAGACACGGCTGGGGCAACGGCATCCTGCCCCACCACAGGCCGGCCCCAGGACCTCTCCGCCAGGCCTGCTTGTCTCCTGGACCCCCTGGCCATCTCAGAGGGCCCCCTCAGGGCAGGCGTGGCTGAGGCGACAGACTGTAGGAGTCCCTGCCGCTGCCCCGCCTGGTGGCCCTGGCCTGCTGCACCCAGCACGGGGAGAAATCTTGGAAGACATGGACTCCTGCGTGGGCACAGCCAGAGCTCCCCACGGCCGGCTCCTGGCGGGTTGGACAGGGAGTCTGCCCTTGGGGCGGACGCTGGCAGCATCCTAGACAGCCCCCTCGCCTCCCCACGCCTCTCTTTTCCCTCCCTCATCTTCCTTCTCCTCCTGCTTCCCTTCACTTCTCTCTCCCTGCAGCGGCCCTGTTCTGGCCCTCCAGTGGCCTCTCCTCAGGGGCTCCGCCCAGGCTGTAAGGTGAAGTTGCACAGACATCAACCACACCTAGGGCGTTTGCTAGGCTCACCTGGTCACCGCCAGATGCTGTTGAGGCAGCCTGATTCACGCAGGCACGCTGGGGAGCGGCCCTGCCCCTGGCACGGTCCGACTCACGGGGAGGGCCAGGGAGGCCGCAGCCTTGTTCATCTCACCCATGGCACACGCCCCCTTCAAGAAAGTGTGAGAAACCCAGGAAGGGGTCTGGAGGAGGCAGCCCCTCTCACTTGCCCACACCTGCTTGCGTTCTCCCCCTCCTTACGTCCTTTCCAGCCCCTCCCCTCTCTGGTATCTCCTCCCAGGAAAAGCGGGAGGGGGAGAGAAAAGGGACTAGACCCCCGGGACCCCTAGGGGCGGGGTCTGTGTCCCCACCCCCTCCCACCTCCCCATAGCACTTTGCCCCGCCCACTCCCCAATCTGCTTCCTTCAGTTTGTAAAGTCGGTGATTATATTTTTGGGGGGCCTTTCTTTTATTTTTTAAATGTAAAATTTATTTATATTCCATATTTAAAGTTGTAAAAAAAAATAACCACAAAACAAAACCAAGTGCTCTGGCCCCAAGTCTGTCTGTTGATGTTTCGCGGAACCGGTGACCCACCTCTGGGCAGGTGGAATGTTCCCACAGTGTGCGCCGCCTTCCCTCTTGCTTGCCCCTCACAGCAGCCATTGGCTGAATCTGGGGTCTAGCCTTGGCCCAGCGCTGAACCAGTTGGGGGTCTAGTCCCTTTTTAAATACTTTTAAAATTTATTTGAAGGAGTTAAAGAGAGGAAGAAACAGAGAGCTCTTCCCTCCACTGATTCACTCCCCAAATAGGCCACAAAAGCCAGGGCTGAGCTGATCCGAAGCCAGGAGCTGGGAGCTCCTTTCTGGGTCTCCCATGCAGGTGCAGGGACCCAAGGCCTTGAGCTGTTGTTTCCATTGAAGGCGCTTTAGTGGGAGCTGGAGGGAGGCACAGTGGTGTCACACCTCTGAGGCACCTGGTACCCCACCAGGGAGGACGCACGGGGTGTCCCAGCCTCACTTCCTTCACCCATGCACATCCCACACATGGCTTCAAGGTGAAGGACATGAGGGCCAACACTGACCCAGGTGTGCACTTGGCATTCAGGTTGCTACCCCCTCTAGCCCCATGCATTTGCCATCTACTCCCCCTCTCACTCCCGCTGCCCGAGGTGGTACTGCCTGCCGGCTTCGCTGCCTTGATCTTGGACATGACGACAGCTTGGGGCTATGGGGTCCCTCGGACACTTGGTGCACACAGTCTGAGGACGGTATCCTGGGCTCAGGCTCCGGGAGGCAGGTCTCTTATCTCCAGGGACAAGGTAGGCCATGACAAGCTGGCTTTGTTTTTTGTTTGTTTGTTTGTTTGTTTTTATTTTTATTGCAAAGTCAGATATATAGAGAGAGGGAGAGACAAAGAGGAAGATCTTCCGTCCAATGATTGACTCTCCAAGGCACTGCAACACCAGTGCTGTGCCGATCCGAAGCCAGAAGCCAGGAACTTCCTCAGGTGTCCCACACGAGTGCAGGGTCCCAAAGCATTGGGCCGTCCTCTACTGCTTTCCCAGGCCATAAACAGGGCGCTGGATGGAAAATGGAGCAGCTGAGACAGGTATCGTCACCCATATGGGATCCTGGCACATGCAAGCTGGCAAATTAGCCACAGGACCATCCTGCCAGGCCCAATCTCTGGCTTTGCCACAGAAAGGACACCAGGTGTGTGGGGGTGAAGTCCCTGAGAGCACCAGAAGGAGGAGCGAAAGAGCAGGTGCTGAGGCCCGGAGAAGAAGGTGCCTTCTGGGTGGGGCAGGGATGGGCACGCTGTGTTCTGCATGGCTAGGGTGCGGGACGGAGCAAAGCCTTGAAGAGAAGGGCAGGGAGGTTGGGATGATGGCAGGGGCCACGGGACTCTCATGGCCATCTCTGCACACCTATCCCGAGATGCCATTCCTGGGTGCTCCCCGAGACGTAGGTGATGTTAACCAGCAGCTCTCGCAAAGCAGGGCTCTGCAGGTGGATTGCTGAGGGGAAGCGAGCGTAGCTAGAAGCAAGAGGCAGGGCCACATCACAGGGTGGGGGTGGACAGAGATGAGGGTGGAGAGTGAGGGGTCAGACAGGGGCTGCTCCTAGCCACACCTCCATCTCTTCCCGTGAACTGTCAGCTGCTTGAGGACCCAGTGCGCAATCACTCGTTCGCTGAGTTCCCACTGTGTGTCTCTGCACAGCACCAAGAGCCTGTCTGAGCACACCTGCCCCAGGGAGTGGAGCGGAGGAACCAGCATGCAGAGGATCAGCTGGGCTCCATCAGTGCGCAGACTAGCCTGCCCCAGACAACACTGAGTCCTGACACTGGCTTCTCCGGGAATCAGTGCAGCTGCGCCTGCGTGCGTGTGTCTGTGAGTGGGTGTGTCCGTGCGTGCGCGGCGGCCTCGGGGCGTGGCTGAGTGTCCCTTGCAGCTCCATGTGTGTGCGGGTGCCGTGCGGCATGTGGGAGCGCAGAGGCAGGCCTGCCCAGCTGTGACTAGGCACTTACCAAGGCGTGGGAGAAGCCTGCCCTGGACTCTGGGATGGGGCACCCCAAGCCCTCCCAAGACCGTGGGAAGCAGGTCGGGGAGCAGCTGGCCCGGGCCTGGGCTTCCTGGGTGGCTGACAGCAGGAGCAGGCTGCCTCCCCGTGACGGATGTAGGAACGCGTCCACTAATCCAGCAGGAAAGTGCTGCGTCAGGGACCCCCGGGACCACCTGTCGGGCCTGGGAAGCTTCCAGACCCGGAGCTGACCCCCCCACACTGCCTGCCTCCACACCCCACCCCTTGCTCCCAGCTCATCAGCCCACCAGGGCCCCTGGGGTAGGTGAGGAAAGTGGGGTACAGGGTCCAACAGACACGACACAGAGGGGCTTGGAGTGGAGGGCAGGCAAGGGGACAAGTGCCCATTTGTGTGTCCCCCCCAGCGCCTAGCCTGGGAAAACCTGAGGCACCCCTTTTCTGAGTCCTGAGTTCCAGAATAGTCCATGAGAGCAAGAAATGACCCAATGGGGAAATTGAGGCAGGAGCTCATGGCTGTCCCAACCCATGGCTGAGCTCTCCCAGCCCACCTGCCACCTCTCCCTAGCCTTGTCACTCTGCGGACTGGGGGCGGGGGTGGGGTACACATAGCAGACACCCCCCTATACACACCCCTCCAAGGCCTCCTGGAAGCAGTTCTGCAGCCCCAGCTCCCCCATGGCTCAAGTCCTGCCCTGTAGGCACTGCTGGCTCTCCCTGTCCCTATGGGGGTGTGGGAAGAGTCAAACGAGGCCTGAATGAATGGGGACTTGCACCTGCACCCAGGGTAGGGCTGGGCCCAGCTGTGTTGGTGATTATTGGCTGTGATCAGAAAGGCCCCTATAGGGGATGGAGTGGCAGTGTAGTGGTATAGCAAGCTAATCCGCCTGTGGTGCCAGCATCCCATATGGGCACTAGTGTGTGTGTCCTGGCTGCTCTACTTGCCAACCAGTTCTCTGCTAATGTACCTGGGAAAGCAGCAGAAGACGCCCAAGGCCTTGGAGCCCTATATTCACACGGGAGTTCTGGAAGATGCTTTCGACTCCTGTCTTCAGACCAAGCACAATTCTGGCATTTGTGACAATTTAGAGAGTGAACCAGCAGATAGAAGACTTCTCTTTTCTCCAACTCTAGCTTTCAAGTAATATAAATATTTAATATTAAGGTTTTTTTTAAAGATATATTTATTTTTACTACAAAGTCAGATATGCAGAGAGGAGAGACAGAGAGGAAGATCTTCCGTCCGATGATTTGCTCCCCAAGTGAGCCGCAATGGCTGGTGCGCGCCGATCCGATGCCAGGAACCTGGAACCTCTTCCGGGTCTCCCACGCGGGTGCAGGGTCCCAAATCTTTGGGCCATCCTCGACTGCTTTCCCAGGGCACAAGCAGGGAGCTGGATGGGAAGTGGAGCTGCTGGGATTAGAACCGGCGCCCATATGGGATCCCGGGGTTTTCAAGGCGAGGACTTTAGCCGCTAGGCCACGCCGCCGGGCCCTGGGAAAGCAGTCGAGGATGGCCCAAAGCACTGGGACACTGCACCCGCGTGGGAGACCCGGAAGAGGTTCCAGGTTCCCGGCATCGGATCGGCGCGCACCAGCCGTTGCGGCTCACTTGGGGAGCGAATCATCGGACGGAAGATCTTCCTCTCTGTCTCTCCTCTCTGCATATCTGACTTTGTAATAAAATAAATAAATCTTTTTTTAAAAAAAGATTTGTTTTATTGGAAAGGCAAATTTACAGATAAGAGGAGATACAGAGAGAAAGATCTTCCATCCACTTGTTCACTCCCCAAGTGGCTGCAACAGCTGGAGCTGAGTCCATCTGAAGCCAGGAGCTTCTTCCCGGTCTCTCGCATGGGCTCAGAGTCTCAAAGCATTGGGCCGTCCCTGACTGCTTTCCCTGGCAGGGGAGGGAGCTGGATAGGAAATGGAGCAGCCAGAACACGAACTAGCACCCATAAGGGGTCCTAGTGCATGCAAGTCAAGGATTTAGGCACTGGACTATCACGCTCAAAGTAAATAAATCATAAAAAAGCCCCACCCAGGAAGCTTTGGCAGGCTATGGGTGGTGAGTGTCCTGGAGGTGTGTCATCCTGGGGTGATTGGTGAGGGGTTATCACTGTCCCCCCACTGCATCCAGGTCTGGTGGGGCCTGGAGCTGACTGTGCTGACTTTGGCAGTGGGGTACAACTTACCTGTTTCCCAGCCTGGCACAGGCACCCCAGATCCAGTCCCGGCCCTAGTACTCCTAGGATTATATTGGGGTCAGAGTCGCTTTCCAGCGTCTGGGTCTGACACATTTCTTTTCTGCTCTCCCTTTGCCTGTCTCCCCTTGAAGATCAGGAAAGACGGGGTGGGGGAGTTACCCTGTGATTCAGAGGGGCAACCCAGGATGTGGGGTGTACATGGGGTCATAGCACACCTGCAGGTGGCTGCTCAGGCAAGGGTGCACTAACACGTGACAGGTGTGTGTGTGTGTGTGTGTGTGTGCGCATATGTCTGTGCATCTGTGGGAGGGATTGGCCACTGAGTTGGGGCAGGACAAGAGACATAGATGAGGTCTATTTTAGTTATTTTTGTGTTGGAAAGTCAGATATACAGAGAGGAGGAGAGACAGAGAGGAAGATCTTTCGTCCACTGATTGACTCCCCAAGTGGCTGCAGCAGTCAGAGCTGAGTTGATCCGAAGTCAGGAGCCGGGAGCTTCCTCCTGGTCTCCCATGTGGGTACAGGGTCCCAAGGCTTTGGGCTGTCCTTGACTGCTTTCCCAGGCCACAAGCAAGGAGCTGGGTGGGAAGTGGGGCTGCCGGGATTAGAACCGGCACCCATATGGGATCACGGAGCATGTGCAAGGCAAGGAGTTTAGCTGCTAGGCTACTGTGCTGGGCCCCATAGATGAGGTCTCTAAACCTCCAATGGGGGGCCACCTGTCCACAGCAGGATAGGATTCCCACCATGAGCAGGTGTGAGCAGGTATACAGGGCCTGGTTCCCAGTGTGTTCTGAGCAGCTGTGCAGAGTGACCTTGCTTGAATGGGAGTCCAGTGGCTGCCTTGGGTGTGAAGGGCTTGTCCCCAGTGTTGAGGGGAAGGCTGATGCACTCACTTATGAACAAATCTAACCAGGCTGACTAGAAGGATTCTTGGATTCTATGGAAGAACATTTCTAGAACATTCAGTCACAAATAAGTCATTTGGGATCTTATTAGGGTGTAATCTTTAATGACAGCTGTCATCTCTTTTTTTTTTTTTTTTTTTTTTTTATTTGTTTGAGAAGCAGAGAGAGGTAGAGCAAGGGCCTATCTGTTGGCTTACTCTCCAAAGACCTGCCATAGCCAGGGCTGGTTCAGTGTCTGGGACCTCAGTTCAGGTCTCCATGTGGGTGTCAAGAAGCTGACTGCTGAGCCCTCACAGCTGCCCTCCTGGGTTTGCGTTAGCAGGAAGCTACAGCAAGGGCCTGAGGCTGGAACTGAACCCAGTTACTCCATTCTGGGCACACCCTAGTGTGTGGAGCCAAACACTCACTCCCAGAATGCAGGTTTGATGGGCAGATCTCCGGGCCCCAGAGCAGACTCCCATACTGCACTTGAAGAGACAAGAAAGGCATTTCATGTCCAGCTCTGTAGTTTCCAGCCCTGAGTCGGTTGGGAGCTTTCTGGGCAGGCCCTGGGCTGGAGCTGTGACAGGATTGCCCTGTGTGCACCTGCCAGTCCCCGAGCCCAGCCTGGGAGCTATGAAGGGAGCTGGTGCACCCGAGAAAACCAACTTGTTCTACAGCCATCAGGGTTGGGGACTTGTAGAACTCATGTCCTGCCCTGGCTTCCTGAAGACCTACTGTGGCTGGCAGGGAGGAGTGTAGAGCTCATCCTGAAGAAGCTGACACCTACAGGGGGAAGTGTGGAGGGTCCTCCCCACCAGCAAAGTGCCCGGTGCCTGGCACTTTAGTGGGCTCTCACCTACTATGTGCTAGTGTTAAAGACAGGGACCAGGACTGTGGCTGTGAGGGTGCAGAGTGATGCCAGGATGGTGGATACTGGCTGTCACTGCCTCCTGGTGTGGGATGGCCTCTGCCTCCAGCCTAGAGGAGCCGGGCTCAGCCTGTGGCCTGCTGTGTAATGGCCCCGATCTCCTCCTTCACCAAGAGCCAGGGTCCTTGCCTGCAGGGCCAAGCTGTGCCTCACTACCCCCCTGGGGAAGGGGGTGCAACTGAGGCAGAGGGAGGGGAAACAGTGTGTGTCACAGGACCAGGCTCTGTGGGCCCGGTCCCTAGGGCATGTTTGTGAGGTCCATGCCCCTTGGCATATGTGTGTGGGCTGCAATTTCCTAACCCTTCCCATGGTTGGTGCTCAGAGGTGCAGTCAGTTTTAAGTCCCTCCCAAGCTGGGCACACAAGGAGGCTGCAGCAAGAATGAGGCCTGAGGTTCCTGGTTTCTCCTTGATATCCTCAAGCGGCCAGCCTTGCATGAACCCTGGCTGCTGAGCGCTGACTGCCACTGTGGCTGGCTCCAGGAAACGGCAGGTGGCCCCAGGCCTGCTTAGTGTGGGGTGGAGCCCCCCCCAGCTTGTGCTTCCTGGTATCCGCATGTCCCTCGTGTCCAGCCTCAGGAGCAGCAGCTGCTACCGCCACGTCTGCCCCCAGTGTCCATCTCTGTTCGCTCCAGCACCCAGGCTACCGCGGGCAGGCAGCATGGTCCCCAGAGCTGCCGCTTCATCGCAGCTTTCATGGAGTGGAGCTTAGGGGAGAGGAAAAAGGAGGTAACTCCAGCTCAAAGTCTGTTATTGCTCTGCTTTACTTACCTCAACGCTGACTGTAAAATCCAAGTGTTGGTGTGAACCCATGTTCACGGCCATGCCACTCAGTGCAGCCGAGACGCCATCATGGCCTGATGACCAGGGAAGCAGGCCGTGCTGTGGACATCAATGGGATATTTTTTTAACTTTATAGAGCAAGGGAGTTCTGGCTCTGACTGTGACACAAAGGAGACTTGAGGTCACGGTGCTCAGGGAGGGGTCCCCTCACACGAAGGAGGGGTCCAAGTCACCAATGCTAACAGCCTGAGGGGCGTGCCCACACCCTGCAGGGCATGTTTGCAGAGAAGCTGAGGGCAGGACGCAGCAGGTGGAGTCGCAGCTGGGGATGAAGACCTCTCCCGCTGGAGTACCAGCTTGAGGCTTGGTTCTTCCACTTCCCATCCAGCTTCCTGCTAATGCACTTGGAAGGCAGAGGAAGGGGGCTCAGGTACCTGGGCCAGAACATCTGTGCGGGAGACCCGGATGGACTGCCTGGTTCCTGGCTTCTCCCTTGGGGAATAAATGGATGGAAGAGGTCTTTCCATCTCTGTCTCTCTCTCTTCCACCCTTTTCTCACTGTTACTCCACCTTTCAAATAATAAAACCTGTTGCATCAGTGGAATCCTATGAGGATCCCGTAACCCTGGCGAGGCCTCCACTATGTCCATCCATATCTTCCTCCTTTTCGTTGCTGAGTAGTTTTCTTCACACGCTGTTTATTCGCACGCTGAAGGACACCTGGGTGATACCTGTTGCGGGGTACGAGCAAGATCACACCAGACCAATCTAAGGTTTATTAAGCAGTCTTGATTAACCCAGCTTGGTTGTAACAGGGCCACTGGAAAGAGCAAATCACAAGCTCATATAGCAATCCAATCAATCGAAATCCCAAGAGGAACAAATGGTCATTACCCTGAAGTCCATCCATTAAACTGAAGACCTATGTCCCAGCTTCCCCAGCAATATAAATTATCCTGACAGACATGCAGCGAACAACCTGGACACACTTACACAAAGCTGCAGACTTTCACCTTTCCCTGGCTTCTCTGCCCACATTCCGCTACCGCTAGGCCTCACTTCTGGAACTCCCAATAGTACACACATTAGAGATACAAAGCATCTTAGCATTGCTGTCTTCACTGTCCCACCCAAGCAGGGTGAGGAATACAGACACACAGGTGCCATGCTCAGCGGACACCTGTCCTCGGAGTCTGTCCGTGGGAAGCCAGAGAGCAAACAGGTCATGGGGGGGCCAAGAGTCGGAGTGCCGGAGCCATGGAAGCACACGACCAAGAGAGCGAGCCCCTCCTTATCATGAGCCTTTACAGGGGCTTGTGAGGGGCGTGGTTACACAACAATGCATTACCACCCCTCTCAGGTTCCAGACCGATCCGAAGCCAGGAGCCAGGAACCTCTTCCGGGTCTCCCACGCGGGTGCAGGGTCCAAAATCCTTGGGCCATGCTCAACTGCTTTCCCAGGCCACAAGCAGGGAGCTGGATGGGAAGTGGAGCTGCCAGGAATTAGAACCGGAGCCCATATGGGATCCCGGGGCTTTCAAGGCGAGGACTTTAGCCGCTAGGCCACGCCGCCGGGCCCTTGCATGAATAATCTTGAAAGAAGCCACCAGAGTGTTTCCCAGATTGGCTGTACCGTTTCACGTCCCCGACAGCGACTGCAGCTTGTCTCCTCGCCAACGTGGGGTGGCATCCCGTTCCCACAGACCCCAGTTGGCTCTGCGTGCTCATTTGCATTTTGCTAATAGTGAATGACGCGGTGCATATTTTCCCATGCTTATCTGCCATCTGTATCAACTTTCTGATAAACTACCTTTTTCGTGTTTCTTGCCCATCTTCTGGGTGGAGTTGTCTCCGGTGTGGATGTTTGGGTGTGGAACAGTCTTCCGAGGCACGGCAGTTTGCAGCTGTTTGTCTTGCTGTGTTGGTTCTGCAGGGCCCCTAGCTATCAGAACGAAGCGTGGTCTGTCCGGCTCCCCTTCCCCAGATCATGGCTGTTAGCACTGCACGCTGTAGCTGTGCCACGGGCCCCAGATACTGAAGCTTTTCTGCTCACATTCTCCTGAGTGTGACAGAGTTGGTGTGTAAGGTCACGATGCATTTTTGGAGTTCACTTGTGCGTAACACGTGAAGCTGCGTTCGGGTTTCTCTGCCTGTGGATGGCCAATTGTTCCGACACCATTTGTTGAAAAGTCTGTTCTTCCTCTGTTGAGTGGCTTTTGTACTCTGGCAAAAGAAGGAAAAAAAAAAAAAAAGGCAGCAGCCAGACCTATTTCTGTCTTCAGTTTCTGGGTTCTCCTGCTGCCAATGCGCCTGGCTGTGGTTGCCAGTGTAGCAGAGTGCTACACCTTGTCCTTGGGGAGGGGTAGATCAAGTGACCCATTCCTCCTCCTCCCATCGGTTCCTTTCCAAGGCCTGTGCCAATGAGCCCAGCTCCTTTGCTTTCCCAGGTAAATTCTGGAATGATCTTGTGACTACATAGGGGGAAAAATTTTACTGTGATCTGTGCAGGGTTAAGGTTAAATCTGAATGGAGGGAAGGACTGCCATCTTTACTATGTCTTGTCTTCCAATGAATGAATATGGTCTGTTCATCTTTGATTTCTTTCATTAGTGTTTTTTGCTCTCAATATGTCGTTGATGAGGGTACCTTTAAAACTTTGTGAAAAATGGGCCTGGCGTGGTAGCCTACCAGCTAAAGTCTTAGCCTTGTATGAGCCGGAATCCCATATGGGCATCGGTTCTAATCCTGGTGGCCCCACTTCCCATCCAACTCTCTGCTTTGGCCTGGGAAAGCAGCACAGCATGGTCTAACACCTTGAGACCCTGCACCCACGTGGGAGACCCAGAAGAAGCTCCTGGCTTCGGATCAGCTCAGCTTTGTTGCGGCCATTTGGGGAGTGAATTAGATGGAAGATCTTTCTATCTCTCCTTCTCCCTATAAATCTAGCTTTCCAACAAAAATAAATAAATCTTTTGAAAAAAAAAAAATTTGAAAGACAGAGTTACAGAAGAAGAAAGGAAAGAGAAAGAGAGTTTCCTTCCGTGGATTCAGCCTGCAGATGGCTGTAGCAGCTGGGCTGGGCTCTGGTTTCTCCTTGGGGATTTAGCCCTTTTAGCATTATATAAGGTCTCGTTAACTTTATCTACTGTTCACATGGTCATTTCTGATTTTTCAGTTATGTTTGTACAATACACCTTTTCCATTCATTAATTTCAACCTGCCTGTGTGATGACAATTGAGGTGAGTTTCCTATAGGCGGCCTATAGCTGGGTCATGCTGTCTAATCCACTCAGCTTACTTTTGTCTCCAGTGAGTGTGTTTAGACCATTAACATTTAGTGTAATGTTACTTCTTCTTATAACAGATTTATTTTTGATGATGTTTACATAGTTGAGCAGGATGTATGCCCCATTTAGTATAATTTTAACATGTTAGGCTGAACCATGTTTTGTTTCGTTTCCTCTTTGTTCACTATTTTCGTTTTTTAAGATTTAGTTATTTTTATTACAAAGTTAGATATACAGAGAAGAGGAGAGACAGAGAGGAAGATCTTCCGTCTGATGATTCACTCCCCAAGTGAGCCGCAACGGCCGGTGCGCACCGATCCGAAGCCAGGAACCTGGAACCTCTTCCGGGTCTCCCACGCGGGTGCAGGGTCCCAAGGCTTTGTGCCATCCTCGACTGCTTTCCCAGGGCACAAGCAGGGAGCTGGATGGGAAGTGGAGCTGCTGGGATTAGAACCGGTGCCCATATGGGATGCTGGAGCATTCAAGGCGAGGACTTTAGCCGCTAGGCCACGCCGCCGGACCCTGTTCACTATTTTCTTTACTGATTTTTTTCCCCTACCTTATGTCTACTACTTGAATATTCCTTATAATTCTATTTTTGATTTACCTATAGTGTTTGTTGAAGTGTTTATTTTAGGGGCTAGCATTGTGGTATATCTGTGACACTGGTATGCCGTTTGCACCAACAATTCCGTGCTAATGTGCCTGGGAATGCAACAGAAGATGGTTTGAGTCCTTGGGACTCTTGGAAGAAGCTTCAGGTTCCAGGCTTTGGCCTGACCTAGTCCTGGCTGTTGCAGCCTTTTGGGGTGTGAGCCAGCGGATGAAGATTTTATCTTTTGCTTCTTCTCTCGCTGTGACTCTACGTTTCAAACACATTTTTTTTATATTACTTACTTATTTTTATTGGAAAGACAGATTTGCATAGAGAAGGAAAGACAGAAAGATCTCCTATTTACTGATTCACTCCCCAAGTGGCCGCAAGAGCCAGAGCTGAGCTAATTCAAAGCCAGGAGCCTCTTCCGGGTCTCCCATGTGGGTGCAGGGTCCCAAGGCCTTTGGTCATCCACCGTTGCTTTCCCAGGGCACAAATAGGAAGCTGGATGGGAAGTGGAGCAGCCAGAACATGAACCAGTGCCAATATGGGATGCTGGCACTTAGAGGTGTAGTATTAATAAGATGAGCTATTGCGCCGGGCCCCCATTATTAATTTTTAAAATATTTATTTCATTTTGATTGGAAAGTCAGATATAGAGAGAGGAGGAGGAGAGACAAACAGGAAGATATTCTGTCTGTTGATTCACTCCATAAGTAACCATAATGGCTGGAACTGAGCTGATCCGAAGCCAGGAGCCAGGAGCCTCCTTGGAGTCCCAAGATGTTGGGCCATCCTTCACTACTTTCCCAGGCGACAAGTAGGGAGCTGGATGGGAAGTGGGGTCGCTGGGACGTGAACTGGTGGCGCGCATAAGACGAGAACATTAGCTACTATGTACCATGCTGGGCCCCGCATTATTAAATTTAAAAAAATTAAAATTTGTTTTACTTATTGAAAGAGAGGGGCCCGGCGGCGTGGCCTAGCGGCTAAAGTCCTCGCCTTGAAAGCCCCGGGATCCCATATGGGCGCCGGTTCTAATCCCAGCAGCTCCACTTTCCCATCCAGCTCCCTGCTTGTGCCCTGGGAAAGCAGTCGAGGATGGCACAAAGCCTTGGGACCCTGCACCTGCGTGGGAGACCCGGAAGAGGTTCCAGGTTCCTGGCTTCGGATCAGCGCGCACCGGCCGTTGCGGCTCACTTGGGGAGTGAATCATCAGACGGAAGATCTTCCTCTCTGTCTCTCCTCCTCTCTGTATATCTGACTGTAATAAAATAAATAAATCTTTTAAAAAAAAAGAGAGACAGATTTTCTACCCATTGATTCACTCACCAAAATGTTTACAATAGTCAGGGTTGGGCTGGGCTGAATCCAGGAACACAAAACTTCACCTGAATCTGTCACATGGGCAGCAGGGACCCATGAACTTGAGCCACCTGCTGTCTCCCGGGGTGCGTAGCAGCAGGAAGCAGGATGGGAAGTGGAGGAGGCAGGAGGTGAACCCAGGGACTCGAGGGTGGGTGGGTGACCAGCTTCCCAAGGAGCGCCTTAACCACTGCACCGAGTGCCTCTCTACGCTCCCTTGGCCGTGAATGTTTGAAGTACCACTTGTTGGTCCCTGAGACCCTCCTGGCAGTGTCAACACGTTGGTCCAGGAGCCCTTACACTACTTAAGAAGCTGCAAATCATAGTACATGATTAGAACTGTTCTGTTTTATTAGACCTAATGTTCATCTCTCAACTATGCCTACTTTATACATTTATCATTTATGAATTAGACTTTATGGTAGGGCATGCAGGTGTGGAAACATGGGTGCTACCCAGGGTTTCAGGAACCTACTGGGGTCTTGGAACACACTCCCTGCGGGGTAACCGGGCCCTCCCCACTGCCCCCAGGGAATTACTGAAGAACAGCTGTGCTACGTGGTGCATGCTCACTCACTGGGAGTTGGATCGGAAGTGAAGCAGCCAGTATTCTAACTGGCACGCACATAGGATGCCAGTGTTGCAGCTGGTGGCTTAACTGGCTATGCCACAACATCCATCCCCTCAAAAATAGTTGTGGGGCAGGCCTTGTGGTACAGTGGTTCAGCCGCTGCTTGGGACACACACACACACACACACACACACACCCTGTATCGGAGTGCTGGTGGTCCCTGTCACCCATGAGGGAAATCAAGTGGATTTCTGGCTTTGGCCTGACCCAGCCTTGTCCACTGTGGCCATTTGAGGAGTGAACCAGCAAGTGGGCTCTCCTCTCTCTCTTTTCAAATAAATAAAATGAATCTCTAAGAATGTTTTTGATCTAAGGCTGGCTGAATCCATGGCCACAGAGCCCGTGCCTAAGGGTCCACCCTGCGGCCATAGGCCCTTGTGTTGGGATCTGCACCACTGGAGGAGCGCCGTCTACACCAGAGGCTGTGATCTCCCTCTGGCCGCGAAGGGAGCAGGGAGCCTAGGATGGACAGGTCCACTGGGCGGCAGGAAGGAGAGGCGCCAGGGCACACAGCAGGAGCTGAGGGCCGGAGCTCCTTCAGCAGCCTGATTGACAAGAAACATCTGTTCCATCGCATCAGGACACAAAGTTTGGTGCCTCAGTGAGGGGCCACGGGCGGGCTGCCAGCACCCCCCAACCAGCACTGACGCATACTTTGCCCCCCCTGCTGCCAGGAGCCAAAGGCTGCATTGTCCTCCTAGGCCCCACCCGGGCCTGCTGCTTGGAGATGCTCTGGGGTCACAGTCAGGACACAGGAGAGAGCGGCCAGTGTGGACTCTGAGTCTCCCATGGCAACAAGGGACAAACGTCTCCCCCTCCCAACACACACACATACACACAGCAGGACAATCCCAAGAAGACCCTGTGCCCAGATGGGCAGCTGCAGGATCTGCACTCTGCCAGGCTGGACAATGACCCCCTGTCTGCAGCCCCCACGCCCTGGGACCTCAGACCAGCTCCCCTGGGCAATGCAGGGCTGCTGAGTCCCTCCCAGAAATCAACGGCCCCACACTGGCACTCCCTGTTCATTTCTCACTGGAGTTTGCCCTGCCCAGGGTCCTGCTGTTTCTTGGTGCCTATCTGGAAGTGCCCCACCCCTCAGGTGGGCGGCCCAGGGTCCTACCCCACAGCAGAGGGGAAACCTATACTTTTGTCTTCCTTTCTGTGACAGAGGGGGACCAGGCGCTTGCACGGGAGACATCAGTCTCTCTTCCCCACCTTCAGGCCACCAATAGGCATTTCTTCCTTATGCAAATGAAGACCCCAACTCAGCCAGGCTGACTGAATGGAACTTGAACCTGGGCAGGTTGGAGCCCATGGTTCCTTCTCTGCCTGTGGCATCAGGGAGGGGCATTTGTGTGGTTCCCTTTGTGGGCAATGGGCTTGCCTTTGGCTGTGCTACGGTGAAGCAGGCACCAGAGGGGACTTCGGGGGATGCCTGGATGACCTTTTGGGGTCACCCTTCCTCTGAGCAAGGAGGACGTAGGAGTTGTAGCTCCACAGAGCTCACTTGCTGGAGCTCCTTTGCTCTCCCTTGGAGCTGATGGCTGGGCGCCCTCCTTGGAGATGGACTTTGATCCTTCTGTCCCATGCCTGCTCCCCTCCAGCCCCACCTCCCCCAGGTAATCGGCCTCTGAATGTTTTGTTTTTGTTTTTGTTTTCCCCTGCTGCGGTTATATCGTGCTATGGCCACCCTATCCTGGGACTCCTAGTCGGTTCAGAGCAGCTGGTGCTGGTGGTTGGAAATAACCCAGATGGGAGACTGTCCCTTTCCGGTGCTCAACCACTTCCTGTCTGGCAGAACTTACAGTCTCCAGAAAGCTCTATGGGGAGGAGCCAGGGACATGCCTTGTGTCCTAGTTGTCCTGTGGCAGAAGACCTGGGGCGGGGGCTGCCTTCCCAGCACCATTGCCTTTGCTCTCGCCTAACAGGACCCCTCTCAGCTGATGGTTGGGTGGGGAGGCGCAGTCCCAACACTAAACAGGACCCTTATTGGTTAAGCCAGTGACTATAACCAATTCCATGGCCATTGATTGGTTCAGGGATGGACACATGACCCATGCCAGGCCAATCAGAACAAAGATTTCTATTTGAGTTCCCTACCAGATTGACTTTTCTCTCTGCTCCCCTGGGTGTGAAGAGACCCAGGCCGATTGGCAACTCTGATTGGGTGAGCCTGCCTGGGCAAGGAGCAGCGTGAAGCTCCTGAGCCTGGAGCAGAGAGTTGGGGGCAGAGGAACTGGGGCCTGGCATCCACGTGCGTGGCTGGCTGGCTGGATAACCCCTGGGCTTTTCTGGTTGCTGTGCACCATGGAAAGTTCCATTTGTAAAGCCACCAGGGCTGGATTTTCTGCTGCTGGGAACAGAAGGATCAAAGAATCTGGAGTGGATCCCATCCTGGGGTGAACTCTTTCATGGTCTCCCAGAAGTGGGGGCAGGGCACTCCAACGCAGAGCCAGGGGCCGCCTTACCAGTCATTCCCAGGCAACGTGGCTCACAGCTGAAAGGTTCAAGGGCATGGTGCCATGTTAGCCAGGCATCTGAGTTCATTCTGTGCCCCAGGCAGGGATTAAGGTGGCTCTCACAGCACCCCATGGCCTGAGCTGTCCCGGGCACCCCCTCTCCTCCATCAGGCAGCCGTGGATGGAGGTTGAGGCCTTGCTGAGGATCCCAGCATGGGCCCAGCATGCACACGGGCCATGCCAGCCCTCAGTGGCCCACCTTGGCCTTCCTGCTGCCTTGAGGGCAGGTCCTCACCCTCCACCTGGTTCTCTCCCTTTCTCCTGCATTCTCTCTGCAGCCTCTAGTCCCCCTGGGTCGGGGGGCCTGCTGGGTTATGCGCAGAGTGTTCAGCTGTGTTCCTGAGGATCAATGTGACCATTATTTTCCCATCTCGCAAGAGCCCTGGGGTCACCTGTTTGGGAGGGGCTCAGCTGGGTTGTTGGGGGTCTCTCAGAAATGGAGCAGCTGAGGGAAGGAGGTGCAGCATGATGATTCAGTGGCTAAATCCTCACCTTGCAAGCGCTGGGATCCCATATGGGCACTAATTTGTGTCCCGGCTGCTCCACTTCCCATCCAGCTCCCTGCCTGTGGTCTGGGCAAGCGGTAGAAGTTGGCTCAAGATCTTGGCACCCTGCGCCAGTGTGGGAGACCTGGAAGAGGCTCCTGGCTTTGAATTAGCTCAGCTCTGGCAGTTATGGTCATTTGGAGAGTGAACCTGACAATGGAAGATATTTCTCTCGTCTCCTTATCTCGGTAAATCTGATCTGTCTTTTCAATGAAAGTAAATAAATCTTTTTTTTTTTTTTAAGATTTGGATCTACCACATGGGATGGAAGAAGCCCAAATCTTGCCTTGCAGGATCCAAGGTCATCGGAACGACAACCAGGAGCACTGAGTGGTCCGCAGAAACAGAACAGTAAACTTCCTTCAGAACTAGGGAGAGGAGCTTTCTCTGGTCCTTGCCCGGTTCCGACTTTGGGTCCCCACCCTCTCTCGTAATGACCATCAGGATCACTCCAGAAACCCGTCAAAACAAACAAACAAATAAAAAAACTAGAATAGATAGAGAACAACAAGGAACGCTTAGAAACAGACAGGAAACGGTCAGTGGGGATGCACTTATAACTCACTGGGTGGGACATAAAGATTAGTTACTCCTCACTGGGGTATTGAAGACTTCTCTGCACACTCCTCCTAAAACTGTTCACTTAAACTGTTGACATATGTCCTGTTAGAGTTATAGAGTTAGACTACCCGGAAAACAGCCAGGTTCAGCAAAATCATGCTTCAACACTATAAACTGCTAAATACTAAAATTAAAATAGACATGAGACAGCTGAATAGTAATCTATAGCCATTTTAAGGTGTATAGAACCCAGTTGTATATAAACTAATAATTGAAATGTCAATGTAGAAGTCACAGGATGTGGTTCAGAACTTGCATTTTTTTTTTTCTCTTTTAACATATTGGTTACTCAATACCATGTCAACTAATTCCATAACGTTATAAATTGTTACTGATGTTATGTCGGGGCTTTTAATTGAACGAGATGATACTCTGCCAGCTCTACCTTCAGACCAGAGATGGTCTCCCCAAGAAACCGTTGAACTTACCTGGACAATAAGATGCTGGACTTTATGCTTGGTTGATGCTTGCAATGAAAGAATCTCAACTGAATTTGAACTACGGTAATGCAACAAGGTGGAGGAATCCACCATGGGGGGTTGGGGGAAGGGTGGGGGAATCCCAGTGCCTATAAAACTGTGCCACATAATGCAATGTAATCAATTAAAAAAAAGATTTACTTATTTTTTATTGGAAATGCAGATATACAGAGAGGACAGACAGAGAGGAAGATCTTCCATGCGATGGTTCACTCCCCAAGTGGCCGCAACAGCTGGTGCTGTGCCAATCCGGAACCAGGAGCCTCCTCCGGGTCTCCCACGTGGGTGCAGGGTCCCAAAGTCTTGGGCCGTCCTCAACTACATTCCCAGGCCATAAGCAGGGAGCTGAATGGGAAGCAGGGCCGCCGGGATTAGAACTGGCGCCCATATGGGATTCCAGCGAATTCAAGGCGAGGACCTTAACCACTATGCTATCGCGCCGGGCCTGAAAGTAAATAAATCTTACAAAAAAAAAAAAGGAAAAAAAAGGAAGAAAAAAGAAAGAAAAAGAAATGGAGCAGCCCGGACTCAAACTGAGCCCATATGGGAGGCCAGCACTACAGGCAGAGGCTTAGCCTACTATGGTGTGGTACCAGCCCCTCCCTGCCCCTGGTTGCTGCTTTTTCACTGGGAAAATAGAGGGACTCATGGGAGAAATACCACCTGCTCCCACTGGTCTCTGTACCAGTGCTCACTGCCTATTCCAGTGTGGGGCTGGGTCTCAGGCCACCACCTTGGGCCCACCTCTCCTATAGTTCCCCCACCTCTGCTATCTCCCCTGGCCGGGATGGCACTCCAGGAGAGAATGGAGAACAAAACCAATAGCACACCCCTACAGACCACAGCCCTTACTTCCCTCAACCCCCGCGTGCTACGCTCTCAGCCCAGCCCTAGCATTTGCAGAGCCGGGGACAAGAGGCCAGATGGAAGCCTGTGTACCCGAAGTGTAAATATCAGGTTATAAATATGTTAGCAAACTGTTGGGTCAAGTGCGTTCTCTCTCTCTCTTGACTTGCCGAGATCTTCTTACTGAGGCTTTGGATTCAGGAGCCTCTGACGACCTGGGTACAGAGGCGTGGACAGGGCTGGGCCCCTTCTGTCATCTCAGGGCACCTTCAGGTGGATCCCCTGAGCAAAACAGCTGTTCCAGGGCGCTGCACCCTGCCCTGCAGCAGACACCTGCCCCGGGCACCCTGGAGAGGGGCCGCCAGGGACCAGGAGGAAGGATACAGGCACCTTGGCTGAGGACTCGCCCCTCCTGCCCAGGCTGCTGTCTGTCCCTGCTTCATCTCCCTGTCCCTAGATGTGGCTCTGTCCTTGGGCTCCTCTGTCTACACCCATTGCTGGGGTGACTTCACCCTGGTCTCATGGTCCCTCAGGTTAATAACCACCCGAGAGCGGATGCCAGCCAGATGGGTGTCCTCAGCCCGGATCTGGACTTTGGACTCCTGTATGCAGCTGCCTTCTGAGCTTTGTCTTCAGGCATCTCACCTGACCCAGCCTTGGCCTCAGCACCTGCCTCCTTTCCTCCTCCCCCGAGGCCCCACACCAGACAGGCCGTGGGTACTGTCAGGTCCTGACTCCCCCTCTGCCCAGCCCCCACCTCCCTTATCCTGGCTCCCTGCCCATCCTACAGGCTCTGCACCCTAAGGCAGCTGGATCACCGACGGCTGGGGTGGGCTCCTTATCACCTTGGTCAAATAACTTCTCTGATTTCATTCAGAGCAACAGCCTAGCCCCTTGTGATGGCCCACCAGGGCCCAGGGGTCTCACCCTGGCAAAACCCTCTTCCAGATCCGACTTCTGCCCACTCACCCCCTCACCTTTTAGTTTTGGATCCAGGGCAGCCTGCCCTGTCCTGCTAGGCTTGCCCTGCCCACCCCACATGCCGCGGCCGCCCCCGCCGCCCTCCCTTCCCCGCCCTGCCTCGTCCCCACTCAGCCTTTGGTATTCGGTCCTGTGTGGAAGAAACAGGCCCCAACTCGCGCCCGTTTACCTCCGTTGAGGCAGAAGCTGCCAGCAGGGCCTGGGGTGCAGTGCAGGGCCCAGCTGCGTTGGCCGAATGAATGAATTGCTGACTGGCCTGGCATTCTTTCTTGAGGAATGTCCACTTCCTGGCTCCCAGGGTTCTCTCCACCCAGCACTCCAGCTCGCTGCAGAGAGGGTCTGCATGCCACGCCAGTTTTGTAGTTGCCACCTGTCCTGCTATCACAAGGGCCCCAGCCAGACCCCCCACACCAGCCATACTCCCAGCCGTATATACACACACTCACACACTCACACTCCCCCCACGCCACGCACACTCACACACACCCATGCGCGCGCACACACACACACACACACACACACACACACACACACACACGGTGCTGCCCCAGCCACCAGCCTGTGTGAAAGCAGCGCCCCCCTTTCTGGCAGGTGCCCTCCTAAGGGAAGCACAGCCGTCTTGAGTCTGTGACCTGTGACTGCCTCCACCCCCACTGGGGACGCCTCCGATGGGGGCTCTGCTCCATCTCTCCTGTAACTCTGCCCTCTGTATGCAGCAGGTGCTCGCACAGTGCTTGCTAACCTGAAGTAAACATTTGACTTGGGGGTGGGTGCTGTAGCACAGCAAGTTAAGCCACTGCTTGGGATGCCCTGCCTCATGTGGGAGTACCAGTTCGAATCCTGGCTGTTCACTTTCCCATCCAGCTCCCTGTTTATGGCCTGGGAAAGGAGCAGAGGACGGCCCAAAGCCTTGGGGTCCTGCACCCATGTGGGAGACCTGGATGGAGTCCTAGACTCTGGGCTTCCTCTAGGCTCAGCCCCAGCTATCATGGTCATTTGGGGAGTGAACCAGAAGACGGAAGACTCTCTCTCTCCCTTTCAAATAAATGAATAAGCTTGAACAAAAGGGTGGGGGGAGTTAACTGCACATTATGCTTCATGTTTTCCATTGAGCCGTGTTTTATTTGATCTTAAATTGTGTTTATCTGTTTTCTGATTTGGCTTTAACTTGCTTTGATCACTAGTAAGACAGCTGACGCTTGCGGGTGGCCAGGCACGGCTGGGCAGCCAGGGGATAGGACTGCCTGCGACTGAGCCATGGGGCCGAGGCCTTCATGCCAAATGCCCCTTAGGGAAGCATTTCTCTGCTCCTAAGCCCTCCGCTGTACCCCATCTGAGGTCATCACCATTCTTCAAAGACCTCGCAGTAGGTAGTGACTGCTCCAGTGTTCGGTTGCATCATCCTTATCATAATTTACTTAATCAAGAACAACACACAAATGATCTCACACCCCTCTCCCCCAACACTGCCCTTCCCCACAGGGCCACTCCCTCCACAGGGCCACACACGCAGAGCACCGGCCCTGGGATTTCCCAAGGGAGGGGGAACAGTGTGGGCTGGCCACGTGCACCCAGCAGGGTGGGGCTCTTCCTCCTACTGTCTAAGACAGACAGGCAGATGGGCAGCCAGACAGACAGGACACGTGGCGGGACAGACCAACAGGAGGCTCTGGGGGAGGAGGGCTGTGAGGAGCAGGAGCCACCCTGGGCAGTGGCCCAGCTCCCCGGTGAGCCCCAGACGATGGCCAACAGTCCAGGGCCAGCAGGGGGAGGGAACCATCAGGGTCGCCTGGGGCGGGGGCACCTGACCTGCACACCCCCAGGGGTGGGGATCCAACCTTTCCTCAGGGTCTGACCTGTAGGTGTCCCTGCAGGTGGTGGGGTGGGAAGTGAGGCGTCTGCAGTGGCCGGCACTGGAAGGCTCCCGGGCCAGGGCAGAAGGGAAGGAGGAGAGAGGCTGTGCCCACAAGGACGCCTGGTTCAGCCCAGCTCAGCTGATCTGGCTAATGGGCATCTGGGACAAACTGGGCCCCTCCCGGCCCCCTGTGGCTATCCCAGGCTGGGACACCTGTCCCTTCACAGGCTGCACTGTTTGCAGGCGCTCCTCCTCAGGTTCCCACTGTGACTGAGGACAGCTTCTGCAAAGAGGCAGTTGCCATGTTGGCAGTCATGACATCAGAGTGTCCCATCCTGCTGATGGAGGTCCCAAGTCCCAGGAGGGAAAGTGACCATCCCCAGTACCCAAGACCAGAAGCTGGAAGCTGGGGGCCCCTTTTGCTCTCTCCTTCCAGTCATTCCTGGGGATAGAGGGTGGGCCAGGAAGTGCCCCTACCCCAAAGTAGTGTAGAATCCACACAAACGGCCTGACAGCCCAGACCCCCCACTGCCCTGCTTCCTCTGCTTATGGGAAGGTCAGGTCTCCCCAGGTCCCCCAAGTCCAGGGGACACCCCAAGTGGGCTGCTGCTTCCCTGGGCCAGCCGTCTGGTCCCAGGCCAAGGCCCCCGGCAGGCGGCCTGGCCAGGCAGCTGGACGGAAAGGTTGCCAAGAATGCCAGGAATGCAGCACTGCCATGTCCTTCCCGCTCCTCTTCCTCCCCCTCTGGTGGAGAACAGGATATTCCCTGTCCAGGGGAATCCAAGGCCGGTCCCTTTATGGGAAAGCCGCGGGGCGTCTGCTGGGCATGGCTCCTGTCCTGGGCTGTGTGCTCAGAGGGGGCCTGCTGGGGGTGGGTGCTGCTGTGTGCTACCCCTGCCCCCCACCATGTGTGTGTGAACCCACTTCATTCCCACCAGCTCCCACCAATCAGAAGGCTGAGGCTCACAGGGGTGAAGGAGCTTGCCCAAGGCAAGTGGCAAGCAAGTCTAACTGGTACCCATGCTCTTGGCCACTGGGCCAAGTGGCCTCAACTCTGCTAGCAGCCCAGGGGTCTGTGGACCTGAGAGGGGTGGGGTGGGCTACAGGGAGGCGGGCTGTGGGCAGCAGGGTCTCGTCTGCAGCGGTACAGGATCAAGGTGGGCAGTGTGCCCCTGGAATGGGGCTGCCCAGCCCAGCTCTGCTCCCCTGTGCAGCCCAGGACCCTGTTTGAGGTGTGGGGCACTTGGGGGTAGGAGAAGGGCCCAGCAGGGCTGCAGGGAGGGGCAGAGGTGGGGAAGTGAATGAGCTGCCCCTCACTCCAGTCTTGCCATCCTAGAGGTTGTACCCCTCTGCTTGCTGGGTCAGGTGCAGGGCCCACCCTCTCTCCTCTGGAGGTGAGGGACCAGATCTGGGCAAGCCCTACTGGGAAGTGGGGGACAGAAATCCAGGGCCCAGGCTGTGTGTTGCAATCCCCTGTCCCCAAAGCCTGCCTCAAGCAACTGGGAATGAAGGGGCCGGCTCACAGGGCCTATCCTGTCCACTAACAAATAAGAACAACGGAGCCTGCAATGTGAAGTTGGTTTCTCTCCCAGCCATCCTGCAGGTGGTCTGGGATAGAGCTGGGGCGGGGCTCCCCAACCCCGGGTTCTGGCTGCTTCTCTTCCAGCCTGGTGTGCTGCATCGGCTCCAGGTCCCCCAGGGGCCAGGATCAGGTAAACAGGATCCCCGAGGCACTGTGTGACCCTGTTTACCTCCCAAAAGAATGCGAGTGGCCCTTCCCGGCCACTGCATGACTCAGCCCTTAGCAATGTGCCCAGCCGCCAGTCGCCTCACTGCCCCTCCGGACCCGGGCCCTGCAGGCGCACTGGGTGATGTCAGCTCTCTCCAACCCCAGTCCCCCCTGCTGTCCCCTATGGAGCCCACCAGGCCTTGCGTTGCCATGGTGACCACTCACAACAGGAAGCGAAGCCCCAGGGCCTCAGAGAGGGGAAGCGCAGGAAGCCAGGAAGCGCTGCTCACTGGGCAGCATTGTCAGCCTGTAACAAACAAAGCAGGACAAAAAGATTCAAGGAAAACAATTAGCCAAAAAAAAAAAAGTCAAGAAAACAAAACAAAGCCAAACAGCCTTAAGGCAGGGACCCACCTGCACCCCCAGCACCCCACACACAATATAGGGAAATGACAAGCCAAGGGGCTTCCTGGGGCTCGGGCTGAGCCCCTCCTGTTTCCCTGGTCTCCCCCAGACCCAGGTCCAGCTTTGATCCTCCTGAAAGTCCTGGGGAGGAGCGGATGTGTCCTTCACCCCAAGTCCTGCTGGGGGAGGCATCAGCTGAGGGGTCCCTCAGAAGGAAAGCCCTCACTTGCGGGGGGGTGTGGCACGGGGTGACAGCCCCTGAGCTCCTCTGCTTCCCAGCGGGTTGTCCGTCACTGTGGCTGTCAGCATTCTCACTCATCCTTCAGGCACTGTGGGCCTCCAGGGTGTCGGCACCTCAGCTGGCATCCAAGGTGCACTCACTGGGTGGGGGGAGAACCAGTGTAGAATGGCGGGGGTGGGGATTGGGGAGGAGAGTGTGAGGGAGTCGCCTGCCCCTTTCTTACCACCCAGGAGGGAGCAGGAAGGCCTCCTTCAAGTCCATTCCCACTCCCCTCCTCAAGGATATGATGTACATGAGTGAGTGACCCCTAGCAAGGGGCATAAGCCGGTCTCTGACCTCACCTATAGGGACACCCAGCCCAACCTTCCTGGCCCTCCATCCACAGCGCTCATGCTGCACCTGCCATTGGCGGTGAGTGATGGAACTGGGATGTGGGAGATATGCTTAGATGAAAACCCTGACTGAGTTCTGGAACCTGGCTCCAGGCATTTAGGGGCCACGGAGGGGAACGGACACCTTGCTGCGTGTGGCATTTTGGCTCGTGGCAAACTTACTGTGAAAAGAGGACTTGGCTGTGGAAATTAGCTCCATGTAAGGAATTAGCTGCGCCTTAAGACCAACACGAGGGCCCACGCAGGGACGCGCACCCAGAGGACTTCGGGCTGTCTCACCAACATATCTGGGCTCAACAGCTGTCACTTTGGTACCTGCCTAACAAACGGCCATCCGTTTTTGGACGGATCTTTATCTCTGTCTCTCCTTCTCTCCGTAAATCTGATCTGCCTTTCCAACTAAAAAAAAAAAAAAAAAAAAAAAAAGGTTGGCATCAAAGCCCAGGGAGCATTGAGTGTCACACCAGGAGACAGAAGCTCATGTTCCAGGCGTGGGTCATGACCCCCATGGGCCACTTTGGAGTCGGAGTGACCCCCAGAAAGGGCAAAGCTCTTGGGGACACAGGTGCAAGGTGCCTCCCATGACTGGCTGCAGCCTCCTGGAGATCCAGAGAGGTGGAGGCTTGTCCCAAGTGACACACAATGTCATGGCAGCCCCTACAACTTCCTCCATCTCACACTACAGCATTTATGTAGGGAGACCGCAGCTGTGGGAGAGCCGGGTGGACACTGTCACTGTGGAGGGCAGTGGGAGAGGGCCAGGGCTGGGACGGAAGAGTCTGGGTGATCGTGGGTGTGCACAGGAAGAAGAGCTGAGACCGGAGCTTGATGAGTAGGAGGGAATGGCAGGTGTCCTGAGGGGCCAGAGCAGGTGTGGTGGGGCTCCCCACTCTCTGGAGGAAATGCCCCCCCCACACAAGTGCATGGAGGCAGGGCTGCATCCGAGGGCCTGTCTTCCAGTGTCCCGCACTCACCTTCCCCGGGTGGACGTTCTCTGGGGGCTGCTGAAAACGCTGGCGTCCTGGGCGGGGGTGGGTGTGACCAAGCGCCAGCCTGGAGGGCCCCTGCTGTGCTGCTGCTGTGGTCCCACAGCCCACATCTCTCTGGTCTCCTGCAGGGCTTCGGGCAGCCAGACACCTGGGGCCCTGGCGCCACCTGGTGGTCAGAACGAGCCCCACAGCGTTCCAGGGCTGGAGGAGGGAACTGGGGACGCGCATCTGTCGTCTGCCGCCTTCCTCCCACTTTCTTCCCACCAGCCTTCCCCACTCTCGCCGCGTTGCCATCTTCCGCCCTCTGCCCTAGCGCCCTGAAGAAGGGCAGTCTTTCCTTGGGCACTCGGAGAGATTTCATAAACCACATGCCCCCTGCCTGTGGAGCCCACCCTGTGGGTGGTGGGGGCAGGAAGCTGGTGGGGCAGGTGGGGGCTCCTCTAATGACTTCTCTACCACGGGCACAACCCTCTCCCACACCTGGGCATCCAACTTGACCTTCTTCCCTGCCCCTCCCCGTCGGCTTATCCCACCTCTCATCCAATCATCTCTCCATTAGGCTCCTCCCCTCTAATTTAGGCAAAGGCAGGGGTTTCTGATAGGCACACCTGCTCAGCCTGGGCTCCCGGGCAGTCGGCTTCCTGGGCGCAGGAAACCCTCTCCTCTCCTCTCTCTCTCTTATTTATTTTTGAAAAGGATTTACTTGGGCCCTGCAGGATAGCCTGGCAGCTAAAGTCCTTGCCTTGTATGCAGTGGGATCCCATTTGGGCGCCGGTTCTAATCCTGGAGGCCCCACTTCCCATTCAGCTCCCGGCTTGTGGCCTGGGAAAACAGTCGAGGATGGCCCAAAGCCTTGGGACCCTGCACCTGTGTGGGAGACCCAGAGGAAGATCCTGGCTCCTGGCTTCAAACTGGCTCAGCTCTGGCCGTTGCGGTCACTTGTAGAGTGAATCAGTGCATGGAAGATCTTTCTCTCTCTCCTCTTCTGTATATCTGACTTTCCAATTAAATTTTTTTCAAATGTAGTTGCTGGCATTATGTCACATTGCATTTAGCTGACACCTGTGATGCAGGCATCCCAGAGGAGGATCCGAGTCCTTGCTGTTCCACTTAACAGATGGATCTGGTGGAAGGAAGATCTTTCCGTAACTGCTCTGGAAACAAATAAACTGGAAACATGAAGAAACTCACGTTATTGCCAGTGCTGGCCCGGGTGCCCTCCGCCAGCCTCCATCACCTTGCTCCCTTGGGGGCTCCCCCACACTCTCAGCCCTCCCATGTGCACCCCACCTGCGTGGTTCTAGATCTCCCCTCACTGTTTGCCCTCACAGCCTCTTCTTGTGTGGGGTGGAGGGACCCCCCTATAGCTTCCTGAGAAGGGTGAGTGGGAATCTGAAATGTTGTGACCCCCCTCGGGTGGGGTCAGGCTTTCCTTGGGGTTCTGGATCCATTGTCCTCCCGTTCCCACAGCCAGAAGTCAGAGGTGGGACGTTATCCCAGCTCCTCCTGTCTGCCTGTGACCAGCTTCTGCATCCGGAGGCTTGTAGAAGTCTCTGCTTGTTTCCAAACTTCTGATATTTCAACATCTTGGGTCTCAGCGCGGAACTATTTTGGTGAATCATGCAGGGCCCTTTCAACCTGGCTACCTATTCAATTTTTTTTTTTTAAATCAGATTTTAAAAACTAAAGCGTGACTTCACCATCTAGGAAAAACAAGATCATCCCAATGGATACAGGAAAGCACTCGAGAATTGCAACACCATATGATCAGCCATGCGTACAAGGGAACTTTCTCAAGCTAATACAGGTGTCTAAGAAGAAAATTGACACTCCCATCGTCAACATGCATCCAGATCCTTTTAAGATGTGGAAAAACGCAAGGCTGGGCATTCAAACTGTCCCGCAGGTCTTGCCAGGGGCACGGGGCAAGAAACAGGCGGGCAGGCAGAGTGGAGATGCCTGAAGCTTCTCAGGCACGGGCACCCATCTAGGCGGAAGGCTGGGTGGATTATACAACCCATTACAGCAGCAAGGGAGCTAAACAGTGTTGCCTGGTCCAAGGTCCACAGACAACAATCAGATCTAGTTCTAGATACTAACCAAGAACAGTGAAGCAGGGACATGCAAGAACACCACAGAACAAAGAGGAAGCACGTAGGGATACCTTGTAACATCTAATAATGGCTTTTCTGTAACCTTGGTCCAGCCTTGCCCTAAGGCATGTCCCCAGGGAGACACGCTGCTAGTGCCAAACTGAAGATTTCCCAGTTGTTGGGTGCCCTTTCTCCCGGCCGGATAAGAGCCATTGTTGTGCACAATCTAGCTAACTCTGGCGAGAACTTTCCTCCAGGTTGGAAATATGCCTTGCTCCTGTGTGTGGTGTTGGAGCTCTCTGCGGGTTTGGATTCGCAGTTTAACCGGCTGAGCAGTTTTTCTCCCGATTCCTGCTGGCCCCTGTGGCTGTCCTGTGTGAAGGGCCTGATCCAGCCCTTGGCCGCCCACCCATGCCCCAGGACTGCGTGATACTTGGGGTGCCCGACTGCTTTATGGAGGAGCTGCAGGAATTTTCCCCACCATGCCCTTCGTCAGTTTATGAGGGTCTTAAATCGTTTCTTTTTCTGTTCATTCTATATATAATCTTTTAACGAGGGAGGTTGAACACTTTATTGTTGTCTAGATTATTGTTTCTTAAGTGACTCATACTCTTTGGTGTCTTGCTCAAGAAATCTTTCCTTACTGCATGGATGTGTTTTGTAATAGTCTCCTCCAAAACTTTCAGTGTTTGTCTTTCACTTTTAAATTTTTTGGTTTTTGTTTTAAGATTTATTTATTTTTGGGCCCAGTACTGTAGCCTACTACATGAAGCCCTTGCCTTGCACATGCCGGGATCCCATATGGGCACCATTTTTTTTTAAAGATTTATTTTATTTTTTTATCGCAAAGTCAGATATATATAGAGGAGGAAAGACAGGAAGATCTTCCATCTGATGATTCACTCTCCAAGTGATTGCAATGGCTGGAGTTGAGCCAATCCGAAGCCAGGAGCCTGGAGCATCATCCGGGTCTCCCGAGTGGGTTACAGTGTCCCAAGGCTTTGGGCTGTCCTTGACTGCTTTCCCATACCACAAGCAGCGAGCTGGATGGGAAGTGGGGCTGCTGGGATTAGAACCGGCGACCACATGGGATCCTGGCGCATGCAAGGCGAGGACTTTAACCACTACGCTATTGCACTGGGTCCATGCATCTTTTTTTTTTTCACCAAAACTTTTCTTTGAAGATTTATTTATTTTTACTGGAAAGTCAGACATACAGAGAAGAGCAGGAGAGTCAGAGAGGAAGATCTTCCATGCACTGATTCACTCTCCAAGCGGCTGCCACAGCCAGAGCTGCGGATCTGAAGCAAAGAACTTGGAACCTCTTCCAGGTCTCCCATGCGAGTAAGGGTCCCAAGGCTTTGGGCTGTCTTCAACTTCTTTCCAGGGCCACAGGCAGGGAGCTGGATGGGAAGTGGGGTCGCAGAGACTAGAACCAGAACCGGGGCCCATATGGGATCCTGGCCCATGCAAGGAGAGGACTCTAGCCACTAGGCTAGCGTGCCAGGCCCACACCACAACTTTTTAACTTCTCGTCACTATCAGATCCATAATGTCTCAGGAAAATGTAATGATTTTATTCCATAACAATCTTGCACATTTTTCATTAGATGTGTGCCTACATTCTTTACATATCTATTTAAAAGATTTATATTTTTTGGGCCTGGCAGCATGGCCTAGTGGCTAAAAGTCCTCGCCTTGAACGCTCCAGCATCCCATATGGGCGCCGGTTCTAATCCCAGCAGCTCCACTTCCCATCCAGCTCCCTGCTTGTGGCCTGGGAAAGCAGTCGAGGTTGAGGATGGCCCAAAGCCTTGGGACCCTGCACCCACGTGGGAGACCCAGAAGAGGTTCCTGGCTCCCGGCTTTGGATCGGCACGCACCAGCTGTTGCAGTCACTTGCGGAGTGAATCATTGGATGGAAGATTTTCCTCTTTGTCTCTGCTCCTCTCTGTATATCTGACTTTGTAATAAAATAAATCTTTAAAAAAAAGATTTATATTTTTATTGGAAAGGGATATTTATATATATAGAGAGAGGACAATCTTCCATCTGTTGGCTCACACTTCAAGTGGCCACAACTAAGTTGACCTAAAGTCAGTAGCTAGGAGCTTCTTCTAGGTCTCCTACATGGTTGCAGGGTCCCAAGGTTTGGGGCCGTCCTCCACTGCTTTCCCAGGCCACAAGCAGGGAGCTGGTTGGAAAGTGGAGTAACCAGGATGTGAACCAGTGGCCATATAGGATGCTGGCACTTGAAGGGGGAGCATTAGCCAATTGAGCCATTGTGCCTGGCCCATACATAATTAGTTCTAAATTGTTTTTGGCTGGCATATGGAAACTCAAAAGATCTCTGCATATTGACTTTTTAAATCAAGAACAATTTTATTACTTTTTTTAAAATTAATTTCACGAGATGATCAGAATAGTTTTGTTGATTTTCTACATAAAACCTGAAAGTAAGAACAGTTTTGGTGATTGAGGATTCTTTTACCATTCTTTCGTTTTGTGGCTTGAGACAGCATTGTGCAAGGTACACCTGTAACTTGAACATTACTACCAGCTACCTTAAACATTAAGGAGGAACAGGTACAACTAATTTTATATCTCATTTAACCAGATGTAACAAAAATGTTTCACTGTACAACATATATATGTGTGTGTGTGTATATATACACACATAATTATTGAGATATTTTGCAGTGTTTTTCTTTTCAATTTTTGTTTGTGCACTAGGTCTTTGAGATCTGGCATGTGTTTAATTTTGCATCTTAGCCTCATCCTATTTTAAATGCCCAGTAGTTGCTGTGGCTGGTGGCCCTGTGGTGGTGGCGGGGATGGAGAAGCCGCAGTGGCATGGGACTGGGACTGCAGCTGGCCTGCTTGTCACCCATTTCAAAGGGAATGCTTCGCATGCTTCACCATGATCAGCGTATGTGCTGTGGTTGCCTAAGATTACTTTCTCAGGATAGAAACATTCCCTCTAGTTTGCTATAAGACGTGTGTGTTTTATTTACTTAAAAGATTTATTTATTTTCACTTGAAAGGCAGAGGAGAAATGGAGATATTTTCCATCGACTGGTGCACTTCCCAAGTGCCTGCAATAGCCGGGGCTGAGCCAGTCCGAAGCCAGAAGCAGGCGTTTCCTCTGGGTTTCCACGTGCATGTGGGGTCCCAAGGCTGTGGGCCATCCTCGACTGCTTTCCCAGGCCACAAGCAGGGAGCTGGATGCGAAGTGGAGCTGCTGGGACTAGAACCAGTCTCCATCTGTGATGCTGGCGTTGCAGGTGGAGGATCAGTGTACTATGCCAGGGCACGAGCCCCTACCGGAGTTTTGAAGTATAAACTCTTTTTGAATTTTCCCTCTGTTGAGCTGCCCCACCCTTCGTCTTCCCCTTCATCTTTAAGGTGGTCAATGATGTTGATTTCCCGCTGTTAAACCAATCTTACATTTCTGGGACGACCGGTCTTGGTTACAGCGTACTACCAGACTACCAGATTCAGCTGGTTAATACTTAGATGTACATTTTTTTTATGTCTGTATTTTCTTTTCTTCTGTACTTGTCATAAAGACCTGGGAAATAGTCCCTCTTTTTCTATTATGTGGAAGTGGTGGGCTGAGACTGGAATCGTGTCTTCCCATGGCTCCAGTGCAGCTCTGGGGTCCAAATGTGTGGGTGGGAACACAGCTGTTGACCCGCCGGCTCTATGGCACCTTTGCCAAATGATGGACTTCAGATGAAGAAAGCGGTAATGCTCTCACTCTCCAGGTGGCACATGTCACCTGCGCTAATGCTCCATGCATCGGTGACTGTCCCAGAACTCCCTGTGGGATGGACGCCACCTGCTGATTCGCACCACAGTGTCAAATCCATGTCTTGTTGCCTTGGGTTGCTTTTGCAAGCTGATGCATAAAATGATTGATAACATCCCATCTTTTCTTCTCCCTTGTGATGTGCCTGCATATTTCTTTACCTTTTTATTCCTGAGGGAGACGGTGTCTTCTTTTTTATCAGTTTGACAAAGGGCTGTGCCATATCATCTGTCCTTTGCCGGTCCTCTGCCTGCTCTCAGAGTGACCTTCCACTGCTAGCCTCCCTCCGATCTTCTTGGTTTTTTAGAGGCTTATCCTTTCTCCTCTAAAGCCGTTTATTCTTATTTTTAAAAGATTTATTTTTATTGGAAAGTCAGATATCCAGAGAGTAGGAGAAACAGAGGAAGATCTTCTGTCTGATGATTCACTCCCCAAGCGGTGGCAACAGCTGGAGTTGAGCCAATCAGAAGCCAGGAGACAGGAGCCTCCTCCGGGTCTCCAGGATTCAAAGGCTTTGGGCTGTCCTGGGCTGCTTTCCCAGGCCACAAGCAGGGAGCTGGATGGGAAGCCGGGTCTCCAGAATTAGAATCGGTGCCTCACCAGCATATGCAAGGCGAGGACTTTAGCCGCTAAGCTATCGGGCCGGGCCCCTTCTGATCTTCTGAGCTGTTTGACCTGTTTGTGCCTTGCTCTCTGCCTTTCTCGCTTCTGAACCCCAAAGTTCACAAACTCCCCTCTGGGTAGGGCTTTAGCTCTTTGCCTTCCACTTTCAACATACATTCATACCCAATTCAACATAGTTTACAATTAACATTATGATCTAAAAAAAACAGTTATTTAGAAATGCATATCTGAATTTCCAAGCACGTGGAGCTTTTGAAGATATCTTTTAGGTGTTAATCTCGAACTTCTAGGTGTTGGGATCACAGAAATGTTTTCCACCTCTTTCTACTCATGCGACGTCACGAGAGGAATGCTTCCCTCGCTCGCGTGCCACGAACATGAGAAGGTCCTGTGTTATGGGTCGTAGTTAACAAACGGTCTCGGATCAGGTTCACTATTCAAGTTGTTAAATTGTCCGAGTCTTCTGTTTGCTTGCTTATTCTTTCAACTCAGGACGGCCGTTTGGCATCTCCCACTATAATCACGATTCCTTCGTGTTTCTGGTAGGTTAAGACCACAGTTCTAGAGTTTGAAATCTTGCTTTTCCGAGAGAAAATAGAAGCTTTGGCCATTTGAACAGAGCGGGTCTGAGGCTTGAGATGCTTCTTCCCAGCTCTTTGTTAGCATTTATTTGCATGTCGTTTCCCCCACGCTTCACTTCCAACTATTCCGAGCTGATCGTGCCTCCTGGGGATGCCTCTTGTTTTACTCCCGATTTACTTTGTATTTGAACTGCGCTATTTACTTGGCCCGCAGCTGCTCAATTACAGGACATTTGCATCCGTGTCCCTCACCCTTTGTCCCGCCGTGCTCTATTGATTTTTCTCTCCCCAGCTAGTCCCCCGCTTTGGGAATGTTTGGTTGGCTTTCTCATTCCATTTCCTCCTCTAATAACTTGGATAAATATGACAGCTGGTTTTCCATTGTTTCATTGTTTACCCCAGCCAGGACGGCTGGAATTCTTAACGCATCGGTTTTTTTTTCAGTTCCTCTCCGAGCTTGGAAAAGTCCTAGCACACTGGTCCAACTGCACGCTCTCACATTGGGCACCCCTGGGGCGCGTCTTCACTCTCCTGGGTACCCGGATAATGTTGTTTAGTTCCTGGTCTAGTCTACACCGCGTGTTCTTCCTCATCACCCTTAGAGCCGTCTCTGGCCCTTTGCCTCTGGCCCCTAAGTTACCGCGTTGGAATTTCTTTGGGGGAGGATGCCAAGTTCTTAAAACAATATATTTGCAAATGTCACAATTTCCACCCCCTCCCTTCCCCCATTCTAGTAAGCCATTCGTCTTTGCCCTTCGGCTTCGATGATTTTCCTTGGAGGTGGTTCCTCATTCTTCCTTTTTTTTTTTTTTAATCGTGCCGTGGCCTCCCGGCTCCTTTGCTCTCCACAGCTAGATGTCAACCTCCGAATTCTGTTCTCCGGAGCGTCACGGGCTTAATTCTGAGGGAAAAGAGGACTTTACTGCCCGGAGCGACCCAGCCAGATCTCCCAGTGAGGAAGGGATAGCAAAGTTCTGTGACGCAGGCCAGGGACAAGTTCTCGAAAAGGACTGGGGGCACTTGGCACGGCGCGGAGCTGAGGGCCCCGTGGACGTGCTGGAGTGGATGCAGCAAGCGGAGCAGGGATAGCCGGGGGCGCCGCTGCGACAGCACACGGGGGTGTGTGTGTGGGGTCAGCCTGGGTCTGGGTTCTCCGGGCGCCTCGGTCTCCGGACTCTGGGCCCCCACGAGGTGGGAAACGCCTTGCGCCAGCTTCCTCAGACGCGCGTGAGGGGCCGCGTCGCGCGGGCGCACGAGCCCGGGTCAGGCCACGTGAGCGCCGCACCAAAAAAGTCCCGCCGCCGGCTCGCAGAGGGGGCGGGGCCTGAACGCCGCGAGCGCGGGCAGGGCACGCCTCCTCTCCCCCACCGCGCGCGCGGGCCCGCCCCGCCCCCTCCGCGCGCGCGCGCCCGGCAGCTCGCAGGCGCCGCGGAAAACGTTGCGCAGGTTCCAAAATGGAACGTCGGCGGCGTGAGGGAGCGCGAGGGGGTGTGCGCGCGTGCGCGTGCGCGTGCGCGCCCGGGCGAGGGTGACGGGGGACCCCGCTGGCCCCGAGCCTCGCGCGCAGCAGCCGCGGCCCCGCAGCTCCGCCCCCGGCCCGGCCCGGCCCCGGGCCCGCTCGTCCGCCGCCCCGCATGGAGCTGTCAGCCATCGGCGAGCAGGTGTTCGCTGTGGAGAGCATCCGGAAGAAGCGCGTACGGAAGGTGAGGCTGCTCGGCGTGCGCGGGGTTGGGTGGGGGGCGGGGAACGGCTCCCGGGACCCCCGTGGGGTCGCCTCGGGTCCCCCAGCACCGTCCCTTCCACGCCTGGGGGGGAACCGGAGAGTGGGGGCTGAGGGGTCCCGGGAAGCGTTGGCGCTGCCAGGCTCGGCTCCCCAGCCCGTGCCTCAGTTTACCCGTGCAGGGAGAGTAGAGTAAAAGTTACCGGTCCGGGATATGTGTGTGTGTGTGTGTGTACGTTCAGGGCGGGGGTGGGAGAGTCCTGAGCGCCGCCCGCCTCCATCCCACTTTTACTCCAAATACGGGGAGACTGAGGCCCAAGCTGAGGAACCTGCCTCCTCTTGTTGGGGTTCGAGTCGGGTCTCGAACTCGGGGCACTTAGTACCGAGGCCTTTTTAAGTTGGTGGCCGAGCTTTGGAAAAGTCTGCTCGTGCCTCAAGTTTTCTTGTTTGGACTTTGCCCTCTCTCGGTCCCTGCCAACACCTCCCCCCTGCCCCCCAGCGCACACCCCTCTTCCCCGCCTCCCTCCTCCTCTTCCTCCTCCCAGCCCCTCCCGCACCGGTGCATCCTCTAAGCTCTTTCCCTTCAGCCTGCCTCTTGGGGAGTCCTCCTGCTGAGTCCTCCCCCCACCCCGCGGGCTGAGACCCCCTGCCCCCCAACCCGCCAGCAGTCGCACTTCCTGCACGTGTCTGCCTATTGAGGGGGCTCTCTTCGGACTGCAGGTAGGGGCTGGGTGAGATCTTGGGAGAAAAGTTGCTTTCCTGGCACTCGCTCACCAGGTGGTCTTCCCTCATCCCCCTGCAGGGTTGGGGAATGGTGGGGAAGAGCCTGAGCCTTGACCTCCTGCTAATTTCCCAGGATCCAAAAGGGGGAGACCTGACCTGCTCAAGGTCGCACAGCTGGCCAGGTTGGGAGGCAGGGCTGGGGCGCTCTGCTGGTCACAAGCCAGCGCATCTTCTGCCTGGAGAGAAATCTCAGCGTTGGTGTCTTGGGCCAAGGACGAGGGACCCAGTGGGTCCTGGGTCTTCTGCCCCCTTCCCCAGCCCCTCTTGTCTCTTGGTCTGGGGGCTCCCTTGCCCCCCAGGAAAGGATGAATTCCTTTAGTCCAGTGGTTACCCTGGCTCTGAGGGGTGGGTGGGGGCCAGTAGCTCTCAGCTGGCACTGGACAAGCAGCTCACCCTTACCCAGCAGGGGCACCATGCTCCTTTGGGTCAGGGGGAGAGGGACGGCACTGGGAGGAGAGGCCAGGAGATGGCACAGCTTGGTCCTCAAGTTTTGGTAAGCAGAATCTTGGTCCTCTTCCCTGGAAGGGAGCCGGGCCTGGCTCTGTTGCCTAGCAACTAGAGCACACCCCCATCCCCATTTCTGAGGGTTTTTTCAGGTGAGGAGGGCAGGTTGGAGGAGGGGGCGCTCCAGCAACAGCTTCCTAGGCTTGGAGCCTTCCATTCTAGAGGGGCAGGGCAGAATTGGGGTCTTGCACAGGGACCCTGGCTGGGGGATCCTGGGTGAGGACATCTGTCTGCTCCCACCTGGTCTCCCATATCCCCACGTGTGTCGTGGTGGCAGGTGCCAGTGCCCAGCTGCAGCAGGGAGGGCAGTCTGGGATGGCCGTGGAACATGGGGACTGGGTTTGGTATGGGAAGCACTGTCCTGTGAATGGTTGTGGGGCGACTGTGGATCTTACCATGTGTTTCTGTCTCTTCCCAGGGCAAAGTCGAGTATCTGGTGAAGTGGAAAGGATGGCCCCCAAAGTAAGGTCCCCACCCACCCATCTGCCTGCCCACCCCCTCCCCGCCAGCCCTGGGCTTTATCAGCGTTTAGCCCCAGCTGCTCTGCACCTGGGCTCTGACCTTAGAGGCGCCTCCTCTTCTTCTTCCCCCACTCCCTGTGGGGTGGGACCTGTCCTGGCAAAGCCCCTGCGGTGAGCTCCTGAGTCCACTGAGCCACGTGGCCCAAGCACAACCCTGAGTGCATCTTGCCTTAGTGGCCGGCAGGTTTAGCCTATAGAGTTCCCAGGTCTCAAGAGGAGGAGACCAGCTCAGAGAGGAGCTCCCATCCTGGATGGTATGGCTGCAGCTGACCCCTCTCCCGCTTGCTCCACCTCTTTTACCCTGGCCCAATTGGGAACCTTCCCACCAACCAATCATCTCTTGGCAGCGGGTTGATGGAGGAGGGAATGAGCCAGCTGTGGGACCTCCCCATTGGAGACCAACTCCTGGAAACCCCCTTGCCCAGGGCTACGCTGTGAGTGGGGGGGGGTGTGTTTCTGCTGCAGCTGGGCCAGCAGGTGCTGCTGCTCTGGCATTGGGTGCTGGGGCACCCCTGGGAGATAGTGGAGTGGACTCAGCTTCCCTCTGTGAAATGGGTTTGACAGTCCTGGGTCTGCTTACTCCTAAGAGGCCTTGTTGGGTGGATGGTCTGGACATGTGTGCTGGGTGCCCATTGATGGGCAGGGGCACAGCATGGAGGTGATGAGCCTGCTCACCGTACCCTCTCCCACTGCCACCCCAGCCTCGCTTCCCAGACTTCCCCAGAGGCAGAAGTCCTCTGTGGGGACTGCTCAGAGGTTGGGCCTGAGTGGGGAGCAGTCAGAGGAGCCCCCGCTCCTTAGCTGGCGGTGCCCCTCGCAGCTCTGGGACTGGAGATGCACTGGTCCTGGCTTGTCAGCCTGCAGCTTCTGCCAGCTTGTTTCCAGCATTTGAAAGTTTGCTGCTCTAAACAGAGGCCCTCGTCAATGCCAGGTTCTTTCTGCCAGTTGCACTGACCTTGCTTAGGGACATGTCTGGCCAGCGGGGCTTCAGTCATGTGGGCGGTAGCAAGCATACCCAAGCCGAGACTTGCACTGTGTTGCCTCAGTCTGGGGTGGGGGCAGGGAATTCAGGGCTGTCAGTAGCCCCCCTCTCTGTGCAGGGGCCACAATTCCAGGCCCCGCAGGTAAAGCCAGGAAGGCTGCTCCTGTCTGCTAATACCTTGGGGGAGGCAGGCAGGTAGGGACACAGAGACCTTCTGGCTGCTGCCCCATGACACAGGAGGAGCTGGGAGCATCCTGGAGGACGCTGCCAGCAAGGGACCCCCAGGGACCCACTATCCTCCAGCCTGCCCAGGAGCCTGCGGCTCCCCCTTGGGCAGTGAGGCCTGTTTCCTTAGGATTTGGAAAGCAGCTTTGGTGTTGGCATTAGTGGGCAGGGCCACAGCCAGTCTGCTCAGCAGCACGCCTGAGGCAGGACACAGATGCCCACAACAGGGAATAGTCTCCCATGGGGGCTGCTTTGTCCTCCATGCTGGATCCGCGGGCGTTCGCATTCCTTAGGTCCCACGCGGGATGTGCCGGGTCTCATCCAGACCTCACTGCAGCCCCAAGTCAGAACCCAGCACCGTGCAGCCCCAGTTTTAAACTGGGACCCAGAGACCTGGCTCTGCTGAGTCCCTGCGGGGTTTGCACCTGCCCTACCGGCGCCTGGGGCACGGCTCGCAGCTGTCTAGGACACCCCACTATCGCCTTGACCTCCTTACTGTAGCGCCCCGGGAAGCCCATCAGATCCCCGCTGTCCTGGTTTTGTTTATCGGGCGTGGGGGGGCGGGTCCTGGCGGTCACGTGGTCGTGTTTATCTCCAAGCGGCGCGCGCTGCCTCCGCCCCTTTCGGTTTGCCTGGTAATCCTGGGCTCGCAGTCCGGTGCGTGAGTGCGTGCTTGCGTGCGCATGCTCGGCCAGGGAGGGGCGGGGCGAGAGCCTCCCGCAGACCCCGCCCATGGCACGCTGGCTCCGCCCTTCAACCAGTCTGGTGTTCCCCGCCTCCGGCTCCTCCAAGGTTGGGAAAACCATCCCTGTCTGTGATGCCACTCTTCGCGAGTCCCCCCTAGGACGTCGGCAAAGCCCTCCGCAAAATGATGGAGACACTCAGGACACACTTCATCTGCGTGTCGTGGAGGGAAGGGCTCCTGGGCCGAGCCTGCACTCCTGCTGTGAAGGCGGATTTTAGGGCAAGGACTCCATCCACTAGGACCCTGGTGATTCCTGAGCGGGGTCGGGCCGGCCGGGGCTGGATGGGGCGCACTGCACATCCCCACCCCGCCTCCGGGAGCTGGGACTGTTTGATACCGTGCAAGATGAACCAGGAAACTTTAAGATCACCATTCCCTTTTTATTTTGGGGAAAGTTACAGAGCGGGAGTGGGGGTGAAGACCAAACTTCTCTGTACTAGTTCACTCTCCAGATGGCTGAGCTAGGAGGAAGCCGGGAGCCAGGAACCTCTTCTGGGTCTCACATGTGGGTTTAGGTGCCCAGGTGTTTAATCCATCCTCCGCTGCTTTCCCAGGTGATTAGCAGTGGAGCAATGGGATGAAGCAGCCCCCTCACAGGATGCCAGGTCACAGGTGGCAGCTTTACCTGCTGCTGCACATGCTGTCCCCTCAATCAAGGTGTGAGGTGAGCTGGTCAACAGGACAGGTCTCCGCCCAGCCTCTGCCACCTGCCGCCCCCCTGAGCACTCACACCTGCCCAGCTCTGGCAAGGACCACAGAGATTTGCGTGTTACACTTATTTGTGTGTAGGTGTGTCGTTTGTTTGTTAGACAAGAGTGCAAGCCACTGTGGCCTGCTGTCCTTCCCCAGGCCCCTGCAGTGGCCAGGCCTGTGCTGGACACGGGAGCTCCATTCAGGTCTCCCATCAGCAGAAAGTGGGAGCCCTGAACCAGGAATTGGACGCCCTGACACGGAATGTGGGCTGTGTGCCTATTCTGTGGACATGTGTGTGCTTTCCAATTGGAGAATCTTCTGTGGTTGTATCTGTTTATTGCACATGTTGCTTTTTTTTTTCTTTTCCAAGTTTGTCTTTAAAACAAAGTGGCATTGTGGTAAGACGGGTAAAGCTGCTACCAGTGACGCCAGCATCCCAGGTGGGTACCTGTTCGTGTGCCAGCTGCTCCACTTCCTGCTAATGTTCCCAGGAAAAGCAGCAGAGGATGGCCCCAGGGTTAGGACCCCCACCATCCAGTTGGGTACCCCAGATGAAGTTCCTGGTTTCCAGCTTTGGCCCCAGGCAGGCAGCCGTGGCTTCCACACAGGCGGGGTGGCGCTCACCTCTTGTTCCTGTCCCCAGGTACAGCACGTGGGAGCCGGAAGAACACATCTTGGACCCCCGCCTCGTTATGGCCTACGAGGAGAAGTAAGGGGCTGCTGTCCGCTGCTGGCTCTGGGCAGGAGGGCACCTGATGGGGCAACCCCGCATGGTCTACAGCTTGGGGAAGCAGTGGTACTGAGACTCCAGGCCCCTGGCCTGTTGCTGGGTGCTGGTGGCCACTTCCTTTGCCCACCCAGGCCTCAGTCTGTCTGCTGTAAAGTGGGCCCCAGTTCTGCTTCATGGAGGTGCCCTGTGCTCAGGGGCCAGGCCAGGGAGGCAGTGGTGGCAAACCAGGGACAGTCTGCCTCCTGTTGCAGCAGTCCAAGCAGGGCAGGTGGCCTTCGGAGCCGGGGCTGAGCCGCCCTGCTACGTGGCCCCTCTAGCTGCTGCCCTGTGGGAGTCCCAGCTTTATCTGGGAATATGATAAAGGCACATCGGTGCCTGGCAGGTGTGGCCCTTCCCACCATGACCACCTCAGGCATTTGAAATAGGTGTCTGGATTCCCTGGGGTAGGCTGATCCCTGCTGGAAATTTGGGGCTGTGGGGCGACCTAAACCAGGAAGCAGAAGTAAGCGTTGCTGGCTTCTGCACCTGCATGCACACACGTGTACGTATGTATGTGCTGCACACATCTTCCTTGGTACTGTTCTGGAGAGCCTGTGGTTGCGTGGCCTGTCAGCGGTGTGTGATACATGTTCATGGCCCCTGGTAGAGGGATGGGGTCCAGCCTGCAGGTTTGCTGAGTAAATGCCGCAGGCAGCGGGGACATCCAGGTTGATCCAGCTCCCAGCTGGGGCAGGCTGGACAGAGTGGTGCTTACAAAAGGCCTTACCACACTCCTCTACCGCCCTGGGTTGCCCTGGCCTTGCTCCTCCAGAGCAAGCCTCGCGTCAGGTGTTTGCAACATCAGAGCAAATGCTGCGGCCACATGGGGGACTGTTCCCCCAGCACACAGGGCAGAGCCTCTGAGCTCCCACATCACTCCTAGCAGCCCTGAGTCCCGCCTCACCTGCAGACCAGCACCCTTCCTGCTGGCCAGATGTGAAGTCCGGGCCCCCCAGCATGACAAGTGGGGAAGTTTGGGGCAATGGGCCAGGGCAGTGGGGTGAAGCAGATGCTGGGCCATCACCTGGGGAGTCACCAGTATTTCCTTTTCTTTTGCCACCTGCCGCTCACCCCAGGGAGGAGAGAGACCGAGCATCAGGGTATAGGAAGAGAGGTCCGAAACCCAAGCGACTCCTGCTGCAGGTAAACCGACCAGTGCTATAGTGCTTCCGTCCTCTCTCCTGGCTTCAGCCCCTCCCTGGATCCTGCAGGCAGGCGAATGCTGGGGAGGGGGTTGGGCAAGGCCCAGACGGGGAGGACATGTGACTAATGGAAGCCTAAGATGTTTTGAAAGCTTAGAGAGTGTGAACAGGCCTTCTGGTGCTCAGCGTCTCAGGCATAAATTGGTAACCTTTGGGAGCCCTAGAACCATAAGGAATGAGGGACTATGGGAGACCCATAGAACCCTGGAGCTGCAGGCATGGAATAGTGGGCTAGAGACCAGATGGCGCCTCTCCCAGGGCTGCCGGTGGGTCCTTGCGTCTCAGCCGTGGCTGGGGCGCTGCGCTGACGGCAAGGGTTTCAGTGGACAGCAGGTGAGACTGCAGCTACGGGCATCCTGGGATTCAGGACAAGTCTCTGGAGTGCTCGGTGCAGTGGGGGTGTCTGAAGCCACACAGTCTGTCCCCATGCGATGTGGCCCTCCTGGTCCTGGAGCATCTGGGGTCTCCATCCGCACGGCAGCCAGTCTGCCTGGCCTGCCTCCCCAAGCTCCTTTTGGGCCCTTGTGGTCGTCGTAGTTCTCAGGGACCGAGAGCCGATAGGAGGGGTGGGCTTTGGGGAAGTGGGGCAGGAAGAGCCTCCAGCCTTTGAGGGACTGTCCTATCCCCCGGGAGCTCTGCCCGTGATGCTGCCGCTATGGGAGCACTTGTCCCCCGTCACAGGTGCAGCAGGAGTTTTTCCTGGGATGATCCGGGGCTCCCAGCACCGTATTCCTGCTCTCCTGGGTTACAGGGCTGCATCCCAACAGGGTTCAAGGGGTACACCAGGAAGGCCTGGGCCCCCCAGGGCCCCACCCAGAGCTGCTGTCCCCACGGTGGCTTTTGTAACACTTGCCCCTTTTCCAAAAGCACATCCACACTTTTTCCGTCTGCCTCTTAAGTGCTCCTCCAGTGTGCAGCAAAGGAATCAGCCATACGGTCCCCATCCCAGGGGAGGGGCAGGGGCCTGAGGGCTTGGAGAGCAGGTGCAGGGGGATTGGAGGCAGGGCTGACCGCCGTACCCTGGCTTGCCCCTCCTCCCCCGCAGCGGCTATACAGCATGGACCTGCTGCGGAGCTCCCACAAGGCCAAGGGCAAGGAGAAGCTTTGCTTCTCCCTGACACGCCCTCTCGGCAGTGGGAGCCCCGAGGGGGTGGTCAAGGCGGGGGCGGCCGAGCTGGTGGACAAGGGCCCATGGGTGCCCACCCTGCCCTTCCCGCTCCGCAAGCCTCGCAAGGCCCACAAGTACCTGCGGCTCTCACGCAAGAAGTTCCCGCCCCGCGGGCCCAGCCTGGAGAGCCACAGCCATGGACGGGAGCTCTTCCTGCAGGAGTCGGCAGCCCCAGACGCCCTGCAGGCGGCCGGCGAGTGGGAGCCCATGGAGCAGCCCCCTGAGGAGGAGGGTGAGTCGGCCTGTCGGAGCATGGCGGGGAGGGGATGAGGGAGGGGTGCAGGGCCATGGGGACTGGTGGGGCTGACGGTCAGGGCCTGCCGGGACAGTCGCTGGGGTGTCCCTGGGCTGGCTGGAGAGGCGGAGGGACGGAGCCGGGTTGAGGTCCGGCCCCGTGTCGACCCTGTGCCCGCCCACCTGCCTGCCTTACTCGCCCTGGCCTGTGTCTCTTTGTCCCACGGCTGCAGCAGACACAGATGCGGCCGATGGGCCCCCTCCCTGGACACCCACGCTCCCCCCGAGTGAGGTGACTGTGACCGACATCACGGCCAACTCCATCACCGTCACCTTCCGCGAGGCCCAGGCGGCCGAGGGCTTCTTCCGAGATCGCCATGAGAAGTTCTGAGTCACTGCCGGGCGTCTACTCTTCAACTGTTTTCTTTCTCGGGGGCTTGTGGTGGGGACTCGCACAGACAGGGAACGGTTCGGGGAGGGGTAATTATTTTATTTAAAAAAAAAGACAAACAGAAGAAGGGGGCGTTGCCGCCACCCTGCCTTTCTCTGTGAGGGACTCTAGGGCTGAGCTTCTGGCCAGGGCTCTGAATCCAGGGAAGGCAGGAGGGGCCACCGGTCCTGCTGAAAGGCGGAGGAGCCGGAGGAGCCGGCAGGACCAGAGCCCCCCGCTTCTCCCATCTCCCCTTTCCCCCAGCTTGGGTGGATTCCCAACTTGACACTCCCAAGCTGTATGGAGATGTGGAGGCCACTTTGACCCCAGGGAGGAGGGCGGGAGGAAGGGCTGCTGGCTGAGCCCCTCTGCTGAGTGTGTGCCCTCCCCTCTGCGCCTGGCCTGTGTGCACACTGGCACACGCAGCCCGCTGCACGCATGTGCGCGTGCTGCCCTCCATGAATGTGTCCGCATGGGCCTTGCAAACCTCCCTGAGTAACACGGACTAGGTGAACGTGACGCCAGTTCACAGCACAAAGACCCTTGCCACGACTTGGCCTTCCCTGCCTTGCACGCACACCCCTGATAGCACGTTTGGGCCTGGGGTCACTTGCAGCTGTCAGCAGAGGGCGGGGCTCTGGCTGCAGGAGTGCCAGCTTTGCTGGGCGCCCCCCACCCCAGGCAGCAGGAGCAGCCGCCCCGCCTCCCCTGCCCTTCCCGCCCTTGGAGCCTCTTGTCCTCTCTGACTCAGGTGACTTTGCAGCCCTTACAGCTCGCCGTGTTTTCTGCTCTGCCCTCCCTGTGCCTCTGCCAGCCCAGATGTGGTGTGGGCAGTCAGGGAGGGAGGGAGTGTCCCCCCACTTCTCAGGGCAGACTTGACTCCTGAACCCCTTCCTTCTGCACTCCGTCCCCTCCCTGTCCCAGCTGTGGGCTCTGGTGGCTGGTGGGTCAGCCTGCACACCAGCCCCACATCCTGGTCAGGGCTGCATCTGCCCCGTGGGGGCTCTCGTTTCCTAGTGGGGTGTGCATAGGTGCCGGGCTGGGAGCTGGGAGCCAGGGAGTGACTACTCACATGGAGAGCGTGAAGGAGGCCTCCTACCTTCCCTAGTGCAGCCCAGCCCTGCTGTGGCCCCAGGAAGGCCCTAGGTGTCTGTGAGCAGGGGTGGTACTTCTGCCCCAGGCCTGGCCTCCCCACTTCCCAAACCAAAGACGTCTGCACCCCGCTTCCCATGATGCTCTCCTTTCCTGGTCCCTCGGAGTCTAGGTCAATTCTGTGCTTCCACTGGGGGTGGGTCCCCACGGGGGTGCCCTCATTCACCCCCGGTCCAGGACATGGAGTCCAGAAGAATGTGTTGGAGGGCAGCAGGAATCGCTACCAAACCAAGCTGTAGGCTGCTAGGGGGATCTCCTGGACAGGGGGTCCCAGCAGGGCTGGAAGAGGCAGTGTCCAGCTGGCCCTGTTGCCTTGTGGCTCTGGGATGTGGCAGCAGCTCGCCTGCCGTGCAGGGTGGCTCCATGGCTGCAGGCCAGAGGCTGCATTCTGCAGGAGCAGCAGCACCTCGCCTTTGTGGAAGCCTGTGACCCTGGGGAGGCTGGGTTCCTTGTGGGCAGCCAGGAGCCAGGTGACCTCTGCAAGGGACAGGTGTGGCCATGCAGGCCTTCTCCCAGCCCCTCCACCACAGCCCTCCAGATGGCCAGTACTCTTGGGGAGGGGGTCTTAGGAAGCGTGTAGCCCCCTCCCCTCTCCATTGTTTCCCCAGCCCACCCCGACCTGAATGTAGAGACCCCTGGGTAATTCCCTCTTGCTGTGGGGCTGGGAACTGGGGCTTCCTGCTTGGCGCCCGCCGTTGGGAGGGTCCCCGCTGCCAATGTCTCCCTCCTGGCTCCATGGGGCTGTAGGAGCACCTCCTTTGCACAGAATGAGCTCAGAGCTTCGTTCAGACTCAGTGAATGTATGGGGGAGGGGTGGGGCGCGAGTGGGCCCCGTGGCAGAGCGGTCGCACCATGCGCTTCTATTTTTGTACTGATGTTGGTAAGAGACTGTATAGCATCTATTTATTTAGATGATTTATCTGGTAAATGAGGCAAAAGTTAAACACACATTAAAGGTGATTTTAAAAAACTCTTGGGTTTTGGATCGCATTGCTTCCCTGGGTGGCACCCCTGTGTTCCAGAGCTAAACCACAGCACTGGAGCCTGGCTCTTAGGGCCCGGCTCTAGCAGTCACTGCCTGTGATCTTGGACGTTGAGGAGGGCCTCCCGGGCACCTGGCCCACTGGGAAAACCCCTAGGGGTGTGCAGACCCCTGTCCTCACCTCAAGGGGGCCCAGGTCGCCAATGCCGCCTCCCCCGGCTATCCCTCTGCACGCTGTCCTGCCCACTGCACCCCTGCTGTGTGGTCTCAGCATCTCCCTCTGCTCCAGGACAGGAAAGACCACTCAGGTGATAGGAGCTGGGCCCCTTGCCCACCCTGTGGGCCTGGAGGTCGCATCACCTTTTGGCTGCCCTGGCTAGAGTTAGCAGTCATTCGCTGAAGGTCTCCAGGGGCATCAGCAACCCAGGCGGGGGACCAGGGACACAGTTGGAGCTTCTGGAACCCAGGACGGGTGGAAGAGCCCCAGGAGCACAGCTTGTGGGGCTGCTGGTGTGGGAGTGGAGCTGACACAGCCACCCCAGGCCTGGGGCATGGAAGCAGAATGGTGGCGACCACAGTTGTGAACTCTACAGATGGAAATGCGCAGGCGGTTGTATCATCACGGTCATTGTCAGGACAGAGGTCAAGACGATGCCTGGGGGACCAGTGGTCTGTGACGCTGACATCCCTTGTCCAAGCTAACCAGCTTCCCATCCAGCTCCCTGCTGATGTTCCTGGGGAAGCAGCAGAGGGTGGCTCAAGTGCTTGGGCCTTGCACCCACATGGGAGGCCTGGATGCAGTCCCGGGCCCTCTGGCTTGGCCCACCCCTGACCATTGCATCCATTTGATTTCCCTATCTTTCTCTGTGACTCTGCCTTTTAAATAACAAATACATCTAAAAATAAGTAAATAGGGGCCAGCACAGTGACTCAACAACCTGGATGCTGGTTCTAGTCCAGGCTGTTTCACTTCTGATCCAACTCCTTGCTGGTGACCCAGAAGGCAGTCAAGTATAGCCACAGGGGGACCCAGAAAAAGCTTCCGACTCCTGGCTTCAGTTCAGCTCAGCTCTGGCCGTTGTGACCATTTGGAGCATGAACCAGCAGATGAACGATTTCTGTCATGTGCACATTTAGCTTTTAAATACATTAATTTTAAAAAGTAAGTAAAACGAGTCCCTTGGCCTGTGTTAGCAGTAGAGTCTAGGTAAACTGGGCCTTTTGCAGGCCTTTGTGGAGTGGTGATGGCCTAGGTGCGGTGGGCAGGGCAGGCGAGCCCACACCCTGAGCAGGAGTGAATGGGTGCATTTGACTCACCGGGTGCCCGGGATGGAAAGGAGTCCGGCATCATGAGTTTGCCACAGCGTTTCTAAGACTGGTGGTGGAGCTTGGGGTGGGGCTCTTACCCTCAGTGTCTGCCTTGGACAGGCCGTGCATCCTTTAGCCACAGTGCTGGCCTGCAGACCCGCCTTGAGAGAGGGGACATCTGTGCTTTGGGGCTCTGTGTGTTCTGTGGTGAGCTCTCAGTGCAGGCCCAGCTAGCTCGCACCTACTGTCGAGGGATGGGAAGGGGAGCCCACACTCCTGCCTTAATCCCAAGAGAGCCAGCCCTGCCCTGGGTGGGGTGTTCCCTGGGACAGCCTGCCCCTGGGAGGGGACCTGACAGGTGCACCCTCTGGCCTCCTCACACAGCTTTCCATACACCACCTGCAGATGGTCCCGAGGTTTATGGCACATCTGTGACTGGCACCTGCAGAGGCAGGCCATCCCCAGCCACCCCCTGCTGGAGCTGCAGTGACTGCTGGGGCCACACCCCCCAGAGGGTGTGAACATGTTGGGGAAGGACATGTAAGGTCTCCAGCAGGCCTGAAGGAAGGGCAGGGACAGAAGGTAGCCTTGGTGTTCACTGTGGCCAGGGTGGGCCAGTGGCAGGCTCCACCCCCAACCAGGGGCCCTCCTGGTTTGACTCTCTTCCTGGGACCAAAGGAGGGCACAGCCAGCTTGCTCAAGGGGATGCCAGGGGAACCAAACCTGCCATTGTCCTTCCTGTTTCCAGGTGGCACAAGCGCCACCATCTAGGCTTGAGCCATTGCCCTTCCTGTCCCTTGCTGCTGGCAGTGGTCCTGCGGGCTGTGCCCTGCTTCCTCTGCAGGGGAGCCCCAGCTGGCATCCCATGGGACCCTAGCCATGTTGACATCTGAGGTGAGGGTGATGGGCATGAGCCCAGCCACCAGCAGCGTCAGGGAGGCGGGTGCTGTGGTGGCCTCACCTTCAGAATGCAAGGAGTCTGTGGATGGACTCTGCAGGCTACTTGAACCAGACCCCACTACAGGGCAGCGTAGGGTCAGAGATGAACTTTCTCACGGCTCTGGAGTCTGGCTGCCCATGCCCAAGGTGTGCAGGGGTGGCCTCGTCACTGAGCACTCACCTGCAGGAGAGAGGAACGTTGGGGTCTCTTCCTCTCTTCCCATTTGGACTCCACGCAGACTCGCCCACTCCACCTCAAGTCTCCTACACTGGATTCAGGCATTGGTCCCTGGTCTCTGCTGTAGAGGACACAAACACAAACCTTTAGTCTGAAACATGGGGTTCAGGTGGCAAGGCCCCCAACAACTGTTCTGAATCTCAGGTGAGAAAAACACGGTGGATGTCTATTTTTAAAAAATGTTTCTGGGCCCAGCACAGTAGCTAGTGGCTCAAGTCCTCGCCTTGCACGCATGGGGCTTCCCTATGGGCACCGCTTCGAAACCTGGCTGCTCCACTTCCAGCTCCTTGATTGTGGCCTGGGAAAGCAGGGGATAGCCCAAAGCCTTGGCATCCTGCACCTGCATGGGAGACCTGGAAGAAGTTCCTGGTTCCTGGCTTTGGATTGGCACAGCTCCGGCCATTGTGGCCACTTGGGGAGTAAACCAGCTGATGAAAGATCTTCCTCTCTGTCTCTCCTTCACTCTGTAAATCTGACTTTCCAATAAAAATAAATGAGTTTAAAAAATGTCTCCTTAAAATGTTCCAGCATTAACAGGTAAAAGCAGCAATAGCAAGGCCCACCTCGATAATCCTCACTGTTATTTACTCCCGTTGGATGCAGACGTGGGTACTGGTGTTGTGGCTCAGCCAGTTAAACTACTGCTTGGACACTTTGATTCCATATGGCACCATTTCAAGTCTAGGCTGCTTGACTTCTAATCCAGCTCCCTGCTAATACCCTTGGGAAAAGCGGCAGAGAATGGCTTGGGTCTCTGTGCCCACTTAGGAGGCCCAGCTGGAGTTTTACGCTCCTGGCTTTACCTCTGGCCTAAGCATGATCATTCCAGCCATTAGGAGAGAGAATCAACAGATGCAAGATCTCTTTTTCTCTGACTTTCCCTCTGGGTCTGCCTTTCATATAAACAAGTATATTTCTAAAAAACATTTAAAAATGGGAGTTGACATTTAGCCCAGCAGTTAAGAGGTCCATTTCCCACCCTGAAGTTCCATCCCTGCTTCTGGCGGCTGCCTCCAAGTTTTGGTTAATGTGACCCTGGGAGGTAGCAGGTGGTGACTCAAGTCCTTGGGTCCCTGCCACGCCTACAGGAGACCTGGATGGAGTTCCTGGTTCCTGGATTCTCTCTTTTTTATATATTCTTTTTTTAATTGTATGAATTTATTTTTGGTAATTTAAAAATATTTGGTTAGGGCTCAGAGGGTCAAAGGCTAGAGAAAAGTGGGTAAGACCATTGTTTTTACATTCTCTTTTCCTTCCTGTATCTTGGGGCGTGGAGAGATAAAGGGAGAAGCCACACCCAGCCTCCCAACCATCCCAGGGCATACTCTGAGGGTCCTGCTCGAGTGGTATTGCTAGTCCAACAGTTCTGTGTTGCTACCAACCTTGCCACTCCAATCACGATGAAATCTCTCCAGACTACACTGGCTGACATAGTCCACTTGAGAATCTCCATTTGTCCAGGTATTCACTGCCAACGCTTGACTGGGGTAGTTGACCAATTTGTTCTGTCCTCCATCCTCTGTTGTGGTACCAGGTGTCCTCTGCAGGCTGCAGCGTACCGCCATCCCTCCCATGTGCGTCTGGTTATGCTGTCCATTGCTCCATCTAAGCCACTGAGGAGGCCCAGCTCTGACACATGCTGTCCACAGTCAGACCATGGAACCTGCAATTCTCTTCATGGTTGGAGTTCTGAGTCCAGTGGTCCAATTGGGGGGATTCCCAAAGAAGCTTCATCTGGCGTGATCCAACCTGATTCTTGTATGTACTTGCCAATACAGGGTCCGGCACAATTTGTCGCCCAAATCGGCCTATGATACCCTGTTAGTTGCAATTGCTGGGTCAGTTCTGTCTCCAGGCCTGTCTTCTACTCAAACTAATGGGTGTTAGAGCCCAACCTGATCCTGCCCACCACACACTCGGCTCTCTTGCAAGCCAGAGGAAGCTGCAGCCTAGTTGGAGTGACCTGCAATAACCCCCGCCAGGCCTGCCTCCTGCCCTGGTTCCTGTGCTTGCCAATATGTACAGCAGACTGGTCCCGTCTGTCCCACATCCCATTCAGCTCTCATACATGTCAATGGGCATTGAAGCCTAGTTCAACCCACATACATATGCTGTGGATACCACTCTCTGTTCTCATACTCACCAGTCAGAGCGGCAACCCAAGCGGGAGGTGCCCACTGTTTCTCTAATGGACCTACTCACACTCCCAGATCTTGCACTCTGCAGGTGGTTGGGCAGTTTAGCTTGACAGAGTTTGCTCCTGTGGCAGCATCTGCTAGCTGATGCTTCGGCAAAGCACACCCACTCTGGCTTATGCATGTACCAGTAGGTACAGTCCACCCAGCCCGGCTTTCCCCCATCCAGCTTACATGAAGGCCAACAGGTATTGTAGCCCTGCCTGGCCTGGTCTACCCCTAGTCCCAGCTCTCATGCTCACCAGTGGAAATAGTGGCCCAGCACGGGAGCTTCCTCCTGAGAAGGAAGGGCTCACGTCTCCCCTGTGAGCGAGGAGAAGGGGTGGGAAGGCACAGAGAACAGGACTCTGCAGCCTCTCCCAGCATCCTGGAGATTCCTGCTGTCCTTGAAAATACACCTGCGAGGTCGTCCCTTCTCTGGCGCTGCAGGTTTAGGTTTGCGCTCAGTCCCAGCTTTTAGGGGCCGTCGGTGGGAGTTGGAGCCGGTGTGCTTTAACTCAGGGGCCCAATGTTGCTCTCCCATCCAGGGACTTCCTGGGTGCAGCGAGACTGTGGGAGACCAGAGGGGGTTCAGGTCGGCAGCCCCGGGCCGTGCACCTGCCATCCCCACCACTAGAGGGCGCTTGTGCGGGTCACTTTCTCCGTCCAGGACTTTAGCTGCTAGGCCACGCTGCCGGGCCATGCATGCATTATTTTTTTTTTAAGAGTGAACTGAAGTCCTCGCCTTGAACGCCCCGGGATCCCATATGGGCGCCGATTCTAATCCCGGCTGCTCCACTTCCCATCCAGCTCCCTGCTTGTGGACTGGGAAAGCAGTCGAGGATGGCCCAAAGCCTTGGGACCCTGCACCCGCGTGGGAGACCTGGAGGAGGTTCCAGGTTCCCGGCTCACTTGCGGAGTGAATCATTGGACGGAAGATCTTCCTCTCTGTCTCTCCTCATCTCTGTATATCTGGCTGTAATAAAATGAATACATCTTTAAAAAAAAAAAAAAAGAGTGAACTAAGGCACAATGAAATGCTTTGAAGAGTCGACTGGAGTTAGAAGTACTCCATGAATTGGGAAACAGCACACTGAAGGAGGCGTTGTGCTCAGTGCAGAGCAGTCAACCGATGGCTGCGCTGAAAGCTGAAGGAAAATGCAGGGACCACGGCATTGGGGTGTGTGGAACCAGTCGCCCAAGCCCCTGTCAGTCCTGTGTGTGATTGGCTGAGGTTAGGCTTTGTTTCACTCTGACAGAAACCTTTCCCAGAAATGACCTCAGGGCAGTTTCACTTTGATCTGTTGTTGATGTTCAGGACCTTCTTCTGCAGGAGCACCAACCTTGACTGAGCCTCTTGGGCGCTTGCCTGGGCGGTGCTGGGGCACCTTCATCTCGCTTCCCTACAACCAGGAAGCCTAAACTTCCACTTCTTTTTTTTCTTTTTAAGATTGATTTTATTTGAAAGTCATTGCTGCTATTGTTGTTACTATCAGTCACGTTTAGTGTTACTGTTAATATTATTGTGGCTTAATTCACTGTTACTGTTATTAGGGTCCAAAATCGTCCCACGTTGGATAGCAAAGAACCAGACGTGGGTGCCGTCAGCAAGCAGAGTTTATTGAGCTGGCTGGCCAGGGTGGAGCTCCTCACACGGACACGCAGGACCGGTGGATGAAGCAAGACCCTGAGCCAGGGACAAGCCAGGTTCTTATAGGCCAGTTTGGCCTTTACAGCAAAGCCCGTGCCCGCGAAAAACACTCCAATCATTTTAAAGAAAATACAAAATACTCCAATCAAATACAGGCAAGACTAAAGGCCTGCGAAATGCCTCAAGCCCCTATTCATCATGACAAGACAAAAACCACTCTAAGCTGAGAGGTTACAGATGCAAACCAATAGGTAACATATCTGTGAAACACAGGACATGGGGCTATTCACTCTTTTTTTTAAAAAAAAAAAAGATTTATCTTTATTACAAAGTCAGATATACTGAGAGGAAGAGAGACAGAGAGGAAGTGGAGCTGCCGGGATTAGAACCAGCGGCCATATGGGACCAAGGCGAGGACCTTAGCCACTAGGCCACACTGCCAAGCCCAGGGCTATTCACTCTCACCCTTATCAGGGCCACTGACCCTTACAGCCTGAGCCTGGGTTTGGGGGACAAGGGGCTACTTGCTCTTACTCTTATCAGGGCCTGCAGGGACCCACTGACCCTTACAGCCTGAGCCTGGGTGTGGGGCAAAAGTTATTTGTAAAACTTTTCCTTTTTACTTTAAATTCAAGCTGCTTCTGACTTATTCAAACCACCTCCAGCATTCAGGCCTTCCAACATTTTGGTTAAAAGGCTTAAATACTAGAAGTAGTTCGAACAAGCCCTTTAACATTTTGGTTGTCTCTAACACTGTCATTGTGGTTGGTTTTATCGTTAAAACTGTTGTTGCTGTGCGTATTATTATTTTCATGGTGACACAGAAAGCATTTCTAAGCCTGTGGAATCCCCTGACTTGACTTTCTGCCTCGTTCCACCTGCGCAGTCTCGCGCGTCCGGCTGGCCCCTGACACCACACACAGCTGCTCGGTCAGTGAACAGACGGAAGGGCTTCCTGCACGCTCCCTTTCCTTGCTGCTTCCATCTTCGCTTCCTGGCGGGCTCCTCTCATCTTGTGCTTCACGCAGCTTCACTGATAGTTCTGGAGGTGATCTTGGTGGACAGCCGCCCAGCTCTCCTTCTTTTCCCACAGAATTGAGGATGAACATATGTCCTTACGCTCAACGCTGCTGAGCTTTTGTCCTTTTTTTTAAAAAGCGTATTCCTTTTATTTAAAAAAGGATTTATTTATTTTTATTGGAAAGGAAGATATACACAGAGAAAGAGATACAGAGAGAAAGATCTTCTGTCTGCTCTTTCACTCCCCAAGTGGCCCTAATGGCCAGAGCTGAGTTGATCTGAAGCCAGGAGACTGGAGCTTCTTCTGGGTCTCCTATGTGGTTGCAGGGTCCCAAGGCTTTGGAACCATCCCCTTCTGCTTTCCCAGGCCACAAGTAGGGCGCCAGATGGAAAGTGGAGCTGCCAGGACATGAACCAGTGCCCACAAGGAATGCCGCCGGGTCATGCAAAGCAAGGATTTAGCCACTAGGCTAACGTGCCAGGCCCTTGTCCTTTATAAGAATAAAGTGGCATTATACATCATGTGGCTTCTCCTCCCACTTGGCAGTGTCGTGGGACATTCTGGCCCCTTGCCCGAAAGCTGTGGTGGATGTAAATGCACAGCCGTGCCCTGGTGGATTCCCCTAGCTTCCAGCTCATTTCTCTTGCAAATGACACGAGGACGGTTCCCGGTAGACAGGGTCTTAATACGGGTGCTTTGTGTGTGTGACACGAGCAGGGTCACTCTGGGATTTTCATTTTTATTTTTTCAAGGTTTATTTGTTTATTGGAAAGGCAGAGTTACAGAGCTAAACAGGGAGATAGAGGCGTTCTGTTCACTCCCCAGATGGCCCCAATGCCCAAGGCTGGGTTCATCCGAAGCCAGGGGTTTCCTCCACATCTCCCACATGGGTACAGGGGTCAAGCAGTGGGCTATCCTCTGCTCCTTCCCAGGTGCATTAGCAGGGAGCTGGATCGGAAGTGCAGCGGCCAGGACTTGAACCGGGGACCATGGGGCATGCTGATGCTTTCAGGCAGCAGCTTTACCCTCAATGCCGAAGCACCCGTCCTAATTCTCTTTTTAATTACGTAGTAGCAATTTCTGACTCCTTTCCAAACAAATAAACCAGACAAAAGCCCGTAGCAGTTTGCATTTTTACTGGAAATGTGGGCATCCTCTGCCCAGCACACTTGTTTGTGGTACTGACAGACAAATGCTAGCCAGGTGGATGGGCCAGGGGACGCCGACGCCCTGGCCGTGTACGGAGTGTGTCTCTGTGCTTTTGTATCAGATCTGGTGACAAGCGCTCTGGGCATCCTGGGGGAAGGATCCAGTTGCTTTCTGTGGTCTCTGTTGCATCTCTATTGAAACTTTCAGCCTTTCTGTCTGTCCCGGACCAATCACAGACACTCCTCTCCATCACAGCCTTTAGACTCCCACAGAGGTCCAAGGGGAGCTCTCCCGCAGACGCCTTCCCGGACGTGCCGGCACTTCGCCTTTGGTTTTGGCTCTCATTGCTTTGCTTTCTTTCAGTAAATCACTTCTACTTTCCACAGTCCCTCATTGGGTGTGTGCGGGAAGCCATGCAGTTGGGTCGGATGGCATGGGTGTGTGATAAGCACCTCTCCTCGGTTAGCAGCGCTGTGAGGAGTTTCTGGCTGCGTGGCAGGGCCTGGCAGAATGTCTCTGGTCACCTCATTGCTGCCTCACTCCATTGTATGGACACTCAGTCACCTCTCTGGTGTTTCATAGAATTCTCCTGGGGGGGTGGTGGTGGTGTTTTTCTGCTAATGTGAGATGATTCCTGTAACTAGTATAACACCCCAAACTGATCAATCATGTTATGGTACAAGCGTCTTTAGCGACGTAAGGCAATAGTACAATTGAGCCCACAATGTCTCAAACATCCTAAATTGTGCCCACCTTTGTCCTGCAGATTGCCCTAATACAAGTAATGTTTTCCTTAAGAAACGGCTTGATAATATATTGGAACAGATGGCAATCATGGAGGTACAAAGAGTTTGTTTATCGCGAGCCCCGAACTGTTACAACACATGAAATGACGCATTTTGGTTTCTCACCATGGAAAGCGGAAAGTATATGGGGCATCTTCTAAAGGGAGACAAATGTGAACTCCCCCCCCCCACAATGGCTTAAAATTTCTACCCTATATTGGCATTTACTTTTAGGGAAAGAAAATAGTTTATAAAAACTTCTACCTTATATTGGCACTCATACTTAGGGAAAGAAAACAGTTTATAAAGATGAAAGGAAGTTTCTTGTGAAGGCCCTCTGTTTGTAGAATGGCTGAGCTGCCCTGATCCCCTTCACTGCCCTTTAACAAAAGAACAAAAACAATTAAATCAGCACTAGGTGAAGGTGATGGTAATTCATGCATAATTGATTATAAGATTTAATAATCTATGTTATATGCTTTTATAAATCCCTTTCACTTATTATATTTTCTTTTACTTCTGTACTCTTGATATTTTAAGCAATTTAAGTTAGTTTATGTTTAGTGAAAACTGCCAACCACGGAATTCCTAGTTCAGCCAGGTCACTGCAGGTTTGAATAAGTAACATCTTGCTGAAAACATTTCCTGTGAAGTAAAATAATAATAATGCTTTTTTAGGATTGATTTTGTAATCATTCTTTTATAATGAAGTAAAAATGAAACAATTGGATGTTGTGCAAAAGCTTGTGATGATTTGTGTATAAATAAAGAAGGCAACTTTTCTGAGTTGTCCATTGTGAGCATCATGCCATAGTGGTCCATGTCTCCCCTTTCTCTTCTTATCGTCCCGCCCCACACATCCTTTGCAAGCTCTCGAGTCAGCCGGAGCTGGTCTCCGTTAGGCATGTTCCTCATTCTTCATGGACCCAAGACACAGAACTGGTGGGGAAAAAAGAATTGTAATAACTACAGATTCCTGCAATGTCCCATCATTGGCTTGTTTTGCTAGTCTGTTAGGTGTCAGGGGAGCCTCACTGTAACTTGTATTTCTCTGTCTACTGTTCTTGGCCAGCTGCATTGGCTAAAACTATTTTCCTTACATTTTTGTCTTACTTAAAAGAGTTTACTGATTTAAACTTTTAATGTAGCCTTAATTTTATTCTAAGAAGATGATTTTTTTGTACTGAACCTTTTGAAAACACACTTATTAATTTTAGAGGCAAAGTGACAATAGAAACAGAGGCAGAGAGAACTTCCATTTGCTGGTTCACTCTCCAAGTGGCCGTGATGACTAGACCTATGCCAGACCAAAGCCAGGAACTTCTTCCCAGTCTCCCACGCGGGGGCAGGGCCCAAGCACTTGGGCCGTCCTCTGCTGCTTTCCCAGGTATGTCAGCAGGAAGCTGGACCAGAAGTGGAGCAGCTGGACCAGAAGTGGAGCAGCTGGACCAGAAGTGGGGCCTACATGGGATGAGGACACAGCCAATAGCGGCTTAACCTGATTTTCTGGATCCTCAGGCTACTTCCTGTTGCTGAACTGTACAGGTTCTTCATCTGTCCTACATAGTCATTCCTGATAAACAGAGGACTTGCAATTATTGCTTCCCACTCCATTCACTCTTAATTGTTTCTTTGTGCCGCACAGGCATCTTTAAGCCTGGTAGAGTTAAAGTGACTAGTTTTACTTGCATGGCCTGTGTATTTGGTGTCTTACAGAAAGATTATTGCCAAATCTCGTGTCACTTTCCTCAAAAAGTTTTATAGCTTTGGGTTTTTGATTGCCTGGATTCATTTTCTTGTGAGGCTCTAACCTCACCGCCTTGCAAGTGGACATCCAGCTTTTCCCAACACTGTTGGAGAGACTTTTTCATTGTGGGACCTCTGCACCCTTTCTGAAGATCATTTGACCACGATGCGATCACATATTTCTAGTATCTCTACTCTGTTGCATTGGCTTACAAGTCTGCCTTTGTGACTGCTCTGCGCTGTTTTGATTATGGTAGCTTTGTTGTATGTTTGGCGACCAGGATGTTGGAAGCGTCCACCTTTGTTCTTCTTTATCTTATCATTAAAAGATTTTACCTGACAGATAATGCCTACACACACACACAGAGAGGGACAGATGGGAGAGACCTCCCACTCCTGGTTTGTACCCCCAAAAGCCCAGAAACCAGGAGCTCCACTCAGGTCTTAGGCACCTGAGCCATCAGATGCTGCTTTCCAGGGTGTGGGAAAGCAGCAAAGGGTGGTGGGCCAGGCCTTTGGGCCCCTGCACCAGGTGGGAGACCTGGAAAAAGCTCCTGGCTTGAGGTTGGCTCAGCTCCTGCCATTGTGGCCCTTTGGAGTACAAACCAACAGATGGAAGACCTTCCTTTGTCTCTCCTTCTCTCTGTAACGCTGATTTTCAAACAAAAATAAAACAAATTTTAACTTTATTCATTGACTTTCATTTATTTATTTATTCTTAAAATTTTTAAAGATTTTAATTATTTTTATTACAAAGTTAGATATACAGAGAGGAGGAGAGACAGAGAGGAAGATCTTCCGTCCAATGATTCACTACCCAAGTGAGCGCAACAGCCGGTACTGCGCCTATCCGAAGCCAGGAGCCTCTTCCAGGTCTCCCACGTGGGTGCAGGGTCCCAAAGCATTGGGCTATCCTCGATTGTTTTCCCAGGCCACAAGCAGGGAGCTGGATGGGAAGTGGAGCTGCCAGGATTAGAACCGGCGCCCATATGGGATCCCGGGGCATTCAAGGCGAGGACTTTAGCCACTAGGCCACGCTGCCGGGCCCTTACTTTCATTATTTGAAAGACTGACTAACAGAGAGAGATTTCTATCCAGTGGTTCACTCCCAGAATGGCCAAGCCTGGACCAGACAAAAGCAGGAGCTGGGGACTCCATGTGGGTCTCCCACGTGAGTGCAGAGGCCTGGCACCTGGACCACTGCTGCTTTTCCACACACGTCAGCAGGGAGCTGCATGGGGAGCGGAGCAGCAACCAGGACTGCAACTGCACTCACGTGGGAGCTCAGCCTGGCTTTTGTTCTTGCAGAGCACCTCCGCTCAGTGAAGTTCTGCTCTATGTCTTCATATCCATTTTAGACAGCAAGACGGAACCAGGGACACACATGTCACAAAATAGGTCCCAGGCTCAACAGGTTATTTTCTTGTCCATTGTTTTCTTATTTTTTATTATTACTGTGTTATTACTGTCTATCTACCTATATAGATAGGTAGATAAAGATATATAGATAGATGAGGTAAATACATGATTATTAGAAAATAGCATAGGTTTTTCAGAGTTTGAAATCATCTCTATGTTTCTCAGTGATAAAGTTCTGAAGCCACTTTGAAAACTTTTTTAAAAAAGATTTATTTATTGTTATTGGAAAGCCGGATATACAGAGAGGAGGAGATACAGAGAGGAAGATCTTCCATCCACTGATTCACTCCCCAAGTGACTGCAACAGCCAGACCCGAACTGATCTGAAGCCAGGAGCCAGGAGCCTCTTCCGGGTCTCCTATGCGGGCGCAGGGTCCCAAGGCTTTGGGCTGTCCTTGACGGTTTTCCCAGGCCACAAGCAGGGAGCTGGAATGGGAAGTGGGGCCACCGGAACACGAACTGACGCCCATATGGGATCACGGAGCATGCAAGGTGAGGACTTTAGCCACTAGGCTACCGCGCTGGGCCCCTGAACAAAAGAAAGAATTATTAAACAAAAGAGAGCAGTCACGGGAAGGCAGGGAGGACATCAGATCTTCGGGGGCTGGGTGCCTGCAGGGTTGGCAGGGAAGGGGCAGCTGTCTGGGAGGATGTGGGCGCCGCAGTGCCAGGTGTAGTCACTGGCTGAGGCTGAGGTCGCTCAGGGCATCCTTCAAGTCATTCAGACTCCAGGCCTGTGGAGAAAGGAAGAGAAATTAGGGAGGGCCAGAGTTGTGGCATGACAGGTAAAGCCTCTGCCTAGGACACTGGCATCCCACATGAGCACCAGTTCCAGTCCCTGCTGCCCTACTTCCCACCCAGCTCCTTGCTAGAGCACCTGAGAAAGCAGAGGAGAACAGCTCAAGCACTTGGTCTGCATCTACATGGGAGACCTGGATGGAGTTCCAGGGCCCTGGGTTCAGCCCGACCCGCCCTTGGCCATTGCAGACGGCTGGGAGAGTGAACCAGCAGTTGGAAAATCTCTGTCTCTCCCTCTTTGTCTGGGAGAGACAGAGAGGAACTGGCGTAGTAATGTAGCATGTAAAGCCATGGCCTGCAACAGCAGCATCCCACAGGAACGCCGGTTCTAATCCTGGCAGCCCCACTTCCCATCCAGCTCCGTGCTTGGGGCCTGGCAAAGCAGTCGAGGACGGCCCAAGGTCTTGGGACCCTGCACCCGCGTGGGAGACCTGGAAGAGGCTCCTGGGTCCTGCCTTTGGCCTGACCTTCCCTGCCTTGTGGCCATTTTGAGAGTGAACCAAAAGGTGAAAGATATCTCTGCCTCTCTTTCTTTAACTCTGCCTCCCAAATAAATAAATCTAAAGAGAGAGAGAGAAATTAGGAAGCACTAATTAATGTGAACCTGCTCAGGCCGAGAGAGGAGTGAGCATGCAGCAACAGATGAGAAGACAGGCCAGGAAGAGAGGTGACAAGTGTGGGAGGGATGGAGGAGGCGGAGGCCCTGGGGGGGAGATCGGCAGAGCAGGGGGTCTCCTGGGAAGACGCATGTGTGTGTGTGTGTGGGGGGGCAGGGCAGGGAGCGCGAGGAAAGGCAGGCTAGGGTGGGTGGGGGTATGCCCTGGGATGCAGCTCCCCTGTAGGATCCTATTGAGCCGGTTCTGAGTCTTGTCACTGCACTGCTGCAGCTTCGGCCAGGCCGGGAAGGGCTTTTCCTGGTCCACGAAGATTTTCCAGCAGTCGTCAAACTCTGAGATGGGATCAGAGAAGCAAGTGACAATGGGGGCGGGGCGTGGGTGAGGGGAGGACTCACAGCCACCAGCCACCGCCCAGGAAGGGTCTTCCCTGCCCCTCCACCCTTGCTCCTTGGAGTTCTCCCTCCTGCCCCCGACTTCCTACCTTGGAGACCCATGACAGTCATCGGGACCTTGTACTTCCACAGCAGGTACAGCCCCTTCTGGAAGTATCTGAGCCAATGGCAGTACAGGCGGGCGGTGTAGATGTGCAGGTCCAGGTTTTTGTGCTTGTTGGCGAACTTTCCCAGCTCCTGAGTGCACTGCAGGCAGGGGCTCCACGAGAGGTAACAGGAGAGTCGGTATCTCTGTGCCTGGTCCAGCTCCATGGACAGGATCCGGAAAATAAGGCGAATTTCTGGATGGCGTTTTTTCTAGAAAGGACGGAGGAAGGGCATGGATGGTTGAAGCCAGAGGCCACATGACTGAAGGCAGGGCTGGGAACGAGGGGTGTTGTTGGCTACGTGCTTAAAAAGCTCCCACCCCGGCCAGCTTCCTACCTTCTCTTCGTTCGGTTTGCCCAACGTGCTCACAGCTAGGTCTGAACTGGACAAGGATCCCAAGCCCCCCAGGGGTCGGGATGCCATCATGCACCTCCCCCGACCACCCAAGGCACCTTGTTTTGTAAGCAGCCTTTGTCGAGCAGGACCCCGTTGGGCAACACCAGCTGGTAGCACAGGTACCACCTCCTGTGGGGATGGGGCTTGGGCAGCCGGCGCTGGTTGTTGAAGTGGAGACAGAAGGTCTCTTCTCTGAGCAGACTCCGGGAACCTCTGTGGGGCAGGAAGATGCAGGACACACCTGGCAGTCACCCATCCTTTTCAGCCTCCTGTGGCTCCTGGCATAGGTGAGAGGGCCTTTCCTTCCTTCCTTATTGGCAAGAGAATGTGGTGGGGGGGATGGACTGCAAGAGTGGTAGGCAGGGGATTTGGCCTCAGGCCCACACATTACATTATCTCCAACAGCAGGTGCCCACCAGGCCATTTGCATGGGGGATGCCCTGCACCTGTCATGCCCGCCAGGGGGGTGGGACTCTCAAGAACTGTGGGTGTGCCCCTCGCATACACAGCTGCCTGCCCCTCCTGGACTCATCCCCTCCCTCTGGCTGGCAGCTACACAGCCCCTCCTGGAAGTCCCAACATGTCTTCTCTGGAAAGTAGTGGAACAGCGATCGGGGTGCTCAGACTCTGTGCCCCACCCCATCATTCAGGCATGTGGTTGGTGAACGTGACTGTCCAAGGCAGTGACCAGAGAAGCTGTTGTCCGCAGGATGGCACTGTGACCAGGACTCTGGACTCCTCTCGTCATTATATCCCATAGGGAATTCAGTTTTGATCTTGTTTTTTTTGTTTGTTTGTTTGTTTGTTGGGTAAAAGTTTACTGATGAGAGAGATAATGTCCCATCTCCCATCTACTGGTTCACTCCTTAAATTGCCTGCGATAGCCAGGACTCGACCAAGCCAAAGCCAGGAGCTCAGAAGGATTCAGCCCAGACCTCCCACGTGGGTGGTAGGGACACATGCGCTGTCCTCTGCTGCCTCCCAGGGTGTGCTCAGCTGGAGCTCTCACCCAAGAACTGTGAGAGGGGATGACAACATCCCAGTGCTGTCAGTGCGGTGCCCCCCCAGCATGCCTCATCCAGACAGCAGGACAATAGGCCTGGCCCCTTGGCTGCCACCACAGAGCCTGCTGAGGGCACACAGGGGCTGGGGCCCCAAAGCTTCTGGGGCAGGCTCAACCATGATGTATTTATTGGAAAGACAGAGCCACAGAGAGAGAAAGAGGTCTTCTATCGTCTAGTTTACTCCCCAGGTGACACAACAGCCAGGGCTAGGCTAGGCTGAAGCCAGAAGAAGCCAGAAGCTTCATCTGAGTCTCCTACATGAGTGGCAAGGGCTTAAGCACTTGAGTCATCTTCCATTGATTTTCCCAGGTCATTAGCAGGGAGCTGGAACGGGTTGGAAGTCAAGTCGCTAGAACACATGACCCAAGGAAAATGGGACGTGGCTGCCTGGACCCAGGTGATCACAGGGCCTTGGAACCTGTGAATCCAGCTGAGGGGTGCTATTCCTGACCACACAGACAGTGGGCACCACTGACCGCCACGACCCCACATTTCCAACCACCACTGCTACTCCTGCCAATGGAAAGGCATTTCTGATACCTGTTATTACAAAGAGCAAGACCATGGGGCTCAACCAGGTATATTCCCGATGCCAACTGGCAAGTCTTCTGATGGGGTTGGGGAGGGTACACACCATTCCTGGAGTGTGGCCTTGCATTGGCAGGCAGCAGCCCCCACAACAGGGTGGCTGGGTAAGAACTCAACTTGAGGCCACCATCAGGGACACGGACAGCATAACCGCCCTGGATCTCCTATTTCACCCCTTCAGGTGTCCAGTTCTGGAAAGGCCCCTGGCAGGGTAGGGCAAGGTGTGTGGGCCTAGCAACTTGACGTCTCAACAGCATGCGAGCACTTGCTGGACTACGTCCTGTTCATTCCAGTAATGGGGCCTCTGCTGGGGCCAAGGAAACGTATATATCGCACATGCATTGTGGTTTTACTGCATTATGGTGCTGGCCCCTGGAGTGACTTGTCAAGGCCACAGAATGTGAGTAGGAGTGTGTGGCCAGGGCTTGGGGGTGCTAGGCGGAGGGAGGAGCCCAGGTCCTGCCCTTGACACCAGTGACCTCTCCTCACAAGGCTGTCTGTGCCCCATGGCAGGGTGGGTGGGCCCAGAACCCCCTGTCCTGTCCTCCCCGGTGGTGGGCAGCAGGTGACTGCCAGCTCCTGGGCAGGCTCAGGACAGATCTTCCTTCTGCCCCCTACCTCCCACCAGCCCCACCTTCCCTCTAGAGTCACACAGGAAGAGAACTGAGGCCCAGACCTCATCGGCACCGACCCCTCCCTGGGAGAGGGATGGGCTGCAGCTGTGGGCACAGACTCTGGGCAGAACAACACTGAGTGGGGGTGAGGGTGGTGGAGGCACAGGGGCTTGATGTGACCTCTATCCCAGCTCTGCAGGTGTACCAGGAGGCGGGCACCCTGGCACCTCAGGGGGCATTGCTGGAGTGCTGGCCGATGGGAGTAGAGGGTGCCTGGTGGGGCTCCCCTCCTCTTCTTGGTGGGGGACAGGAGCTTGGGCAGAAGGTCTGAAGGAACGGGCTCCCCTCTGTCTCCTCTGTGACAATGTCCTGGGGCCACAGCCCATGGAAGGTTCTAGAATGAGCCAAGTCCTTTCCCACACCCACAATGGGTTGGAGGCATTGCTCTAGCATTCCTCCACCTAGGTCCACCTGCCCCTTAGGTGACCAGACAATCCCTGACGCTGGGGTGGTCTAAGAAAGCCCAGAGCAGGGAGCCAGGCAGCCAAGGGTGGGGGTGGGGATGGGCACTTCCTGGGGATCAGGGTGACTGCGGCTCATGGCCCTCCTCTGATCACCCAGCCAGGTCATGCTTGACAGAGAGTGGCAGTGTAGGCAGAGTGGCCTGTGCTCAGTCAGGGGCTAGACCTGAAAAAGTCCTCAAATGGGGATGTGGAGGCGCTGTCTGGAGCGGGGTAGGGTGGGCAGAATCAGATGACCTCAGAGGGCTCGGCATTCAGGACCCCTCAGTGCGGTGAATGAGTCCTGGTAAAGGCGGAACACAGGGCGTGGTGGTGCCCTGGGTGAAACTGCCGCTGTGGCCGCCACCGGCATCCTGTGTTGGGGTGGCCGGGTTCCTGGGTGCTCTGCTTCCAGGGAAGCAGTAAGTGACGACCCATGTGCTTGGCTCCCTACCACACCCACGTGGGAGAACCTGCCTCAGGTTCCTGGCTTAGACTCAACTGGTGCAAGCCTTTGGGCATGGGGGAGCTCTCTGTCTTTCCCCTGTCCCTACCCTTGAATGAATAAATAAATCCGAAAAGTAGGCCATGTGACAGAGCTGAGTTCCCCAGCTCCCCTTCCTCACTCCAATCCTTCTGAAGGACAGACGGTGTCGTTGGTTTCTTGTGGCTTCCGCCTCCTCCCGGTCCGCAGGCTGTGTTCCTGCCCGAGCTGGGCTTCTGGGGATGCCAGTGGAATAAGTAGGAGGGTGGGGGGCAGGGAGCACAGGAGAAGGTCTAGCAAGGAGTCCTCCATGCCCCAAGCCCTTGGCCACTGTCCTAGGTCAAGTTCACGTGTGGACGATCTAACCCCTGGCACCCCAGGAGAACGTATCTGGACATAGACCCTTGAAAGGGGTGATTCAGGCCCTTTGGTTGGGCCCTGGCCAATCTCACAGCACCCACGCCTGGGGAGTACCACTATCCCAGAAAGGTGCTAGAAGAGACCACCCCTTGGAAGGCGTGTGTGGGGGAGGCATCCCAGCAGAACTATGGGAAACCTGCACCTGTTCATGCAACCCCTCCTAGCAGCCCTGACTCATTTCTATGTCTGGGAATTCGAGTTGCCCTTGGAGGACACTTCTGGAATCTCTTGGTTTTCACGTTCACCCTGCACCCACGCCCGGGGACAGAATCCGTGTCCTCACGCACACTTGCTGCACAGGGAGCTGCTCACCTGAGAATCTCATCCAGCTTGTCGGCCTGACAGCGGTAGTTTTCATCCAGATTTTCCCAAGGCTCAAATACGCTTCCATGGTTGTCCACAAACGCTTCCCAACACTGTGAAAATTCTGAGAGGAGAGAGCAGCCAGCCGTGAGGGCTGCCCTATCCCCAGGCCTCGGCTCCTGGCTCCTCTGCGTTCTGCTCTTCGACCTCTCCACCCTGCTCACCTTGGAGAGACATGGCGTTCATCCTGACCCCCTGGCTGACCAGCCGGCGAAGGCCCACCTGGTTCTGCGGCCTCTTGAAGTAGTAGAGGCGGGCAATGAAGATGGTCAGCCTCACGTTCCTGTTGGTGGCCAGGAAGTTGGCCACCTGCTTCGCACAGCTGTCGCAGGGGCTCCAGGAGAGGTACCAGGTCACCTGGTACTGCTGCTGCTGGGCATGGGACAGCAGCTTGTTCTCGAACCATGAGAGGAAGGACAATTCCACGTGGAGCCCGCCAACCTGGGAAAAGTGAGGGGGCCTGGGTTGGAGCGCCAGGTATCTCCCATTCTGCCTTGGGGTTATCTGTAACCCTTCAGTTCTAATGCCGACTCTCCAAGGAAAGCTGTCCACCCTGCCCGTGCACTGGCCAGCTGGCCACCTGCCTGCTATGGGTCGCTGATGGGAGCTGTGACCCCGATGAGCTCTCATCTGAGACCTGCAGGTTGTGTGCAATGTATGGCTCATGTCAGAGACTTGCATGAGAAGGAAAGAAAAAAAAACCCCAGTGATCCCATGAAGGCTCTTAAATGGACACTGTGTCACATTCACATGGCAAGTGTCATAGCCAATCCTTCAATTCCTCTGGACTTCAGAAAACTGTGGGTACTAGATAAGCGTGGAGTACGCACGCAGGCTCTCCAAAAAGTCAGTGAAAATGTATATTAAAAAAAAAAAAAAAAAAAAACAAACCTGGGCCCGGTGCGATGGTGTAGTGGTTAAGGTCCTCACCTGGCACGCACCGGGATCCCATATGGGCGCCGGTTCTAATCCCGGCAGCTCCACTTCCCATCCAGCTCCCTGCTTGTGGCCTGGGAAAGCAGTCGAAGATGACCCAAAGCTTTGGGACCCTGCATCCGCATGGGAGACCCAGAAGAGGCTCCTGGCTTTGGATTGGCTCAGCTCCCGTGGTTGCGGCTGCTTGGGGAGTGAATCATCGGACGGAAGGTCTTCCTCTCTGTCTCTCCTCTCTGTATATCTGCCATTCCAATAAAAATAAAAAATAAATCTTTCTAAAAAAGCAGTTTTTTTTTTAAAAAAATACCTATTAAAAGTAACCTTCTCTTCATCCTGTGTCCTACCCCCAATGCTGCCAAGTGTTCCTGTGTAGGCCTCTCGGCTCTTAGGACCCTGCTCTGAGGCTGGCCTGCCCATCCCATGACTTGCTCCCACCCTCAAAAAATATTCTGAGGAGCAAGCCTGAAGTTCTGGGACAGCGGGTCCGGTGGGGAGCAGGTGGACATTCCCAGGTGTGGTCGCTTGTCAGGTCAGGCACTGCTGGGGATGGTACCTGCTCTGGCAACTGCTGGGTGCACTTGATGCTGGATTTTATCCCGGGGGGTGGGAGTGCAGGGGTCAGGGTGTGCCCATCTGCGGGTAACCATACCCTTGCTTTGGGGGACTCGGGACTGAGTTGGGGCAGGCCAGGCTAGCCTTCCTTGCAGCTAACGGCCAGGTGCACAACACGTTGGCGCTTTCTACCACTGCTTCTTCCGGCAGCTGGCATCGCCTGCGTTGCTCGGCCTGCATCCGCAGCTGGCTGAGCTCACACGTGGGATGTGAGCAGTCTGGTTCATTCCTTTTTTTTTTTTTTTCTTCCTGCAAATTCTTATTGACACAAAGGAAACACTCCATGCTGCAAATCCTGCCTGCAGGTGAGCGTGGCGCTTCCGTCCCTAGCACCCCGCCCCCCGTACCTGGTTACTGCAGACCCTCTTAGAGGAGGTGCTGGCTCCCTCCACCTGGAAGCACAGGAAGGTGTTTCTCCGATCCTTGGCCTTTTCCGAGTTGCGGAAGTTAAAGTAAAAATCATGTTTATCTAAATGTGGTGTCCAGTTTTGGGGGTAGCTGGAGAGAAAAACGGAAACACAGATGGGGCGCTGGTCCTCCAGTGACCCCCAGGGCATCGGGGCGGCCTGCCCCGAATGCGTTCCACTCTGGGGCTTCCTGTCCATTCGCTCCTCAGTCCCTTAGAAATGAGCAAAACGTAACCCTCCCCAAAAGGGCCCCTTCACCTCTGCCCTCCTGCTTCTGATATCAGGGCAGACCCTAAATTCACAAGCACAGCAGCCCACACACTAGTTGATGGAAAAAAAGAAATTAAGACAAGCGGGTGTTTCCCTTGAAACAGTTTTGAAATCCATGTGTGGCTGTTCCACACTATGTATCTTCCAGGAAACTTTTTTTGAAAATCTGTGGTAGTCCTAGGGATCTTCCCACGTGTGGATCCGGGAGCAGAGAGACTCAGAACCAAGGTGGGGACGGGTGGGCTTGCCCGCATCCCGGAACTGTGTGGGCCCCTCTCAGCCCAGCCAGGCCTTGTCACCTTGCCCAGGTATGGGGGTGGCATGGGGGGCTGGGGTTAGGATCCAACTTTTCTGTGCTGTTTCACTGTACTAAGAGCACGTTAGCCGGCATGATTGCCTGCATTCCACACTGATGATATTGGTAGGTCTGGAAGGTGGAGTGTGACCAGGACCCAACTGCTGAAGCTGGGGCCCTCTTTGGGGACATTCTGCCCAGGTGCCGTACCCAGCCTCCTTTTCGATTTTGATGAAGCAGTTACCCCATCAAAGTGCACACACAGAACGACCTCCATCACAGCCATGAGGCGTGGAAGGGAGACTCAGTTCAGCTCCCACCTGCCACTGGGGCAGGTGGGGCCAGGGTGGCCAGTAAGAAGTGCCAGCAGGTGAGAGAGCACCCCTGCTGCTCTGCCAAGGGATGTTGGATGCTGCAGATGCCCACTGAACACTGAGATGTGGTGGGGGAGGGGAGAGGAGGAAGGAGAGGCCCAGGGCGGAGGCATAGCTGGGCTAGCGGCAAAGACGGAGCTGCAGACAGAGAGTAAGGGTGTGTACGGGGGTGGGGGTGGGCCTGATGACCAGGCCAGGCTACCTGTGCTGGGCACTCCTGTGTTGTGGGGTGGCTGCTCCCGGCCCCGTCCCTTGTCCGGACCTCCAGGACTGCATTTCTTCCTGCCAGGGCTCTGTCTGGGGAAGCCCTGTTATCTTTGAGTGCTCCACCCTCTTGCCGCTCCAACAGGAAATGGGAGGGTCACGGGAGGTCTCTCCTCTCCTCTAACGGGCAGAGCCAGAGTTGGCCCTGAGACCGCCCCTCCATGCTGGCTGGCAAAGGGAAAGAGAAAGTGAAAGGGAGTAAGGGAGTTTTTGAAGCAAGTGGAGAGGAACAGACATAGAAGGAACTGTTTATTTCAGCGTAAAGCCATTTGGAGTCCAGTGTGTATTTTTTTCTTAATGTGCATGCCCGTGGGCTGGTTGAGATCCCATGTGAACGGCATTTCACTGCATACAAATCAAAGCACTCCCGGGCCATTTTCCACCCAGGGTTTCCGAGGCAGAGGGAGGAGCCGGGGACCAGATCACAGACTCTGCCTGGTGGACAGGGCTGTTGGGTCCCTGGGGGAGGAGGGCGCTGATGGAGAGAGGTTTGGAGACTGCAGGTGGGAGAGGGAGGGCGGAGATGGGAAACAGGGAGCTCCCACTGTGGGCTGGTCTGGAGAACCAGGTGGGCAGTGCGTCCTTGACATGGTTCCTGGTGGGCAGGTGTGTGCTCTGTGGAGGCTGGAAGCAAGAACCTGGGAAAGATGCCTGGGGTGGGGGTGACTGAAAGACCCTCTAAGAGTGTCTTCCTTCTGGGGAGGCCCCTCCCAAGGAACAGCGAGACCACCTTTGCGGATGCAAACAGCAAGAGGTTTATTCAGATACACAGGTACCTGGGGCGACGAAGTCTCTTGGAAGACTCGCGCGCCTTAAGCTAGGGCGGTGGGTTTTTATAGGGTCGGGGAGCAAAAAGCGCGGTACAGAAGCGAGGCGCGTAGTTACAGGGTTGGGATTGGTTGATTCAAATGAGGCGGTGGCATTACCCTGTGGACAGTTCCTGGTTTCACAGAAATCTGATTGGCTCTAACTAGGGTACAAGTCGTTTTTCTGGGTACTTTCCTTTCCCTGTCTGGGCCAGATGTTTAACCACAGATATCCGCCCTGGGGTCCTGGGGTTATTACAGCAAGTTGCTCAGGGCTTGTAAAATGGCACTATTATTGCTTAATTATTCAATGAGCTGGGTGGGGGTCTTTCAGTGACAACGTCCCTACCCGAGCGGAGATGATGTGCCGGTGCCTCACAGAGGGGAATTTTGAAGGGTGAAGTTTTCTGACTGGAAACAAATGGACAAGGGACAACAATATTGCTTAAAAATAGGCACTTCCACTGCTAAAACTAGGAGACACTTTGTTTTTAATGTTTGAAAGCTAGAGTTACAGAGAATGACAGAGAGAGAAAGAGAGAGATTCCATGAATTCCATCTTCTCCAGATGGCTGCAATAGCCAGGACTGAGCCAAGCTGAAGGCAGGAGTTGGGAACTCCACCTGGGAACAGGAGCCCAAGCACTTGAGCCATCTTCCAGCGCTTTCCCAAGTGTACTAGTAGGGAGCTGGATGGGAAGTAGAACAGCCAGGACTCATGGAATGTTGGCGTGGCAGACGGCGGCTCCGGGTGCTATGCTGCAGTTCTGGGTCCTGTGGTTGCAGTTTTCACAAGGCTGCTCCATGGAGACCTAGTCCAATGAGTCCTGTCTGGAACGCTGGCTGCTTGCTCCTGCTGGGCAGCGCCCCGGCTTGCGGGCCCCTCCTTCCGTGCTGCCCAGCCACTCGCTCGTGAGGTCACTAGAGCATTTGCAAAGCTAGCAGCCAAGCGGCTGTGAACCCCACCAAGCTTCAGCTCTTCTCTTCTGACAGCAGGACCCAAGAGGGGACTTTTGGGTGGTGTGCTGTCTGCTTGTTTCATTTGTAAGAAGGGACTTTTGGGTGGTGTGCTGTCTGCATGTTTCATTTGTAAGAAGGGACTTGTGGGTGGTGTGCTGTCTGCATATTTCATTTTGTAAGAAACTTCTGCATGTGGGGGGAGACTGCTGGGACGTAGCCTTGCCAGCCCTTCAGGGACAAGCAGGACCCCCGACCCTACACGGCTTCCCCAGCAGTTACGCTAGCTTAGTCGCTGACAACGTCTTGGGTGATGTTGTGGTCTGGAATTTTACTTTCCAAACCAGCAGGAGATGGTGAAAGTCTTTAATAAAATGTTTGCTCCTATTTTTTTAGTATTGTGGAAAGAAAGTATAATATCCACCTACCTTTTAAAAAATATATATATTTATTTTAACTTCTTTTAAAATTATTATCATCATTCTATGATACAGTTCCATAGGCCCTGGGATTTCTCCTGCCCCCTCCCCAAAGCCCCTCCACCCCACCAAATTCTCATATATTATTACTACAGCATAGTTCTTCATAAACAGTCAGATGTTCATCACTGCGGGCATGGACAATGGCAGAGAGTCCAGTATCCTATTTTTTTTTTATTATTATTTTTTAATAATCTTACTTAGTTGATTAGGGTACAAAGGGTCAAGGGCTACAGGGTGAAAGTGGGTAATACCATTGTTTCCACACTAATATGATCATTTTTCCCTGTTTCTGGGGTCAGGGGAGAAACAAAGGGAAAAGTCCCACCCAACCTCCCACCCATCCCAGATCCCCAACGGGAGGTGCGCTCCGAGGGTCCTGCTCAAACAGTTTTGATAGTTCATCAGTTCTGGATCAGTATCCTATTGTTAAGATACAGCTAATAGTTTCATTAGCAGTCCGTCTTTGATCTGGAGGTAGAGATGCACACTGCACTGTATTCTCACATCTGGACATGATAGTCTCCATTACACAGTCACCACACGTCCCTCTTAAATGAAAAGCCACAATACAAAATCAACAACAGGAAGAAAAATAGAAATGATGAGGCATGAATTTCTCAAGAGGCTTTGATAGTTCAATAGTCCTAAATTCCTGGCAATCCCACTACTCCAATTGTGATGAGATCTCCCGAATCCACTGGCTGCTATAGTCCGTCTTACTGTCTCCGTCTGCCCAGATCTTCACTGCCAATGATTGGCTGGGATGGTTGATCAATTTGTTCTGTTCTCCATCCTCTGTTGTGGTACCAGGTGTCCTCTGCAGACTCCAATGTACATTTGGATATGCTGTCCACTGCTCTGTCTGAGCCACTGAGGAGGCCCAGCTCTGACACATGCACTCCACGGTCAGACCATGGAACCTGCAATTCCCTCCATGGTTAGTCCAGCGATTCTGTTGGTAGGGAATCGCCAAAGAAACCTCATCTGAGGTCATCTCAGACCTGACTCTAGCGTGTGTTTGTCAATACAGGGTCCGGCACAGTTTGTCATCCAAATCTGCCTATGCAAACACTGGTAGTTGCAATTGCTGGGTCAGTTCTGGATCTACTCAAACTAATGGGTGTTGGAGCCCAGCCTGATCCTGCCCACCACACACTCAGCCCTGGCGTAAATCACTGGGAGCAGCAGTCTAGTCAGAATGACCCATAAAACCCCCCACCAGGCCTGCCTCCTGCCCTGGTTCCCATGCTTGCCAGTATGTACAGCAGACTGGTCCCGTCTGTCCCACATTCCATTCAGCTCTCATGTATGTTGATGGGCATTGAAGCCCAGTTCGTCTCAACCAGCCCCACTATCCAGTCCACAATGGTGCCAGCGGGTGCCACCATCTAGCTGAGCCATACTTGCGCCAGACAGAATTTGGCCCCTGTGCCAGCATCTGCCTGCCAGCTGATGCTGCAGCAAAGCCCAATCAATCCACACCCACACCGGCTTAGACATGTACCAGAAAGTACAGTCAGCCCAGCCTGGCTTTTCCTTGATCTAGTTCATGCATAGACCATCGGTTGTGGCCCTGCCCAGCCTGGTCTGCCCCCATCCCAGCTTTCATGCTCACCAATGGGAGTGGTGGCCCAGCAGCAGGCCCTCGCAGCCCCCTCACTGGGGCCATCCCCACCAGTCTCTGTGTTTCACATGTGTTGATTGGGTGCTACGGCCCAGTCTGGCATAGCCCGCCTCACCTTGGCGTTTGCCAGTGGGTGCTGTAGCCCCACCTTCAATTCCAACTCATGCTTGTGGGGTCTACAGCCTAGCCCAGCCCTGCCAGTCCCTAGTCCTGGCCCTCATGTGGACTGGCTAGTATTATGCCCTAATCTGGCCTGACCCACATTCCTTTCTGGCACACTCGGATTCGCCAATTAGTGATATGGACTGACCCAGCCTGGCCTGCCCCTAACCTGCCCCAAATGTATGCAGGTGGGTACTGTATTTTGTCCTGGTCTGGGCTGCTCTCTTTCTCGGTTCTTGCGCTCACCTGCAGGGAACCTGTCCTGACATAGGAGTTCCCTAAGCTCCTCCATCAAGATCTCTCCCAATGCCAGAACTCGCGCATACCAGTGGCTCCATAGACCAGTCCTGCTTAGTCCACCTGTTCTAGAGGAACAGTGGCCTTTCCTGACCGACTCTCACCCATTTTGGTTCTTGTTGTTGGGTGCTACAATCCAGCAAAGTCTGGTACTTACTCAGACACAGCTCATACATGGCTCAGTGGGGGCAGAGACCTACCCTAGATCTCATGATCACCAGTGGGTGTTGGATTCTAACCCAGTCTGGCGCATCACATACCCAGCCACATACATGAAGAAGGATTCTGCATCTATATCCAGACCAGACCACAGCCCCCACCCTGGCCCTCGCACTCTCCAATGAGGATCACAACCTGACCAGGGCGTTCCCTTTGCTCCCCAGCCAGGCCTGCTCCCCTCCACAGATCTCGTGTGTGCCAGTGGTTGTTCTGAACTGGCCTGGCATAGCCCCTCATCTGTCTTAGCCTTTGCCTTTGGATGTTGCAAGCTGGCCTGACCTAGCCAGCCCCCAGTTCCAACTCTCGCTGGCGGGTGCTGCAACCTGGCCCTGCTCAATCTACTCCCATCCCCGGCTCTTGGGAACCAGTAAGTGTGATACCCTAGCCTGGCATGACCTACACTCTAGCCGGGTTTCTACACTCATCAGTGAGCTAAGGTCTGGTTGGCCCTGCCCAGTCTGCCCCCTTCCAAAATCAACCCACACACGTGCTAATGGGTAGGGCTACCTTGCCCAGCTTCCCTGACCCCTAGGTCTGGAACACGTGCTCACTAGTGGGAGCTGTGGCCCAGTAGGGGAGTTTCCCAGGTTCCCCCACTCAGCCCATTCCCAGACCCAGATCTCACATGCTGCAGCAGGTGCTAGGCCCTTGCCTAACACAACTTGCCCCTCCATCTTGGCCTTTGTATGAGCTGGTAGAATATCCACTTATCTTAACTGTTAAAATTAGTTATCCATTTAAAAGGCAGAGTTACAGAGAGAGACTGAGATCTTCCATTCATTGGTTCACTCTGCAGATGGCAATAGCCAGGGCTGGATGAGATCAAAGCTGGGAGCCCAGAGTTGCATAGTGGTCTCCCATGTGGGAGACAGTAACTCAACGCTTGGGCCCTCCTTCACTGCTCTACCAGGCACATTAACAGGGAGCTGGATCAAAAGTGGAGGAGCAAGCAATTGGGAGGCTGGGTGTGGCTTCCCCCTTATCTCTCTCCTTCCCCCAGATCCTCGAAGAAGAAAAAGAAAATGTGGAAACAATAGTCCAACCCACTTCCCCCGATCCTGGACCCTTCCCACCCTAATCAACTATGTAAACATCATCAAAAATAAAATTAAAAAAGAAATGGAGCAGCCTGGACTCACCAGCACCCACATGGGATGCTGGCATCACAGGGGGTGACTTAATTCTCTGGCACAACCATGCCAGCCCCAACCGCTCTCTTTTGTGTCTGTCACCTTGGCTACTCAAACCCCATAACTGGCCCCGACTCCTGGTCATGCAATGTGATTGTCACCTTCATAATGTTAGAAAACAAACAGAGCAGGTGAACCAACCCCAAACCACGGCCAGTAAAGGAGTCGTCTAATTGCACTCATGATGTCACCAAGTGCAGGCATGCATGTAGCACTCTATACACACATGTCACCAAGCGTGGGCATGTCTGTAGCATTCTATACCTCACCACATGCAAGTGTGAGGCAGGACTGAGCTGCAGTCACGCCCACGGGTTTATGACGCCACATCTGCCTTCAAACGCACTCACCAATTAGAAATGCGACTATGGGGCCCGGCGGTGTGGCCTAGCGGCTAAAGTCCTCGCCTTGAAAGCCCCGGGATCCCATATGGGCGCCGGTTCTAATCCCGGCAGCTCCACTTCCCATCCAGCTCCCTGCTTGTGGCCTGGGAAAGCAGTTGAGGACGGCCCAAAGCCTTGGGACACTGCACCAACGTGGGAAACCCGGAAGAGGTTCCTGGTTCCTGGCATCGGATCGGCGCGCACCAGCCCGTTGTGGCTCACTTGCGGAGTGAATCATCGGATGGAAGATCTTCCTCTCTGTCTCTCCTCCTCTCTGTATATCCGGCTTTCCAATAATAATAAAATCTTTAAAAAAAAAAAAAAAAAAAAAGAAATGCGACTATGTTCCGTGTGTGTGTGTGTGTGTGTGTGTGTGTGTGTGTGTTCCCTGCAGTGAGGACCACTCAAGCGAGTGCGTGAGAGCCGGAGAGAGCGAGCCCCTCCACCGCACGGGCATTTAAGAGGCTTGAAAAGGGACGTGCTTACACAACACCGCTCCCTCATGTCCTAGGTGATGATAGGTGAGTGCCATTTGACACACAGGTGCACAGAAAGAATTAAATAGGCAAGGTAACCAGTGTGGCTCCCAAACTCTGACCCAGCTGCTGACACAGTTCACTCTGCACCTGCTGGTGGTCCCAAGCTCTAGGCTAACTGCTCCCTGCCCAGACTCTTGCACACCCTGGGCTAATCTTAACCCTGCAGGCCATGTTGCAGTTAATGCGTGTGTATGTCCCATGCACTAAGGGGACCATCCTAGGCAGGTGGGTCAGTCTCCCTTTCCTTTAACTGCAGTCCTTGTCCTCACTGTTTTGCTTCAGCGCCCAGGACAGGGACGAATCTGAAAGCCTGTGGTCATTGCCTAGCAGGCTTCCAGGACGAGGGCTTTTTTAGGACACTGGAGTGGGTCTGCAGGGACATGACACTTGTGCTCACCACTGAGCCTGGGCACAGCACTGGGGAGAGGGTTTAGAAGGGCCTGGGCAGAGCTTGGGTGTTGGGGTACAAGGCAGAGGATAGAGCCCAGAGCTGTGGATTGGAAAGGCTGTCTTGGAGCCAGGAGTAAGGAGAGGGGGTCTGCGTGGAAGGGTGGGGTTTGAGAAGGAGGAAATAGGTTGGAGGCTGAGAGGACGGGGTGCTCTTTCCCCCAGTTTTCTTTGGAAGTCCTCAGTAGCTCTGGAGTGACTGTGATTTGTTGGGAGCACTGCACGAGTGCCCTGCCCTAAAATAATGACTGGTTCAAGGCCAGGAGGCAGCAGGAGGACAGGAGGTCACAGGTGAGGCAGATCTGCCTCCTTTCCAGGGCCTGGCCAGTCAGGTAGCACCCAGTGGACCCACGGGAATGCAAGTGATGGGAGTGAGAGCTGAAATTGCTATGGCAATAAGTATAGTTATTGTTATTTTATAGGCTGGCCTGTTTTTTGCAATTTTTTGGAGCATAGAAAATGTAGCTGTTTTAGCCGCTTTTATAATTTTTAGCTAGAGGAATTAAGGATGCTTTTATTAAAGAAAAATGTTTTTGATTATTGTTTTATTTATGGGGTTGCAGGGTCTATAGTTGTAGAGGGATTTAATATTTGTAATTTTTGTTTTTAGAATTATATTTTTTCCCCTTGTAAACTATTTTCCCATTGAATAATGAGCAAATTGTAGAAATGGAAATGTGGTAGGAATGTATTACTGATTAGCAGGTAATCGCATGTGCCTTGGCCTTGGAGTCCTGGCTGCCGCTCCATGGCTACTGTTGAAGAATGAATAATGGCTTGCTTTGAAGAATATGAATACAGTGTTTTAAAGAATTATCTCTGGGGACACCTGCTTAGCCTTGAAGTGCGGACAGAGTGACCAAATGTCTGTACATGCCCCCTTAGTCTTGAAGTAAAAATAGAATAATTAGTTGCTTGTGCAGAAGCTTGTGAGGTTTTGAGTAAATAAAAAGGACAGCTTTTTCTTGGGCAGTTGTGAGAACGCACCAAGTGTCAGCGTCTGTCTTTCTTTATCGCCGACTCCACGCACCCTTCCTGAACTCTGAACTCTCGGCTGGAGCTGGACTCCGGCAGTGATTGTTGTATGGTGACGCCCCACCGCTTTGCTGTCACCAAGAAGAGCCAGGCCAATAATCAGCTGCCTCCAGGCTCCTGGCATACCCGGGGCCCACTCTGGGTGCCTGTGATCCTAACACCCCATCCATATCACCCACCCCACAGAGTCAGGATGTTCTGAGCACATCCACCATCCCCAGACATGAACAGGTAGATACAGTGCACAGGGGCTTATGCTCTGAGCTGGGGCAGACGTCTGGGGGCCTGGGATGCTGACCCCAGCCCACCTGGTGCCTGCTGCTGCACCCACCTGTGCAAGCCCTCTCCCAGACCCTGTGTCTGGAATGACCCTTTTCTTCCTCCTCAATCTTGTTTTTGTGGGGCCCCATTGGTGTGAGTACAACCATCTTGCTGAAAAAGTTTTGGTTTAGTGATGAACTGCTCTGAATTTGTTGAGAATGTTGCTGGCCTCCTTTGCTCTGCATGCCAAAGATATGTTTGTGTGGTTTCCTGTGTCTCATTGATTGCCCTGCATAGTAAAGATAAGTTTGTAGCTTCCCATACTAAAGATAAATTTGTAATTTCCCACCGAGGCAGTATGTCCAATGAGAACATGACAAAACACGTTCACTGGCCAGTTATTCCAGGGCTTATGTGAAGAACAAACAAACAAACAAACAAACAAACAAAAAAGCCCTAACCAAGCTGAGGTGCCCTATAAGAGCTGATGGAAGATGAGGGTCAGGCTTCCACATTTACTCTTTTTTTTTTAATTATTATTTTTAATTGTATTTTTGACAATCTTTACATAGTTAGGGTAAAAAGGTTCAAGGGCTGTAGATAAGTGTGTAATACTATTATTTCCATATTGATTGTTTCCTTCAGGTATTTGTAGTATAGGGGGATATTGAGGGAGAAGCCCCACCCAGTTTTCCACCCACCCCAGGTCTCTGAAGTGGAGCATGCTCTGATATTCTTGCTCAAGTGGTGGGCTTCCACATTTTCTGTGGATGTGATGGTAACGGTTGGTAAGACCTGGCTGGAGCCTGAATAAAGCCTTCCTACTTTTGCATTGGCGCTGGCCTCAGCCTGGTCTCTGGGGAATCAGTGACTTGGGCATCACAGTTTCCAGTTAAGGAATAATTGCATAAGGGAGACAGCTGAGTGCAGCAGAGCACGTGGGTGTCTTGTTACCCTCAGTTTGGTAGATATTATGCTGCCCTTGGTTAGGTGTGAAACTTTCTTGACTAAGACACACAGGAGCTGTCTTTAGACACTACTGCATCCCCTACTTGTCCTAGAATGAACCCACCCCCTGCTCTTCCACTTTGCCACCAGGGCTTGGAGCTGGATGCAGGATGTGGCAGCAGGTGTCTGCGGCCGTGGGTCACTTGTTGTGGCTGCTTGCTTTTTCATCTGGCCTTCAGTTGCTGAGGCTCATCTGAACGTGTGTCCTACGCTTCCACCCCAGCTGCCAGTCTTCCAGCACAGCCCCAGAACAGCATGCTCTGCCCCCCTTCTGGGGTGGGGAATCCATCCAGTTGCCGCAGCTTCACCCCACCCCTACACCAGCAGATCTGTCAGAATCAGTTGCTGGGTCTTTAAGAGCCATTGTCTCCATGGAAGGCTCTGGAAGGGGAACACTGAGTCATGCTGCAGACTTGTCAGTGCTTTGTTGCCCTGGGTGACAGGAAGCCAAATGCTAGCACCCCCTCCCCCTGCTGCCTCCCAAGGTCTGCATGGCTAGGAAGCAGGTGATGGCAGAGCTGAGCTTCTGCCCTCACCCCTGCTGTAGCATGGGAGCCTTGAACGGGCAGCCCGCAAAGACCCCTGCTCCTGTCCTGCCATTTAAAGGACGGTCTTCCAGGACAGGAAGGAAAGCGGAATGTGTGAAGCCCAAGGCTCCTCAAGCTCTTCCTTGGCTACAGTGTTTGCACCTCTGTGTGTAAGCATGCTTGGCCATGATTGTTCTTTTGCATGTCTTTCTTATTGCTTTAAAAAAAAGATTTATGTATTTTACTTGAAAAGTTAGAGAGGGAGAGACAAAGAGAATCTTGTATTCACTAATTCACGCTCCAACTGACTGCAAAGACCAGAAATGGGCTGGTAGGAAGCCAGAAGCCAGAAGCTTCTTCTGGGTCTCTTGTGTGGATACAGGGGGTTAAGGTCTTGGACCAACCTCCGCTGCCTTTCTAGGCACAAACAGGAAGGTAGTCTGGAAGTGGAGCAGCCAGGACTTAAACTGGTGCCCATATGGGATGCCAGCACTAAAGGTGGAGGGTTAGCTCATTAAGCCACAGCACTGGCCCGCATTTGGTTTTGAAGCAGGATCATCTTAGCTGCCCCAAACGTTTTGGGAAGATTCACCACTTTTCTTTTGTCTTGTGAAAGTTTGGTTTTGATCCTTACAGGGTGGGTGGAGCCCTCCACAAAGCACCAGGGGCTGGCATGATGTGATTGTTTATGCATACACTAGCTGCCTTGTAAAAGTGGTGGTCATCAGCCCAGTGCAGTAGCTTAGCAGCTAAAGTCCTCGCCTTGCATGCACCAGGATCCCATGTGGGTGCTGGTTCTAATCCTAGCAGTCCCATTTCCTATCCAGCTCCCTGTTTGTGGCCTGGGAAAGCAGTCGGGACGGTCCAAAGCCTTGGGACCCTGCACCTGTGTGGGAGACCTGGAAGAGGCTCTGGGCTCCTGACTTCGGATCGGCTCAACTCCGGCCATTGCAGCCACTTGAGGAGTGAATCAACAGACAGAAAATCCTCCTCTCTGTCTCTCCTCCTCTCTGTATATTAGAAAAAAAAAAAAAGGATTTTTGTGTTAGAAAGGCAGACTGAGGTGGACAGACGACTGTTGTCCACCTGCTGGTTCGCTGCCCCGGTGGCTGAGACAGCCTAGGACAGCTGAGGCCAGGAACCAAGACTCCAGCTGGGCCTCTCAAGCACGGCAGGAACTCAGATACTTGCGCCATCATCTGCTGCCTCGCAGGTGCATGAGCAGGAAGCTGACGCTGACGTGGAACACCAGGGACCTGAACTAGCATTCTGGTATGGGATGCAGGCATCCCAAGCAGCTTAACCTACTACCCCACAAACTTTCCAAAGCAACCTCACACCTTTTTAGCTATATTCCACAAGTCTGATGTTTCCCTCAAAAATCACTGTGTTGATAAACTAGGATATTATCAATGACAGGCGAGTGATGGAGAAGACAAAGCACCACACACACATTTTTCTTGTGCCAAGTGTTCCTGGAGACCAGCACTGCGGGGGTCCAGGCCAGAGGCAGAGCCCCTGCAATAGCCAGGTGTCCTACGAGGATCTCTTACTTGAACCTGACGCTGTAATTGCTGGGCTGGTTAAGCCAGCTCTGCAAGGGCGTGAGCTGTCAGCCTGTGACCTCCTGTGGGGTTCTTCCTTCTGGCCCAGGGCCCAAGCAGCTGACTTGGGGGAAGGCTGAGCAGCTAGCTGCAGGGTTGTGAGTCAGCTGCTCCACCTGCCCCCTTCTTTCACTCCCCAGCATATTCTTCCTGAGGCCCACCCTGAAATCACGGGAAGGCAGTGCTGGGAAACGGTTCAGCCTGGGCAGGTGGGTGGACACCTCCCGGAGCAGAAGAGTCGATACAGACCTGGAGAATTTGGGATTGCATCAGGTCTGGAAAATCAGCCTGATCCATGAACTTGGTATAGCTGTCCATTTGCAAGTGAATGCATCTTACAAATGTCCCCCTTTTATCTGAGAAGCAAAGAGACAAAGACAGAGGGAGAGAAAAAGAGAGAAATATAATCTTTTTTTTAAAGATTTATGTGCTTTTATTGGAAAGGTGGATATACAGAGAGGAGGAGAAACAGAGAGGAAGATCTTCTGTCTGATGGTTCATTCCCCAAGCAGCCGCACAACTGAAGCTGAGCCAATCTGAAGCCAGGAGCCAGGAGCAAGGAGCCAGGAGCTCTTCCAGGTCTCCCACGCGGGTACAGGATCCCAAGGCTTTGGGCCGTCCTCAACTGCTTTCCCAGGTGTGTTAGCAGGAAGCTCAATGGGAAGCGGAACTGCCAGGACTCGAATTGGCACACATATGGGATGCCAGCATTGCAAGCAGCAATTTTATTTGTTATGCCATAGTGCCATCCCCTACTCACCTGGTTGTAAGAGGAACCATCTCCAGAAATAGATGACAGCCAGGACTCCCTCTGTGACCCAACCTCCCCACGCAGTAGCTTGAGCATCCTACGAAAAGACCTGGTTGATACTAGTGCACTAGAGTTGCCTTCCCTGGTGCCTTACTAGAGAGCTGGATGAGAAGTAGAGCAAGCAGCTGGGACTCAAACCTATGCTCCCTGCAGGCCCTGTTCCTTCAACCCTCAGTCTTTGGGCGACCATGAGGACAGGCGTGTTTCAATGTGGCCCTTGGATGGTCTAGCAGCTCCTGCTCCCCCTCCTTGCCTCACTGCTGCTCCCCCTTCCGTCTCCCAGCCCCTACTGGCCCTCCCCACTCTCCCTGACATACACAGGGTGCTCAGAATTAACAACTAAAGACACAGGGTGCCTGCTGCGTCAACGTCATCCTTCAGCTAAGTGTGTGAGTGCCTCCTTAATGTGGCCTCCTTGGTGTCCAGTGTCCTGGCCACCCACCCCACTGCGTAAGGCCCTGCCCCCGACCCCCTAACAAGATGGGAGCTCTGGGGAATGGAATGAAGCCCTTATCGTTTCTGGGAGCATCAACCCTCTGTCTACAGTGACTGTATTTCCAAATTTTTGTTCATTTGCTCTTGCTCTGGAGGGAGGGGCTGTTTTGAGACTCCAGAAACCGCCCGCCCGAGGAGGTGTCCCCTGTCATAAGCTCCTGCTCCTGGCTAGGCTGCGGCAGGCGCAGGGTGTCTGTGTTCTCACGGAAGGCTCGGAGAGTGTGTAACTGTGCATGTGTGTGTGTGTCACAGGAAAGGCCTTAGGCCTGCTTTCACATTTCCACATGCAACCCATTCTCCATCCTATTGCAGACTTCTGAGATCCCTGGGGACGCTGGAGGGGTGCTGCCTGCGGCATTCTTCATCCGGCAGAGCAGAGAATGAGCCCAGAGGAGGGTCAGTCGTCTAGCCTTCCCGGCTGGAAGCCCAGGATTGGATATGTGTGTCTGTGGTGCTGGTGTCCCACTGTGCATCCCCTGTTCCTGTTGCTGCCTGCCACACTCAGTCCCTCCTCTGCCAGTTGGTACCCCCCAGCCCTCAGTTCAGAAGGAACCTCAGAGCAAGCACTGATGACCCTCGTCACCAAGCACACCTGCTGCTGTGCACCTGCTGTGGACAAAGGAGCCCTGGAGCCCTCAGGGAGGAACCAGAGGCCGCTCCTGCTCCTCACCGTGGACGTCCTGGCTTGTCCCTGGGGAGCCCTGCCTGGAGTTCTGTTTCTAGCATACCCCTCCTCCTTGCATCTTTGAGTTCCGAAGTCCCATGCTGAACAAATAGTGGGTGCTTGGGGTGTGTGTACTGAGCTACGCTGGCAAATGGAGGCTCGCTGGCTCTTGCTGGCTGGCCTGGGGCTTTTGGGGTTTGCTCTGTTCTTGGGGATGGGGTTGCCCAGAAACATCTCTGACCCCCAGCAAAGCTGTCAGGGTCCAGGTCCACTTCTGTTCATGGCTCCTGCGTGGCTGCCCTTCCTTAGACTTCACAGCTCATTCCAGGGAGAAAGCCGGCAGTGGGCAGGCACACCCAGGCCTCAGAGCTTCATGCCTTTCCAATGGGATGACATTAGGTGCTGACCAGGATGGGGGAGCTCAGGAAAACCCCCTGATATACAGTCTCCATTGGCGGTTTGGTGTCAACATCCTGTTTGTCCCTCTCTCTCTGAGGTGCTCCCCCATACTGTCGTCCCTCCTTCTGGGTGTCTCCACCCTCTCTTCTCTCTGGGGTCTGCCCCGTGCCCACCCTCTGCTGTTGTTGCCTCCTGAGCTGCCCCATTGCCCCACCCATGTCCCCAGTGTCTTAGCAGCTGCATTGGTTTTCCTGTGAGGCCTCCATGTTGATACCACAGAGCGGGAAACATGTGAACTTGAACTTGGGCTCGGTGTCCTCCTGGTTCCTCTGGACTGGGGGCTCCTTCCTATAACAGGTTACCAGTGACGGTAACCAGCTGTGGGGCAGATGCAGCCGTTAAATGATGCTGCAGCAAGCCACTGCTCAGGGCTGTGTCTAGAATATGGTTATTAACCACAGCAAATAAGGACTGTTATTCCAGAGGGGTGGTGTGTCCACCATCAAGAATCACTAACTTCAGAAACAAGCCAGTGGGGACCCAGCAGGAGCCCTGAGGGTCCCACAGGCACAGGACCTACACAGCAGGGACCCCAGACTCCTCCTTCCCCCAGGGGGAGGCTCTGTGCGCTGGAGCCCCACTGCTCAGATGCCCACAGACTGCCAAGTGCCTAGAGAAGAGGGAGGCGAAGGCCCGTGGGAAGTGTGGATCGTCAAGGACTGCCACTCGGACACATGCATCCGGAGCACAGTCACCCTGGAGGCCACCATAGGCGGCAGATGCTGGCCAGAGATACACGGACACACGCACCAGAGGGGCTGAGGGCCCTGGCAGCAGGGGACGCTGTGTTGAGAGCTTTTCCACTCAAAGCATGGACCGGCCAGGCTGGGCAGGGCATGGAGCAAGGCGCCCAGTTCAGACAGCCGGGACAGCACTGTCCCCAGGGCCAGGGCATCCCCCCAGGTCAAACAGATGTGGTCTAAGAGGAGCCAGAACAAAGGCATCATCAAGACCGAATACAGCCTCTGGCCACCCATGTGGTAGAACTTTCCAGAAGGCAGGTGAACTCTGTCCCCAGCCTTTGTTTGCTCCTCTGAGTAATGGTGGCAAACTCTCCTCTCCAGTTTTGGTCATTCGAGGTTGACCACGGGCAGGGTCTGGCACATATTGTGTGCCCAGTACATATGGAGCTCAGGACACTGAGGGCTCTCTCCACAGGGTCACCTCACCATGACCCGTGCCACCTGCTGTTGGACTTACAGGTGTGGCTGAGCCTGTAAGGGACTTTCAGGCCTGGGTGGGGCCCCTCTCCTGGGCGTAAAAGCTTCTTCTCTGTGCCTCACTCTTTCCTGGTCCCTGCTGCCCAAGGTGACCCTAGGGGCAGGTATCCAGGTGGGGTCATTGCCAGAATAGGGCCAAATCAGCCCCTGGAACCCAGCTAAGCACTTCCTTCTTGTGAGGTGGCACTAATGTGAGGTGATGTGTGTCAGCTGGACTCTGGAAGGGGTGGGGCAGGTGGCAGGTCCGTCTGATGAGCTATATAAAGGGCTCGGAACCAGAGAGAGTGTCTGTTGGAGACGGTGCCACTTCAGGCTGTAACAGCAGCAGGAGCATCAAGAGCCAGGAAGGAGCCTGGACGGCAGCATAGCACCAAGGCCCAGGTACCACTGCCCCACTGCCTCCCCCGGGACTTGCCCACCTCCCTCCAGGCAGGGACTGCTCCTTGGACCCCAGGGCCCCTCAGCCAGGGTCACTGGCTCTGCTCCTGGTTGGCCACCGGCACTGATCAGGGGCCTCAATCATAATGACGCATGGTTCCCTCTCTGCCTCCCACCCCCACCTCCTGTGCACCTGACCCAGTGCCCAGCAGGGGAGGAGGCACCTGAGCTTGGTTCGTCCTTAGCACTGTGTCTCTCTCCTCTGCTGCACAAATGCTGGCCTCCCCTTCACCTCTCCAGTCAGTCTTGCAGGCTCACCAATAACTTGTCCTTCCCATTTCTGTTTTTTCTGCTGAGGGCCATATGAGTTTCTGTAGCACCGTGTGTGGTCACGCAGAATGAGCCTGCTACAGATGTTCTGGTTGTTGCGCCCCATCTGCAGTCATCTGGGCAGGATCAGATGGTTTCACAGGCCTCATCCAGCCCACAGGCTGGCCACTCCAGTGCACTTGACATTGAGTTTGAAGGAAGCATCCTGACCTGTTTGTGCATTCAGGATTCAGTTACTTGGGCCCCAGTGCCGGGCAGGCTCCTTTCACTTCTCCTACCAAGGGCTTGCTATTCTTGTACCCAGGGAAGCCCAGGGAGCTGGAGGCTGAGGCGAGGGGTGCAGGGGGCAGGGATGTGGTAGTCCCAGGGACACGGTAGTTCCAGGGAGCTTCGATATTTGCCTCCCTCCCACTGTTGTCTGCAGAGCCCTGATGGAACAAGAGATGTTCAAGCAACAGTTCGCAAACGAAAGTCAAGGCTATGGGCTGAGGCAGACCTACCTGTGCTACGAAGTGGAGCGCTGGGACGGGAGCTCCTGGGTCTCCATGGCAGAGCACCAGGGCTTCCTGCGCAACCAGGTGACAGCCCCGTCTCCATCAAGGGGCATGGCTGGTAGAAGATTCCGGCTTGTGCACAGAGCCTCCTGTAGTTTGTGTTGCTTTCCGTGTCTGTGGCCCTGCTCTGGCACAGGATGACTTCTTGGGCCTGTGGTCGGTGGCTTTGAGCTACAAGTCCGGGCCTGGCCCCACTCATCCAGTGGCACTCCGCTCTCGCTTCCTGTGGTGCCTCTGAGTAAGGCAGCTGCACCAAGGACAGGTGGTGGCAGGTCCACCAGCACCACTGTGGTTGCACATTGCCCTCCCCAGGGCCCCCACAGATGGCTCTGCTAGTGGGCCCAGGGTCATGTGACCTCACAGGGTGCGCTCCCAAGTGTATCCCTGGGGTAGTCCGGAAGATGGGACCCTGAGCGTTCACGCTGACTGGAGTGGGGCGCACAAGAGGGCTGGGGCAGCAAGCAGCCCCATCTCAGGGGACTTTGGGGAGGAGCAGATGTGAACTTAGCTAACATACCCCTGAACCAGCACAGCCTTGGGGTGTGGTCCAGGGTGTGGACACCCCAGTGGGCCCCATGAACTACAAGAGGGCCTGCAAGGACCCTCACACTGCATGGGACACCATGGTGAAAGGTGTCCTTTCACCCAGGGAGGACCCTGGATGTCCCTCTGCCTTACTGTGTTGTCATCTGCCACACTACTTGCACTGTATCCCCCCACATGGTGTCCCAGCCTGGTTAGTCACTGGCTGAAATCTCGCCCTGCAGCTCGGGTGACAGAGGGGAGCCCTTTTGGCCTGAAGCTCTGTCACCTTTCTGCTCAGCAGAGTGGAGCCCACAGTGGAAGCTTCTGGAATGTTTGGGGCCCAGATGGGAGCAGGTAGAGGGGACCCCCCCTGCCCTCCCCATGCAGGAATGCCTCGGGCCCCACGGCCTCGGTCTCAGCTCTTCCCTACAGGGTCAGCCTGGGTCCTGTAGGCAGCTGGGAACAGCATGACGGCAGAGAGGGAACCCAGCCTCTCAGGAATCAGGAAAACTGTCTCTCGGGCAAGATTAAGACTATCTCATGGGCCATTGGAAGCAATCGAACGTGATGTCCACACAGCGCATGCTCAGGGAAGACAGATCAGAAGGGAGCATGGCAGGGACTCCATCTGCTGATTCACTCCCTGGTTGACCTCCACAGCCAGGACTGGGCCAGGCCAAAGCCAGGACCAGATTCCCATCCAGGTCTCCTGTCTGAGAGGGTTCAGGGCAGACAGCCACAGTCTGAGAAAGAGGGAGTCGGCTCTGAACCGAGCAGTCTGGGAGCAGATGGCCAAGGCCAAAGTACGCAGCTCCAAGTGTGGTTGTTTCTAAGGTGACAGGGTCACAGACCATTGCCATATCAGTAAGAGAAACTTGATAATCTAAGAAAATAACTGCTAGGAGCTGAGTGGGGTTCTCCTTCCCTCCTCAGAGTGGGAACCCCTGTCCCCTCACTTCATAAACTTTTGCTTTGAGGGGCCAGCACAGCAGCGTAGTAGGTTACGCCTCTGTCTGTGGTGCCAGCATCCCATATGGGTGCCAGTTGCCAGTTTGAGTCCCAGCTGCTTCACTTCTGATCCAGCTCCCTGCTCATGTGTCTGGGAAGGCAGTGAAGGATGGTCCAAGTCCTTGGCCTCTGTACTCTTGTAGAAGACCCAGAAGAAGCTCCTGGCTCCTGGCTCCTGGCTTCAGACAGGCCCCGCTCCAGTAGCTGTGACCACTTGGGGAGAGAACCAGTGGGTGGAAGATTGATCTCTCTGTATTTTCTTCTCGCTTGGTAGAATCTGCCTTTCCAATAAAAAATAAACAAATCTTCAAAAAAAAATCTGTATTTTGTATCTCTGTCTCTTTCCTATACTTAGTTGCAAGCTGGTGGCCTCTCCACCATCACGCATGCTGCTTCCCAGGGATGAGCAGAGGGCTGGATGGGAAACGCAGCAGCCAGGACTCAATGCCAGCATCATATGGGACGCAGCCTCAAGGGAGCCCCCTTCCTTCTCTTTCATGTGCAGCCTAGATCCCTAGACTCTCTAGGCCGCCATGCAGAGCTGTGCTTCCTGGACCTGCTCTCTGGCTGGCAGCTGGACCCCGCCCAGTGCTACAGGGTCACCTGGTTCATCTCCTGGAGCCCGTGCTTTGACTGTGCAGAGCACCTGGTCGCCTTCTTGGGGAACAGCAATCATGTGAAGCTGCGCATCTTCGCTGCTCGCATCTACCCTAGCTCGAGACATCAAGAGGGGCTGCAGGCCCTGCAGAGGGCTGGAGCCCCGGCAGCCATCATGTCCCTTGATGGTGAGGACGCTGCTGGAGTGGGGTGGGTGAGCACCCTGGGCAATGTCTCCATTCTCCGTGTGGTGTCTGAGAGGTGATGCTGGTCCCCCTGCTGAGTGGCCAGGGCCGGACACCCCTTCTCCTGTGCTATCCTAGAGTTTGCTTACTGCTGGAACACCTTTGTGGACAACCAGAATCGTCCCTTCGAGCCCAGTTCCGGACTGGCCAATGCTGTTCAATACCGGGAGAAAGAGCTGCAGCGCATTCTCCAGGTGAGCTCCCCCTGCCTCCCTAACCCTGGCCTGTCCTCCTCTGGGTTAGGTCCACCTCTGCCCCGCAACGCCAGACTCTGCTGTCCCTCCCCTCCCTACCATCATGGCCACTGTCAATCATCATTACCATCTCCACAGTTCTCTCTGCTCCACCTTCCCAGCCATATCACTCCTGACTTCATCCACTTTGTCCTGCTCTTAGGGTCTCTGAAGAAGGCAAGAGTCTGCCACCAAGCACCCAGCAGGAAGAGCAGAGACAACAGGATGGCACCTTTTGCCTGCCCTACAGGCACCCCACAGGCAGGAGCAGAGCCATGTGTTCAGGACACCAAGCAGACATTTAAAGATGTCAAAGGGGCCTGGTGCAGTAGCTCAAGAAGCTAATCCTCCATATGCAGTGCTGGCATCCCATATGGGCATTGATTCATGTTCTGGCTGCTCCACTTCTCGTCCAGCTCCTTGCTTATGGCCTTGGAAACCAGTGGAAAATGGCTTGGGTCCTTGGGCTCACATGGGAGTCCAGGAAGATGCTTCTGGCTCCCAACTTCCGATTGACTCAGCCGCAGGCACTGCAGTCACTTGAAGTGTCAGTTAACAGATGGAAGATCTCTGTCTTTCATTCTTTCTGTAAATCTACCTTCCAAATAAAGACAACTCTTTAAAAAAGGGCCTGGCACAGTGGCCTAGCAGCTCAAGTCCTTGCCTTGAACGTGCTGAGATCCCACATGGGCACCGGTTCTAATCCCGGCAGCCCTGCCTCCCATCCAGCTCCCTGCTTGAGGCCTGGGAAAGCAGTCAAGGACGGCCCAAAGCCTTGGGACCCTGCACCCGCGAGGGAGACCTGGAAGAGCTCTGGCTCCTGGCTTTGGATTGGCACAGCACTGGGTTTTGCGGTCACTTGGGGGGTGAATCATCAGACGGAAGATCTTCCTCTCTGTTTCTCCTCCTCTCTGTATATCTGACTTTGCAATACAAATAAAATAAATCTTAAAAAAAATCTTTAAAACAAATACCCCAGAGTTACATGATTCTTAATTGGAAGCATATACTTAGATTTCAAGTACTCAATAGTAGGTGTGTATTCCATCTTATCAGAATAATTTTCAATGTAGCAATAAAATAATTGTTTTCATTCATTTTTGTTTGTTTTGATTTTTAAGTCCACAGTGCAGTGGAACATGAAGACAGGTCCACAGTTGGGGTTTGGATATGTAAATGTATCATGAATTCCTGTATTGCTAAATGAACACTTGGAAATGCAAAAATGGCTTTCTGCTCCACTGTGGGCCTCTGGGGCCAGTGGGGGGTGTAGGCAGTAGGCAAGAGTCACACCGAGCTCTGGGACAGTCAAATTGAGCCAGCTCCTGCATGGAGGGGCCTAAAGCTCAACATCGGCCTCAGTAACTGAGACACTGTTCCCCAGCTCTGTTGCCAAGCAACAGGCCTGCCAGTGTCACCAACAGCAACCAATGTGTCCCCAGGAGAGTGGCCAGGGGCAGCCAGGCCACCCACCCCTCCTAACTTCCATTCCCCAGGGAGGGAGGGCACATCTTACCCAGGATCACGCTGCCTCTTGGCAGTGACACCTCTCTCGCTCTCGCTGTCTCTGCAGGGCTGGCACATGCTGAGTCAAGCGCCCCTGACAGCTGGCCATCCTCTGCCACAGCTTTCTTTAATCCTAGGCACACATTGCTTGGCACATGTTGCAACATTCCAAACACACGCTGGCTCCCATTGCAAGGACTAAAACCATGTCACAACCTTGACAGTGACTGAACGGCTGCAGGGGAGAAATTTCTCCATTTGCAACCTTGAAATAAGAGCAGCTGATGCCCACCCTCAACATGGCATGCAGTGTCCCCTGCATGAGAGAGCCTTGCCTCTCCACACCCTGCCCACCTGGACTCAGGCCTTCTCCCCAGGTCAGGAACAGAGCTGGGTGCACCCTGAGAACTCACAATGACTCCCTTTCAGTTTAAGAATTGAGTCAAGATGTGGGTCCAACTCTATGGAATCACAAGTCCCACTGTTTAGCTTAGAGATTGGGATGGTGATGGAATGAGCTAGGCGTGACCATGGAATTTACCAACACTCACGGGTATTGAGGCTTGGAACAGGCGGGGCAGGTAGAGGTTGCAGCACTCGCATGAATACCCTAAATCAGGGTGTGGGCCTGGCTGGGCTGTAACATCCACCAGCTCATACGAGGGTTGGGACAGATGGGGCAGGCCATGCCAGGTAAGAGCCTAGACTCCATTTGTTGGCAAATGTGGTGAGTTCGTTTTGGAAGGGGACTGACTCTGTGCACACCCCCTTGAAAGGGGACCAGCAGGCGCAGGTGGCTGGGGTGGGGTCTCCTGCAGTCTTCAGTGTGTCACAGGTCCCTGGCATGGTTGCCCAATTCCCAGCAGGCTTTCATTTTGGGGATTTGGAAAGTCAGAAGCCCTAGGAATTTTCCAGAAAGTAGAAATGGAAGGAGTTGGTGCCTCTGCAAGCCTGTTTAGCTTTCATTTCCACCAGACAGTGATACCCAGCCTTTTGCCTTTGATTCCTCCTGAGACCCCGAACATGATGTAAGACCTCCAAGGCACGTCAGGAAGGAACGGGTCCCTGCGACCACCCTCCTTGGTGTGCAGTCCCCTTCCCCTCTGCCCGCAGCAGCCCTGGGACCCAGCCCTTCAGGAAAGACTCCGCTGCCTCAGAGACTCCCAGGCAGGACCCGGCAGGTCACGGTGCTGCCAGTACATCCCTTTCCCAAGCCCTGAAGCCCCTCAGGGATGCCTTAGGGTCTTTCCCTCTCTCTGTCCAGAGTCCATCCAGTCTCTTCCACAGTGGGTGACCACAGCCCCTCAAGAACACCCAGCAGATGCCTACCAGAGGTCAGCAACTGTGGTGTGGACCTAAGGAAAACAAACCCTGGTGACTATCCCCCCTCATAACCCACCTCAGAACTTTCTGGAAGAGAGGAAGGCAAATGTTACTTTCTCACTCTGCTCTGACAAAGAGGGGATGATGGGATTCAGCTTCCAAGAACAGAAAAGGGCAAGTCGGAAGTTAGAGGAGGGTCAGATGGCCTCGGGGAATCCCCTTCGCCCTTAACCAGCACACAGACAGATGGAACAGAGGGAGGAGGCTGTTCCCACGCCTTCCCAATAAAACCTGCACCTGCTTCAGGAGCCCAACCATAGCAGCCAAAATAGGGGTTGTGTGGGACAGCCAATGGGGTTCCCTTTCAGAGATGACCCGCTTGACTCCAGCTGCCACTTGTCTGACACCCCCGAACTAAACCCCTAGGTGGAAGCCACTTCCAGAGAGGAAATGTCCCAACCCAGAAGTAGGGGAGACTTGCCATGCCCATTGTATCCCAAGGAGGCAGCCCTGTGGACAGCGGGGTGCCCTGAAAGTAGGGGGCAGGGGACAGACTTGGCTGCACCTGCAGCACCTATAGGTACGCCACTTTGAATGATGATGGGAGTGACACTCGGGTTGTACCAGGCTGTAGTGTTTCGTCTGTCACTGCTGCTCAGCTCAGGGCTTTTCCGCCCGGGATCCTACATGGTGTCCCCTAGGGGCACGGCCATGACTCAGAACACAGCCCCTGCTGCATGGCGTCTCCATCCTCCACTGGACAGTCACCCTGTCACCTGCTGCCCTGGGGCTGACACTAGAGAGTCACCTGGGACTCCAGAAAGATCCTACACTGGTCAAACAGCAGGAAGCCTGCAGTCAACTTGAGGCCAATAAATGGAATGTCAAACAAGAGTCACAATGCTTATAGTCCTAGAAAGGAAAAAGGATGTAAAAAATAGATTATCCAAACAAGCCAGAAGGAAAGTAATATTCACGATATACATATAGGAAAAAAGTGTTACTTAAGTTCAAATGATAGCCCAAAGCAAAGGCTTTTTTTTTAAATGGGAGCAAGGGATATTTACATGTCGAAAGCTAGCAATGCTATAAAGCTAGAAGGCTCCTGTCACCCAAAAGGTGGGGTGTGGTGTGGAAAGACACACAGACCAGGAAAATGCCACAAGGAAACAGGTCAGATGTGGGTTAAGTGTCTGTCTGTGACACCAGTATCCTGTACAAGTGCTGGTTCCAGTCCTGGCTGCTCCGTGGACCATGGTCCCCTGGCAGCCTGCCCGTAGAGCACAGTCCCTGCCCATGTCCCCCGAGGGCACGGTGGGGCTCCGGCACTGCTCTCCCAGGTGACCCCAGTGACTCTCCATCTCAGCACTGCCGTTTCCTTGTTGTGTGTGACTGAGGTGTGACTTGGCCGCAGCCCAGCATGCAGGGGCAAGTGACGGGCCAAATACTTGGGTCTCTGCCACGTACAATGTGGGAGGCCTACCTGGAGTGGCAGGCTCCTGGGTTCCATACGGCCCGGTTTAGCCTGGTGCAGCCACTTGGCGGGAGAAACAGCCTTTCAAATAGATGAAAATAAATAAGCATTAAAAATAATAATAAGCTTCAAACTGATGTCAACTGGACAAACACAAATATGGATATTGTGAAAAACGAAAGAAAGAAAAACAGAGAAGAACAGAGTTAAGGCTCCTATAGAAACCACATGGTTTTGGCTTTCTGAAAATACCATGTTTTGTTTTGTTTTTGTTTTTTTTCTCTTGGTGAGAGAATTTCGAAGCACCTGGAAAGCACACGATTGTTCTCTAAGCCTTGCAGGGCAAGTGCACTTCACAGCCATCTGGGCCGCCTCTCCTGCCATTGCCAGGCAGAAGTCACCTCGCTTGTGGCACACCAAAGCTTGCCCCCTTAGGTGCCCGCGCTTTCTGTCCACGTGCAGCCCCTCAGGGTTTCTCTGTGCGGCTCCAGTCGCCGTGGGGACGCCCACCGTCTTGGACCGCCCAGCTGGCCCAGGCTCCAGCTTGCTCCACCCAGGGCGGCGGCCCCGAGCCAGGTGGCTGTTCCGGCCGCCGCCCGCAGGGGGCACATGGGGACCGGGCTCGCGGGCGCTGTGGCGGGGACCCCAGCATCAGAGCTCTTCTAAGAGTAAACAGATCTTTGCATGTCATCACCATGTGGGCCTTGGACGAAACAGTCTCGGGTTTTTGTTCCTCCATAACGGCGTTCTTCTGCGCAGGACAGCTCCCAGCTGATGGGCCAGGACCAAAGCTGCAGCCCAAAACCCCTTTAAGCATCTTCCAGGACCCAGTGAGCTGGAATCTGGGACTCCACCAGGCACTCCAAGGAGCGGTGCAAAAGCATGCCCACCCCCACTTGGAGTCTTTGGCACACTGGAGAGTATTTTTGCTGGAGATCCTCACCCATGCTGACAGTATTCTTTAATGTACAGTGTACTGTCTGAATACAGAACATGCTGGAAAGGAAGCCACAGTCCAGAAGACTGGGACACAGGCAGTGTCCATGAGGGGGCCCTGACCTGTCAGCCTACAGCCAGGGGCCTGGGCAAGGGGTCTAATGTGCCCTCCTAGCTTAGACTTCCCACTCATACCCTCCAGAAGAGACCAGGTGATGCTACAAGACGAGCACCCAAGATCTCAGTGCCTTAAATCTGGGTGGCCTTTGCCTTGCTGGTGATAAGGCCATGGTGATGGCGCTGGGGATGCGGTGGGCTTCTGTCTTGGCCTTTCCAGATGGGACACTGCAAGGGAGCGGACCCACCACAAAGGACCCTGGCTGGCCCCTGCAGCTCCCCCTGAACTTCCTGATTACACACCTGCATCCCACATCCGGGAGCCTGGGCTTGGTACCCAGTCCCTGACTCCATCTGCTAATGCAGACTCCGATGGCTGGGTTCCTGCCACGCTGGGAGACCTGGGGTGTACTCCCTCCTCCTCCCTTCCACCCAGCCACGCCGCACCCCTTCTGTGGGCATCTGGGGAGTAGAGCAGCAGGTGGCCACTCTAGCTGTCTCTCCACCTCTCAAATAAATACTTAAAAGAAAGCTGAGATTTGATGTACCACGTATTCATGATCCAAAAACATTGACACATCTTTTTCAGACTCATCTGAAAAAGTCACTTCCCTCATCTGCCCAACCCTCACAGCATGCCTTAGGGCGTCCTGATGAAGCTTCAAACATCTGGAATATAAATAACAGTTCCATGGGGGCCAGCAGGATGGCTCGATTGGCTCGCACTCACCTTGCGAGTGCTGTGATCTCATAGCCAAGTCGTGTGCCAGCTGCTCCACTTCCCATCCAGCTCCCTGCTTGCGGCCTGGGAAAGCAGCAGAGGGTGACAATAGTCCTGGGGCCTCTGCACCCATGTGGGAGACCTGGAGGAAGCTCCTGGCTTCTGGTTTCGGATCCATGCAGCTCTGGCCATTGCAGCCAGCTGGGAAGTGATCCAGGGGACTGAAGATCTCTCTGTAAATCTGATCTACTTTTCCAGTAAAATATATATATATGTATATATATATATATATTTTAGAAATCATCTTAGAAGCTTCCAGATGAAAGGAACAGATGCAAAGCAGAACGTGAAGGGCTGAGGTCTGGGGGGAGGGGGTGTTGCCAGACCAGTCGGAGAAAGCAGAGGAGACCATGTGCATAACCCGGAACCTTCCACCAGCCATGCCCATGCGGACGGGGCCTGTCACCTGGTTGCACAACTGAAGGATATTGGGAAGTTTCATTTCTTGGCCCTGCAATCTTTTGTCCGTGGTGCTCAAGATGCCAAAATTGAAACGTTGGGAGTGGGTACTTAGCAGAGTCATTAGGGCACCTCTTGGGGTGTCTTGCATGCACATACTGGAGTGCCAGGGTTTGGGTCCTGGCCTGGCACCCATTTCCTGGAAGGCACAAGTGCTTGGGTCCCGGCTCATGCACGTAGGACACCCGGATTTGGCCTGGCTTTGGCTAATGAGAACATTCTCTCACTTTACTTCAATGAAATAAATAGTTAATCTTTAAAATATTTTGAACGTTAATTTTCATCTACTTGAACGGATGACAGGAGCCTGCTGCCTCTAGGGCAGGCTAGTGAGAAGCTGGATTGGAGGACCTGGCATATGGGCAACCCAAGCAGCAGTTTCGCCTGCTGTGCCACAATGCCTGCCCCATCAATATATTTTTTCCTAAATTAGAGCCTGCACGGAGGAGGCGGCACGCCGGCCTGCCGGCTTGGCTCCCCTGTCGAAGGCCGCCAAGCCGCCTCTCCCTCAGAGATTCCGGACTGTGAGTCACGGGCTCGGAACGCCGGCGCGAGGGCCCGGTTCCGTCTCCACAGAGCACACCTCATGGGCGACAACACGCGTGCGGACCCATTCGGGATTAAAGCAAGTCACTAAGAAAAAAAAAAAATCGCTGACGTGGGCGCGTGTGGCGTCGGGGCTCGGGTGGCTGGCAGGTGCCGGGAAGCTCTCCCTCCTCACGCCGGCTTGTGCCCGGCCCTGCCACTCCTCCCAGCATGCCTAGGGAAAATCCTGAGGGTCACGCTGATTGGATCGGCAGAGGTCATGTGCTCACGCCTAAGCCAATCACAGCGCGGCTGATGATACCCGCCCCCTCACACACCATGGCTGCACCCCATGCCGTCCGACCCTGCTGCGTCCTGCGTGGAGGTTGGATGGGGTGCGGTGGATCCCGCTGACAAACGCTGCCTTATCCGTTCTCTTAAAATCACGAGAAACCCCCTCTTTACCCTCCTACCTGGTGACGTACGTGTATCAAATGCCACACTGCTGAAATGGGAGGTCCGAGGGTGACGTCTACCAGTGACCCTAAAGTCCACCAGTGCGCTCTACTTACTGCCTTTGTGACTTCTGATGGACAAAGTCATTCGCGGCTTTGGCCATACATGACCATGAATGAGGCGCAGCCGAAGTTGAGCCCCTCCTTCCTCCCCCTCTACACCTTTAAAACTCGGACTGCAGCTCCCCTGGATTGGCAGCAGGTGCCATCACAAAAATCAATTTCCTAACTTTAAAGAAAAATAAGTAAAAGATTTATATTTACTTAAAAGATTTATAGAGAAGGAGAGGCAGAGAAGGATCTTCCATCAGATGGTTTACTCCCCAAATGATTACAACAGCCAGAACTGAGCTGATCTAAAGCTAGGAGCCAGGAGCTTCTTCTGGGTCTCCCATTCGGATGCAGGGTTCCAAGGCTTTGGGCCATCCTCGTCTGCTTTCCCAGGCCACAAGCAGGGAGCTGGATGGGAAGTAGAACAGCCACAACATGAACTGATGCCCATATAGGATCCTGGTACATGCAAGTCAAGGCTTAGCCTGTTGAGCCATCGCAGCAGGCCTGACAACTGTTTCATCTGGTAGTGTACTCCTTCCCGCAAGTGCCTGCAGCCCGAAGCCTGGAACCTGAAACTCCATACAGTTCTCCCAGTTGGTGACAGGAGCCAAGTACCCATCCCTGCTACCTCCATCTTAGCAGGAAGCTGGGATTGGGAGTTGAGTTGGAACTCAAACCCAGGCACTGTCATATGAGATGCAGGCAACCCAAGCAGTATCCTAAATTTGTGGTAAAACTCCCATGAGGATTACATAAAGAACTTAATATCAGATGCCTGACACACAATTGGACCCCAAATGTGGTCTCTGTTTCTTTCTGTCTGCACCCCCTCCTATAAGCTTATCCCCAGAGGGAAAAGGCTCCACGGATTAGGGTCTGCCTAACCTCTCACAGGTCTTGTCACTCTAAAACTTTGTAAATGGTGACCTCCCAGGACCCAGCCTCCAGCAGCGTCTCAGCAGTAGGGACTCATGTCTTCTCCCTATCTCACACAGCCTTACTCATTCTAGTCCCACTGACCTTGTGGAAAGTGGAGTGAGAGAAGTTGTAGTTCAGGACCATGGACAGCACCAAAAGCCCCACCCCATCCCCAATAGGTGGGTCCTATTAGGGTCCACTTCTCCTCCACCCACAAGCCAAGCAGAGACTCTGCTGGGCTAAAAGATGAGGTTGAGAGCAAACAATACCCAGGAACTCTTGCCATTTGCACCCATCAAGTGGAGAGAGGGGTGGTCCCACTGTGGGCTTCCCAGAGGGCAGGGCAGGAGGTGGCGCTGAGATGAGTAGATCTGTCTGGGAGAGATTCCTAAGCCCAGTCATGGGATGCTGCAAGCTGCAAGCCAGCTACAGCTGGTCACTGCCATTCAGACGCAAGGGTCATTGAGAAAGCTCCAAGCAAGGACGCCAGAGACAGGCCAACAGTGAGGCTGACCTGGGGTCTGCAGGGTGTGACAGGGCAGGTTTAGCTGTCATCTGCAATACCAGCATCCCATATGGATGCTAGTTCAAGGCCTGGCTGCTGCACTTCCGACCCAACTCCCTGCTAATGCACCTGATGAAGCAGCAGCAGATGGGTCAAGCACTCAGCCCCCTGCACCTGTATGGGAGGCTGGAATGGAGCTCCTGGCTCCTGGCTTCAGTCTGCCTTAGCCCTGGCTGCTGTGGACATGAGGAGTGAGCCAGCAGGTAGAAGTTCACGCTCTCTCCACCCTCCCCCCTCTGTTTTTCTTTCTGTCTGTGACTCCACCTTTCAAATGAACTTTTTCTCTTTGACGTGCCGACCCTTCTTGCCAGCCCCTGTGGAGCTGATGACTCTGTCCTCTCATGATGCTTGTCTACGCCTCATGTCCACCCCACTTGCTCTCATGGCTGTTCTGTCACCCCTGCCTCCTCCTCTCACTCAAAGCCGGGGACATGGCAAAGGTTGGGCCCCTCTCTCTGCTTTCTCCTCCAGGTCTCCTCACCCGTGTCTCAGCTCTCACCTCCCTGTCTTTGCCTCCAAAATTTTACCTTACCACTCCAGATTCCTGCTGGAGTCCATGACATCTACCGCGAAAACTCCTCAGGCCTCCGGGCATGGAGAACAGTTTGAGCAGGACGAATGCCATCCTACAGAGTACAGTTAATACTTCGGGGCTGAAACCTACATGTGCTGCCTTCTCTCCCACCATCGGGTGTGTGAGGCCGGGACCAAAGGGCAGAGATGAGTGCACCTCTCATTAACACATGTAAATGTTTACTTCTTGTCCCCAAACTGACTCGGTGGGCTTGGAGGCTGTGGGCTTCCAAGCTGGGACTGTTTCCACTGGATGACACGACTACAGCTGCAGGGAGCAGCACGTTGGGACTGCCGCCAGCCGTTGGGATCACCAGGCCCCTGAGTGGGGAAGAGAATGAAGCGGGGAGGGGAAGCTGGGTCACAGCTGCACTGTGGAGGCAGAGAGGATATTCTGGGATGTATCTGGGGATGTCCATGTCCAATCACAAAGCTTAATGGAAACAACGGCAGTCAGCTAAGGTAGGACCACTGGGCACATAGAGAACTCACTCCCATGAGACACAGAGCCCTGACCTCTGGGACGGAGGATGTGCATCAAGGGTGGAGGGTATGTAAGACGCCTCTGCGTCCACAAGGCCACTTAGAGACACGGAGACTGCAGCCGCTGCGCAGGTTGTCCAGCCCCAGGGATGCCTCTCCTCCCTTCCCTGCTCATGTGACCTGAGTCTTGCTGCAGGGTCGCTCTAGCACACAGAGTTCAGAGGATGGAATCCTCCCGTGGTGCTGTGCCCAGCGCCAAGAGCCAAGACTGCACAGACGATAGCAGTGGCTGTTAGGAGTTTACATCTCTTCATGTTTTGGAGAAACCGAGAATGTTAAATGCAAGCTTTCTTTCCACCCTCTTTCCCTTCCTTCCTCTCTTTTGGTGTATTCACTTAAAAGGTTGAGTGTCACACACAGAGAGAGGCAGAGATAAAGATCTTCCATCCTCTGGTTCAAAATGGCTGCAACAGCCAACTCTAGGCAAAGCTCCTGGGCAGTGCGTGGGCCTCCTGCCTAGCCTCCCTCTGCCTCCTCAGCAGGGGGTCACGGCTCTGCCTCCTGGAAGTCAGTGGGATTTGGGCATTCCTCCTTCACTCCTCTTATCCTGCCTCACGTCATCATAGAACGGCCCCTTTATCCTCCCAGATCCTACTTCCTGCTGTAATGAATGAGTGCCTGACAGATCTGCTAAACTCACTCTTCTCCAGTGACTGGCATGAGCTTTGCTTCCAGAGCAAACCTAGATGGAGCCCAAGACTCATTCATTGGGATTGATGTTACAGAGCTTTGCTTTCCACATTTCCTTTCCAAACAGCTAATTAATTTTGATTTTGTTTGAAAGGCAGAGAGAGTTCCCCCTACCCCTCCACATCTTCCAGTTCACTCTCCAGATGGCTACAAGAGCCAAGGCTGGGCCAGGCCAAAGGCATGGCCGGGGGAGTCAATGCAGGTCCCCCATGGGGTGTGGGGGGAGGTACCCAGATATTTGCATCAGCACCTGTTGCCTCCCAAGGTAAGCAGGAAGCTGAAATCAGCAGAAGTGGGACTTGAACCCAGGCACTCCAAGAGGGGGTGTAGACATTCCAAGCTGTGTCTTAACTGCTGAGCCAAATGCCACCCCCTCTTCCGCATCCTAGACTGACATTAGTACATTACAGCTTCCTGTGATTTGGGAAGTGGGACAGGTGGCAAGAGCCCAATCACCTGCAGGACCTGCATAGCAGCAAGGCTGGAATACGGAGGAGCCAGGAACTGGCATCAGGCCTCCTCCCAGTGTTGCTACTGGAAAAAATAATCAGGCCTTCGCTCCTCTGAGACAGAGCTGGGGAGGGGAAAGGGTTTATTTTAAGAAGCTAACAGGCTTGGGGAAAGCTCTCCAGATGCAAAATGTGCTCTCTCCCCCTGCCCCCAGCAAGCCGGTGGAAAGGGTTTAAGAGGAAGTGGGAGGTAGCTGCAGGTGAGGGTGAAGAGAGGGAGAGACAGTCAGGTGAGGAGCAGGCGCTCCAGGTGGGGCTTCTTGCTAAGGGAATTCAGCCATGCACAGTTGCTGGGTGCATGCCCTCTCTGCAGTGGGTCACAAGATCTGCCCATCCTAGTCATCTCCCCTGCAGACACCTCTGTGCGCACGCCACAGCACCCCAGCACCAGCAGCCGGTCCTGTCCCTTACAGTGTGGGACAGGAGCGTCTTAACCATCAGTCAGAACATGAGAAGTGCTAACCATTCGTCACTAGGGAAACGGAAGTCCAAGCCGCCATGGGAGGTCATCGCAATGGCTGTCATCAGAGACAGACAGGGCAGGCAATGTGAAGTGGGAGAAACTGGAGCCCTCCCACGTGGCGAGTGGGAGTGTGGGGTGAAAACCCTGCCCAGCACAATGGCTCAGTGGCTAAATCCTCGCCTTGCAAGTGCTGGGATCCCATATGACTGCTGGCTTGTGTCCTGGCTGCTCCACCTCCCTTCCAGCTCCCTGCTTGTGGCCTGGGAAAGCAGTAGAGGACGGCCCAAGGCCTTGGGACCCTACACCTGTGTAGGAGACCCAGAAGAGGCTCCTGGCTTCAGATTGGCTCAGCTTCAGTCATTGTAGCCACTGGAGGAATGAACTAACAGATGGAGGATCTTTCTCTGTGTCTCTCCTCCCTGTAAATCTGCCTTTCTGATACAAATAAAAATAAATCTTTTTTACAAAGGAAAGAAAAGGGCCCGGCACAGTAGCCTAGTGGCTAAAGTCCTCGCCTTGCATGCGCTGGGATCCCATGTGGGTGTCGGTTTGTATCCTGGTGGTCCCACTTTTCCCTGCTTGTGGCCTGGGAGGGCAGTCGAGGACGGCCCAAAGCCTTGGGACCCTGCACCCGCGTGGGAGACCCTGAGGAGGTTCTTGTCTCCTGGCTTCAGATCAGCGCGATCTGTTGTGGACACTTGGGGAGCGAATCAACACATGGAAGATCTACTTCTCTGTCTCTCCTCCTCTCTGTATATCTGACTTTGCAATAAAAATAAAACAAAATGAATCTTGAAAAAAAAAAAAGTTAACAAAAACAACACAGTAGTTCCTCAGAGTTAACTTCGGACGATGACCCAAGTGCTTGGGACATTGTGACCCATGTGGGAGACCGAGATATACAGATTTTTTTTTCTTTCTCTCGTTGCTCTGCCTTTAAAATAAACAGAATAAATCTCACGTTCTTACAGTAATACTGAAATGGATTTCCAGGATCTGTTCTGTAGGAGTGAACAAATGCATGGCATCGTGGCCTGCAAAAATGCCTTGAACTTCACAGTATTTGCCTACACCAATAAAATTGTATTTTTTTAACCTTTTAATTCCATTTTCCCATTAATTTTTTGAGGCTTAGTCTTTGCTGGAGAAGATATATTTTTTAATTTCTAGTTTGTTGGAAGGTTTATTTTTTTAAATCATAAAGAGATGCAGAATCATTTTTGGTTTTTATTTATTTTTTTTTTAAGATTTACATTTTATTGGAAAGGCGGATTCACAGAGAGAAGATGAGACAGAGAGAATGATCTATCTGCTGCTTCACCCTTGAATGATCACTATAGCCAGAGCTGAGCTGATCTGAAGCCAGGAGCCAGACGCTTCTTCTGGGTCTCCAATGCAGGTGCAGGGTCCCAAGGCCTTGCGCCAACCCCTACTGCTTTCCCAGGCCACAAGCAGGAAGCTGGATGGGAAGTGGAGCAGCCAGGACATGAACCAGCACCCATATGGGATGCTGGTGCCTGGAGGTGAAGGATTAGCGAGTTGAGTCAGATACACAGAGAGGAGGAAAGACAGGGAGGAAGATCTTCTGTCCGATGGTTTACTCCCCAAGTGGCTGCAACAGGCAGAGCTGAGCCAATCTGAAGCCAGGAGCCAGGAGCTTTTTCCTCCAGGTCTCCTTCGTGGGTGCAGGGTCCCAAGGCTTTGGGCCGTCCTGGACTGCTTTCCCAAGCCACAAGCAGGGAGCTGCATGGGAAACAGGGTCCGACATGACATGGACCCAAGCCCATATGGGATCCCGGTGCGTGCAGGGCGAGGACTTCAGCCTCTAGGCTACCACGCCGGGCTGGAGATGCTGCATGGTGTCCTGGCTTTCCTCCACAACTATTGGGATGGTGACTTGCTGGTTTTTGTTCCTCAGTCTGCTGATGTGTCTGTGGATTTGCCGCTGTTGCGTTCTTGTGCCCCTGGAATGATTCCGCCAGACCGCGCTGGACTCTGTTCTTGCTTCCCGTTTCGTTGAGAATGTTTGTGTGAATGTTCGTCCACCATGTTGGTCTTAGTTTTCCTTATTGTATCTTTGCCTCCTTTTGGGATCAATCCATGCTTACCTCATAGAAGGAGCTTGGCCGAATTCTGTTTTTTTTTTTTTTTTTTCATCCAGTTTTTGGAGTAGTTGGAGAAGAAATGGAATCAGTTCTTTAAATGTATTGCAGAATTCTACCCTGAAGCCTCCAATCCCAGATTTTTTTTTTTTTGGATTGGAGGCTGTGCTGCAATCTCATCCCTCATTTCACTCCACAACTCAATTTAATGATGGACGAAGTTCTCGAAGGATGCTCTCCTAATAGGGAGATCCAAGTTATTCGTGACATGCAAATCAAATACACACTACAATACCACCTTGCACTGGTTGGGATGACTCTAATTTAAAAAAATGCAGAAAATGAAAATTTGGCAAGGATGTGGAGGAATGAAAACCCTGGCGCTGTGCTGACAGGTACGAAGAGCAGCTTCTCAGCTGTGGAAAGCCATCTGGCAATTCTCACAAAGTTAAATATAGGATTACCACAGTGACCCAGCCACTCCAGTCCAAGACACAGACGCAAAATAATTTAAAACAAGTGTTCCAGCTGCTATACGTGGGCACATTTGCGCATTAGTAGCTGCATCCACCGTAACAACAAGACTGGATGGGATGCAGAATGCATATGGGATAGAATCTCGCCTGGACACCAGAGGAAAGGCATGCTGGACCTGCCAGCTGTAGTCTGGGTGAACCGCAAACCAGTCACGCCAGAGGAAGCAACACAAGGGGCCCAGTGCAAGCTTCACCTAACGTGCTAGAATCCCATGAGGGCGTTATTCCTGTCTCAACTGCCCAGCTTCCCATCCAGCTCCCTGCCTATGGCCTGGGAAAACAGTCAAGGACGTCCCAAGACCTTAGGCCCCTGCACCTGCAGAAGTTCCTGGCTCCTTGGCTTGGGATCCGTTCAGGCTCAGCTCCGGCTATTGCAGCTGCTTGGGGAGTGAATCAGCAGATGGAAGACCTTTTTCTCTGTCTCTCCTCCTCTCTGTAAATCTGACTTTCCAATAAAAATAAATAAGTAAATAGTAAAAAAAAAAAAAAAGAAAGAAAGAAAGAAAGAAACCATCACACGATGTCACCTGCAATGTGACTGCGTTTGCATCAAATACCTAATACGGCAAACCCTCAGTGACAGACACAACGGTTCTGGTAGAGGGTCAGTATGCAGAATATCTACCTAACAGATGAGGGACGCATGTTAGAATGATCAGCAGTACAGGCAGCACAACATTGAGAAGCCACTAAATGCCACTGACTTGTTCTGTGTAAATGACTAATTATACGTTGTGTGACTCTCCAAGCCCTAACAATCACCAAAAAAATTGAAATGGAAAAAGGTTGATATAAAAAATAAACCTGTTTGAAAGTCAAAGAATTAAAAATATATAGATTGGAAAAGTTGTAGCCTGAGGAAAGTAGATACAGACATTTTAAAATTCAGAGGAAATCCCAGTGCCTATAAAACTGTGTCACATAATGCAATGTAATCAATTAAAAAAAAAAGGCAAAAAAAATTTCAGAGAGGAAAAGCAAGAAAACCAAAAGGAAAAACTCAAGCGAGCTACAGTGTAATAAGGATTTCCCCCAAGGAGATGCATTCTAATCTAGACGCCAACACAGCTTGAGAAAGTGCACACTGCAAACGGCAGTAGACAACGGCATTGTCCAAGCCGATTGTTTTTACGCAGTTTTATTTCCCCTCTCATTCCGCACTCATCCCTTCCACAGATGTTTCTGGCGCTGGGCTGACAGCTCCTCAGCAGGACAGACTAATCAAATCAACTCCAGCTTCCTCCTCTCCAAGCTTTTCTCCTGATTTGCTTTCCCTGGCCCCACTGTATTTGGACTCAGGAGAAGCGGCCAGAGAAAGCGGCTTTCCCTGTTAGTGCCCGAGCATTCCTGAGTTCGCTCCAACAAGATCAGCACTGGAGATCTTTAATGAGATTTGGAGAGCTTCTTTGTATTCTTTGTTTCCTCGGAACTTTTTAAACCACAAATGGACGTTGACTCTGGGGCGACAGAATCAAGCAGGTGCCCCTGTCCGCCTCCCCCTCCCCCAACTTGACTGTAGGATGAATTCCATTTCTCACTCCCCTGGTATATTCTACGGCAACCTGGGTGTCACGTATACAACCCCCTGTGGACCTGGGGGATTCAGCTGACTGCCATCTTGTTTATGGAAAGGTTGATCCAGGCTTTCCTTCCTCGAGCAGTTTTCAGCTTGCATACCGAGACTAAGCCAAATTCATACAAATAATTAGAGAGCACGGGTATGTTTCCTGTTCCCTGGAAGGCTTTGATTTTGATTAAAAGTATTCGTTTCCTAAATGCTCGGTAAAACACACCCTGATTCTTTTTGAACCTGGTCCTGGTGTGTGTGTGTGTGTGTGTGTGTGTGTGTTTGGCAGGAAGATTTCTAATTACTAATTCAATTTTTAGATGGTTAAAATACCGTTTTCAAACCTGCCTGCGCTCTTGCCTGTCTCCAAGTGATTTCGGGTATTCACGGGGCTCTGTGACATTTCAAGGAAGGCCCAGGATGTGCACGACCACACGAGGCTTGTTGACATGTCTGACTCTCTTCTGGAGCCAAAGTTTATTCTTACTTGTGGATGTAAAATCGTGGATTTCCAGGATCAAAATCAGCAGCACCCCACTGTCCCTACCACCCTGTTATTGTCCATTTCTTCTTCATCTGAAAGCAGGCTGCCTCTCAACGTCGCCTCATCGCATGCGTTCTGGTTCTGTGGCCTAGTCACTCTCGCTGGTGGCGGGGGGTCCCTCCATCTCCTAATCGCTTCTGGGGCCTCGTGGACTGTGCGAATATCCTTCCATTTCATCGATTTCCGCTCCCTCCTGACACAGGGCCGCTCTCCTGCTTTTTCGGCATGTGCTCAGCTGCTCTGTGAATGTCTTGTGTGCAGTGTTCGGCTGACTGACTCTGCCTTTTTCCCCCCTGTTGGGCTCTTGTGGCTTCTGGTGTGTGGCATTAGCTCAGCTTACTCCCAGATGCAGCCTTGAACCTGCTAGGCTTTCTTTTGTTACCCAGGAATTATTTAAAGTGTTCATTTTTAATTTCCTGTTTTTAATTTATTTTTGTTACTGATCTCTAATGGAACTGCTTGGTAGTCACATTTTATTTGAAAGGTAGTTACTTCTGTCTGCTGGTTCACTGCCCCGATGGCTGCCACGGCCCTGGCCGGGCAGGTGGCTGCACACTCAATAGGATGATCGTGTTTCTGTGGGAAATACTATTAGAATTCTGACCGGGACTGCACTACAGGCCTCCTGGTGATCCAACATTTTAGCAATAGCACTCCTTCTTGGATGCAGACACCCTTCCCTGTATTAATATTTTCTCCTGTTCATTTTAGCAGCATCTTACTGTCTCCAGGGAGCAGACATTTCACCCTCCTGACTTAAATCTATTCCCAAACTGTTTTTGTGCTCGGAAATTAATAAGATTGTTTTCTCCATTTCTTTTCTAGATACTTCTGTTGTTACCGTATAGGAATACAGCGTGCTTTAAAATTGGATTTTGTACTCTGCAACTCCGCTGAATGCTTGTATTAGTCCTTCCAGCTTCTTGCAGGAGTCCTGGGGGTTTCTATTGAGAGCGTATCATCTGTAAAGACAGAACACCCCTGCTTCTTGCTTTATCTGCCTCTCGCTTCCCTGCTGTGGCTGGGACTGTGTCAGAGAAAAGTGGTGAGAGTAGGTCTCCTCAGGCTATGCCTGATCTTACAGATAAAACTCTCAGCTTTTTCATCACAGAGCTGCCGCCTGATGCTTTAAAATCCAACATTTGGGTCCAGCCTGGTGGCCTAGTGGCTGGGGTCCTCACCTTGCATGTGCTGGAATCCCATGTAGGTACTGGTTCATGTCCTGGCTGCTCCACTTCCTTTCCACTTCCTACTCGTGACCTGGAAGTGTACTGGAGGACGGCCCAATGCCCTGGGATCCTGTACCTGTGTAGGAGACCTGGAAGAAGCTCATGGATGTGGCCTGGTCCAGCCTGGACCGGGGCAGAACTTTGGGGAATGAACCAGAGATGGAAGATTACTTTGTCACTATCTTGTTTCTCTGTAAACATGCCTTTCAAATAAAAATAAATAGATCTTAAAAAGAAAGAAAGAAATGTTTCTAGTTAAGTATTAAACTTTAAGGCCTGGCATGCTGGCCTAGCAGCTCAAGTCCTCGCCTTGAAGGCACCGGGATCCCACATGGACGCTGGTTCTAATCCAGGCTGCTCCACTTCCCATCCAGCTCCCTGCTTGTGGCCTGGGAAAGCAGTTGAGGACGACCCAAAGCCTTGGGACCCTGCACCTGTGTGAGAGACCTGGAGGAAGTTCCTGGCTCCTGGCTTCGGATTGGCGCAGCACCGGCCGTTGCGGTCACTTGGGGAGTAAACCATCGGACAGAAGATCTTCCTCTCTGTCTCTCCTCTTCTCTGTATGTCTGCTTTTCCAATATTAACAAATAAATCTTTAAAAAAAGAAAATAAATCTTAAAAAAAAAAAGAAACTTTAAAAAAGAAATGACCCCAGTAGTTCTCTGGATTGAGAAGCACGGCTTCTCCTAAATGACTCGGGGTGACAAAGAACAGATACGGCCTCAGGTGCCCGCCTAAGAACAGATATCGGGGGCACGAGTGCGTCGGTGAGCACAAAGTGGGACTGAGCAGCCAGACGTGACCCTGAGAAAAGTGGAAATTTTTAATAGGAGAGCTAAGAGGGTTCCACCTGTGTCTGTCAAAAGGTGAGAATAAGAGCAGCTCCCTGGAGGGCTGTCACACGGAGAGGTTGGAGGTTGCCCAGTACAGCGTGCCCGGCACACAGCAGCACTGCGAGAAACGTTGGCAGGTCACACTGGGAAGACCAACCTGCTCCCGCACAGAAAAGTGAAATTCAATCCACAGGAGGAAATCAGGGCGGCCGTGATTTCTATAAACAGCAATTAAGTGGCTAACGGACTCCAACCCTGGGTTGCAGCCCTGGGGACTGCCAGAGTCCTGGAGACTGCCACCAGCGGAGGGGCTCGAAGTCAGTGTCCGTCATGGCCAGGGGCCCCGCCCCCTGGCCCTGGGAGCAAAGCAGGCCCGTGCAGCCAGCAGGGTCCTTCTAGAGAGCTCCAGAAGGCCTTCTCGTCTGTCTGCTTAGTGAGCAGTGAATGTTTGGCCCCTTCTCCCACAAGAATGATTGTAGTAAAATATAGAAATACAAAACAAGGGCCAAATACAATACCAAGCAGCTGAAGTCCTCGCTTTGCATGCGCCAGGATCCCATATGGGCATCAGTTCGTATCCTAGTGGACCCTGATTCCCATCCAGCTCCCTGCTGACGGCCTGGGAAAGCAGTCAAGGACAGCCCAAGACCTTTGGACCCTGCACCTGCGTGGGAGGCCAGAAGAAGCTCCTGGCTTCAAATCCGCTCGGCTATGGCCATTGTGGCCACCTGGGGAGTGCATCTCTGACTTTCCAATAAAAATAAATCTTTAAAAAATATATAGGAATGGGCCCGGCGGCGTGGTCTAGCGGCTAAAGTCCTCGCCTTGAAAGCCCCGGGATCCCATATGGGCGCCGGTTCTAATCCCGGCAGCTCCACTTCCCATCCAGCTCCCTGCTTGTGGCCTGGGAAAGCAGTTGAGGACAGCCCAATGCTTTGGGACACTGCACCCGCGTGGGAGACCCGGAAGAGGTTCCAGGTTCCTGGCTTCGGATCGGCGCGCATCGGCCCGTTGCGGCTCACTTGGGGAGTGAATCATCGGACGGAAGATCTTCCTCTCTGTCTCTCCTCCTCTGTGTATATCTGGCTGTAATAAAAAATGAATAAATCTTTAAAAAAATATATATATAGGAAACGAGCAAAAGCTGCAGGTTGAATATTTTTGCCGTGTTTCCACTTTAATCCCTTCGGCTGTTCTGGGAACTCAGTCTCCAGGAAGAATAGGTGGTCTCATGCTTCTCCTGCTTAAAATACGTAGCTGGACTTGGTGACACAGCAAGCTAATCCTCCACCCTTAGTGCCAGCATCCCATAAGGCGCTAGTTTGTGGCCCAGCTGCTCCACTTCCCATCCAGCTCCCTGACTGCAGCTGGAGAAAGCAGTGGAAGTTGGCCCACGTCCTTAGTGCCCTGCAGCCATGTGGGAGACCCAGAAGAAGCTCCTGGCTCCTAGCTTTGGATCAACTCAGCTCTGACTGTTACAGCCAGTTAGGGAGTGAACCAGCGGATGGAAGGCTTTCTCTGTGTCTCCTTCTCTCTGTAAAATCTGCCTTTCAAATCAAAATAAACATATATATATATATATATATATATATATATATATATATATATACTGGACTTGAGATTTGTGCTTTCATATTGAGTGTTGGATCTGCTCATTGAACTTCATTTACTCAACTTCTGAGTGAAATATAGTCAGCTCAAAAGACCCACTTAAATACTTGAGGAGCCGTGTCTGCCCATGACACTTAACAAGGCGAGCAGTTACGCTAGCGTGAGAGCTCACATGAAATGAAATGTGTAAAGGGGGTGAAGTTTGTGAATGCTATCAAAAGTAATCATGGCCGGTGTGGCGACTCAACAGACATCAGTCTCTGCCTGCAGCGCCAGCATCTCATCTGGGCGCCGGTTTGTGTCCCTGCTGTTCCACTTCCCATTCAGTTCCCTGTTTATGATCTGGGAAAGCAGCAGAGGATGGCTCAAATCCTTGGGTCTCTGCACTCACGTGGTGGGAGACCCAGAAGTTGTTCCTGGCTCCTGGCTTCGGATTGACTCAACTGGAAAGTGAACCAGTGGGTGGAACGTCTCTCAGTCACACTCTCTTTCTCTCTCCTACTATCTGTAAATCTGCCTTTCCAATAAAAATAAATCAATCTTAAAAAAAAAAGTCATCAAAGCTTTTTGGAAGAGATTGTTGAAATGTGCTTAATCTGTAGAATAGTTATTTAAGCTAAAGTTAAAAACTTAAGGAGGAACTCTGTTTTATCCTCTTACAGGTGGCTTTAATGAACTGAATCTTGGATTTCTGAAGATCAGTTTATTTGAAAGACACAGTTACAGAGAGAGAAGGAGAAAGAAAAACAAAGGTCTTACCTTCCACTTGCTGTTTCACTCGCCGAGGCCCCAACAGCAGGGGCTGGGTGAGGCTGAGGCCAAGAGCCAGGAACGTCATCTGGTCTCCCACGCTGCTGCAGGGGCCCAAGCACCATTTTGTGTCACTCTCCCAGGAGCGTTATTAGCAGGGAGCTGGATCAGAAGTGGAGCAGCACCATGCAAACCGGTGCCCATGTGGGATGCCAGCATTGCAGGCAGCAGTTTACTCTGTCTGTACACAAAAAACCCCATTAAGGGCATCAAAAGTTGATTTCCATTCACATGAGGTTGCTTGGGCGCCCGATGTTCCCCCAAGTGAAAATGAGCCTAGAGCAGGTAAGAGGCCCCTAAAATTCCCCCGGCACCTGGGCTTCGGCCACCATTCTCAATCAGCATCCTGATCACCTGCTGCAGGCCACACAAAACCTGGGTCAGAGTGGGCTGGGCCATGTCCCCCAGTGCAAGGGGTGCTGTCTCTGAGTGTGAGCCTCTGAGGTTGGGGCGCCAACAAGAGCAGTAGTTGCCAGCCCCAGGGCAGAGGCCACCCTGACCTGGCGAAGGCCTGACATGGGTGCTGAGCTGGGAACACCGGCCAGTGGAGGATCCATGAGATGCCGGCCTCTGGCCTCTGGCTCTGCCCTTACGCTTATCCGAGAACTGTACACACTGCCATTTTGCCCTAGTGCCCAGGATCTGGGCTGCTCAACTCCCCTAAACCCCAGAAAAGTCCCTGGAAGGACAGCAGCAGTTCCCCAGTCCACCAGGAAGTGTGGGGCAGGATCAGGGCTGTGAGATGAAAGGCAGCAGATGGTAGTGGGGGGTGTGGGTGACTGAGAGCTTCCCTCATCTGCTTCCCACTCCCTGGGAAGAGGCAGGGCTCAGCAGACAGAGCAAGGGGGCCCTTGTGGGCTAGAAACATCCCTGGATTCTGTCTGTCATGGCCCAGACGCCAGTGCCCCTAGCTGTGGCTTTTACCTCCTCCACTCAGTCCTGTCCTGACAAGCCAGAGGCCAAAGCTCTCACGCAGCACTGCAGGACTTGGGGTGTCTTCCTGCAGAAGCCTTGGTTGGAGGGGTTCCCTTGTTCACCAGCACATCTTCCTGTTTGGGGGAACAGCCTCCTGCCTCTCCCTGAGCATGCACTCTCATGCGGGTGGGAGAAGCGACCTCTGCTAGGTGCTCAGCACCACCCCTGGGTACTTCTACATCCTTCCTGTCTGGGGAACCAGCCCGAGCTCTCCTCCTGGGTCTGCACGGCTCTGCCTGAGGTCCCTGCCTCGTAGGTCTCGTAGGCCTCGTAGGCCTCGGGTGCCCAGTTCCCTAGGCCCTGGCCCCACTGGCTCCCTTCACTCCCACTTGCCCATCATGTCTGCCCTTGCTCCCCGCCACAGGGCCTGTGCACCTGCACATCCTGCTGCTCAGAATGTCTCTCCATCGAAGGATGCTGTCCCCCCTACTTAGTTCCCCACAGGGGTCCACCTGAGAGGTAATTCCTGGCTCCTTAGTGGGGCTGCCCTCCCGTGTGCCTTGTCCTCTCCACTGGGACCCCCTTTCCGTCTCCTCATGGCACAGACCTGAGCTTGGCATCACCTCCTCGCCTTGTGTGTTCATTGCCTCAAGGGGCAGGGATTCTGTTTTGCTCTCCACCACGCCCTCCGTGCCCAGGGCAGTGCGAGGCACGTGCCTGGCACCCAGCAAGTGTTACTTGTGCAGCTGTCCCTGGCTAGGCCTTGTCCATAGAACAGGAGCCCCAGGGGCATGTATGCACTCATGCTTTATAGGAGGAGGTGACAAATGACCTGGCAGAACTGTCCTGTGTCCTTACAATGTTGCAAACACTCACATGGGTCAAGGAAGGCTGGTTGTGCCCCCTGGGAGGGCCAGGAAAAGGAGGTCACAGTGGAGACCTGGATGAGCTGTCTGCACCTCAGGATGGGCACGTGCAAAGGCCCTGGGGCAGGGACCAGTCAGGAAACACCGGGTGGTCTGATGAGAGCCACAGCAGACAGGATGGGGAGCAGGAGGAGTAGAGGCTTCTGGAAGGGTCCCTGGTAGGAGAAAGGACACAGGCGTCCTCCAGGAGCTGCTTGGAGGCCTTCCCACTGTTGACAGGTCGGCTCCTGCAATGTGAAGGAGACGTCCATGGAGGAGTAGCTTGGTCAGAATGGCACTTTCACAACATTCCGTGGCCAAAATTGGCGCTCCCAAGTCCCTGGCCCAAGGAGTACCATATTCGGGCATACTTCCAAGCCACTCCACTGCCCTCTTGCTAAAAATACCTCTCCTTGCCTCAGCGGCAGGGAGTTCCAGAGGCAGTCCTGTGCCGCTCACTTCTGGGGGATGCACGTGGCCACCTGACTCCTGGATCCAGCACTTCTGTCCAGGGGGTCATAGGTCAAATCACATCACAGAGCATATCCCAGCAGGAGTGGCGGGCATATGGAGTCCTAAATCTTACTCAGCTCTGTCTTCCTCAATGTTGTTTCTTTACAAAGATCTACTTCTGCATTTGCAAAGCAGGATTATAGAGAGAAATTTCATAGGCAGACAGAAATCTCCCACCTGCTGGTTAACTACCCAAATGGCCACAACGGCTGGAGCCTAGCCAATCCAAAGCCAGGAACTCCAGCAAGGTCTCTCAGGCAGGTGCAGGGTCCCAGGCACCTGAGTGATCCTCCACGGCCCTTGAGAACATCTGCAGGCAGCTGGCTCAAAAGCGCAGCTGTGCTGATGTCATCGGTGGCAGCTTCACTGATTACATCACACAACGCCAGCCCCATCTTTGAGTCACAGCCCTTCAATCAGGAAATGGAACACCAATGTGTGTCTCCAGGATGGCCAGGAGGACTCAGCCACTTGGAGCATCTGGGAAAGTGGTTACAGGAAGGATCAGCTGTGGTCATTTTGGGCTGACAATTTCCATCTCTAGAATGGATCTTGCCAACTTCTGGTAGAAGGGACAGGTGAACATGTATGCTGCATCTGTCCTGAGTAAGAAGCCAGCACGGGGTGTGTGTGGGCATACACCTGCCACATCCCGAGTCCCCCGTGCCCAGACCTGCTGTTGGATGCGACACTGTTCTCCTCACCACAGCCCAAGGATGGAGTATGTCCTTTTCACAGATGAGAAAAACTGAGGTTCCAAGAGCTCTGTTACCTGGTCACCTCTTCGTGACTCTCCACTCCTCCAGGTGGGAACAAGTGTTTGCACTTTGCCTTCTCAGCATCCTGAACAGGGCAGAAGAGAGACGCACCACTTCACAATGGCTGCGGTATGAGAAAGCTCAAGTTCACAGAAGAGATGTCAGAAGATGAAATCCATACATCATTTGTATGAATTCCAATTTTTCTTTATGCCATCTTTTAATTTCATATCTCTGAGAACTTATTGAAGTCATGGTTAGAAATACTCTCCGGGGCCCAGCATGCTGGCCTAGCAGCTAAAGTCCTCGCCTTGAATGCGCCAGGATCCCACATGGACACCGGTTCTATCCCTGCAGCTCCACTTTCCATCCAGCTCCCTACTTGTGACCTGGGAAAGCTTAGTCAAGGACGGCCCACTCGTGTGGGAGATCTGGAGGAAGTTCCTGGCTCCTGGCTTCGGATAGGAACAGCACCGACCGTTGGCGATCACTTGGGGAGTGAATCATCGGATGGAAGATCTTCCTCTCTGTATATCTGAATTTGCAATAAAAATAAAATAGATCTAAAAAAAAAAAAAAGAAAAGAAAAAGGAAATGCTCCTGGCAATTCCTCACACGGGCTCATTTGCACAGCCAACACCTAGACCTGAGACACCTACCATGCACAGGGCCCTGTGTGAGTCCTGGAGCTACAGTGAGAATCAGGTGCAAGTTGCCGTATCCCTACCCCCACTGTGGAGAGTAGGGTCTGCAGAGGGAGTCAGGTGTCTAACACACCATCACCATGAACCGTCCCTACAGCCGCAGGTGCCATGAAGGGCCAGGAGGGAAAAGGTGAGAGGTGGGGATAGCTTTTTCCCTCAGGGAGAAAAGCTTGCTGAAGAGGTGATGTGGGAACAGACGAGAAGAGCTGAGGAAGGCAAGGGGAATGGCAGGTGCCAAAGGCCTAGGTTGGGGCTGGGGGCAAGTACCGCCTTCACAGAGCCCAGAAAGTTCCATGGGCCAGCTGTGGCAGCAGCCCAGCCCTGGACAGCAAGAGCTGTTCTCTCTCTTCGAGATGCACATGGGCCATCTCCTGCTGGGCAGTACCGGGGAGCCAGAGTGACAATGGAGCAGCCAGGATCGGTGCTCTAAAGTGGAATGCTGGTGTTGCAAGCACTGGTCTGACCCACAGCACCGTGGAGCCGGCCCAAGAGCTGTTCTCCCTTTGTCTCCCTCCCACGCTCCCACACCCAATTGCTTTTTTCTTCCAGCCCTTGTTTCTTCCAAAGCCACCCACAGGGGTATGGAAGCCACTTTGTACACAAGATCCAAGCAGCTGGTGCCTGGGAGCAAGCATTCCTTCCACTCCCCTCTGGGAGTGCTAACGGGAAGGGACAAAAATTGGGGAGCACCTCCCCAGCCAAGCCCCTGTGGGAGCATGCTGGGGCCACCACCCATATGAGAGCAGGCCCTAGTGCCTGTTAAGCTTCCCATCCTTCGTCACTCACTTGTCCCCAGCATTCCTTGCTAAGTACCCCATGTGGGACAGAGATAGACACATGGTGGCCGGTGTGTGTGTGCGTGGCCAGCACACAGTCTGCTGTTGTCACGGCACCCATCTGTATACAGCTTCCACATGACGGCAACAAGTGCCTGGAGTTGGTCACTCTACTCTGCAGCCCCCAAGCCTCCACAGGTTCCTGTGTCCCAGTCTCAAGCTGCACTGCCGGTTGCCACCAGGAAGGGGATCGCCCACTCCCCACAGGGTGCGTGGCTGAATCTGACTGAACAAGAGTTACAGACTTCCTCCTCCAGGTCTTAGCCTAAAGCCTCCGGGGACAGTCTGAGAGCATCCACCCAGCCCGGCGCACAAAGCAAGCCTGAGACAAAGCTGTCTGGCCCGCATCCCTCACCCCTGACCACTCAGTTATTGGTACTTTGATCTGCCTCCTCATGTTGCATGTAGGGGACACAGACATACTAGCTGCTGGAGGTCACAATGCCCAGAGCTGCACAGGTGCCCTCGTGGCAGGTACATCTGGACCATGAATTCCCTCAGCTTCTGCCTTGAGACACTGGTAACCCAGAATCTCCATTTTACTGTGTCCTCCCTTCCAGGGGTGGGGTCTACTTCCCCATCCCTATGTTTCTTCATTCTCTCTCTCTCCCTGCCTTTCACATAAATAAATAATTTCTGGAAGAAAAAAAAAACCTATTTCATGGACATATGGCACAGCAGTCAAGCTTTGGGACGCCTGTATCCCATCTCATAGGCCTGGGGTTGAAATCCCAGCCCAGCTCTCCATCCCAGCTCCCTGCCACCCATGTGGGTGACCTGTGAGAGCTGTTGGGTCCTAGATTTGGCCTTGACCCAGCTTCAGGTGGTACAGGCATTTGGCAGTGACCCAGCAGACAGGAGAGCTCTGTATCTCTCTACATTTCACATATTTAAATAAATAACTTTTTAGCTTCACAGAAAATGGGTTGAAATGTTCAGGTTACGTTGGGTGCACAAAAGTTGAATTCCATATCTTATGTAACACTATGCATTTTTACTCCTTCCTATGAACTTGTGAAGTCCTCCCGTGGGTTTTCTAGTGTTCTATAACAAAGCATGTCACCTGTGTACCCCTCGGTCTCTGGGGTTCCAAGTCCAAGTGTAGCTCACCTGTTGTCCACACAGGCTGCGGCAGAGGTGCGGACTGGAGTCCTGTCCTCCTTTGAGTCACCAGCTCTGCGACAGTGGATTGGTGACAGAGGCCCTCGGCTCCCCAACGCTGCCCACTGTGGTTGCTACGGGGCCCTATGCCTTGTTGGTTGGCCCCAGAGCAGGTGTGCCGCTTCACGCCTAGCCTTCTTGTAAAGAGCTCCCCGATGAGGTCAGGCCAGGACACACACGCCCCCCCACCACGGAACTCAAGGTAGCTGGCTGGAGACCCTGGTGACAGCGGCGGAAGCCTTTCATGTTCTGATTCGTCAATCCCAGCACAGTGGGCATGTCAAGCAGAGAGCATTGTGCAGGGAGAGGAAGTGGACAGGAACCTGCGGCCTGGCCTTCCCCTCAGCACACACCCGAGTCTTGTGGCAGGAGCCCCAGAGGGCCAAGCCATGGCCACAGCCGGCAGCGGGTGAGGAGGGGTTGGGAGAGGTGAGGCTGCGTTCTGCAACCTGAGGTGCTGCAGGAGGAGGAGGAAGAGGCCCTGTTGGCACCCAGCGCTGAAACCTCTGGCCTTGGGAAGACCCTGACAGAGAAGCCTCCAGTGGGATGGAGGCCGGAGTCCCGAGAGGGATCTGTTGAACCACGGTGACTTGGGGCTCCAGGCCCCTGAACCACAAGCCTTGCCCCCCACACCATGGCATCAGGCTGAAGCTCGGAACTACAAACCACCAGGGCATGGGGCACTTCTCTCACCCAGTGGAGAAGGTCGTGGGGGTGGGGCTCCACAAACTTCAGAGAGAGTTTGGAGCGAATCAAGACAGCACATTTGAGGGGAGGGGGAGAGAAAGGCAGAGTTACAGAAACAGAGATCTTTCATCTGCTGGTTCACTCCCCAAATGATTCCAGCAGCCAGAGCTCAGCTGGTCTGAAGCCAGAAACCAGGAGCTTCTTCCCCATCTCCAACATTCAGGGTCCCAGGGCTTTGGGTATGCTAGCATGGAGATGGATGAGAAGTAGAGCAGCCGGGACTTGAACCAGTGTCATCTGGGATGCCGGTGCCACAGGCAGCAGCTTTGCTTGCTATGCCACAGCGCCAGCACCAGGACATGCTGAGTCATCATCAGCTCCAGATCTCGTGAGCCGCCATGCTCAGCCAGGCCGAGGCTGAGAAACTGAAAGGCAGAAAGAGGGCAAGGACTCCCATGATGCCACACCGCCAGCAGGCAGAACAGGTGCCATCCTGGGCACCACAGGCCTGCTTCATCTCTTTCCAACTCCCTCTGCTGAATACCAAGTTGTCCAACAGCCCACCCTGCAGCTCCATGCTGCGATGTTGGTGTAGCTTGCTGGGTCCCAGGATGCACACATCTGTGCTCACTCTGGCTGCCTTTCCAGCTGATCCCCGCTCGGATGTCCTTCCCAATCCCCCATCAGACGTCCCCGCCTCTGAGAAGTTCTCCAGGACTCTCCCGCAGGCAGCGGGGTTGCCCCAAGCTCACATAGCCAAGGTATCTTGTAGTTGGCCTTTAGCCCCCCCACCATGCAGTGCTGGTCATGTCCTACCTCCACCCACCAGAACCCTGAGTGTGCTTCTTAGCAAGGGAAAGTGAGTTGGCTGCCACTGTCGCGGCTAGCTGAGCCGGCGTAGTAGGCACGGCGAATGTCCGAGCGAAAAGCACCGACACACGGAGACCATGATGGTGTTACAAGTGCTGGGAGCCGTCTCCCCGAGCCGTCCTCCACAAGCCTCTTTATTACCATATTACCTCCTCTTTCCCCCAAGCCCATCAACAGGACAATAGGACGCCAATGAATCTGCAAAGGCTAGGTGCTACTGCCTTAGGCCCGATTCCTGAGTGCTCAGCTTAAGGAATGTAAATCAGCTCCACAGCCCACAACATGCCACAATTAAGTGAGCAATGCTGAGGGGGAGGCCCCCCATGTGTGCATGGCCCCAGTGTAACCAGAGACAGAACCTCGCAGGGACAGTGCAGGGGCAGTAGAAGCAGAGGGGGCAGTGCCCACACCATAGCTGTGGAGTGCCAGCAGCTTCTAGAAGCTGAGTCAGCCAAGGAAGATGCTCCCTGAAGGAGCCACCCCACTGGGGACTGCAGCTCAGGGCCACTGAGTGGCACAACCAATCTGTGTCATTGTAACCTCGGGGGAGAGCAGTGATGGCGGCCAAGCTCTGGCACCTGCCTCACTCTGTGTGTGTGTGTGTGTGTGTGTGTGGCCAAGCTCTGGCACCTGCCTCACTGTTTGTGTGTGTGCACGTGTGTGTGTGCGCGCACGCACAGAAGGCACAATCAAAACTCCGAAACGCTGCTTGAAAGCACCCAACAAGGGGACCAAGCAACACCACTGCCTGCTGCCTGCTCCGGCACGTTCAGTCACACACGCACACTCAGTCACACACAATCACACATACACTCAGTTACTCCCATGATGATCATACACACACACACACACACACACACACGCAGCTCACCTGCCCACCCGTCTCCCAGGAGGGCAGCACCATGGTGGAGGGGAGGGGCTGTGGTTAAATGGACAAGCCACGTCCACGCTGATCCACGCGGTCCATCCTTGGCACCTTCGGGAACCGGCGCCGGCAGGGGCAGCCAACATCTCCTCCCCAGTTAGAAGACCCCGACCCGACCCCATCCCCACCCCTGGAATTCATGAGGAAAACGACGCCATCGCTCAGGCCCAGGTGGCCCCGCAGAGGGAACGTGCCCCGGAACACGCGTGGGGCCGGCCAGGGCCTGGGCTTTGGGTCGCGGTGGTCGGGGACAGGGGCGTTGTTTGGCTTGTGCGTTTGACACGGTTTTTACATAGAGAAAAGCTATGGAGTAGTGCAAAAAAGCTTCTCCCCAAAGCAAGGCTGGGGTGGAGAGGGAGGCCAGGGTCTCCGGCAGTAATGGCGGCCGGCCCCGCCAGGGTCTGGAACCCCAACCTGAGAGGCAGAGCCCAGCGGGAATGGACGGCCCTCCCACAGCCACGCACCCCTGTCCTGCGATGGCGCTTTTTGTTTTAACTCATCTGAACTGGTTACAAAACCACACATAAATAATGGATTAGGAAACGGAGAGAGTGAGGGGGTGACGTTTTAAGGAAAAGTCCCGCAAGGCCTGACATCTGTGCGGCGACCGGCGGGCCAAACGGCCCGGGGCGAGGGCCCTTTAAGAGGCAGCGCGCCCCCGCCGCGCCCCGTCCCTAGCAACCGCCCCAGGGAAGGGGAGGGACCTGGCAACGGCGCGGGCGGCGGGCGGGTCACGTGACGGCCCGCAGCTGGAGCGCGGGCGCGCGCCCGCCCGCCGGGGGGCCGGGGCGCTGCGGCGCGTGCGCGAGCGGTGCCGCACCGGCCGCGGGAGCGGGAGTATTATGGGCTGTGGGTGCCGCTGAGCAAGATGGAGCTGTCTGCAGTGGGCGAGCGGGTCTTCGCGGCCGAATCCATCATCAAGCGGCGGATCCGCAAGGTGAGCCGCGACCCCCGGCTGCGGGATGCTGCGGACCCCGGGCCGCGACAACACCCCGCTGGCCCCGCACCCTCGCGCATCCCGCGCGCGGTGCCCCGCATCCTCCCTCTTGCCTCCCCCCACACCCCACCATCGCCCCGATTTTGCTGCTTCTTTTTCAGGGACGCATCGAGTACCTGGTGAAATGGAAGGGGTGGGCGATCAAGTGAGTGCTGCGGGGGCCGGGGCTAAGGGGGTGCGGTGCGGGGGAGGAGGCCGCCTCGGGGCGCGCGCGGTGGCTCCCCGCCCGGAGGCTCGCGGCGCTCACTGCGCCCCCCGTCTCCTCTTCCACGACCCCCGGCCGGCAGGTACAGCACCTGGGAGCCCGAGGAGAACATCCTGGACTCGCGCCTCATCGCAGCCTTCGAGCAGAAGTGAGCTGGGGTGGGTGGGGGTGGGGGGCGCGGGCATTGGGGCGCCCCGGGGTGCGCACGGAGATTTGGGGTGAGGGGGAGGGTCGCTGTGTAACGCCTGGCGTTTCTCGGCCGCAGGGAGAGGGAGCGTGAGCTGTACGGGCCCAAGAAGAGGGGACCTAAGCCCAAAACTTTCCTGCTGAAGGTAAGCCCTGGCGGCGCCCCAGCGGGCCCCCTTTCGGGCCCCAGCGCTGCAGCGCGCGGGGCCTGGCGGGGCGGGACGGAGCCGGGGTGGTCGGCCGAGCGCGCCCGCTGCTCCCGCTGCTCCCGGCCTGGGGGCGCGGGGAGGCCCGGGGAGGGGCGCGGGGAGGCCCGAGGAGGGGCGCGGGGTCCGGCGGGGCGGGATGGAACGGAGCCGGGGTGGGCGGCCGAGCGCGCCCGCTGCTCCCGGCCTGGGGGCGCGGGGAGGCCCGGGGAGGGGCGCGGGGTCCCGCCTCCCGACGGCTGCGGGGGCTACCTGCTGGCGCCCGCGCGGTGACAGGACTCGAGCCCACGTCTCCGCCTCTCCCCGCCTCTGGCTGTCCGGGGCGGGGTGAGGATGTGTGTGTGTGCTGGGGTGGGGGGACGACGCGCTGGCCTCGGCCCTGGAGGGGCGAAGCTCCGCGGAAGCCATCTTGCCAGACTCTGGGGCCTGCCTGAGGGAGGGCGGCTGCCCGGGCGCTGGTGGGCTGGGGTCCCCCCTGTGGTGCTCAGCCGTGCCCGATTTGGCGGCTGGGGGCTGGAGAAGCGCAGGGAGGACCCTTTCCGGAGCCCGCACCCCTCAGAACCCGCCATTTGTCCCCAAGGCTTTCCCGGGGTGGGCTTCCTCCCGCCCCCGGAGAAGAGCTGTGCGTGTGCGGCAGGGCGTGCTTTGGCCTTGCGGCGGGTAGGCGAGAGGAAGGAGTGTCAGCTTACAGAAGTCCCTGGCACCCGGCCGCGGCCGAGGGGCACACATCTCGGGGTACCCCCTGAAGCAGCCCGGACCCTGATGATGCTTCTGGGGGGCGGAGCGGCTGGCGGGCTGACGGGGTGCTTGACAGGCGCTCGGCGCGACCTCTAGCGGCTACGGTTGGAATGGCCGCCAGCCTTGATTCCATCAAATGCGGATTTTTCTGGCTCCTTCTAGCTCCTGGGTGGGCTGTGGGTCCCACACCACGCTGAGCGCCCCTTATGGATCATGTTCTCTCAACAACCTTGTGATGTGGGGGAGTCCGAGCTCCATTCTTTTTTTTTAAAAGATTTATTCATTTTATTACAGCCAGATATACACAGAGGAGGAGAGACAGAGAGGAAGATCTTCCGTCCGATGATTCACTCCCCAAGTGAGCCGCAACGGGCCGATGCTGCGCCGATCCGAAGCTGGGAACCTGGAACCTCTTCTGGGTCTCCCACGCGGGTGCAGTGTCCCAATGCATTGGGCCGTCCTCGACTGCTTTCCCAGGCCACAAGCAGGGAGCTGGATGGGAAGTGGAGCTGCCGGGATTAGAACCGGCGCCCATATGGGATCCCGGGGCTTTCAAGGCGAGGACTTTAGCCGCTAGGCCACGCCGCTGGGCCCCGAGCTCCATTCTTTAGATGCAAAGATGCAAAGCCTGGACAGGGCAGACGCCCCCCCCCCCCACCCACTCCCCCCGATCCTGTCCATATTCTAGTCTTGTGCCTTAGGAAAAGTGTCAGGTTAAAGGTGGGGAGTGGAGGGACACTGGACATACAAACGGGAAGCTATGGAGACTGCCAGACCAGCACAACTGGGGATGAAGGGGCAGACAGGAACATGGTGGGGACTATTTGTGAAGGGCTGTGACAGTAGGGTGGCTCGAGCTCAGGGCTCTGTGACTGGCTGGGAGGCACTGTGGCAGAGGTGGCCAGGGACACTGCCGAGGCACCCGCCTCCTGCCAGGAGCTGCTCTGAAGGGCAGCAGAGCCCAGCAGGTGGGTCCCTTTATCCCCAGGACAAAGTGAGAACAGGCCAGCCAGATCCTGTTGCCTCCCAGGCAAGTTCCCATTATGACCTGGGTAGTCACAGTGGACTGCGGGGCCAGGAGAACCAAAGACCACTCACCCAGACCCAGGGACGTCATTTTCAAGTCGCCAAGCAGGTCCAGGAATTTTCTACCTGAGGAGCAAGGCCATCAACCCCTTTTGAAAACAATGTTTGGAAATTATAAAGTGAGCAGCATTTAAAACTAGGAAAATGGCACGAGATCCTGGGCCCTCTTACCCGCCAGGGATGGGTGCAGGCAAACTTGAGTTCTCTCCCTGCCTGCCCTCCTCCCCTCCTGAGTCAGGCTGTCCCCACTGCTTTGTGGTTGACCCAGGCCCCAGGCACTAGGAGCGAAGTTCCATCCTCCAGGAAGCTGAGGTCAGAGAGAGTGGAGACCCCCTGGACTCCCCTGGGACCACCCTGCAGGAGGCCATGCTGGTGGGGAGAGCTGGCAGCATTGGCCTTGGATGCTGCCACCTTGTGACCACAGAGGTTCCTGGCAGAGCTGGCCCTAGGTTTCGTTTGTTAGCTGTGTGCTTGCTTCTTAGCCTGCCTGGAAGGGACAGGTTGTAAAGACTCATCGCTTAGTCAAAGAGAACCTAGTTTTGTCTGAGTAGCAGGAGACAGACCTCAAAACAGAGTCCACCCTGGTGGGCCTTGCAGCCCACTGGGGGACTGTGTCCTGCCCCGTGGGAGTCCCCCATGTCTGTAAAACAGATACACTGGCCTGGCTCCCCATGAACTCCCCGACTGCCACCCCAACACACCCCCCACCTTGTGTCTCTGTAGCTATTGCTCTCTGGCGCCTCCTGGTGTAAGGCCCGTGCATCTTCCCTGGGCCTCAGGCTCGAGGCTCTACCGGCGTCTGCCAGCGTGGGGCTTTCATCTCTGGTCCCCACGCCTCCCTCCTGGAACTGAGGCCCTCTGCCTTCTAACCGCCTGTGGGTGTCCCACCAAGGAGCATGCTCACCTTTGGGGAAGAGCGACCTGGCTGTGATGCAGTTTCTGTCACCTTGAAAACGGGATCATTGAGCTGGAAACTGGAGCCGAAGAGGGGCGGAGCAGGCTATGTCCTGCATAGAGTGAGCCACCGCAGAACCCCAGGCTTTGAAAGCCCCGCAACTCGGTCCAGAGTAGGGGGTGCGCCCACCAAACCCTCCTCACCTGCCTGCATTCTGAGCTGGATCCTGGACACGCAGAGGCACACCTGGGAGGGACTCTGGGGCCTGAAGGTCTACCCAGGGGACTTGGGGGCTGCAGAACTCTCAGGCCTCGCTGTCACCGCAGAGTGGCCAGAGGGACAGGTGGTGCCAAGAAGGGCTTGAGCCATAGCTTTTTAGATAGCCACTGACCACATGGTGTCCCAACCGTTCACACTGGTCGGCATCAGCAAGGACAGCCCTGGCCATCTCTGTCCCCCTGTGTCAATGGCCAAGCGGCCAAGGTGGCAGGTGGTGGGAAAAAGACTGGGTCTCCACTTTGACCTCACCCAAGTTGCTTCATCTCCCCCCAACCTCTTTCCTGGTTTCCAGCATCTCCCTGCGAGGGGTCACAGGTGCTGTGGATGGTCTTACCTGCTTGCTGAGACCACACCCAGGGGTGGCTGGCCCAGGGGTCCAGAGGAGCTAGCGGGAAGCCCGGAGGTCCCACCCACCGCCCCGCTCTGCCCGCAGGCCCGGGCCCAGGCCGAGGCCCTCCGCATCAGTGACGTGCATTTCTCTGTCAAGCCGAGCGCCAGCGCCTCCTCGCCCAAGCTGCACTCGAGCGCCGCCGTGCACCGCCTCAAGAAGGACATCCGTCGTTGCCATCGTATGTCCCGCCGCCCCCTGCCCCGGCCCGACCCGCAGGGGGGCAGCCCCGGCCTGCGCCCGCCCATCTCGCCCTTCTCCGAGACCGTGCGCATCATCAACCGCAAGGTGAAGCCGCGAGAGCCCAAACGCAGCCGAGTGATCCTGAACCTGAAGGTGATTGACAAGGGCCCGGGCGGCGGGGGCGCGGGCCAGGGCACCGGGGCGCTGGCGCGCCCCAAGGTACCATCCAGGAACCGAGTCATTGGCAAGAGCAAGAAGTTCAGCGAGAGCATCCTGCGCACGCAGCTCCGCCACGTCAAGTTCGGCGCCTTTGCTCTGTACAAGCCCCCACCTGCCCCACTGGCGCCCCAGTCCACCGGCAAGGGCGATGGTGCCGCTGCCACTGCCGCCGCTCCCAGCCCGGGGCTGCTCCTGGCCGCCCCCTATGATGCCCGTAGCTGCACACCTCAGTCCTCCTCCGACCCCGACGATGTGCCCCCGAAGCTGCTCCCCGAAACCCTCAGCTCCCCTGCGCCCAACTGGCGTGAACCCGGGGTGCTCGACCTGTCCCTCCCTCCTGAGGCGGTGGTGGCCAGCAAACGAGTACCCGCCGAGGTCACTGCTGCTGCCGGCCAGGCCCTTCCCGCAGCCCCTGAGCCCGAGGCCGGGGACTGGCGCCCGGAGATGTCGCCCTGCTCCAACGTCGTGGTCACCGACGTCACCAGCAACCTGCTGACGGTCACCATCAAGGAGTTCTGCAACCCGGAGGATTTCGAGAAGGTGGCTGCGGGGGTGGGAGCTGCTGCTGCAGGAGTGAGCAAGTGAGGGGGCTCCCCCAAGGAGGGGGGCTGTGGGAGCGCCCTCCTGCCTCAAGCCACTCTTGCTCCCACCCTCCCGGCCCTGCCCTCAGCCCTCTTTTGCCTGTGCTTTGCTTGTTTCAAGTGGCTCAGTGTTCACCTAGGGGCGGGGCTGGGCCCGGGGAGCCCCCCAATAGCCAGTGGGTGGGTGCCATCTGAGGACTGGGCACAGCTGGGGGAGGGGTGCCTGAAGTGCGCCCTCTTGGGACCGCCCCTGCCCATGCACAGCGGGGCCTGCCTGGTGGTCTGGGGAAGCCCCAGGTTTTGGGACTCACCTGCTGCTTCCACATCCTGCCCGTTTCCCCAGCCCCACCAGCTTGCTTTCCGCATCCCTGTATAGCATCTGCTTTATGGTGCTAAGCCGGCAGTCTTGGGGGCCCTAGGCAGCCCCACCCAGGGTGGGTGTGGTCCCTGCGGGTGCATGGCAGAGCAGGCAAGGGAGGGCATCCTGCCCATTTGGCAAAGCCCCCTGGAGAAGGGGGGAGGGAGGCAGGCCCCCTCCCTCTTCAGCAGCAAGGTCCTCTGAGGGGGAAGGGTCCAAGCTGCTAGTTCTGGGTGAGAACAGGGTGGAACCCGTGGTGGCTCAGCATCTAAGGCCCCGCATGCTTGACCAAAGGTGCTACAAGAACTTGCTGGGATACGTCTGGCTGTGTGTGTGTCTGCGCTGGTGTGTACATGTGGGTCCCCACGTGTGCTGGTTCCTCAGAACAGGCCTATGGGAGGCCTGGTCCTTCTGGCACCTCAGCAGGGCCTGGGGCCCTGGCTTAGGCCTAGGCAGTTCACTCGGAGGGGAGGGACATCCTGGCCCAGATGTGCAGGGGCCTCGTGTGCAGTGTGCGCAGCCCCTGAGCATGCCACCGCCCGGGGCTGGTCAGCCTAACCGGTCAGGCCTTCTTTGCAGACAGTATGGTGGGAGCTGAGCTGGAGAGGGAAGACCCCTCATTGCAAGCCTCCCTTGCCCCCTGAGCATTTGTGGGAGTCCGGGAAATAGTCCCCCAAGGGTCTCCGGCATCTTCTACCTGCTTTTCTGCTTCTGACCACAGAGGCTTTTCTCGTAGCCCAGCCTGCTCAGAGCAGCGGGGGCCGCGGCCACCCCAGGCAGCTTCTGTAACCCTCTGTGCTGCCAGGGGCCCCAGCCACAGGGCGGGCATCAGGAGATGGCCTGGTCTCTGCTGGGCATGGCTGGAGCCAGCTTCCCTCTACCAGCAGCCCTTGGCACCTCTGTGCAGTGGGTGATACGGGAGGAAGCAGCAGAGGGGTCCGAGCAGGTGGCAGGCGCCTGTGGTCTGAGGAGGGTTGGGCAGTTTCCCCTGACCCTTCCTGTAGGGGCTGTAGCCTGCCGTGACCAGGCCCACCCACCCCAGACAGTGGTCCCGGGGTCCCTGGCGGGTGAGAGGGGACTGCATTCCCAGGTCCCATCCTGCCCCAACCCGCCTGTGTGTTGGTTTTGTGTCCGTCCAAGTGCCAATCGGCTTTTTCCCCAAAAAGGGCTGGTATTTCTGCTCCGTGCCCAGAGGCGATCTCCCCCGACCCCCTCCTGGAGGCGTGCCCGCCTGGGTACCGGTTCCGGGCGTTGCCAGAGACCATGGACATGTGTTTTCCGAGAGTCTGTGTCATTCGTGACTTCTTTTGTAAAGAGTTGTGTTTTCAGAGGTGATTTTATGACAGGAAAGTGAAAGAATTAGTTTTGCAAAAAAAAGAGGGAAAAAAAGAAATAGAAAAAAAAAATCCTGGTATTCCTAGTGGGGTGGGGGTGGGATGGGGAGAAAGATATTTAAAGAAAAAATAGTAACGCAGTGATTGCACAGGTGAGGGGCAGTGTGGGGGTGACTGGGGGCCTGGGCCCACCTGGCGGGGGCCCCATGGGGACCCTTGTGGCCCAGCCTCCCACTGCGTAGCCTTGCTCAGAGGGGGGAGGAGCGAATGAGGGAGGCAGACACTGCAGGGGCAGGCTGCTCTGCTCCTCAACCCTGCCCTGTGGGGAGCAGCTCCCTCCCCACCACCCCCAAAGACATCCCAAGCTGCCCTGGCCAGGAGGACACTTAAGCAGCACGCCTATCCTGATGCCCATCCCGATTCTTCGGGGCTGGAGGCCGCCACCCCCACTGCCGCCTGCACACTGCCCCAGGCTGCTCAAAGGGGTCCAGCCGCACCCCCGCCTGCAATGTCAGCCTCGCAGGGCCCCTCACCCCTGCTGCTTTTCCATTTGCCTACTTACCCAGCGGAAATTGCATTCTGGTTCACTTTATTTTTGTATGTGACGTGGCTGCCCCAAAGCCCAATCTCCTGTGTTCAGTATGGGATGGGGCTCCCCCCAACACACACATGTCATAGGAAAGAGGTGAGGCCTGGGGTTTTGGGGGATTCAAAATGGAAAGTTTGGGGTGCATCCTGTCTCCTTCCCGCACTCTGGCCCTTGGTTTGGCCTTCTGTGAAATGGGCGTGTTGGGCAGTGACGTTGGAGCGACTGCCCAGTCCGCCTACCTGCTGGTGGGTGGGTTCCTCTGTATTCTCATCCCCAGCCTAAAAAGGAGGAGATGGAGTTATGAGAAGCAAGGCTGCCTCGCTAGGGTGGCATGGGGGGCCCTGGAGCCAGTACCAGGCTGTTGAACTGTCACCACCCCTTCCCCTGCAACAGGGTGCCCCTGCTCCAAGCAGGACCTGGGCCATCCCTCTGACCTCTCTGGGAACCTAGAAGGATGGGCTCCATATTCCACTTCTCTGTGTGTGATTTTGTTGCACTTCGCCCGTGCCGGACAGTGAGTGGAACCTTCTCTGGTGGGTCCCAGCCCAAGGTGGCCCCCTGGGGAGCAGAGGGACAGTGGTGGCCCATGAGGTTTCAGGGGTCACTTTTTTTTCAGACAAGAGGAAGGCGTTTTCAAGGTTTGAGTTTTGTTTGCATCTGCAGCTCCTCTTGGACGCAGAAAGCCCATGTCATGCCCACGGCAGACATGAGGAGACAGCTGGTTGGGGCAGACGGCAAGTCCACCCCGAAGTGCCTACTGTATGCAGAGCATCAGCTAGGAGGAGGGGTGGGGTGCAGTGGTCTGAGAACTCCAAGTTCTGGCCCTGGCCTTGGCCGAGTGCAGGTGGAGACCTCATTTTGTTGGTTTTAATTTAAAAAACACAAAGGCCTAAAGAAATATGTATCTTATAAGTTTTTTTTTTTAATTTTTGCAAAGCTCATTTAATGAACTGCACGGATGGATTCTATATATATAAAGTATACATAGATAGCTCTATATTGGGGGAGGGGCGCTGTCTTTCTCTCTCTTTTTCTCTTACAATGCAGTGCTGTCTGTGGGTCAGCTGTCCAGCTCCCGGCTGGGTCACCTTGCTTCCGGGGACTGCAGGGCTGGCAAGGAACGGAACGGGGGCACAGCCCCTCTGCCTGCCCCTGTGCCAGGCTCCCGTGGGTTGAGGGCCAGGGAAGGGTAGGTCATGCCGATCTGTCTTGTATGTTTTGTTCTACTCTTCAGTATTGTATCCATGCCAGGAAAGGGGGTGAATTTCTTTTACCTATCCCCCAAATAAATTGTCACATTCCGAAGCAAAGGCTGGTGCCTGGCAAATGGATGTGCCTTATTTCTGCAACCACTGACCAGCGATCACAGGGAGAGAAGCCTACCCTGCGCTGCTGGGGTGTTGGGGTGTTGGGCAATTGGAGAGCAAGAGTGGGACTGGCAGCTCCTGCTGAGAGGGAGGAGCCAGCAAGGCCAGAGCCCCTCCTCCCCACACCCATGGCCCTCTCTGGCTTCACACCGTGACACACACACACTCAATCCCTGTTGAAGTCTGGGTCCTGGGGGTGGGGGGAAAGACAAAGCAGCAGCCCCCATGCCACCCCGTGGGCCTGCCACTTGCTTTCCTGGCTCCCTGACCCTCCCTGCTTTTGCCAGTCTCTTCACCCCTGCATTGTAAGGCTCTCTTCCCCTCACCCACCATCTGCCAACTACACGGAGGCCCTGCCTGCCACCTGGCTTGCCTGTTCCCTAAGCTCCCATGCTCCCACCCCAGGAGCCACTGCCATGTCTAAGCCCGGTTCTTGCCCCCACTTGGCTCCCGGTGTCCAGTAGGTTCCTGAGCCATCTCTGTCACCAAGCTCCATCTGAGAGGCTCCAAACTGGGACTCCAGCACGCCCCACTCGCTGTCCTTGCACCACCAGTGACAGAGGCCAGCGGCCCAGATGGGAGCTTCTCCCTGCCGAGATGAGGTGACAGGAGCTGCCGGAGCAGGGCAGGCAGGAGAGAGGAGCTCCAGGGGAGCACCGACTTCAGGGTGCAGCCCAGGCATCTGCAGCCAGGGCTTCCTGGCTCTGTGTCCCAGCCACCCAGCCACCACCTCCTTTCTCAAGCACCTGCCTCTGTGCCCCGCTCCCAGAAAGTCCAGGTTCAGTGCTCAAAGCTTTGAACACCATGATATGTCAGTGTACCTGCTCAGTGCCCAGTGGTGGGGTGCCCTAACTGGTGCCTGGCAAACCCAAGGGCTCAGAGCAGGTGAGGACACCCTTTGAAGGCGGGTGTGTCCCAGAATCAGTCATTTCTGTCCTGGGTCACGGGCCGCGCTGTCACCAAGCAGCTCTGACTGCTCACGACCCAGACAGCGTCTCTGGAAACAATGGGACAGCCTGTGCTGAAGGCAGGAAGCACAGACCTGTCCCCCAGCGTGGACTTCGCCAAGAGCCACACTGAGATGGGGCAGGGTCACATAAGGGTCCTCTGCTGGGTGGTGTCTCTCCTTGCCCCTCTCCTGGGCTCCCCCCAGGATTTGGAGTCTGTGAGGGGAGTGGGGCAGGGCTGGGAGAAGGGAGGCCGACCCTGCACAGCTACTTGGCTGTTTGGTAAAAACTGAAGGTTTCATGACTTTGCTGTCCCTGCCAGGCTGTTCCTGGGGTCAGAGGAACTGCACCAATGCACTGAGCCAGGGGGCTCCTGTGGCACCCACTGGGATGCTCACGGAGTGCCGGCTGCTCCGCTGCCCATGCCTCTCCCTGCCAGCGCACCTGGGGAGGCACTGGAAGGTGGCCTGTGTGCCTGGTAGACCCAGAAGTAGTTCCTGGATCCTGGCCTGGCCCATCCTTGGCCCTGGCTAATGCAGCCATTTGGGGAAGTGAACCAATGGATGGAGATTTGTTCTCTCTGTCTCTCCCTACTCATCACTGCCTTTCATAGACATAAATGAACTTTGGTTTCACTGAGCCCTCTCTGGAGCAGATGAGAGCTGCTTCCCACCCTGTCTGCTCTGGCTGCTGGCTTCTGATGGAGAGTTAGCGCTTGACAAGACCTTGTGGCTGGCCGCACAGGGAGAGGCCAGGCAGAGCCAGGCCCTGGCTCCAGCTCACCTGCCAGGGAAACTGGACAAAGGCTGCTCCCGCGTGCCACCTGCCATGACCCTTCAAGAGGGATGACAAGGCATGAACAGCACTGAGATGCCAGGAAGCTGCCATGATCAGGAGTCACCTTTGAGAATGTGAAAGAAACTTCTTGAAAACAGCAGGGAGGGCCCGGCAGCGTGGCCTAGCAGCTAAAGTCCTCGCCTTGAACACGCCGGGATCCCATATGGACGCCAGTTCTAACCCCGGCAGCCCTGCTTCACTTCCCATCCAGCTCCCAGCTTGGGGCCTGGGAAAGCAGTGGAGGATGGCCCAAGGCCTTGGGATCCTGCACCCACGTGGGAGACCTAGAGGAAGTTCCTGGCTCCTGGCTTCAGATCGGTGCAGCTCTGACTGCTGTGGTCACTTGGGGAGTGAATCATTGGATGGAAGATCTTCCTGTCTGTCTCTCCTCCTCTCTGCATAGCTGACTTTGCAATAAAAATAAATAAATCTAAAAAAAACAGCAGGGTGCGGGGGTGGGCATTGTTGGCAGGCGGGGCACCTGGTGGAGGGAGGCAGCCTAGGCAGAGAGGGGAGCAGGTGGGTTCAGTCTGGGACACCCTGCAGCAGGTGAGTCGCCCCTGGTGGAGCGAGTTTTCTTCCACTCTGGTGCCTCTGGACACCACTGCTGAGGAGGCCTCCTGCTGCCCACTCAGCTCGCAGTGAGCTGCTCCTAGCACCCTCAGAGCCCCTGGGAAACTGCGTGGGGGCCCTTGCCCACTCCCATCCCGCCTTTCCTGTCCCATGCTGTTTTCTTGAGGAACAGCCTGTTAAGGTGAAGCAGTTGGCTGGGGTTCCTTTCATTCTTGGTGAAAAAAAAAACCAACAGGAAAAAAAATCGTTGTTTTGCAAAGGGAGACATCAGAGTTGTCCATCTCATTTCTGCCTGTACTCGGAAAAGGAAACAGAATTCTCTCTGTAGACCTGCCTGCCCAATCTGACATCGGGCTTATGGTACGCACGTGGTCCTAGAACTCTCCAGAAATTAATAATAATAATTGCCTGGTGCCAGTGACACCCCAGGACATGTGCCAAGAGCAAAGCAGTCAGTCCTCTCTGGAGAGTCATGCCTGTCAAGCCACACAGTTCTCCCAGAGACCCTGGGGACCTGTGAGCTCACACTCCAAAATGACAAACACCCCTCGAAGCCAGTCACCACCAGGAGTGACAGAGCATTGGGCATAGATCTTACACCCAGCACCCCTGTGAAGGCAAAAGGGGAGAATCCCACAAGTCCCCATTCACACCATTACACAAAGCAGACCCCAACAGATGTTTGGACATTGTGGTCCCAGAGCATGTCTAGTTACCTACAAGGCAGTCAGGTAATTGAGGCAGTCTGATACTAGCCTAAAGCCTTACAGATCACAAGGATGGAGGAGGGAGCCTGCCTTTGTGACCAAACGGTTTGAGAGAGAAAGGGAGAGGCGAAGAAGAACTTCTATCTGCTGGCTCACTCCCCAAAAGGCTGCAATGGTCAGAGCTGGGCCAGTCCACACCCAGGAACCTGCAGCTTCTTCCAGAACTTCCACATGGGTGCAGAAGCCCAAGGATTTGAGCTACCCTCCGCTGCTTTCGCAGGTCATAAGCAAAGCAGAGAACTGCATCAGAAGTAGAGCAGTCGGGACTAGAACCACTGCCCATAAGGGATGTCAGTGCCACATGCAGTGGCTTTACCTGTCATGCCACAGCACCAGCCCCCACCAAATGATCTTTGGTAAAAGTGCTGAAATCACTCAATGCAGGGAAAATAAACTTTTCTGCAAACAATGCTGAGAAAACTGGGCAGCCGTGTGCGAAAGCACGATGTGCAAAAGTCGCTTGAATCAGATCCAAGAGCTAAATGTCAGATGTGAAACTCTTAGGCTAACAGAGGGCAAACCTCCATGACATGGGATTTGGTGTTAATTTCTCAGAGATGACACAGAACGCACAAACAACAACAGAGAAAATGATACTCGTTGGGCTACATGGAAAAAATGTTCAAGTTTGTGCATCAAACACTAACAACAGAATAAAAAGACTTCTCTACTTGTAAATCATTTATTTTTTTTTAAGATTTTTTAAATTGCAAAGTCAGATATATATAGAGAGAAGGAGAGACAGAGAGGAAGATCTTCCATTCGATGATTCATTCCCCAAGTGACTGCAATGGCCAGAGCTGAGCTGATCCAAACCCAGGAGCCAGGAGCCTCTTCCATGTCTCCCACATGGGTGCAGGGTCCCAAGGCTTTGGGCCATCCTCAACTGCTTTGCCAGGCCACAAGCAGGGAGCTGGATGGGAAACAGGGCTGCCGGGATTAAAACTGGCGCCCATATGGGATCCCAGTGCATCCAAGGTGAGGACTTTAGCCACTAGACCACTGTGCCAGGCCCTCAGCAAATCATTGCTCTTATAAGATATTTGTTTAAATCCGTAATACACAGCACACTCAACAACACAGAAACAACATGTGGAATAAGTGGATAAAGGACTTGGACAGACATTTTCCTCATGTGGATGTCCGATTGACCCATAATGAGCACACACAAGAGTGCCCCTTAGGGAGATGTAACAAAAACTTGCAACGAAATAGCACCTGACACCATTGGATGAGCTGATATGAAAACATTGACATAGAGAGCATGTGGAGGAATTAGGGCAGGTCAAGCCTGAGATGGCTCAGCTGCTGTGGCACACAGGAGTTGTCTCGTAGTTAAAACAGCAGTATGGGGAGGGGGTCTGCTCTTCCACTCCCTTCGTGGAGTGGTTGGTACAAGGAGGTTGCTTGCAACACTGTTGCAATGAGAGTCCACTGAAGCATGAAGAGCCAGGCGAGCAGGGCATCTGTGACTGAGACTGTCACAACCTGTGCCAGCATAGAGGATCTTCGCCTGAGGGAAGTAACCCAGCCATGAGAAGACAAATGCTTTTGGAAGCTGGGTACTTAACAGCAGCCAATCAGCTGTAGTAGAAGGTGGGTGTCAGGCTGGTCAGGGAAAGGGAAATGGATAGAACTCAAAAGGTGCTGAGAGTTCTTTGAAGAGAAAGTTCTGGAGGGGTGTGGCAGTGATGGCTGGGCAACGTTGTCAAAGTATTTGATTCCATGGAACCGTGGGCTTCCAGACAGCTATGACGGTAAAGTTTGTGTCGTGTGTTTTACTCCAGCAAACAAAGCAGGAGGTCCAGAAGCTTTGGTGTGGCAGTTAAGACACCAACTTCAACCTCAGGTACCTAGCAAAGTGCCAAGTCAAGTTTTGGCTTCCCACTAGTGTAGACCCCAGGAGGCAACGAAGGATGGCTGAAGTACTTGGGTCCCTGCCCCGACCCAGCTCCATGGGAGACATGGACTGAGTTCTTGGTCCCTGGCTTCAGCCTTGGCCAGACCCAGCTATGTGCCATTTGGAGAGTGAACCAGTGTGTGGGAGCTCACCCACTTGTCTGTGTGTCTACCTCTCAACCTGTTAAAACGAAAGGCCACAAGTCCTGATGCATTGTAGTCACTCTGGCCTCCTGCATCGCACTGTCTCTCCCACACTTCTGAAGTCCCTTTAGCGCAGGGAGGAGTGAGGACGGATTGCAGGTGCCCAGTGGAGGGTAGGCCCAGTGGGTTCCCTGTGTGTCTGAAACGCGGCTGGCTGGGAACAGGCCCCCCTCGGATCCTTCTCCGTGGGACAAGGGGACAAGGTCTTCATTAGAGCCACCCGGCACTGAAGCCTTTTCTGTCTTTTGGAAAGAGCTGACGGATTCAGGGCATGACAGACACATCTGAATGGCAGCCGCCTTTGTGAGTAAGAGGGCCCACGAGCTGGGCGCTGGGTGGGCAGCAGGGGTGCTGGGGAATGAGGGCGTATCCCCCCCACTTCCTCCCACTCGGTCTGCCTTGTGGACAGGACCCTTTTTGGGTACATTTAGAGCCCCGAGGCTTTGCTTTACCCCATGTTACCCCAGCATGTAAGAAAGAAGCATGACCGTTTTCTTTTTTTTTAAGAGGAAATGTGGGATCTGGCCTGTGGGGATTCATTAGTGTGATTGCCATCTTGCTGGTTCCCTTGGCAACACGGCTCTGCCCGCCAGCAGCCTGGTACCCGGACGGTGGAATCCTAGCAAGCAGGATGGATGCGGTTTCAGGAGCTGGTCCACCTGCCCATCTTCCAAACCTTGGCACCATGGTGACCCTCGTGCACAGGCAGGTGGGCCGCTCTGAGGGTACTTCCTTACATCTCTGCAGGCCTGTGTAGTGCTGGGCCTCAAAGGAGACCCAGACCTCCTCCTTCCCGCCTCACAGGTTCCCTTAGGGGAGGTTGGGTGAGAAGAAACCCTGTCAAGGCCCACGCTTCTAGGCCAGCTGGCTCTCTGGTCTCCTTCTCCTATCCTTTTTTCACCAAATAGCTCAAGAATGTTGGAGAGCATGCTCCAGTCCCACTCCGCCAGTGTCTCCTGGCTTCTCTAGAGCCTCGGCTGTAAAAGGTGGGAGGGACTCCCTCCAATCACCCCAGGACTGTGAAGTATCTCCCCGAGTTCATGGAGGGGTAGGGCAGGTATTTAGATTGGCAGCTATGACACCCGGTAGGACACTGTCCGACGTCACAGTACCTGCCTTCGACGCCCAGCTCTGGCTCTGGGCACCAGTGCAGACCCTGGCGGTGGCTCAGTGGTTAGGAGGTCTGAATGGAGTTGTCAACTCCCAGCTGCAGCCTCAGTCCAGCCCTGGCCACTGCCCAGGCCCAAGCATTGCAAGCATTTAGAGGGTGGACCCACATATAGAAACTCATTCTTACCCCTCTCCCCTCTCTCCCGCGCTGTTTCTCAAATCTTAAGAAATACATGTGATTAAATGTATATGATGAACCTTTCCAAGTTTTTTTTCTCACCAAAGTGAGCTTTAGTTTTCAATCTCTTTGCCGTGACGTGGCTGAAACAGGCTTGGAGTGGATGACACACAAGGCCTGATCACTGAAGTCTACCGGCCACTCCAGAAGCATGGCCAGGTGCCCCGACCCACGCACAGCTCAAAGTCTGAGGCCCAGGAAGGAGCAGTTGTTTGCTCAGAGACCCCTGGGGGTGGGGCCCACCATGTGGCACATGTCCCAGCGGTCCCAGCAGATTCTTGCTATGGCATGTGGCTACGTGGGACGTGTGCCAACTGCTAACCAATTTTGTGCCTCAGTTTCCCCATCTATAAAGTGGGGAGTGGTAGCAGTGCTCCCCGTTCTTCATGGGAGTGTAGGGTGCCCCACTTAGCCCACTACAGGTCAAGCTCCAAGCTGCATGTTGAGTTTCACATGGATCCTTCCGTGGTACAGCCAAACACACTGGAGGGGGGTTGAGTCACTTGCTCCAGGTGGCACCATTAGTAAGGCAGGCAGCAGGAGATCCACACACCCAGACAAAGTGCACGCTTCCCACTCCTCGGCCACACCGCCATGGGACGCTGACATGCACTACTGTCAAAGCCAGCCTTGGTCCCTCGCCATGCCCACCTGCTGGCTGCCTGACTCACTCCCTCCCCTGATGTCAGCCTCTAGCCTTTGTGACTAACTGGCCTCTGGAATGGAGATGTCGTCCCACCCAGCCCATCTTCTCCAGCGCAGATGCCCCTCCCAGTCCAGAATCCCCAAGGTGAGGAGATATATGGACACCCGATACAAAGTGGCGACTTGCAAAGGGTACGAGAACAAGGGCTTCTGGTCCCCTAGTGCCTGCAAGATGGAAAAGCTAATGAGCCATGCATGTATTGGAGGGTGGGGAGGTCCGGGAGGGGCATGGTCTGTTCAACCCACTTCGAGCCATGTTTAGGGGGTTTGTAAGACCAGAGAGCATGGTAGCTACTGCCATGTGAAGGATGGGGTGACCGTCGGCCAACAGGGAGCCCCTGTCCTTGGGGCAGCAGTGGGCTCACTCCCCACACAGGAGACTGGGGTTGGGGGTAGGGGAAGATTGGGCAGGATGCTGGAAGAAAGCTGCTTTGAAATTGGATTTTGCAGGGCAGGAGTGATAATTCCACCTGTCTCGCCCTGGTGGTGGTGGTGGTGGGGTGTCTGGGGGACCAGTCTATCCCTGCCCACACCCTGAACACCTGGTCAGAGTCATCCTGCCCCCTCGGTTCTCTCCCTCCAGTAAGCTCCAACCCTGAAGAGTCCAGAGGCACCTAATGGGAGTCAGACCAAGTCCACCAAGCCTCCTTCCCCTTTGTTCACCTTCTGGGGTCTCAAATGTGACTGGGAGAGAGGAGGACCTTCCTACTGAGCTTGGAGCCTAATGTGGGACACGCCAGCTTCAGGTGAGCCCAGGAGCCAAGGACAGAGCTAGGAGACAGGCCAATCACCCCAAGCTAGGAATGGTCAGAGCATCCAAGAAAGCTCAAGAGGCATCTCTCGAAGCAGAGGCAGGTTGGAGTTCTCACCACCACCACTGCCCAGAGAGACCTCTGGACAAAGCCTGGCACAACCCATAGCCTTCTCTGCCCTGGAAGCCCATCCAGGCACACAGTGTCGTGGTGGTCCCAGGCTCAGTCGTCTAGGAACTAGACTCAGCTGCGGAGGGACCTAGTGCAAAGTACTTGGTCTCTGTGTGCTCTGGCCCTGCTGTCTGTTTCCTGGGGACCTCAGTGCACACATTTCATGGTGGTGGGCGGGGTGTGGGGAGAGTTGAGCGGCTAAAATGAAAGATAGGAAACAGCCAGACATGGTAACAACCGCACGAATGTTGGCATCTGTCACCCCATCCATCCACTGCCTTCTTGCTGGTTTCTGGCTCTGGATGTTTAAGCTGTGTGGGTGCACTTGCTGGAGGCAGCAGCTGGTGCTGATGGGGGGCAGATGCCAGCCCAGGGTGGTGGCCAGCTCAGCGGGCAGGAGCCAAGAGCAAGCCAGCATCGAACCTGGCCTTGGATGTTAGCCCTGGGCATCTCCCCAAGCCACCACCCAACCACGTTCAGGGCTCACCTCAGGGCACCCAACCACGTCCAGGGCCCACCTCGGGGTGCCCACCCACGTCTAGGGCTCACCTTTGGGCCCTTGAGCTGAGCCAGCAAGTACAACCTAGGAGTTGCCACCAAGTGCCCTAGTTCCTTGGTGGACACACCAGTGGCCACCCAGGTAAGGTCCTGGTCACCACATCTTGTGGTAGCAGGGCAGGCCTGTACATCCCTGTTGCACAGATAAGGGAGGGGTGCATTTCCTGGAGCCACAAAATACAGCTTCCCATGGGGCCTGGCCCACTGGTTCAACTGGCTAATCAGCTGCCTTGCAATACCAGCATGCCATATGGGTGCCGATTTGTCATCCCAGCTGCTCCACTTCCCTTCCAGCTCCCTACTTGTAGCTTGGGAAAGCAGCACAGGGTAGCTCAAAGCCTTGGGACCCTGTACCCACGTGGGAGACCCAAAAGAAGTGCCTGGCTCCTGACCTTGGATGGGCTCAGCTCCAGCCATTGCGGCCATTTGGGGAATGAGCCAGTAGATGGAAGCTCTTGCTCTCTGTCTCTCCTTTCTGTAAATCTGCCTTTCCAATGAAAATAAATAAATCTTAAAAAAAAAACAAAACGCTCAACTTTCCAGCTTTTGAGGAGCCCCATGTAAGACTCTAGGAGTCATCAGAAAAGTGCCTTTGAGGGAGCCTGCAGCAGGAGGTGGGGATGGAGACACAGTCACTGGTCCTTAGGGGTGGCTAAACAGAAAGGCACTCTCCAGTACGTGTGTGGGCTGGATAGTAGGGTTTAGGCTTCAATGCCCATTGACATGTATGAGAGCTAAACAGGATGTGGGACAGACTGAATAAGTCTGCGGTATATAGTGGCAAGCATGGGAACCAGGGTAGGGTGCAGGCCTGGTGTGGGTTATGGGGAGTCGCCCCAACTAGGCTGCAGCTCCCAGTGGTTTGCATGAGGGCCGAGTGTGAAGTGGGCAGGATCAGGCTGGACTACAACAACCATCAGTGTGCGTCGAAGACAGGGGTGGAAACAGAACCGACGCAGCAATTGCAACGACCAGCATATGCATAAACTGATTGGGGCGACAGACTGTGCCAGACCCTGTACTGGCAAGCATACACAAGAATCAGGTCTGGGGTCACCTCAGACGAAGTTTCTTTGGAGATCCCTCCAACTGAACTGCTGATCTCAGAACCCCAACCATGAAGAGACTATGTCAGCCAGTGGACTCTGAATAGGTTTCATCGCAATTGGAACGGCGAGATTGGCAGCAATTCAGAACAGTTGAACTATCAAAACTGCTTGAGCAAGACCCTCTGAGCGTGCCTCACATCGGGGACCTGGGATGGGTGGAAGGCTGGGTGGGGCCTCTCCCTTCATTTTTCCGTTGAGCCCAGATACAGGGGGAAAAAGTGATGATATTAGTGTGGAAACAATGGTATTACCCACTTTCCTGTAGCCCTTGACCTTTTATACCCTAATCAACTTAGTAAGATTATTAAAAAAAAAAAAACCCTCAGTTTTCCAGCTCTTGAGCAGCCCTTGTGGGACTCCAGGAGTCATCAGAAAAGTGCCTTTGGGGGAGCTTGCAGAAGGGGGTGGGGATGGAGACACAGTTACTGGGTCCTTAGGTTTCACTGCATTATAAAGCAAGCACCAGTGGGTGCCCAAGACCTCAAAGGAAGACCATCAGGTGCCAGACCTCAAAAAGTCCATGATCTCATGGGGGAAGCACAGGTTCAAGACCCATGTAACCAGGTCCCAGCGCAGTAGCCTAGTGGCTCCTAGCTTTGGCTCAGCTCAGCTCCGGCCATTGCAGCCACTTGGGGAGTGAATCATAGGACAGAAGATTTTAAGATCTTCCTCTCTGTTTCTCTTCCTCTCTGTCGATCTGACTTTCTAATAAAAATAAAATAAATCTTAAAAAAAAAAAATCTGTGACTGAAACTGGAGCCAGGACCCCTGCAGGGAAGTGACCCAGCAGCAGTGGGTCCCAGGGAGGTCCCAGGGGGTTGAGGTGTGGTCCCTCTGGAGGGAGGGAAACACATGAGGTGTGGTTCCAAAGGCCAGCTGCCTGCCGGCGGGGACCAAGACCACTGCTGCACCTCTTAGTTTCTTCCCTGGCATGCAGGGTGAACAGGTGCAGCCTGGTAGCATAAGCAGCAAGGAGAGAAACAGACCGGCCCTGGCGGATGGGGGTGGGCAGGGAAGCCCCAGGAGGTGCTGCGGTTGCCTCCAACCCTCCTGGCACAGTTGCATGGAGCGGAGGCAGCCTCCCTCCTGGGCCTGGACACACTGGCCAGCCAAATCCTGGCACGCACAGGGAGGACGCGTGCTTCCTCCCCGGTGCTCGTGTGGGAACAGATGTCCCTGCTTCCTGCCCACCTGTGTGCCAGGCTGGCTGCCTTTGCTGCACCCAGCCGGGCTGAGACTCAGGATGGAAATCTCTGGGCTTCCCCAGTGAGGAGGCAGGCAGCTCCCTCGCCTGGCTCCTGCCCCACCCTGGCCAGCACTCACGGCCCTAGCTGAGCCCTGCGTCTGTCCTGCACTCCCAGAGGCCCCTAGTCTGGAGATGAGGGTGTCCCGGGTAGGCTTGGGTGGCTCTGCTTCCCTATGCCCAGGGAGGGAATCCTCTTAGCTCTGAAGCACACTCCCAGCAGGGGATGGCTTGGTCTTCTCTCATGAGGAACTTGAGTACAGACCCCTGAGATGCAGATGCAGAGACACGCTGTGCACTTGTTCTCAGCCCTGCAGATGCTCGTGGTCGGCAGCCAGCAGGGAGGGGGCAGGGAAAGCAAAGTACCCATGTTCTGACCGGTCTGTACCAGCACCGAGGGGGCTATGGAGACCACCAGGACAATCAGCAGTCCTGATCAGCACTGGATAGATGGCCTTTGGAGCCCACACTGGTGAAAACCGTAACCAATGGGCCAAGACGGTCAGCTACATCCTACAGCCTCAAGTTCACGCCCTGCTCCGCCTGCCTCCTCGCAGAAAGCGCCTATTGCCTAACCGGCACTTGACCTCCGGTCTTCTAGAAATGATGACTAGAGGGGTCAGCTTGGGTCAGCTGGTTAAGCAGCCTCTGGAGATGCCTGCATCCACTCAGGCTTGAGTCCCAGCTGCTCCATTTCCCATCCAGCTCCTTGCTCCTGTGCCTGGGAAAGCAGCGGAAAATGACCCACGTACTTGGACCTCTGCCACCCAGATGGAAGACCTGGAAGAAACTCCTTGGCTTCTGGCTTTGGCCTGGCCCAACCCTTGGAGTTGCATTTATCTGGCAAGTGATCCGGTGGGTGAAAGATTTTTCTCTCTCTCTCTCTGCAACGCTATTCAAATAGTTTGGGAACTCAGTTAGCGAAGTCTCAGTCATCCCAGGAGGAACTGTTTCAGCCTGTGAAGGTTCCTCTGACATCACTTTTCCGACCATCCCTTGAGGAATTCCATATTGTGGTTTGAGAGTCTCTCCCAAAGCCCAGGAGGGTGGGGGCTCCTCTGGTCTTGCCTGTCCCTCTGCCCTAGCAGAAGCAGCGGCCACACTCAACATCAAGCTGCTCTGAACAGTGGCTTCATGCAGAATGCTGGGGTGGAGGGATTGACAGAGAACGAATCTTTCATCTGCTAGCTCATTCTCAAAATGGCACAACACCAGAACTTGGTTGGTCTGAAGCCAGGAGCTAGCAGTTTCTGGGTCTCCCTCACCCATGGGTGCAGGGTCCCAAAGATTTGAGTCATCCTCCGCTGCTTTCCCAGGCGCATTAGTAGGGAACTGGTGCTCCTATGGGACGCTGGTACCACAGGGAACAGCTTTACTTGTTGTGCCACGGCACCAGTACCAAAACTTCAACTTCATTATTCCAGCCAGATCTGCCCTCTGGTCCACTGGGAGATGGTCCTGGACAAAAGCTGCCACAGCCAGCGAAATTTGCAGAAATGCAAGAGACTTACTAATTGCCCCCGACATCCAAGGTCATAACTGGGAACAGGTTGGCTTTAAAAAAAAGATTTATTTATTTTTGTTGGGAAGACAGATTTACAGAGAGAAAAAAAAAAAAAACAGAGAAAGATCTTCTATCCTCTGGTTTACCCCCAAAGTGTCCATAACAGCTGGAGCTGAGTTGATCCGAAGCCAGGGGCCATGAGCTTCTTCTGGTCTCTCACGTGCGTACAGGGTCCCAAGGATTTGGGCCATCCTCAACTGCTTTCCCAGGCCACAAGCAGGGAGCTGGAAGGGAGGTGGTGCAGCCCGGACATAAACCAGGGTCCATATAGGATCTCGGTGAGCTCAGGGAAGGGACTTAGCCACTGAGCCATCGTGCAGGACCCAGAGACCAGGTTTAAACAAACCTCTCTAGCTCCAGAATTTACACCCTTGACCATGCCTCTGAAGGAGTTTAAACTTCATTCCAGAGTGTACTGGAACCACCCACAGGTTTGCAAGCAGGACAGTAACGTTTGCAACATGGGTTGGAAAATCATTCTAGGGGCTGGTGTATCACAGCAGCCTGCCAGGCCAGCAGCCCATGTCAGAGTGTCAGTCGGAGTCCTGGTTGCTCCACTTCCAATCCCGCTTCTTGCTACTGCGCCTGGAAGGCAGTAGATGGGGACTCTGCTGCTCACCTCTCCTGGGGACCGGGGAGGCATGGGTTGGGTTTTCAGGTCGCTGCTGGCCACTCACTCACATCCACAAACATAGAGTTCTCGGGTTTCCTGGCACACAGAGGGAATCTTGCCAGGGGGCGTGGTGGGTGTCCAAAGGGCACTGAAATATGGTCCCCTCCCTCTGTCCCCCAGCCTATGTGAAGGCCACTGCAGGTAGCTGTGGTGGTCCAGGGGTGTGGCTCGAGCTTTCCCTTCCAGTTAAGTGCACCAGGAGATGGGGGGCAGAGCAGACGGCTTGGGTCCCGATTAGCTCCGAGTCCCCTGGAAGCCGCTGCTGATGACCCTTCTTGGGGGCCAGAGCGTTCCTGAGAGCTGCCACAGCAAGCTGTAGTTAGAGCACCCACAGCCCTGGGAAGCCACACTGGCCAGGAGCAGCAGCGTATAAAGTTAGAGCTGGAACTGGTTTGCAAATGATGGTAGGAGGCTGGTTTTTTTTTTTTTTTTAATGTTTTTAATTGTAAAGTTAATTTTTAACCAAATATATATAGACACTCCTGACAGGAGTCAGATGCTCCCCCCCGCCACCTCCACGCCCCAGCCCACTGCCACTCCTGCAGGCTCCATCTGTGCTGGGTCTGTCCACAGGTCCACCAGTCTCCTTTTTGCTCTGCATTCCAACTGGGCTGGGATGGGGGGGGGAGGAGAGGAGGGCAGGTGCCTCAGCGCCCCTCCCCACAGACTAGGCAGAAGGATTTTCTGTCGCTCCCTGAGATCCCCTGAGAGTGACCTGTGTGCCTTCAAAAGAACAGGTTTACGTATGAGGGGTGACAGGCAGGTGGACACAGCCTAGGTGAAGTCAATCCCACCTAGCCCCCAACTCGCGGACCTCTCTCCCTCTCCTGCTGCTACTGGCTCCATCTGCATCGAGGTAGCCAGAGGCCAGCCAGACGTGCCCAAGTTCAAAAGTTGCACCAATGCATACTGGCAGTGTGACCTTGGACCTCAGTTTCCCCATCTGCACAGTGGGCATTGTCCATCGGGAGGCCGAACAACCACTGACCTGGTAACAGGCTCTGCGGTGCAGAGCCCCGAGCGCGAGACGGGGGTGGGGCGGGAGGGGAGATGTGCCCCTGCAAGGGTAGCTGCGGCCGCGGGGCTCACCAAGAACGCGTCAGAGCACACGCTCGAGGTGGGCTCACTCGCAAGCCCCGCGGCGCCTTGGTGAGTTCGGGTCCTAGGCACTGGCTCCCGCCCCTCCTCGCCGAGTCCCCGGAGGCACCCCGACCTGGGCGCCCGGCACGGAACGGGTGCGGAGCTGGGCCAGGGCCAGGCTTGGGGGAGCGAGTGGGGCGGGGCCGCTGCTCTGCTCCCCCTCCCCGCCTCCCCGCCTCCCTGCCGCCGCCGCCTCCTGCCCGGGCTCAGAGCGGCGGCAGCAGCGGCCGCGGCCACAGCTCCAGTTCCAGCTCCGGCTCCGGCTCCCGCGTTCCGGGCCCCGCGCCCCGACCCTAGCCGCCGCGCCTGCCGGGGGGCCTCGCGCGCCCCCGCCGCCGGCTTCACGCTGAAGTTCCTGGCAGTGCTGCTGGCCGCGGGCATGCTGGCGTTCCTCGGTGCCGTCATCTGCATCATCGCCAGCGTGCCCCTGGCGGCCAGCCCCGCACGGGCGCTGCCCGGTGGCGCCGACAACGCCTCGGCCGCAGCTGCGGGCGCCGCCGCGTCCCCGGGTCCGCAGCGCAGCCTAAGCGCGCTGCACGGCGCCGGCGGCTCGGCCGGGCCCCCGGCGCTGCCCGGAGCGCCCGCAGCCAGCGCGCACCCGCTGCCGCCCGGGCCGCTCTTCAGCCGCTTCCTGTGCACCCCACTGGCGGCCGCCTGCCCGTCGGGGACCGAGCAGGGAGACGCGGCGGCGGGCGAACGAGAGGAGCTGCTGCTGCTGCAGAGCACGGCAGAGCAGCTGCGCCAGACGGCGCTGCAGCAGGAGGCGCGCATCCGCGCCGACCAGGACACCATCCGCGAGCTCACCGGCAAGCTGGGCCGCTGCGAGAGCGGCTTGCCGCGCGGCCTGCAGGACGCCGGGCCCCGCCGCGACACCATGGCAGACGGGCCCTGGGACTCGCCCGCACTGCTGCTGGAGCTGGAGAATGCCGTGCGCGCCCTCCGCGACCGCATCGACCGCATCGAGGTGAGCGCCGCGCGCGCCGTCCGGCCAGCCGCCGTCGCCACCCGCGGGCCCCTTCTCCCCAGCGACCCTGCCGTCCCCCGTGTGTGTAACTGGGACGCTCCCGCTTCCGCTTAGGGAACGCGGGCAGGTGTCCTGCACAGTGAGCGGGGCACGCCAGAAAAGTCTTGCTCCAGATCCGGTTTGCTTCCCGCCCCCGCCCCCCTGAGCCTCAGCAGCAGCGTCTATAAAATGGGCCCAACGGGGTCCCCTTGCGATGATCTCTTCAACACCTTGTTCTGGGCGCGCCCCCCACAAGCGGCGTCCAACCCCAGGCTAGCCACATGCTTAGGAGACACAGTCGCACCGTCTCAGGGCTGAAGAGCAGAGCACCGGGTGCCCCCCGTAGGACACCCCTCACATTGTGAGAGGTTCAGATGCTGACTCCCTGCCCTGGGAGGGGGCTCATCCTGCTCCTTCTCACGCACCCCCTTTCCCAGACTCTCCTGGCTGCGGCTTTGGGGTCAGGTACAAAGGGTCTGCAGGACCCGTGCAGGGACCCCTGCGCCAGTCACTGGCCCTGTGGGGTGCCACAGTCACCTTCTTCCCAGGACAAAGGAATCTGGGGTTCCCAGAAGTACAAGACAAACCTTAAGACAGATGAGCAGGTGGGACAAACCCCTGGAGACACTGGGCACTCGGTTTCTCTGTAGATTGGTCTCCCAATCAATGAGGTCTGTGGGGAGGAGGGCCAGGAGGTGCAGAGGCTACCTGCTCATACGTGTGCTCAGGAAGGTCTGTGCCAGTGCTACACCCACCGTCCAGGGTCCACCCACCGTCCAGGGTCCACCCACCGTCCAGGGTCCACCCACCGCCCAGGGTCCACCCACCGCCCTCTCTCACAGGTGAAGGGAAAAAAAGAGAAACTGTAAGGTGAGTGGCTGAGGCAGGCAGGGGGCGAGCCAGGCCAGCCCCCCTCTACCCTGCTCCAGCTCTGGGAGTGGAGGGTCCTAGGTAAGAGGGCCAGGAGAAGTAAAATCGGGGCAAAGTGCAAGATCTGGAGGGAAGGGGGATTCTCACTTCCATCTGCAAAGCGGAGGTAACCACGGTAGGTACCTCCCTAGGTGAGGGCAGCATGGCTGTCCATAGAGAGGGGCCGGGAGGGGCCGGGACGGTGCCTGGCAGCAGCGTGAGCTCAGCCAGTTTCAACTACAACATCACTAATATTTACAACACAGATGATAACCCAAGGGGGAAGGAGCCCCTCTCTCAGCCACCTTGCTTGATGAACACGTAAAAGCAAGACCTGATTTTCAATCACATTCCTCTTGCCTGCTGGAGCCTCCGCCCCCATGCCCAGATGGCACAGGTGGCTTCTTCTACAGCTGAGGCTGACAGGACTGGGCTTGCGCTGCACTGGCTCCATTAGCACCTGTGGCCCTTGGCAAGATGCCCCCACCCCCACTCCAGGGAGCCCGCTGAGGTCAGGGCGTTCTGGCAGCTGGCACTGGACATTTCCAGGCTAGGGAGCCAGGGCTTCCCCCGTGTGCCTCCTCCTCTTTCCTGAGGGTGGTGGACATGCAGGGAGGGGACAGGGGACCACTCAGCTGCCAGGTCTGCCTGCTGAGTCTGGGACCCCTTGGTGGGACTGAGGTCTGGAGCCCAATCTGGTGGGCTCACACTGCTGGTCCCAGTAGGTCTGCCATTCCCGTCAATAGGCCCTGCTGCTCCTGGAGCTGGGGCCCTGGGCTGCTCCCTTGGTCCTGCTTCTAGATGCTGCTTGCAGGATGCAGTCCAAGTAGACAGCCCGTTACTGTTTGCATTTTGAAGCTGTGGAATTATTTCTGCAGGCTGCGTCCCCAGAGGAGCATTCCTGGGTCTGAGGATATTGACTTTGTGTGGCTGTGGCCAAGAACCACTTTCCAAGAGGACAGGACCCTTTGCGAGGCCCTGGGGAGCATGGAGGCACACCCATTCATGTCCACAGTGAAACTCCAAGATTCATTTAAACACAGACCACGTCCTTAACCCAGCTCCACCACCGGCCACACCCCTCCGCTCAGGACCAGGAGACCCCGATTCAGGGAAGGAGGGATGGCTACTGTCGCTGAGCCTCTGCATGCCTCAGGCACTATCTCTGAACCCATCCTTATCGCACCTCCAGGCAGGAGGGCTTTTCTACCCTCCTTTTGCCAAGGACCCACGAGTCAGGGAAGTTCAGGAACTGCCCTGGGGTCCCACAGTGACGGAGCACGGCTGGGAATGGGTCAGTGTCTGGCCCCAGAGTTGTTGTTCTTCATGCTTAACTCTAGACCTTTGGCAGGGCGAGAAAGGCAGTGGGGAGGTGCTGAGCAGAGGGTCCCCCCAAGGCCATGCCCTGCTGGCCGGCCAGGGAGCCAGGAAGCTCATGTCCGAGCCGCCTCCACTGCTGCTGCTAATGGCTAACACTTATTAGACACTTAGGGTGTACACTGCAGCTCGGTCTGCAGCCCCGTTCACCAGATGAGGAGAGAAGCTCAGAGAATATGGGGGACACAGAAGCAAGCAGACCAATGTCCCCCTCCTGTTATGCCCTCTTTCTGTGCTCCACCCTCCCACCCCCTCATGGACTGGCACAGCTCACCAGATACTCTCCACCGCCCGCCCGCCCTCCAGCTCTCAGCCTCTCTGGAGAAAGACAGTGGGGCAGTGTAGAGTTCAGTTCATCCTCCCTCTCCTAGCCTTAGTTTCTTTACCTGTAAAATGGGTGGGAGCAAGGGTTAGGTTTGATCCAGGGCTTGCAGAATTTCTTGGCACCTTTCCCAAAGCCCATTGGTTGCCCATGCCCTGCTGGCACATTGCTACTCACTCTGAAAACTTCTGCTTCATGGGCAGTGCAGGGGGCAGGAGGGGGGAGCAGCAAAGCCAGCAGAATTACAGGGAGGGGTTGTTCCTCCTGAAGCTCCTACCCTTCCCATGGCTCTGTCAGACTTTGCCTGGCTCCGGGGCTGCAGCGTGGCATGCTGCTCCCAGTGCATACCTGGCAGCTGCATCATCTGGGTCTCAATCCTTCCTCTGTCAGGTGGCTATCCTGGGGCCCCTGGACCAGCAACTTTACCATCTCAGCCTCAGCTTCCTCTCTGGGAAATGGGCATGACTAGGCAGTCTCCCTGGTGGATGTCATGATTATCCAGTGGTCACTGAGTGGTTGCTGGCACTGAGGCTAGGAACCACGTCGGGCTCCGGCCACTTGCAGAGATGTCATGAGGGTGTTCATGGCAGCTTCCCTGCGATATCATAAACTGCCCTGAGCCCTTGACCCAGCTCCAGGTGGAGCAACCCCACTGGGATACCTCTCCCTGCCACTGGTGACGGCTTTGTTCTAGAAACTTTCCCTCTCAGACTACACCAAATTCCTTCTCCTCTCTGCTCTGCAGTTTTCCCATCTGCTGGGTGATAATCCCCAGCATCCCGAAGCTTTCCCACCCCCACCCAGGTCAGCTCTGTCCCAAAGGGAGTGACCACGTGCTGCACCTGGCCTCAGTGCCCAGTGGGGCCTTCCCTCGCATCTGGCGGCTTCTCTCTTGCCTCTGAGTCCATGGCACCTGTGAGTGGCCCATGTTTGTGGCTTATCTGTTGCTAGTGTGAGGCATCGGATGTCCTTTAGGCTTCAGCCACCCTCCGTGGATGGGCTCAGGGCAGTTTATGATATCGCAGGGAAGCTGCCATGAACACCCTCATGACATCTCTGCAATTACCTATCCTCATCTCCCCTGGATCCATCCTGGGGCGTGGGTGCCTGGCATGGGGGTGGCATTGGGACACCATGCCAAAACACCATCCCAGAGTGGCTGCCAGAGTGCCTTTCTCTCTCTCTCTCTCTCTCTCTCACACACACACACACATACACACAGTCATCCAGACCTGGCCAAGCTTGCCGTGGGTATTTTTAGCATTTTCTTTGCTCTCGGGGTGTGCAGCCGGCTCGCTGTGGCTCACTTTTACGTTGCCCTTGTGAATCATGGCATGGAGCACTTTTGCCATCCTTGGGAGGAGGGATGAAGTCCGAGCTCAGGGCTGCCCACCCAGGGAGGGGTGTGGCATGTTTCTCCAGGACAGTCTCAGCCTCATTGTTGCCCCCCAGAAGTCTGGGATCAGAGGCCGAGGCTGCCAATTCCTGCTAGAGCCCTTGGGCACTCCCATAACCTTCTCAGTGAGTCCAGGCACCCACCCAGGGCTGCACTGTGCAGTTGGGGCTGAGCCAGGACCATTAACCAGGCTGGGCTGGGGTCCCCACACCCTGGTGAGGGTTCTGGGCCTTGATAAAGACCTCCCTTTAGGAAGCACAGGGTGAGGATGACAGAGGCTCTCCTGTCAAAACACCTGTCCTCACTCCTGCCCAGGCACAGCCTGCCTTGGCCTGCCCAGCTGGGCCACCTCTGCCCACACTGCCAGGCCTGCCAGCACCCAGGGCTGTCCCTGCCCTACACACAAATGAGGACTCTGTTGACAATCCCCCAGTGCAGGCATGGTCGTGGTGCCCATTTTACATATAAGAAAGCTAGGGGTCAGAGTTCTAGGTGAGGAGCCCAGAAGTGGCACGCACCTGTCTCACATGGGCGACAACTGTGTTGTCAGGGCTCATGATGAGTGACTGAGTCCTCTACAGTCCCCCTACCTTCAGCTCAGGCCTCAGGGAAGCTGCCATCTTGAGTGGAAACACACAGAGGCAGAGGTGGTGGCTAGGGGGAGGGAAGGCTGGAAGCGCGTTCTCATTACCAGGAACAGCATGTGCGAGCCCTTGGGTTGGGAGGGATTTGGATAGGGGTGACCAGGAGCCTACTGGGGGTGAGCAGGGCAGAGACAGTGTTGGCAGAGTGGGGTCCCTGGAGAGATTTGCGAATAGGATTTGCAGTGTCTGTGGTGGCCCCTGGTTGCCGGATGGTCACAATGCAGAGCATGGGCAGCCCGGGACCAGGACAAGGCCACGTGAGGCCAGGGGAGGAGGCAGGGGAGATTTGCCATTAGAAACATCGCTTTGGGATCTTCCATTGCCACCCTCTTTTTTGTGGAAACGGCATCTGTGCAGGGTGCCCTCCCCCAGGGGCAAGGGTGGATGCTTGCCGGAGAGGGTGGGGCAGCAGCTCGGGCGTGCTTGCTTTGCCCAGCCTCATGACTATGGACAGTTTGGCAGGGCTCCTACTTCAGATTCCCCACCATGGCACTGCAGAGAGCCAACCCTAGCGAGGACAGAATAGTACTGAGGTCCAAGAGGCCCTGCCAGCCATGCTGGCCCAGCCCTGGGCTCCCCCGGCAGTCCCTGGCCAGGGGATGGCTGTGGCAGTAGCAAGCTCCCGTCAGCTGCTGCAGTCAAGCTTCTTGTGCGACACAGGGTCTGTTACTTCCACCCTTCCCCTCTGTCCATGCTGGGGATGAGCACAGTGAGACCTCTCGTCTCCATTTTACAGGAAGGACAACTGAGGCTTTGGGCTAGGTCCATACCCCAAACTAGGGTTTTTACGCACCCTAGGGGAGTTGGGAGGAGGTTCATCCTCGGCTCCTTCCCATCTCCAGCAGGTGGTAGGGGCTGAGTGTCAACTGGTTCCAGACCCCCTCTGTGACTACCTCACCTTCCTCAGGGGAGACATTCATTAGAGTTTGGGGACAGACAGGATCCCCAGAGGGATGGCCAGGCAGATGGTGAGAGGTGCCAAGCAAGCAAGAAGCCAGCACCTTGGCCCACCCTGGTCCTGCTACCAACTCTCACTGCAGCCTGGGTGACTACTCCTAGGTTCCCTGCCCAAAGAACAGGATGCTGGTGGCACCCATGGCACAGGATGCATTAAGCATAAATGCCAAGGGCGTGCTTGTGTGATGCCTGCTGGAGCCCTAACTGCAGCCAGGAGCACCCCCGATCCCCAGAGTCTTCCTGCCACGCCCTGGATGCCCCCCTGAAGCAGTTGTTGGTCCAGATCCTCACCTCTACTCCATCTTATAGTCTTGACCACACCCTGTCCTCCAGGTGTCCTAAGTGCCCAGCTTATACAAGAAGAGCCATGATGGCACATGGCAACCTCAGCTGCCCCCACCCCCACAGCCCAGTGCCCATCCCCCAACTGCTAATGGCAAAGCCCATCATTGTCCTCCATGGCAGCTCCCATGTCTCCAGCATGTTCTGGTCCCTGTCCTTTGATGCCAAGGTTAGGGTTAGGGTTACCAGACTAGAAAAGGCTGAAAAACGTTAAGAGATGTGCCCAGTTGACACCAACCAGAGACCCGTGAGGCTGGGAGGAGAGTTCCCTGTACTGGCAGAACCAGCCCCTTGTCATATGGGATGTTCAGGAAATGTGTCCTTGGCTTCCTGTTTTGCCTTCAGCACCTGGGACAGTGCCTGGCACAAAATAAGCACTCCCAGAATCCTGAAAATTCCATGAACTCCTGTCTGGGGCCTCCTGGAGGCACCCGGCCCAGGGCTAGGCTGAGCGGGAACTACCCAGGCCCCTGGGGAGTGGGGAGGCATCAGCCCTGTCCCTGGGGACAGCTGTGGGAGGAAGGCAGCCAGGGAGATAGCTCAGATTTAACTCTTAACTACTCAGGAAATTATTCATCTCTGCCTGAGGAGTCTGTGACATTTCTGCCATGGATTGTGCTTCCTAGCAGGGGTTTCCTACAGCAGGGAAAGGGAGGGAGAGCATTCCCCCCACCACACACACTGCTCCTGCCTTGTCAGGGGTAGGGGTCTCGGGACCAAACGGGGAGAGTCTCTGAGCCTTTACCTTCATCCATGCTGGGCTGCACGGAGGATGTCAGTGCCCACGCAGGCACACTCTGCCCTGGACCGTAATGGCACACCACAGTTACTGTTACTGTCCCCATTTGGCATCCCTGGGAAATGAAGTCCCTGCCTGGCCAGGGCTGACCCAGGGAGCTCCCCAGAGAGTCCTTGGTCAGGGGAAGTTTGCTACTGTGGCAGTAGCAAACTCCCGTCAGCTCCTGCAGTCAAACTTCTTGCGTGACGCAGGGTCTGTTACTTCTACCCTTCACCTGGATGGCAGGTGGCTGAGCGCCCTGTGCCTCCCCCCTCCCAATTTTTTTCTAATACGAGTGGCCCTCCCCCAACTTCTCTTTTCATCTGCAAGCAGCAGGAGCTCCCAGCCCGGGCAAACCTCTCGGCTGCCCCTGCCCCGGCCACACCCACAGCGCTGCACGCCAAGATGGACCAAGTGGAGGAACAGCTGCTGACCAAGGTACTGGCACTGGAAAAGGAACGCATGGCCCTCAGCCACAGCAGCCACCAGCAGCGTCAAGAGGTGGAGAAGGAGCTGGAGACCCTGCTAGACCGTGTGGCTGAGCTGGAGCATGGTGGGTGCTGGGCCCCTCAGAGGGCATGGAGGGTGAAGGCTGGGTCCACGGGTCAACCGGTGCATCCAGAACACAGTCTCGCTTGCAGGGTCACCTCACCCACATCTCATCCAGGCCCGGGAGCCCTGGCCTCCACACTCCCCAGTGAGCCAAGCATGGGGGCTCTCCCGGAATCGGGAGTCACAGCACAAGTGGCATTGTCTGGGACTGCCATCCCAGGGGGACTGGTTGTGGTAGGCGTATCCATTCCCTTGAGACACCCCTCTCTGCCCCCACACAAACCTCTGCTCTCCAAGACATAGAGTTCCAGAAATGCTGAGTTAGAGATCAGGGAGTCCCAAGATTGTCTTGTTCAGATCCCAGCTCTGCCCTGTAGTAGCTGTGGCTTTGAGAAGATGGCCTAATCTCTGTGTGTCAAGGTCTTAACAATAAAAGGTAGAATTGTGTCTACTGTTTAACATTGTAAGGTTTGAAGTAACATAGACAAAAGCATTGAGAACAGTACCTGCTAGTAAGAAAAAAAAAGAGAGAGAGAGAGAGAGATGAATAGCTAATGTCTGCTGAGCATTTGTTGTAGCTGGGTTCTGGATGTACCCTGTCCCCATCTATCCTCACACAGCCCTTGGAGGGAATCAACAACCCCATTTTATGGACAGTTTAGCTTGTTCAAGCTCACACCTCTGACAAGTGGGGAAGGCAGGATTTGAACTCAGTACACTTGGGCTTGAACGGTGGCCTTCAGGGCAGAGCAGAGTGAACCTGACCCATGAAACCACTAACCCTTACCCATGAGTGTCGGCCCACCCTGTATCTGACCTCCATCCTGTGCCCCACCCCCACCCCAGGGTCCTCTGCCTACAGTCCCCCAGATGCCTTCAAGATTAGCATCCCCATCCGCAACAACTACATGTATGCCCGCGTGCGCAAAGCCCTGCCCGAACTCTACGCTTTCACTGCCTGCGTGTGGCTGCGGTCCCGCTCGGGTGGCCCCGGCCAGGGCACCCCCTTCTCCTACTCAGTGCCTGGGCAAGCCAATGAAATTGTGCTGCTGGAAGCCGGCCCGGACCCCATGGAGCTGCTTATTAATGACAAGGTGAGCCGGGTTGGGCAGGGCCCCGTCCCCTCCCTGCCCCCACCCCACCCTGACCACCTGCCCCACCTGCTGGACATATTCCACACACATTCAACACCTGCCTGGCTTCTGGGATGATCCTGGCACAAGGCTGGCTGAAAGCGGTGAGTGAGCTTGTAGTGATAAGAGAAAAGCCAGGCAGGGGCTGAGGGTCTTCCTTGGGGGCTGGTGGGTGCTGGTGGCCTCCTTCCTCTTACACTCCCTGGGAGAAGCACTTTTGCCTCTCTTCCACCATGGAAGGGAGGGTGGCGTCTTGACCAGCCTTGGCAGCCTGAATGCCAGGATGATAGTACTTCTAGCTCCCAGGGCTATAGTTTTTTTTAAGACTTATTTATTTTTATTGGAAAGATGGATATACAGAGAGGAGGACAGACAGAGAGGAAGATCTTCTGTCCGATGATTCATTCCCCATGTGGCCACAACAGCTGGGGCTGAACCAGTCTGAAACCAGGAGCCAGGAGCTCTTCCATGTCTCCCATGTGGGTGTAGGGTCCCAAGGCTTTGGGCTGTCCTCGACTGCTTCCCCAGGCTACAAGCAGGGAGTGAGGATGGGAAGCGAGGCTGCTGGGATTAGAACAGGCAACCATATGGGATCCCGGAGCCTTCAAGGAGAGGACTTTAACCACTGCAGTATCGTGCTGGGCCCTCCCAGTGCTATAGTAAGAAACAAATGGCTTCGGGGAAAGTCAAGGGCTCTGAACAGATCCCAAGCCCTGACAGATGGGGCTCATCAACACGTTACTCCTCTCCCCTTCTCTGACTCCCTTCGGCACTGAGAGAGATGCCTTCACTGTCCCCCCATTTTGCAGATAGATAAACTGAGGTAGGAAACAATGTAGCCCAGCCACACAGCTGAAGGGGCAATACTGTGATTTGGGGTCTTGGGGTCTTCTAACCCCTCCCCTATTCTAACCATCTTTCTCATGCCCAGTCCTCCTGTCTCCACATCCCAGCCCCAGCCTGGCTGGAGGCTAGAACAAGCTTGGGGAGGAGGGGGGAGACAAGGGCATGGTCCTGAGGAGAAAAGGGGAAGCATCTAACCACCGTAATGCACCTCCACCTCTGTTCCCAAAGTTCTCCACCTCTGCCTGCCCCATACCTGCTTTTGGCCTTGCAGGCATGGGGGTATCTAGAGACCCCTACAAATGCAGGCACACACATCACACCCATGCAGAACCAGCCTTCAGCCACACCGAGCTGCTGGGAATGCTTGATGCCTGTCAGGACCCAGTCTCCCATGTGGATGCAGAAGCCCAAGGACTTAACCTATCCTCTGCTGCTTTCCTGGGTGCATTAGCAGCGAGCTGGATTGGAAGTGCAGCTCAGCAGGCATGCCTTTCATGGGCGTCATGGAAGAGGAGATAGTATATTTCTCTTCAGGCCCAGTCAGCTCTAAGACCAGGAGGGGCAGCTGACCACATCTAGGTCCTGCTCTCAGTCCCGTCATCACCCTCTGGCTGCCACCAGTGAGTGGTCTTGCCTAAGGAGCAGGAGCACGCCTGGGATTTCAGCACCCTGGACAGTGCCCTGTGGTGCCAGTAGGGAACCTCCAGTGCTTTTGAGCCAATGGCACAGGCTGGGGCTGCTTGCTTCCCTCCTCCTCCTCCTCCTCCTCCTTTTTTTTTTTTAAAAGATTCATTTATTTTTATTGCAAAGTCAGTTATATACAGAGAGCAAGAGAGACAGAGAGCAAGATCTTTTGTCCGATGATTCACTTCCCAGGGGACCGCAACAGCTGGTGTTGCGCCAATCTGAAGCCAGAAGCCCAGATCCTCTTCTGGGTCTCCCACACAAGTGCAGGGTCCCAAGGCTTTGGGCCATCCTTGACTGCATTCCCAGGCCACAAGCAGGGAGCTGGATGGGAAGTGGAGCTGCTGGGATTAGAACCGGCATCCATATGAGATCCTGGAGCCTTCAAGGCAAGGTCCTCAGCCACTAGACCACGGCGCCAGGCCCTTGCTTCCCTTCTTTTAAAGATTTATCATTTGAAAGGCGGAATTACAGAGAGAGAAGGAGAGACGGAGAGAAAGATCCTACATTGGTTCATTCCCCTAATGGCCACAACTGCCAAAACTGGACCACACAGAAGCCAAGAGACAGAAGCTTCCCCCAGGTCTCCCAATGGGTGCAGAAGCCCAAGGACTTAACCTGTCCTCTGCTGCTTTCCTGGGTGCATTAGCAGGGAGCTGTATTGGAAGTGCAGCTGCTTTACTGGCTGCACCACAACACTGGTCCCTCCCTGTTCCAGCCTCTAAGACTTAATTCCTTCTGTTCCCAAATCCTTGTCTTTTTCTGGATATTTGCGGCCTCTGTACCTCCCCCATTGTCTTGCAGTATTGATCCCTCCTGTGCAGACACAGCACACTTAAGTCTGGGAGCAGATCCCCAATGTGCAGGACAAGACCATCACTCAGAAGACCTTAGAAAATGTACATAAACTTCGTGAGCTTCAAGAACTTAGAAAAGAGCCATTTGAGAGCACCGAGTCCATGAAGAGCCAGTACTTCTTTTCCAAAGCATAGTCTGGTCCATTTACAGACCATTCCCAGAGCTCTGGGATGAGAAAGAATCAGGCTCAGGCCAGGCTCCTGATCAATTGGCCATGTCTGCCTTGGGTGGTGGAAAAGGCAGTGGTTGTGTCTTTGCCGAACTCTGTCCTTTATAGATAAGAAGACTGAGGCCCAGGAATGAGAGAACATCCTCCCACAGTCATACGGGGTTGGGGGTGGAGCCAGAGCCAGTGCCCAGGCTTAGAGTGAGGCTCATTCTGTTGCTGCCCCAGCTGTGTGCTGGGCACTGTGGAGGTGCCACTCCTACCCCCATGTGACCCATGGGCCTACCAGAGAGGGAATAAATGCCCCACAAAGTCACTGGAAACCAAAGAACAAAGTCATGAGTGGTCAGCAGGAAGCCCCGGAGTAGCTTGTGGGGAAACAAGTTGGGCAGGGGGTGGGTATCTAGCAAGGACACCAGGCTGGGGGGAAGGGCAGGGTCAAGCTTTAGGTCAGTCCCTGGGAGGAAGGCCTCCCCTCTCCCGCTACCCACCCCCGACCCCAGCCAAGGGCCTCACAGCCCCTCTGACCTGGAGTTGGTGTCCAGGTCACCCAGCTGCCCCTGAGCCTGAAGGACAAGGAGTGGCACCACATCTGTATTTCCTGGACCACGAGGGACGGCCTGTGGTCTGCCTACCAGGATGGGGAGCTGCGGGGCTCTGGCGAGAACCTGGCTGCCTGGCACCCCATCAAGCCTCATGGGATCCTTATCCTGGGCCAGGAGCAGGTATGATGTTAGCTGCGATTGGGGGGGGCCGCTGTCATTACCCCCACCCACCTACCCGGGGCTCTCTGAGGAGGAGGCATGGGACAGAGAGACCTGAGATCCCAGGAGCAATCCTGTTGTCTCCCCATTTTGCAGATGGAAAGACTGAGGGCTGGAGGGAGATGAGAGCTATCCAGGGGCAGGATTGGAACCCTGGGCTGGGACTTGGGACTCTGGGCGCACCTGCCTGCCTACCTGCTTTTTCCACGCTCTCAGCATCTCTCCTTTCTCCACTTTCCTCTTGGACCAGGACACCCTGGGAGGGCGCTTTGATGCCACCCAGGCCTTCGTTGGTGACATCACTCAGTTTAACCTGTGGGACCACACCCTGACACCTGCGCAGGTCCTCAGCATCGCCAACTGCACTGGACCACTGCGGGGCAATATCGTGCCCTGGGAGGACAGGCTGGTGGAGGCCTTCGGTGGTGCCACTAAGGCTGCCTTTGATGTCTGCAAGGGAAAGGCCAAGGCCTGAGACCTCGGCCAGGGATCCCCCATGTCTGCCACTTCCGCCTGCCCTCCCTCCCACCCCTGCCCTGGTCTTGCCTCCCATTCCCCACCCCTGCAGAATGCCCGGCCCAGAGCTGGGGGAGCTGGCGTCCCCATACCACACCAAGGACGTAAGTCCCTCACCCACAGGATGAGCAGGGATGAGGCCAGGTTCTGGTGCCCTCCTGGCAGTGGCCTGATGGGCTCTCCCCATCCCCATCCGCTCAGTTGCACCTGAATCTATGACCCCTGGTGCACCCATGCTCTTCGGGGCCTCACAGGCTGTAGCTGTGGAGGATGTTGAATGGATCTTCCTTCTTCCCCTTGCAACTGCCAGGCAAGGACAGCTAGAGCCCCCTCCCCTGCCCCCTGCTCTGTCCCCTCCTCCCCCTTGCTCTGTGTGCCGTGGTTTGAATGTTGGTTCCCCACCTGGCCTGGCCCAATCCCTGGTCCCCTTCCCAGCTCCAGTCTGAAGGCTGAGGCCCAGGGATCCTCCTCCTTGTACCCACAGGCATGACCGCCCTTCCTATTACATGCCCAGAACCAGGCCTGAGCTATGTCAGCCTTGGTCGGGAGCAGCTTGAAGTGGAGACTTCATAGCCCGGAAGATGCCACCTCTGGCCAAGCCACATTATCTTCCCCCCATTTGCATCCCTGGAGCAGGAAGGGAGAAGTGTGCAGCAGTGGGAGACAGGAGCCCTTGGTTCCTAGCTAGCCCTTGTTGCTAACCTGCGGTGTGGTCTCCTGTAAGTGCCTGCCCCCTTGGGGTTCTGCCCATGTCATGTAGACAGAGAGCCCTGCAGAAAGAACAGGAATGTTGTTTCCAAGTGGATACAGTGAGGGAAACCCAAGTCCTTTGCAGGGCAGGTCTTGGAACTGGGAATCCCATGCGCTCAAGCCGGTCACAGGCTAGGGTCAGCAGCTGGCCCTAAGGGTCAAGAGCTAGTGCAAGGTTCCTGGAAGACCTTTGCAAGTGTCAGCTGCCTAGAGTGGCACAACATGAGAGCTGAGAGAAGCCACATAGTCTGACCTTTTGCTTGTGAGAGCTGGGGAAGAGCTTGGAGGGGGAGGTGACCTGCCCAAGGTCCCCAGGAAGTGAAACAGGGCTTGAATCCAGCCCCTCCTCCATTCTCTCTGTTCCCCACGACACTGCCTGCTCTTGAGGATCTTGGGGTCTAGGCTGCAACCCAAGAGGGTGGGCACACCAGGGGTCAGGATAGTGCTGCATAGCCTCCCTTTATACAACCCCTAGACATCCTGGCACCGCAGGATATGGGGGAGGAAGGGCTCGGTCCTGGGACTCACTGGTAGGGTAGTCGGCTGGGGACACACAAGTCCTTCTTCCTGCCAGCCACCTAGCAGGTGTCTGAGCAGCTTGCAGATGCAAGCGTGGCTCAAGTGGGCCCTGGTGCTTCTTACCCTCCCCTCCCCCATTTTTGTTCTGTCTCTGCGATCCCCACGGCTGCTTAGCCAGAGCCATGACGCAGGTGCAGCAGGCCGTGTAGGGCCCAGTGCCAAGGGCGCTGCTCCCGAGCCTTGTCGCCTCCAGCCCTCAGCTCCCGTTTCCATTTCGAGAGCCCGAAGAGATCACGAAGCCTCTCGAGTCCAGCCTTCCGTGGAAGTGGGGCTGACAGCAGCTTCTGCCAGACCTTGCAGGGCTCTGGGTTGCCCCGGAGACAGCCAATGACATCAGCCCAAACGCTGGGTCAAGTGTCTCATGGCCGTGACGCATGCTGTTGCTGGGGTGACGGCAGGATTGGAACTGGAATTGATTGAGTGTTACTGCTTAGAGGGAGGTAGTTTTCGTAGTGGCCTGGGGAGTTGTCAGGGCGATGGTGACACACGGTGACGTCTGAGCCTCATCCTTCGGCTTCATCACCCTGGGCAGAGGGACAGCTGGATGCTGGTGTGCGGGCTCTGAGCCTGAGTCATAGGAGGGGCCTGGCCCTCAATTTCTAAAGCCCCTACCTCTTCCCTTATTTATTTTACATGTATTTATCAAGCACCTGCTGTTTTGGCTGTGTCCAGGCACGTGCAGATGACAAGAAAAGGGACTGGGACTTTGACGTGTGAGTTGAGGTGGAGGAGGGAGCCTATGTTGTGCCGTAGTAAGCATCTGGCCCACACTGGGCACTTCACAGGCAGCCTCGTGTTTGTTCATGTCACGGCTGCAAGCCGCAGGTAGCCTTAGCCTGTGGTACAGGTGACGCCGCTGGGCACAGAGAGCTGAGGAAAGCAACCAGCAAGATTTCAGGCCAGGGCAGGGGACATTCAGGCCCCATCGGGTCAGTCCTGAGGGCTGAGTGTGTAGGGGACAAACAGGATGCCATGGTGAGGCTCCCTTAGGAGCATGTGTCCCTCCCGCCCTGCTCTGATTCCCCCTTGGAGTTTTCTGGGGAGCTGGGAGGGAAAAAGGAAGCTGACTGAGTCCCCTAGGAACCCTGGGGAGGAACAACAGGGGGCCCACTGCCCTCAGTCTCCTGCCACAGGCCCAGCTCCGTGCCAGGTGCTTCGCAGCTGCCGTCTGCCAGCCTCCTGGTGCCACCTTGCCAGCCACTGCCCACCCCACTGTTGTGCATGAGCTGGGTCCACACAGCAGAGGGCAGAGCAGGTGAGGAGCTGGAGGCCACCCCACTGAGACCTTGGAGTGGGGACACGAGCCCCATCTTCTCAGTGCTCAGTGCTGCAGGCCTTGGTGGTTCCTCTGATCTTACAGCTGCCACTCCCACCCGTCCCATTTCCATCCTCGGCAGCACCCACAGCCTGAGCACCCTGGGGAAGGGGCCTCTCCAAGACACAGAGCCGCTCTCATCCCACCCCTCTCTCCCAGCTGCCTGCCCTCCCCACCACCTGCCCAGACCCCACTCCTGCCACATGGGACAGGGGCTCCTGGGTCCAGGTCAGCAGAGAGCAAGCATGTCCAGTTGTCCGACGCTGTGCCGCTGATGTCCAGCCTCTGCCACACACCCCCTGCCCTGTTTTGTACATAAAGTGACACAGGATATGATGTGTGCGCATATGTGTGTGTGTGTGTGATCCACGTTATGGTTTTGTTACCTTTCAGTTTTGTAAATCTGAATGATCCAAATAAACACGTGGTTTACTGAGGCTCTTCTTGCTGCGGATGGGGGGAGGGGCAGACAAGGGAGGAGACTGACCAAGAACTGCCCCCTCCCTGCCCAGAGCCATAGATGTCCCCAAGTCTCTGTCCACCCCACACTAGCTGCCCGGTTGTCCCTGTCTCCTGCACCTCTACTCAGTCACACTTCACCTCCCGGGATGCGTGCAGCAAGCGGGTGTGGGACATGAGTCCCACATGGAACGTGCCCCAGTTCTGACAACTGGGCGGTGACCTCATTCCGAACACGCCATCCCGTGTGCCCCAATTCTGGGATCTGGGTCCCCGATTTGTCCTTACATTCTGTCTGTCCCAGACATGTGCCTACACCCCCATTATTGCATGTCTTGGGGTTCCTGGAGGAGTAGGGGTGAGGAGAGTGAAAGGTCAGCTGGGTCTTAAGCCCCGCCTCCCCGCCATCCACCTGGACTCCTCCCCCTGCTGCGATCTGACAGCGCTGCATGCCCTCACACCCAGTTCTGCCCCTCCTCTTACTCTTCAGTACTGAAAGCCATCACTGAGGTCTTCCCTGGGATTGGCAGCATGTCTGAGCTGCCTCCATTCTTGTCCCAGATGGCTCTGGATTTGTTGTAAAATAAAGATGTTGTTGATGACTTACCTCCTAGCACAGCAAAGCAGGTGGGCCCAGATCTGCTGGAGCCACCTGCTCAGTCATCCTTTTAGTTAAAGATATATTTATTATTTCAAAGTCAGAATAACAGAAAGAGGGAGATACACACATACACACAAATACTTCATCTGTTGATTTACTCTCCAGATGGCCACAATGGCCAAGGCTGAGCTGGGCAGAAGCCAGGAGCTTCATCTGGGCTTCCCACGTGGGTACAGGGTTCAAGGCCTTGGGCCATCTTCTACTGCTTTTCTCGGTGCATTAGCAGGGAGCTGGATCGGAAGTGGAGCAGCTAGGTCACAAACTGGTGCTCAAATGAGATGCTGGTACTACAGGCAGTGGCTTAATCTGATGTGCCCCAGCATCAACTCCTTGGGCACCCTTTGTAATTCATATTTGGCATGCCCTTCCAGTTGATGACTCGATCACTCTTTGTGAGTCACTCAGCGTCCCCCTGACTATAAAGTCAGCCCTAGGAGGGAGCAGACCATCTTTACCTTTGTTCCAGGCTCTGAATCAGTGTTAGGCATTCATTGGTTTATCTGGCGCAAAGTGGGAAGTACTACAAGAAAACCAAGACCAAGAGAGGAGACTTGACTGAGCTCCCATGGCTGGGAAGTGTCAGGCCCCAGCTCAAGCTTCAGACTCCACAGGACACAGTGGGTGATACAGACTGTCTAATCTGGATGCTCCACTTCCAATCCGGCTTCTTGTGAATGCACCTGGGAGAGCAGAAGATGGCCCAAGTCCTTAGACCCCCGCCCACGTGGGAAACCCCGATGGCCCTCTGGCTCCTGGCTTCAGTCTGGCCAAGACTTAGCTGTTGTGGCCACTGGGGGAGTGAACCAGCAGATGGAAAATCTTTCTGTCTCTGTCACGCTGCCTTTCAAACATATAATTTTTTTAGATATATATAATAGTATCTTCAAGGCTTCCAAAGAAGGCCTCCAAGGGGTACCCAGACAGGCTAGAGCTGGGGGACAGACCCCAGGGAGAAGTGATGAGAGACAGGCCCGACTCGGGGGGTTGCCACCTCCCCCTTGAGCACCACCCCTCTTACTGCAGGGCACAGTCAGTAAGCCAGGTAACATGTTCAAGAACAATAACGCAGAGCTGCTAGGTGAACAGCCAAGGTCAGGAAGAGGCCCTCTGACCCATGACCCAGGACTTCGGCTGTACCCCAAGAGTGACACTTTCAAAGTAGAGTAAGTTGCAAACGATGCTGCTCCAGTTCTTATTACTATAATGAAAGACCTGAGTCAGGCTACTTTATCCAGGAAAGCGCTTTGGTTTTGGCTCATGGTTCTAGAGGACCAAGGTGTCTGGCGCCGATCTGAGGATGAAATTGTCTGGCAGAATCCCCAAGGTCGTGCAGGGCCTCAAGTGGCCAGAGGCGAGCAAGTACCATGTGTGAAGTCACCAGGATTCCAACACGGGGGCCGCATCCTCATGACTTTATCATTTCCTGAAGGCCCTATGAAGAAAATCCCACAGATGGATCAAACCACCACCCACTTCTCAATGGGGACTGAGTTTCAGCACATGGTACCTGGGGGGGGCCACAGGGTGGAGGCGAAGCTCTCCCAATGCTCCTGGCTGAGTCATTCCTGAGCACTCACTCATTCACCAACTAAATCAAGGTGCCCGCCCCTTCCCCGAGAGCGTGCCAGAAACAGAAGTAAGTCCTCCCAGGAGGAAGAGAACAGCATCCAAAATCTCACAATGATATTTTTGTTACAGAAGGTTTGGCATTCGAGAAACAGTAACCAGACATATCTGGAAACAAAACTGAAAACCTACAGGGGGAAAAACACTTCAAGGCCAATAGACCTACCCGTCACATAGAACTGTAAAGGACTAAACACACACACACACAGGGCCAGCACTGGGGCTCAGTGGGTAAGCTGCCACTTGCCCTGTCCCCAACCCATTCAAACTCTTGGCTGACCCACTTCTTCATAACACCCTGGCGAGGGCAGTGGAAAATGGAGCAAGTACTTGGTCCCTGCCACCCACATGGGAGACCCAGGTGAAGCTCCTGGCTCCTGGCTTTGGAGGGGCCCAGCCCTGGCCATTGCAGCCACTTGGGGAGTGAACCCCACATGGAAGACCTGGATGGAACTCTAGGCTCTTGAATTTCAACCAGTCTCTGGTCATTTGGGAAGAGAACTAGTGGGTGTAGATCTCTCTTTCTCATTCTGCCTTTGGAATAAATGAATATGTCTTTAAACATAATGTATCTCTCCCTAGAATCTCAGGGCCAGCTCCCCAGGTTCAGCTCCATGTGCATCTCTGCCCCTGCGTCTTGTTGAGTGATCACCTACCCGGGCTCTGCATACCTGTTCCTCCTTCAGAGGGGCCTGGATGCTGGGCCACACTGAGCCGCAGGAGCTGCATGGGCTGGAACTCAGCAGGGAGTGGTCTTGCTCACTTAATCCCCATTGCACATGCCTGCAGGTCATTCCTATCAGCCAGGGCTCTGGGAAGGGAGGTGACCTGCTAAAGGCACGGAGCTGGCAAGCATCTGGGCAGCTTGCCAGGAAGGCCCTCCCCTTTAGTTTCACTCCCAGGAAGAGAACCCCCTCCTGTGCACCCCATACGCAGCCTACTCTGAGCTGGGCCACTCAGTATAAAGGCACATACCCAGTGCTCCCTGTAGCTCAGGGTGTGGCTGCATCCCCATGACAGGACAGAGGGAAATGACGTTTGAGACTCCCCAGCAGGTACACATAGACGGGAGATGCGGGGTGGGCTCCCTGCCTCTTCTCACTCATTCCAACCTATTGCTTAAGACAGGGATACGATGGTGAAAAGGCTCAGACCATGAGCACAAGGCCAGTCCTAAGGCCTAAGAGCAGTGACATTGATTCTAGGAGTCCAAAGGTCTGACCAACCCATTCACCCATCATGATAACTCTATGCCAGACTCTCTACTGGGCACAAAATTACAAAAATCCAACTGGCAGGGGCCGGCATCGTGACGCACTGCAAGTTAAGCTGCCACCTGTAACCCCAACATCCCCTGGGGGCCCCAGTTTGAATCCTGGCTGTTCCACTTCCATCCAGTTCCCTTCTAATGTACCTGGGGAGGTAGAAGAAGATGGCTTCCATGCTTGGGCCCCAGCCGCCATTTGGAAGACCCAGATGGAGCTCCTGATTTCTGGTTTCAGCACAGCCCCCACTTCCAGCTGATGAGGCCATTTGAGGATGAAAACCTCTGTCTTTCAAAGTTTTCCTTTCAAATCAATAAATATTTAAAAATCCATCTAATTCAGTTGCCTTGGCCTGAGGTTTCCCATGGCTACATCCTGACCCACTGAGATACAAGTCTTCCTTTCTGCCTCCCAGCTGGGTTGTAGGGACCAAGTCTTTACCACCCCCATGTCTTCAGTCGTGGACCCCAGCCAGGCATCATCAGCTAGGAGATGGTGACCAGGCGAAGCAGTCAGGTGGAGGGAGGAGGGTCAGGCCTGACGTGGGTCAGAAGTTACAGAAACTGGAAGAGAAAATACTAACAGCTGACAACACACACTCCAGCCCCCTGGCAGCCAGAGACCATCCTATGACACCGTGATGAACAGAGATGGGGGAATGTCTCATCAGGACCCTGACCCATGGTGACCAGTGATTTGTCCTTTGTCCTTCTTTGCAGCTTGGACTGTGGGTGAGACTCTGGGGGCACACCTGTCACCCCATGATGGATGCAGGGCCCACACCTGCCAGCCCTGGGTTCCGTCCTAGGTAAGAAAAGCAAAACTACAGATTATATAAGCTACAGTTTTCTCTGTCAGTATTGCCAGGGGGGTCCACCACCTGTTGTCTTCAATAGCAAGTACACCGGTATGCAGGGGCAGCTGGGACACACGCTAAGTCTTGGGGATTAACAAGAGCTCAGTCTGAAGAAGTGGGATCATCAGCCCCACCCTCTCCTTCATTCACTCAAATGTTCACGAAATGCTTGCTGAGTGATTGTTCTCCATTAAGTCCTGTGTGGGAGATGGGAAGTAAAAGGGGCAGAAAGGACAAGGTCCCTGCTATCACAGAGAAGGGAGAACCCTGTGGGTTGGCGTAGCTGGGGCATGGGGCACAGGGTTGGAGCAGAGGAAAGAGGCCTTAGCTGGGAAAGCATAGACACTAGTAGAACTGAGAGAGATGTTAACCATGGCAGCCCTATGCAGGCAAGGAAGAGGTCCCCAAGGCAGCCTCCTGGGACGTGCTCAGACTCACAGGAGTCTTTTCCAAGGTGCATATCCCTCCTCAATTTCAGTAAATGCCCTTGCAACTGTGGTCAGAGGAACCCTACTCCTGATGGAGGACAGGGGGTGGGGTGGAGGGAACTGCAAGGCCACTGGGGAGAAGAGAAGGGTTGAGCTGTGCGCAGGGGGTGGGTGTGTGGGGAGCAAAGGCAGAAGAGCCCAAGAAGGAGGCCAGGAAGAGAGGCCCTGTCCACCTTGGGTGCACCTGTGGTGCCCGTGAGATGCCCCACCCTTGCGGCCCACCAACCCAGTGCAGCAGGACCTGGAATCCACTCAGAGTGCCCCCACAGGCACTGCTTCTCGGGAGGGGCTTTCGAAGGAGGGGGCCTGGCTGGCAGAATAGATGTGCCCACGAAGGCTGGGAGGGTCTGCCAGATTCCCAGCTTGAGGAGGTTCCTTCCCCCTGCCCCCATGGTAACCATTGGCAAAGGGAACACTCTCTGTAGTGTGGGTGTGGGAGCCAGATTGCCCGTGGGCTGCAGAGCCGCTGGGAGGTGAGAAAGAGAAGACGGCCAACGCAGACCCCTTCGGAGAGAAACTGGGATGAGAGGAGCAGGCAAGAGTATTTCCCCCTCCCCCATCTTCCACCTCCTGGATTGGCAGCCAGGATAAAGGCAGTGGGAGGCTGAGTCAGGCAGAGGCAGCCGACCTAGCACCAAGTTCCCATGTCCATTCCGCTGTCCTTGCTTCTGTCCCCAATCGTCCTCTTCACCATAGAACCAGCCCTCCATAGTCCAAACCCCACAGGGTTACTGGGCTTCCCTAGGCAAAATGCTGACGAGGGCATGTTGACAACCCTCCCCCCATGGCCACCTGCGCCACATTCACCCAGTACCCAGGCTTCCTGGAGCCACAAGCAGGTCACCAGGGAACCTGCTGGTCCACCCGGACCCCACCAACCCCTGCACCACACCCTGAGTTAGATGGCGCCCTGCAGGAAAAAACCAGCACCGACTCCAGGATGCCTTCACACAGCTACATCTCGCTCCCAGTAATCTTCACAACAAACATATAAAGTCTGCAGGATCTTGGCCCAGCCTAGGGCCAGCTGTGTGGCAGGGACTTCCAGAGGGTATGGTGCTGTGCAAAGAACACCTGGGTTCCGTTTATTTACAAGTGCCTACTCCCCCTCCCCACTTCAGATGCCATGACCAAGGGGCCAAGGTGCGAACCAAGGATTCCATAAAAACGAAAAATAAAAACCCTCCCTAAAAGCTAGTGACATCTACGGAAGGCTAACCCAGGAACAGCCCAGGGCCACCAACACATTGTTCTTGTTACTTCATCCGGCCAAAGAATCTCGGGGCGACCACGGTTTTCCAAGTTGCGCTCCTCTAGCAACACAACTCGGGAACCCTCTCCTCCGGCACACCGCGGACGACTAAAACCCAGACCCGCCCGAGCCACGCCCCTTCCGTGCCTGGATCGACATCTGAAGTCACCCCTAAGAAGTGAAACGGCCGTCCACGTCCGGTGAGGGGGCAGGACTTCCGGGCTGGTTGCTAAGACACTCTGGTCTCGCTCCTTGACAACCCCGGCGGGGGTGCTCTGGCCGCGGCCCCGGCCCTCGGCCCCCGCGGGAGCAGGTGAGGCCCCCAGGGGCGCGGCGGACCGCCAGGCGGGGAGGGAGGGCGGCGGGAGGCCCCGCGGGGCGGACGAGGCCTCGCCCACCGCCGAGGCCCCAAGCCCAGCCCCGCTGCCTGCTCCTCCTCACTCAGCCCCAACCCCACCCCAACTTCGGGCCTCGGGACTCTCCGTCGCCCAGTGTCCATCACCGCTCCTCCCTACGCCGCCGAGGCCCCGGTTTGGCGCTCTCGCATCCTCCTCCACTGTTGGCAGGTGGGCGAACGGGTGGCAGCACCTCCTCCACCCGGACCGGACCCCGCTTGGTTGGGAGACTTGACCCGCTGGGAACTCCAGGCTAGTCAATTCCCTCTGAGGCCATAGTTTCCCCACATGTAAAGGAGAAGTTAGGGGAGAAAAACTTAGCCAACTTGACTTGGATCCCCCAGCCGTGGGAACCCCAGCGAGTGACCCCACCTCCCTGGGATGGAATCCCATAGCACATCCCCTTGGGGGATTCTGGGGCCTATGTGGTTGGAGTGCAGTGTAGACCTTTGTCCCCACGCTGCCCCCTTCTTGCCAGCGGATTCTCCTCCCCGGCCTTGTCAGTGCGGCAGGCAGGGGACGAAGAGATGAATGCACTAGCTCCCCTAGATTCTCAGTAGTCCATGACTTGGTAACTTTCGGTCCCTGACTGGAAGCCTCCACCTGTTTGTGTGTCTCGCTAAGCAACTTAAACTCCGCACTTCCGACATCAAGCTACCTGACTTTTCTGTCTACCCGACAGCTATTTTTATAAAATATATTTTTTATTTTTATTGATTTGGATGGCAGCAAGACAGATCTTCCATCCACTGGTTCACTCCCCAATGCCCACAGTAGCTGTGGCTGGGCCAGAACCAAAACCAGGAGCCAGGAGCCTGTCCTGGGTCTCCCATGTGGTAGGAACTCAAGTGCTTGAGTCATCACAGGTGCCTTCCTGGGTGTGCCGTAGCAGGAGCAGAAATCAGAAGTGGGACTGAGGGGCCAGCACCATGACTTGCAGGCTAATCCTTCACCTGCAAGCCCTGGCGTCCCATATGGGTACCAGTTCGTGTCCTAGCTGCCCCACTTCACATCCAGCTTCCAGCTTATGGCCTAGGAAAACGATAGAGGATGGCCAGTGCCTTGGGACCCTGCACCTGCGTGGGAGACTTGAAAGAGGCTTTTGATTTTGGATTGGCTCAGCTTCGGCTGTTGCAGCCATTTGGGCAGTGAAGTAGCACATGGAAGATCTTTCTCTCTGTTCTCCTTTTCTCTGTAAATCTGCCTTTCCAATAAAAAAAAATAAGTCTTTAAAAAGGAAAAAAAAAAACGAGAAACAGAGTGACAGACTCTGCTGGTTCCATTCCCAAAGTTCCCTGATAACCAGGGCTGGGCAGAGACAAAATCTGGAAGCTGGAAATCCATGGCAAGTTTCCTGCATGGATGACAGGGACCCAGTTGCCTGGGCCATCACCTACTGCCGCCTGGGGTGTGTGGATGCTGGGATCAAGAACAGAGTGGGAACTTGAACCCAAGTACTGTAGGAAGGGACGCAGGTGTCCTGCCGAGTGCCTGCTCCAGACAGCTGCTCTTCTGAAGGCTGCTTGATTTGTTCAAAGATTCCGTTGATTTGTTTGTTTATTTGAAAAGCAGAGTTACAGAGAGAGATTCTATCTGCTGGTTCACTCCCCAGAAGGCCGTATCAGTTCGGGCTGTGTAGTTAAAGCTTTCTGGGTCTCCCGTGTGAGTCCAGGAGCCCAAACACTCGGTTCGTCCTCTGCTGCTTCCCCAGGTGCAGTAGCAGGGAGCTGGATCGGAAGTAGAGCAGCCAGAACACAACCCGGTGCCCATATGGGAACACTGGCACAGGTGTTGCCTAAACCCGCTGTGTCACAGAGCCCTCCTGGAGGCAGGATTTTAGGGTCCCGCTGTACTAATCACTCCCCAGTCTCAGCCTACTTCCCCGGTTGTATTTCTTCCTTTTATGGAAACTTCTGTCCTGCAGACAAGCTGGACTCTTGTTCTCTCCCAGAAGATGCTTCGAGCCCCCGTGCAACCCGAGCCCCTCCCTTCATCAGCGGAGTGGCATGAGTGACCTGTATGGTCATCACTGAGTCGGGGACAATCACTGGTGAGAGTGGACGAGATCCCTGCTGGTGTCTGGCTCCAGGTCCGTTTTCCGTAAATAACAAATGGAAGTGGCAGGTCCTTTCCCTTCCCCTTAGTTAGGATTCGGATACTTTTTGGATTTGTGTCACCTGCCGGAGCCCGGCATAGCCAGAGATAGACAAAGCCCCTCGGCCCCTCAGCCCCAGGGACAGCCTGGGTTCAAGGCATCTGGAGAAGTCGTGATCAGCTGCAGGGTGTCACCCCTAATTAGCAGTGGTGACTGAGCTTTCAGAAGACAAGTCAGCACTAAGTGCGATCAGCTTGTGTGAAAATGTCATCCCAAGTCCCCCACTTGAAATCTGTTCTCGAGCGGGAGGAAGGGGCCGTGGGAGCAGCTGCTGGAAGGACTGCTGGGCTCTGCGGTTGGGGCGTTCTGCTTCATTGGGATCTTGACAACACACACTTGGGATTTCATCCAGAACTGAGAGTGTCCACAAGGCTGTGTGTGACTCACGTTGTGTTACATGCAGGTGTAGGGACGTGCAACCCAGGCTGGCCCACAGGACCGCCTCGTTCTCTCGCTGCTCCGGCGGTGTGAGACATAGCCCCTGCTCCCACCACTTCTTAGGAAAGTGAGGAAAAATAAGCCGTGTGGGTCTGCCCTTGTCTGCTCTGGCTGTTGAGCCTTCCCCTTTCATGGTAGACCATGTGTCCGTGGTGCTGTTACTTAGTAACATTTTTACAGTCTCAACCCTCAGGATTGCTGTTCTGCACAGCTTCTCTGCTGAAGAAGTGCCCGCCCCCCAGGCCTCCCCATGCTGTCCCTTCCACCAGCTCCATCCTCGGTTTGTTTGTTGGAAGACAGTAGGTGACCAAGGCAGGCTCAGATGAATGGCCAGGCTAGCAGGTGCCAGGGAGGATAGATGCTTGCATGGCTGTCGTGAACCCCACGTGCCTGGGCTGTGAGCAGGGAATGGCTCTTTCCCCTGGGCCGTTGGAGGAAAGCATGAGATGAGGAGCGGGAAGGCATGCCACTGTCACCACATCCTTATCTGCTCTGTAACTGCGTCGCCCCCGGGGTCAGGTGTAGTGGGAGCTGGGTAAACACACAGAGTTGGCTGAAAGTTTGGCCAGGTGTCCGGCCGGCCGACGGCATTCCCCTTCCTGCCACACCTGTAAGCTGACGTCATTTCCAGGTGAAAAAGGGGAGGCTTGGAGATGGGTAATCTGAGAGAACCAAGCTGGGGTACAGCCTGAACCCCGGACCCTGCCCTGCCACTACTCAGAGGTGCGGTGGGAGTTAAGGGGAGCTGAGCTGAGATGTGAGGGCCCCCAGTGCTCCCAGAAGTGAATGGCTGCCCCCTCATCTCTGCCCCCGCCACCCCACTCCAGGCCTGCCAGATACCTTTGGCCTGTCTCCCAGAATGCACTTGTTGCTCCTCATTGCTCCCACACACCCTCAGCCCTCTTCAGGATTCTTCCCAACATGCTTCAGAAGCGAAATGCTCGGGGTGACCAAGCTCACCCCATGTTGTCCTAAGGGACAGCAGTGCCAGGGGACCCCGACTGTGACAAGAAGGTGAGACAAGGAGCCATGTCTGTGCCCCCGGGAGAGGCTGTGCACTCACAGGGACCTGTGGGGGAGGAGGAAAGATGGAGGGAGGGGGAGACAGAAAGAAAAAGAAGAGAGAGGGGGAGGGAGAGAGGGAGAGGAGAGAGCAGAAGGAAAGAGAGAAAGGCAGGCCGGCCGGCACTGTGCATACCACCGTGGACCAGATGGCATGGGCTGGGGCTTCAGAAGCCAGCAGCTTCAAGTCCCACTTAAATTATTAAGAGGCCGGCTAGGCTGACAGGATGGCTGTGGGGCAGAAGTTCATTCGCGGGGAAGATTGGTGAGTTGCTTAAAGCCCTGAATTCTATTTCTGGTAGCACCCCCCCCCCCCGCAGGGCTAGACCCCGAGATGGGGTTCCTGCAGTGGTGCCTTGCTGATGCGGCATTGTGGAACATGCTCCTGCCTTCTGGTGTTTGGAGCATATCATTTACACCTGTCCCTTTTCATCCCATGAGGCTGGGGCCTTTTCCCTCCGCCCCCCAGCCCTGCCTGCCACCGTGCCACATACAGGAAACAGTGAGGAAAAGCTGTGAGCCCTGGTGCATTGTGGTCTTTAGTGGGTGTCTGGCAGTGTGGTAAAGGGCAGCTCCACGGCCTTGTGGCCAGCAGCATTAATGTTGCTGAGTGCCTACATGCACCGTTGAGACCAGGGCTTGGGGCCTCTTGCCTAGGCCGACCCTGACTGGGCACGCAGCCGTGTACATGCTTGGCTCTGAATCCCCCCACGCCAGCTCTCTGAAGCCCCGGGGATGAAGTGAATGGAGTGGAACTGTTTAGGTGGAGGATGCCAGAGCGTCTGTGTTCGTTTGTGAAGTTGTGCCCCGCTCGAAAGGCTTGTAAGTAAATAAGCCAGGAAGCCCACATCCTGTTGTCATGGGTGCAACCACCGCCACCTGCTGGCCACCTTGTCAAGCCAGGAGAGGAGACGGTGGAAGGCTGGGTGGGGCTGGGAAGGGGCTTCCCATGCACCGGCTGGGATGGCACAGCTTCCTGGGGGGGGTGGAAAGGAAGAAGCCGGACTGGACAGGATGAGGAGTTGCCAGCTGGTAGGCAGAGACGAAGAGAAGCTACCAGCAGTGCTGGTCCTAATGCCCAGGAGACTAGAGCTGGCTGTTGCCTAGGAATTCAGTGTCGCAATGTCACAAGGCAAGGGAGTCCGTGCCAGGGAGCCAGCCCAATTGGGTGGCACTTAGGGCTCCATGAGCACAGCCAGGGATGTCAGATTGAGAGCGCGGCCCAGACGAGGCACCACGCATGAGCACCGGGGCAGCAGGTGCCCAAGGGGACATGAGGCTCATGTCACCCTGAGATTTGACTGAGCTGCAACCATCAGCTTGATACACGCACGGCATGCCTACTGCGACTGTCATGGAGCCCATGGGACAGGGCCTTGCCGGGAGCCACTCGCTGGCCCAGCAGCCCAGGCCAGTGACATGGCAGGTCTGTTCCTCTGATTCTGTCCTCTCCCACCCCATAACTCCTGGGGGCCCTGCAGTGAGCTGGGGACAGGCAGACACACTGAGAGCAGTGTCGGGGAGGGAGGCTCATGGGAAAGGTCATCCGTGCCACCAGTGACCACCGACGTGTGAGTAATGCTGCAGAAAGACTACTGGGTGTGCTTGCTGAGACAGGCCCAGGCTGGGCCTTTAGCCCAGCAGTGACATTGCTTCTGGGAACCCCCACAGCCTGCATCCCAGAGCCTGGCTTCAGTTCCAGTCCCCTCTACTTCCAGTCCAATCCCACCTGCTGCTCAAGTGCAGCCAAGGAGGCAGCAGGTGGCGGCCCAAGGACTTGTGTCCCTGCCTGTTGTGTGGCAGACCCAGATGGAGTTCCAGGCTCAGATCTGGCCTGGCTCAGCCTTGGCTGCTGCAGGCATCTGGAGAATGAACGAGCAAACTGAAGAGCACACTCTCTCTCTCTCTCTGCCTTTCAAATAAGATAAAACTAAAGATGTAACTTTGTAAAAGTTTTTTTTAGCAGCCTGGAGATTTGTAGTTCCATGTGTTGGTCCTGAGAAAAAGACACTTTGAATGGAGACCTTAAACTGCCAGCTGAGAGAGGCACAGAGTTCCCAGCCACTCAGGATCCAAGCCCACCCTTTAGGAAAAGCCCATCTGTTATTAAGGCTGGGTGTCCTTTAAGGGTTGACAGTTTCCCATCTGTGTCACCCCCTTCATAGCCCTGAGCACTTGCTCAGGTAACAACCTGCTCAAGCGTCTGCCATACACCCAGCACCCGCCTCACTGCCTGGCCTCATTGAGTTCGTGCAGCAGCTCTGTGTGCTGGATATGAGTGTCCCCGGGTTCCTTAGTGCCCTCACTCAGGCCAGCCTGGCTGTGCCAGGCGGCCCAGGGGCGCATGGAGAGCTTCCCCATGCCCACAAACGAGGCTTGAAGGGGGCTCTGCCAGCTTCCGGCTGTGCGTATGCATGCTGGGAATGCGGACTGCGTGCTTGGCAGGCAGCCTGTGGGACAGCCACATCCACGCATCACCAGCTCCCAGCTCTGCCTGGCCCGCAGTCAGTATTTGTCTTGATGATGACAGTGTGGGCTTGCAGGCGGCATACCGGCATGGTCTCCCCGGGCCCGGCACCTCCTGTTGACTCATCCGCTGTCTGCGGGCGTGCTGGCCATTTGGGAAAGGCTGCGGAGGCGTGAGGACGGGGAAGTGGCAGGTTGTCCCTGGGACGTGTCTAATTGGTGATGTGTGCTTTCAAAGCCATCTCTCTCCTGGTTTTTCCTGTTCTCCACAGAGCCCCTCGGGGAAGGACACTTTCTGGTCCCTCCTGGTTGGCAGGGCTGATTCCTGAAGCACTTGGTGACCTCTGCCAGCCCCACCCCCCCCAGGAAGCTCCCATCACCCCTCCAGGGGCTGCAGTGGAAGGACCATGGGGGAAACGGAAGGGAAGAAAGACGAGGCCGATTATAAGAGACTACAGACCTTCCCTCTGGTCAGGGTAAGCCCCGGGGGGGATGGCAGGTGGAGCCCACAGGCCTGGAGAGAGCTGGCAGCCATTGGTGCCCTGCAGGGTAGCCGCATGAGCATGCGGGAAAATGCCACGCTGGCGCAGATCCAGGCGTCCAGGACTCCACCGTAATTCATTCATCCCTTCATTCATTCATTCCTTCTTCCATTCGTACACCAGCTTTTCCTTAGACCACCTGTGAGAAACCAAGCGCGGCTCTGGATGCTGTGGCTAGAGTGGAGAGCAGGCAGCCAGGAGTAGCCCCCGCAAGGGCAGGTCTCACACAAGCTGGTCACAGGCTAATGGCTGTGGGCAAAAGCACAGCAGGTGTGCAGGCAAGAGAGGAGAGGCTGGGAGAGCCAGACCAGCTTGGAGCCGTGGGGAGCAGGAGGCGGCTGGCCGGCCAGCCGGGGAACAGCTCTTCACTGCGGCCTGGGGTTACCCCCGAGAGGCCAAGGAGGGATGTGGACGGTGGGTCCTGTGTTTCCCAGGGTGGGAAGAGGGGAACCAGGAGATGGGGAGAAAGACGTGGTCAGAGGCAGGACACAGCTGGAAAGGGGAAGCCACATGGCTGGCTTGTGGGGGAGAGGGACCACGGCCAGGGTCAGTTCTGTCCTTAATGAGAGGAGAGAATGGTGTTCATTATGAGGAAAGGGAGATGTGGGAAGAGCAGGTTTGGGGAGGGGGGAAGCAGGTCACTTCTAGTCCCCAAAGCAGGGAAGGAGAGTTCAGAGCCTCGATGAGAAGCAGGAAAGTGCAGGGACCCCCCACTTTACAGGTCAGACACAACAGGGGAGCAAGGTGGAGGTGGGGTCCCCAGTGACCACCTGCAAGCAGACAGGTTTCACACATGACCAAGCGAGGCACCTGGACCGTGGTGGGCTGCCCCTCAGGCCTCAGGCAGGGTGTTTCCCCAGCCGCCTGCCCTCTGTGTGCTGTGCCCCGTGGCAGAGGGCTCTGGGCCGCTCTGTTGCTTGCCCCCACCCCATACCCCTGCTGCAGGCCCCAGGGCTGTGGCAGGGCAGTCCCCTGGTGCCCACATCTGCAGCGTGGGACAGAGCGGCCCGCCCAGAAGGGCACAGGCCACTGGCTAAGCGTCTCTCCATTTGTCCCCTGCCCCATCTCCAGCACTCGGACATGCCAGAGGAGATGCGAGTGGAGACCACGGAACTCTGTGTCACAGCCTGTGAGAAATTCTCCAACAACAATGAGGTACTGCCCTTGGCCTGCTGGGGCCAGGTGAAAGCCTTCTGGGACAGCTGCCATGGTCAGGGCAGGCCAGTGAAAGAGAGAGAGAGAGGGGAGGCACCAAGCCCAGGCAGGAAGGCCAGCAAGGTTTCCTACTGTCCCTGCCACAGCTCCCTCCCTGCAGCACACAGAAGCCTGGGCAGACATTCGTTCATGCCTTCATTCATTCGAAGAGACATGGCGCCATCCCTGCATTAGGTACCGGTGACAAAGTCGGGAATCCCTGGCCCAGGAATGCCCGATTCAGCATGGCAGTGAGGGCCAAAGAGGTCAGCACATGGCCAGCAGCCCTCGGGAGGCAGGACCTAGTCCATGAGAGCCCTGGCTTCATGCCAGCCAGACCCAAGGCCAAACCCCACCTCCAGCTCTTCTGACCTGGGGAGCCCCGGCCTCCTGCCCTGTATGTGGGGGTGGTCATGGGGCCCTCTTTCTGGAGTGATGGGCGGGAAGTGGAGAATGAAGGCCCTGCTGGTTCACATGAAGTCTCAGAGGCCCCCCGGCCTCACTCCCAGGGCCTCAAAGCAGCCAGTGCTGGGCCAGGCTGAAGCCAGGAGCCCAGAGTGCCATCCAGGCCTCCTCTAAAACTGATGGAGACTCGGGTACCTGGGCTGCCACCTGCTGCCTCCCAGACATGTTAGCACACAGCTGTATCTGCAGCGCAGCAGCCTGGGTGGTACCCAACACCCCAGTGTGGGAGCTGGGTGGGCCAGGCCTTAGCTTAGCCACTGAGGCATGTACCTGCCATGTGGGAGGAGAGAGCAGTGTCATAGCTGGGAGACACAGCCCACTGAGCCCATGCCAAGCAGTGGTGGAGATAACCCAGTCCAGTTGGCAGAGCCCTCAGGTCCTGGGCACAACTTGGCACTGTAATGGGAACCCCGTGCAGGGCAGAATGCTGCCCACCATGGCCAGTATGTGCCTGGTGAGGCAGTGCCCACGGTCTGCAGTCACCTGGCAAGAAGCAGCCTACCAGGAAGCCCTTCCTGGAGGTGCCAGGGGCCAGCTGGCCACACTGCACCCCCCACCCCCTGATGCACGCCCTGTCCCTTGCAGAGCGCGGCCAGAATGATCAAGGAGACGATGGACAAGAAGTTTGGCTCCTCGTGGCACGTGGTGATTGGCGAGGGCTTTGGCTTCGAGATCACACACGAGGTGAAGAACCTGCTCTACCTGTACTTCGGGGGCACCCTGGCTGTGTGTGTGTGGAAGTGCTCCTGACTGACGCCCCGCCCCTGCCGCCCTCTGCTTGCTGTGGGTCCAGGAAGCGGGGCAGCCCAGACCTCTGCCAGGTTCCCTGGGAGAGTTGGAGTCTGGCCTTTTTTGCGCCAGTTTCCTGAGCCATACCTGTGCACAGCAATCCAGGCGGCTCTCCTCCTAGGCTGGCAGCCCCTCTGAGGCCCAGGGCATGGACCAGGTGGCAGGTGGCAGTCCCTGTGGGGGAAGGGGGAGACTATGACCGGATGAAGGTAGGGGGCAGGGAAAGATGGTGCTTATCTTCTGTGGCCCTGCCAGCGCCCCCTGCCTGAGGACCACTCTCCCCTTATGCCCAAGGGGCCCCACTATCCTGCCCCCAGCACTGTGGGGAAGGGTCCCCTGTCCCTTCCCATAGTGGCCATAGGATATTCTCTTCTCAAGGACCTGGGCAGCTTCTCCTTTTGTCTATGCGAATATGGTGACCCCATACCACCCCACCCCCATACACCCTGGCCCCAGGCCTTCCTCGGTCTTCCTGCCCCCAACCCCAGACTGCTGGACCTTGTGTGCTGCCTGAAGGCGAGCCTGGTGCCCAGGGTGCAGGGCTGTCCCCGAACAGCCACCAGCTGTCCCAGCCGCCTGGTCTGGAGTGCTGTAGCCAGGAGGCCGCTTCGGCAGGGAGAGCTGGTGCACCAGCTCCTGGTCGTCTCGGACCACGCATTTGTTTGTACTTGTCTCAGCTGGATTTTCTATCTTCTTTTGAGTGTGGGAGAAGGGTTTTAGTAGAAGGTGAACCGTATTTTACACAGCGGTCTTATTTATACAAATGTCTTGGTTTTTGCAATTAAAATGACGAAAAAACAGACCTCCACCTGCAGCCTCATGAGCCATCAGTGTCCCCAGGGCTGGATGCGTCCTGGGAGCCCTGTGCTGTCTCCAGCTGACCTCGGCAGAGGTGGGAGGGGTGCTGCTGGAGGCCTTCGGCACTCCCACAGGACCCCTGTCAGGGCTGGGGGCCACGGCCAGGGCTGCATGAATACTGGGGTATGAATTCTGAAGCTGAGCTCCACAAATGTGTGTCCCACGGCCACCGGGCGCCATGTGCTGGGGACCAGGGGGCAGAGGTGGGAAGGAGAGGACATTCTGGGGATAGGAAGGGGACATCCAGCCCAGCAGGGCAAAGCAGGCTGCAGGCTTCACCAGGGCAGGGGGTGCAGATGAGCAGAAGGCAGAAATGACCTTGGGATCTGGACACACATACACTTACACACACCCTGCCATGTCCCTCGGACCCAGAACCCTGGGTGTGGCCGGAGCCGAGGCAGCCTGGCTGCCATGTGCCCATGGTGTTCCCTGAGACAGCACCTCCCACCCAAGCACCTGAGGAGCCTTAGTTGTCACAAGGAGGGAGCCGATGGAGTCTCCGAGCAGATGAGGTTTGTGCTGGGTGCTGGGTGCTGAGTGCTGGGTGCTGGGTACTGAGTCCCGTGTGGCACGGGTGGAAGGGAGAACCAGGTCATGGCCGTGCCACCCAGGCTCGCTACCTGGTCACGAGGCTGGAGGATTGCATCTCCGGGCCCCGGGGACCTGGCTCCTTGACCCTGGGCCCCATTAGCACTGCCAGGAAGGTGGGCAAGGCGCACAGATGGGAGAGTCGGGAGCCGGGCGGAGGCGGCGCAGGAGGTGGAGAGGGGGCACCCGGCCTGGAATAGCTCCGGCTGATTAGCCGCCCGCTTCGCATCTGTTCTCTGCTTGTATCTGCGCACGTGGCTACCAGGAAGCCAAGCTGGCAGAGCCTGCAGCCGGGAGGGGGTGGGGGCCCCAAGGTCCAGCCCTGTCCCACTTGGCTGTTCTGTCTGTGGAATGGGGATGAATGATGGCAGCCCTCAAGGTCCCCGGGGTCTGCGCTGTGTCTGCCACTGTCACATCCGGAGGGTGGTAGCTACTTCCAGCTGGTGTGGTCACTGTTGGGCTGCATCAGGTCACGGGACCACGGTTGTCCATGGACTTGGACCCAGGGATCCAGCTTCTCTCCCCAAGACCTGGGCCAGCTACTCCGGCCTTCTCCCTGTGCCAGGCTTGCCAACAAGGGGGCACGGTGGGGGCACTAACAGCTGGGGATTCCCAGGCTGGTACAGGGACCAGCCCAGGAGCAGAAAAGCACGACCCAGTGATGAAATTTGTGAGGAAAGAGAACCTGGGGCCAGGGAGTCCTGGGTTCACTATGTGAGGGACAGGAGGCTTCCTGGAGGAGGTGGCATGCCCCAGGCCCTGGCATTTGCGGGAGACCTGAGCTGGGGTGTGAAGGCAGGAAGGAGGAAGCCTTCCATACCCCAGTGCTGTTTCCCCCCCACACTGATCCGTCCCCAGCTACAAGTGGGGAACTGGAGCCAGAATTCCAAACTGGGCCTGCTGCTCCACAGACAGCCGGGGGCCCCATGGTCCGACCATGCCACGTCTACCAGCCCATGCTCCAGCCGTGTCCTCCCTATGCCCTCTGCTCAGACTGCAGCATTGACCACAGGCCCACAGTCCACACGCCCTTGCCGCTGCCCTGCTCATGGGCAGCAGCGGCTCACCCCACTGGCATCTCTTCTGGTGGTCTTGCCAGACACAGAGGCCTGCCTCTGTCTGGGGGAGCAGTGGAGCACCTGGCCGCCTGGCCAGCTCAGAGATGAAGCAGTGTGGGCCCCCTCCGCCCACTCCCACCTCTGGATCAGCCTGGACCCTGCAGGCAAGCAGAGGGGTGTCGTCCCTATGGGTCATGGGGCCCCAGCCAGGGGGGTGGGGTGTGGGCACTTCCCAGGAGCTGGGAGCTGCTGTGTTTGTTTCTGCCCTGCCCCTCCAGGCTGGAGATGGAGGGGAGTTGTTAAAGTCTAGCCCCAAGCCCCCAGCTTGCTCTACTTTCCTTTTGTTCTCCTCATATTTAAAGCATCCACCTCCCACTGCCACCTGCCGTCTCCAACCCCCACCAAAGGAGGTGGCGCTGAAGAGCCGCCTGGGCAGCAGGAGACATGATTATTATTAATAACCCTCATAGCCATGCCTGGCCCCGGCTCGCATCCTGTGAGGAGGTCCCTGTGTGTCCCCCTCTCCCAGGTGGGCAGCTGAGGCCCAGCAAGTCCACAGGTGCCAATGCCCACCCCCACCCTGGGCTGCCCACCAGCCAGGGTAAGCCACACATACTGCTGGGCAAGCAGGGCCCTGTAGCACCCGCCCAGTCTGTGACTGAGGGGACAGTCATCCCGTGGGCATCACCCACGCACTGTCCACATCCATGCAGAGTTGGTCAGCCCAGAAGGTTGTGGGAAGGATCTGTGCTGTGTGCCCAGAGCACGTGTCATGTGCCCAAGCAGAGCCGGGGTCACCAGAGCACATCATGGCTCTCATTGAGGACCCTCACTGCCTGTCTGAGCCAGCTGTCTGCCTGTCTCCTGTCTCTGTGCGCCCCGGGGCTGGCACAGGCCAGGCCTGCTGTACAGAGGCCACGTCAGGTCTGGTGAGGACACATGCCAGCTGCATGATAGAAAAACTTCCCCAGGAATCCCACCAGGCTTGCAGGGACTAGGTCAGGGGCTTCCCGTGTCCTTGGAGGCCTCAGGTTTGTCTGGGAGCCTCACAAAGTCATGTCACACCCCCAGGACCTGGGTATGATGGAGTCCGGGTGCAGCAGGTGTGGGTTTCTTAGGATGGAGAAGGAGGCTGTGGGGCGCAGGGCGCAGCACAGGTGCTAACCCCTGGGTCTCCACTGGGTAGCATGTGGCCCACAGCACGTCCCTGGATCCTGCTGGGTCAGTGGGAGGCAGACTTTGCCCTCCTACTGCAAGGCCCACTGGGACAGTGATGGGCATGGCAGGGCAGCTGAAGATGGCCTGGGGAGAGCCCCTGCTGGGGGTGGGACCAGCTTGGCCCCCAGGTCCTGAACTGTGCCTGCAGTGTCAGGTCCTTGGGGACCGGCCCTGCCTTGCGGTTCTTCCAGTGGTCACTTGGCAAAATATTCCCTGAGCTTGCGAGTACCCATTGTGAAACAGGCCCCCACTGTGGTCTGCAGAGATGCTGGGAGGCCCCAGATGTGAGGAAGGGCCCTGCAGGAGCCCCCTGCTCCTCAGCCTCACCTCAACATCCCAGATCACCCTTGTGTCCTGGCCTTACCTCTACTCCCCAGCCTTGTCCCTGCACCCCAGGCTCTGGGTGTGCAGCACCTGCCTACTCGGAGGGCTTTCAAAGGCCGGGGCCCTCCCGGCAAGCAAGGGACCCTGGGTCATGCGCCTGTCTTTGGGGCCCCCTGCAGGGTTGGGTACACAGCTACTGCTCAATGAATGCCACAATCACACGTTTGTCCACTCAACAAACCACCCTACACCATGAACAACTTGCAGTTAGCCTGATGTGGGAACCCGAGGGAACAGCTCCACATGCTGAGTGCCATGGTGGGACCCAAGGATGCCCACAGAGGAGGGACTCATGACAAGGGAAGGAAGCGAAGCCGGGTCACGGTGCACAGGGTACAGAGGGCCTAAGCGCATTTCCCTCAGAAGGCCAGTCGGGGCGGCCAGAGTGCAGGGCCAAGGGGGTGGTGGCCAGTGAGGTGCCATGTCCCCTGGCAGGGGGTCCTCAAGGATGTATGGGGTGTGTCCCATTCTTCCCCAAGCCCATCGGCTCAGGGGGGCCCTGGGGAGCTGGGAGAGGGAAGCTGCAGGGGGCGATGGGCGGTCATCCTTGGGGGGGGCTACCTAGGGCTGGTAAGTAACTGAAGTCAAGCCCGTCCTTCCCCTCAAGAACAGTCCACCAGGCCAGACCCGGAATGAGGCTGTGCACCTGGCTGGAGACCAGCACCTCCCGCTTGCCCAGCGGGGTGATTTGGGGCAGTGGGGGGACGGGGCTACAGGGCGGGGCCTCTGCCCACTTCTCCTTCCTCATTCCTGCTGCTAGGCCAGCGAGGGTGCTGAGGCTGCAGCCTGCTGGGACAAGTGCCACTGATGGGACCTGCATTGAATGCAGGTGCGGTGGGCACAGTGCCCATGCCTGGCCTCAGAGCGGGACCTGGAGGGATTTCAGTAATACCCCCTGGGGGAGGTGAAGTGGGGTCCGCTGTATTTGGAACCAAGAAGCTAAAGGTAGGGAGTGGTTAGAGTTGAGGACAGGGCCGGGAGCCGCACACAAGTAAGGAACTGTGTTGCAGGCTGGCAGGATGGTGAAGCCTTTTGTCCCACCTCTAGGGACAAGCAGCAGCCTCCCCGGCCAGCCCCAACCCCGTGTCTCCCCGGTTGGGCAATGCCAACAACTCCTTCCAGCGCTGAATCCCGGGCAGGCGCGTCTCCCTGCAGCAGGCGGTGAGGGGCGACCTCTAGTGGCCACATGTAGGCACAGCATGGCTCGCCAGTGCCTGCCTCAGCTAGGACCAGCAGAAGGGTGCAGTTGGGGCAGAGCTAGCTGGAGAGCTTGCTTTGACCTTCTGCCAGGCTGTGGCACCTCCACCTCCGGCCCAGAGCCCACGATGCCCGCTCAGTACTCTCAACCTCGCGGGAGTGCCGTGAGGACAGAGGTGAAGGTGCTCAGGATGTGGCCCAGGGCAGGCACCTGTGATCTGGTGACCCCACTGGTGACACCTGGCAGACTGCCACCTCCACACTCCACTACCCCTCCTCCTAGGGTCTTCCAAGGCCCCCACCTGGACACTCCCAGCCCCCAGTACCTCCCTCCATGCTGGGGCTCTGCTTGAGCTCCCTTCTGTGCTCCAACCCCCAGGGTCAAGGTCAAGGAATCCGATCAGGTAACTCTTGATACAATAAAACAAGATGAAAGAGAGGCTGACGTAGTGACTCAGCAGGTGAAGCTGCCTACCTGTGATGCTGGCTCTCTATGAAAGTGTGGGATGGAGTGCCAGCTGCTCTACCTCCGCTCAGCTCCCTGCTGATGCGCTGAGAAAGCAGCAGCCGAGAAGGCCCAAGTGCTTGAGCCTCTGCACCCATGAACGAGACCCAGAAGAAACTCCTGACTACAGTGTGGCCCCTCCCTGGTTGCAGCCATGGGGGAGTGAACCAGTGGATGGAATCCCTCTCTCTCTCTCTCTCTCTCTCTCTCTCCCTCCCTCTTTCTATGCAACTCTGCCTTCCAAATGGAAAAAAAAGTTTTTTAAAGAAAAAAAGGTAAACATGGAAACAATCTAGCAAGAATTATGTTGGCTTTTATATCAGCAAAGTCACAGCAGAATACAAATTTGAAATATATTTACGAAGAAGGAACATGTCAGAGACCCGGGTTCCCACTGGGGCGTGCCACTTGCTGCTGAACTTCCTGCTCATTGGCTCGCCCATACCTCCAGACACGGAGCCCTGGCACAGCAGGACACATCACAGTGTCCTAACAGGCAAGCAGTCAGAACAGGCTCAAAAAAGAATTGCTTTCAGATTAAAAAGCAAGCCCTAAGTGCAAGAAGTGGGCCTGGGTTACGGCTGAGGGCGTCAGGCTCCACAAGGTGAAGCAAGCATCCACATTATTCCTCAGCATTTGCACACAGACCATGGGCCCAGCAACACCCCACGGCAGGCAGGCAGCTGGGCTGAGGTGCCCCAGGGGCAGTTTGCAGGAGTGTGACTTTCCACAGAGTCCCTAATGAACCCATGGACTTGCGCCTTCTTGCCTTCTGGGCACACAGCCCCTCCTGGCCATGCCTCCCTGTGGGCAGCAGGTGCAGAGCCAGCCAGGCCCTGGGGCAGAGACGGTGGAGAGTAGCAATGGCATTCACAGGAGAGGGGGCAGCTGTGGCAAGCGCCCAGGCTACAATGCACAGGGTGGGGCATGCAGAGTGGGTGGCGCCCGCTCGTGGAACAAGAGATTCCAGAGCGTGACCCCACACTAGGTCAGCCCCACCGAGAACTGAGAACTGGGAAGGGGTATCTGGGGCCAGGATGCAGTGTGAGCCGGGCGTGGGAGCCGCAGAGCTCCCCAGGGGTCAGCAGCCACCTGCAGTCACACAGCGGGCTTTTATTAGGAGCCTCGCTGTAATGGGCGTGAGGGACAGAGATGACAGAGGCCCAGGCGTCCCCAGCCGCTCCCTAGGAGTGTCCAGTGCAGCAAGGCCCTGCTCCTCCTCCCTCCCCCACACTCCAGTGTCCTCCATGAAACCATACTTGCTCAGACGGGGATCAAAGCTGGCTGGCTGGCTGGCCAGCAGGGCTGGGCCAGGAGACAAACCCACATCAGATCCTCAGAAAAACAGCCGCAGGACTTTCAGGGGCCCAAGGCTCCGGGACTCCCGCCCCCTGAAGGCGGCCAGTGCCCTTCTGCCTGACATGAAAGTCCCCTCCGCCCCCGCTAAGGCTTGCAGGTGCTGAGCAAATGACAGACACCGCCAACCCTGATGCTGATGGTTGGTGGCAGAGAACCGTCCCACCAACATTGCACGCTGAAGGCCAGCTGGGGGCCTGTCGCTGGCCACGTGTCCTTGGTGGAGACCCCCAAGCACAAAGCACAGTCTACAGCAGGTCGGAAAGCACCTGACCATCACTGACTCGGGTCCTAGCTGGGAGGGGACCCCAACCTGTTCCCCTACCAGCCACAGAGACAGTTGGGCTCTTGGTAGGGATAACACCCTGTTTCTTTCTCTCTTTTTAAAATGTTTTTATTTATTTGAAAGACCAAAAGAGAATGCGCATCTAGCCATCCAACTCTGCAAATGCCCCAAATCCAGAACCAGGAACCTGATCCAGCTCTTCCCGTGGGTGGTGGGGACCGTCTTACCTGGGGACTGGAAGGAGGATGTGCAGCCAGGCACAGAACCCAGCACCCTGTTGGGGATGCCAGCACCTTAGCCACGGGAGGCTCTTACTGGGTGGCTTCACATCCCAGGGAGAGAGGCCAGAGCACCTGCTTACTTGGCCAAGGTCACAGAGGAACTGTGGCCATCAGGAGAGTGTCCCGAGTCACACTGTGGCAAGGAGGAAGAAGACTGAGAGGTCAAAGACCCCACCTGGCCAGGGTCACAGAGTGGGCAAGCCATGTGCCTGCCCAGCTCCAAGGCCCGGGACCCCTTACCAGCACAAGGTGGGGGATGGGAACTGTGGTGCTCAGCTGGGTCCCCTGGCAGGCTGGACGGAGCACCGGAGCCCTCAGCGGGGGCATTCCTCCAGGTCCCCACAGTGCGGTCCTGGGCTCCACCCTTCACAGCAGCTGCAGCCCCTTGTGTCTGCGGTACTTTAATGGCCTATAGAAATGTTCCAGTCTTTATATATATATATATATATATATATATATATATATATGATTTATTATTTTTTATTGGAAAGTCAGATATACAGAAAGGAGGAGAGACAGAGAGGAAGATCTGTCTGCTGGTTCACTCCCCAAGTGGGAGCAATGTTGGGAGCTCTCTGGATCCAAAGCCAGGAGCCAGGAGCCTCTGGGTCTCCCACGTGGGTGCAGGGTCCCAAGGCTTTAGGCTGTCCTTCATTGCTTTCCCAGGCCACAAGCAGGGAGTTGGATGGGAAGCAGGGCTGCTGGGACACAAACTGGTGCCCATATGGGATCCCAGTGCGTGCAAGGCAAGGACTTTTGCCGCTAGGCCACCGCACTGGGCCCTCTTTATATATTTTTTTAAATCAAAGAAGAGTGAGCTGGCGTGGTGATGTATTATGCTAGTCCTCCACCTGCAGTGTTGCCATCCCATATGGATGCAAGTTCAAGTCCCTGCTGTTCCACTTTCAGTCCAGCTCCCTGCTTATGGCTTGGGAAAACAACAGAACATGGCTCAAGTCCATGGGCCTTGTATCCATATGGGAGACCTGGAAGAAGATCCTGACCCCTGGTTTTGGACCAGCTCAGCTCTGTTGCAGCCATTTGGGGAGTGAATCACCAGATAGAAAATCCCTCCCTCCCTCTCTCCTTCTCTGTAATTTGTCCTTCAAATAAACTACATCTTTAAAAAATTAAAATAGGGCCCGAAACGGTAGCATAGCAGCTCAAGTCCTTGCCTTGCACGTGTTGGGATCCCATATGGGCACTGGTTCGTGTCCCAGTGGTCCTGCTTCCCATCCAGCTCCCTGCTTGAGGCCTAGGAAAGCAGTTGAAGAAGCCCAAAGCCTTGGGACCCTGCACCTGCATTGGAGACCAAGAAGAGGTTGCTGGCTCCTGGTTTCAGATTGGATCGGCTCAGCTCTGGGTACTGCAGCCACTTAGGAAGTGAATCAGTGGATGGAAGATCTTCCACTCTGTCTCTCCTGTATATCTGACTTTCTAATAAAAATTTTTTTAAAATAAACATTTTTAGGGCCCGGCGGCGTGGCCTAGTGGCTAAAGTCCTCGCCTTGAACGCCCCGGGATCCCATATGGGCGCCTGTTCTAATCCCGGCAGCTCCACTTCCCATCCAGCTCCCTGCTTGTGGCCTGGAAAGGCAGTCGAGGAAGGCCCAAAGCTTTGGGACCCTGCACCTGTGTGAGAGACCTGGAAGAGGTTCCTGGTTCCCGGCTTCGGATCGGCGCGCACCGGCCCATTGCGGCTCACTTGGGGAGTGAATCATCGGATGCAAGATCTTCCTCTCTGTCTCTCCTCCTCTCTGTATATCTGACTTTGTAATAAAATAAATAAATCTTAAAAAAAAACATTTTAAAAATAAAATAATAAAAGGTTATACGTAGGTAAAAATCAAAGAAATATTAAATGTAATAATAGTGAATCAAGGTTTTATTATAGTCACCTTTTTGAAAAAAAATATTTATTTTGAAGGAGTTACAGAGAGATAGAGAGCTTCAATTTGATTGTTCACTTCCCAGACAGTTAAAATGGCCAGGCCTGGGCCAGGAGCCCATTGGGGTCTCCCACATGGTTGCAGGGATCCAAACACTTGGGTTGCTTTTCATAAGCACATTGCCAGGTAGCTGGATCAGAAGTGGAGCAGCCAGGACCAGAACCGGCACCCATATGGAATGCACACCTGGCAGGTGGCAGCTTTCCCCGCGATGCCACAGCGTTGGCTCCATCATCACTTTTCTGCTCATATGATGGCAAAATGGGACAGTAAAGGTTATTCACAGTGCCCAGCAACAAAGCAAGTCCTGCTGAGAAAGTGTCAGCGGTAGAGACCAGCCCCAAAGCCACCCCTCCTACGCCCCGCTGCTATTGGTGGCACAATGACAGGGAAAGAGAGAAGCCACAGTGCAAAGCCAGGGACAGTAAGGATACTCAGAGGCAGGGGAGCGCAGGAGACCAGCGGGAGGGGAAGCAGGGCCACATGTCAGCTCTAGAGGCCATCGAGGTGTCGCTGAGGACAGCCTGGAGTGAGGGATGGCCCAGCTACACACGCCACAGTCTTAAAACACCAAGGCCCAGGGTTTCCCAGAGACCACAGACCTGGTGACTGGAGGCAGCCAAAATTTATCCTCTGGGGACCAGAAATGTGCCACCGATATCCCAGGGCTCAAATCAGGGGGTTGGCAGGACCACTGGCTTCCTGCAGCTTCCAGCTGCTGTCCACAGCCCAAGGCTCGTTCATGGTTCATGGCTGCATCACCCTGTCCCTGCCTCCCGGCCACACGCCCCTCTCCTCCTCCACTCCCTTCAAAGGACACTCGGGATTCTGCTGAGGGCCATCTGATCAGCCAAGATAATCTCCTCAAGTCAAGACCCCCAATTTAATCACATCCTCTTGGGCTCATTCACAGATTCCGGGGCTTAGCCCCTAATCCCTGTGGAGAGCATTAGGGCACCTCAGCTGGCCCTGCGCATGCCTTTGGCGGGGGCCAGTCTCGAGCCGGACAAACCCTCAAGGGGACAGCAAGCACGCTCTGCAGCAGCAGGCAGGACACGGAGACGCCAGCCAGGCCAGAACGAGGGCACCCCACCCCACCCCCCCAACCCGCCGCTGGGTGTGGCCCCTTTCTCCAATGCCAGGATGCAGCTGCCACTCCCACCCTCTACAGGGGCGGCCCCTCGGGTGCACACCCTCAGAGCCTCCCTGGGGGATTTTGCCATTTCCTCTCAGCACCACGAAGGTGAAGCAAACATACCACTTCATCTTCCCCTCCACACACGCCCCGGAAAACCCGCCCAGTAACCCACGGGGGGGGGCACACCTGCTCAGGGTACCCAGCACTCACTCCAAGCTACAGCAGGTGTGGTCAGCCCTGCCTTCCCTCAGCCCCAGCGCGGCAAGATGCTCTTTGGGAAAAGCTGCGGGGTACCAGAGGATCCACAACATCCCGAACCTGGAGAAGGCGCAGGCTCTCCCGACCTCCGTGTCACCTCTCTCTAACCGTGTGACTTCAGCAGAGCCGCACGAAACTTCTGGGCACCTGTGTCCTTGGCTGAGGGGCCCTGCGCAAGGGCCTGCCGTGGGACCCAGGGAGGGGCTTCCACCCACTGTGGCGGGCCCCCGGCAGCTGAGGGGCGCTGGAGGCCGGGAGGGGCGCGTGGCAGGTGAAGTGCCCGAGGGGACGTTGTGGGTTGCGATCTCGGGTGGTTTGGAAGATCCCAGACCAGAAACCACAGGTTCAGTCAAACTCGGCCCTGAACTCCGGTCCTGGTGGGTTCCTGGGTCCTCCCGCAGCCTAGCGCCGCGCTCCCCACGAGCGGACCCCAGTGCCCAGCGCGCGAGGCCGTGGCCGGGGAGGGGGCGGCCCACGAAGCGGGGCGGGGCGGGGCGAGCCGGAGCCTTTGTGTTCAAACCGGCCAATGCACGGCTCCGGAGGGCGGCGACGGCCGGGAGAGCCTGGCCAATGGACTGTAGCCTGTCAGCGTTGACTGACAGGAGCACACATACACACAGGGCCACGCGCGCGCAGCCCGGCCCCACTCGCGCTGCGCGGACCCCTATCGGCTGCATTGTCCGCCCGCCAGCCCTCCAGGCCGCCCGGCTCTGTGCGCCCGCGTCCCGCCCGCGCGCCCCGGCCCGGCCGCCGCTTCGGCCCTCCCTGCGCCATCTCCACCAGGGAAGGGGGCGCGCCCAGTGGCGCAGCGGGCCTCGGACGCCCCCGGCCCCGCACCGGACAGCAGCGCACCAGGTAACGAGGTGGTGGGACCGCTCCCCGCTTCCCCCCGCCCGCCTTCCTGTACCCAGGCCTGACCCTAGGTCAGTGTCGGGGCTGCTCGGGCCAGGGCCGAGCTGCCAGGCCTGGCTAGTTCCACTGGGCGCCAAGCCGGCCAAGCTCCAGCCCGGCCCCGACGCACGGCTGGGGAAGGACCCCGCGGTGCCCAGGCCAGCGCCTGACTCATCTCCTGCCCGCCTCCCCGGGGGCCCTGCCCCGCCACTGGTCAGCGCGGAGGGCGGTGTCCCCGGGTGGGGACTTCCCCGGGGCGGCCTGGGTGGAGGAGGGGAGCAGACACCCCAGCCGGCTGTCCCCTGGCCGGCTCCGGGCAGTGCCAGGCAGGCCGCGCGTCCAGCGGCTGGTGCCTTCCAGCTTTCTGTCCCGCCAGCCAGGACGATGGGAACGGGAGGGGGAGGCCCCGGCTGGCTCAGTTCTAAAACAAAACAAGACCGCGAGATGGGGGCGGGGCGTGAGTCAGAGCTCTAGGCCAGGGAGGCAGCCTGGGTGACAGTCCCTGCCTGCACTCCGCCGGGGGAGGGGAGAAGGTGGCACATGCCCTGGGCCCGAAGACCAGCTGGACTCACAGGTGGGGCAGTCCACGCTGCCCAGGCCTCTTAGCCAGTGTGGCCGTCTATGGGAGAGAGGGTGCTCTTTAAGATGCAAAGATTAGCTCCCATCGCTCAACTCTGGGCTCTGTGCTTTAAAAAAAAAAATCCCGGAAGTAGTGGCTGAATGGTGAACTGTTTTGTGACCCCTAGAAGGTTCAAGAAAACCCAGGAGAGACCCTGGGAGCTGGCCAGGCGGGGGCAGGTGGTGAGGGCAGCCATCTCCCTTCCCCTCCGTGCAGCCCAGAGAGCTGCAGCTGGGTGACCCAGTGAACTTGGGCTTTGGTTTCTAACAGGGGTTAGCAGCGGGAGGCGCCTTCAGCTGGGGGAGAGCTGAGGTGGGTGTGGAATCACCTAATAAGGAATGGAACTGAGACAGCCCCCCCCCCCCGACTTCCTGCCCCCCTTTACCCGTGGCTGCTGGCTCAGCCCAGGGAGGGGTACCAGGGGGCATCAGCCCTGCGAATAAGCAGCAAGCAGGCACAGGAGGAGGGCTTGGAGGGCTTGGAGCTGAACCAACCAGATCTTCTGGTTCTGGGCCCCCGCCCCCACCTCCCCAAGCCCAGAGAGAATGAGTCAGTGAGATATCAGCCAGGAATAGTCCCATGTACCAGCAAGTCCCCAGAGCGCCTGAGCGGGCTTGGACTGTAAGTTCCCACGCTGTGGCTGGCTCTGGGTTTCCCAGGCTGGAAGCCTGTTCATGCCAGGTTTTTGGTCCCTCCGCGTGATCAATGGCAGTCTGGACCTGTGCCCCATATGCCACTGGATGGACAGGGCGGGACTCCCCAAACTGCATTAAGAAGTGTTTGCTGGACACTGAGAACGCATGGTGTTGTCTGGGCCTACAACCCGAAGAACTCCACAGTGGCATAGAAAGATCCAGCCCTTAGGCTGCAGCCCTGGTTCTGGAGCTTACAGCCCTGGTGTCAGTGGGCAAAGTCCCCATCAGCTGTCCCCTTCGTGCAGTGGCTCCCCAGCTAGGAGGAAAGAGAGGAGCCGTGTAAAGAACATGGGGGCGAAGTGTTCAGATATCATCTTAGCAAGGTGCGCCCCGGGTCCAGCATGCGGGCGCCGTCACTGGGAGCTGGATGTACTGAGGAAGCCAGGGTGTGGCCGGGACCCTGAATCAGGGAGTATCGTTGCAAGGACGGAGACGACAGCATCCCCTCTATCTCAGGTTCACGGCTGGCATGAGACCCAACCTAGCTCTCAGAGATGGTAGGCCTGGAGGCCAGGCATGGCCCATCTGCCGGGTGCTGCCATGGGCTCAGCTTCAGCTATGTTGACCACATTCGGAACCAGGCGTGAAGGACCAGAATGAGTGCAATGACAATGAGGAGGCCTTTCACGAATCCCCACAGCTGCTGAGGAGGGCTTGAGGCCAGCAGCCGGCTGTAGGGTGCCAGAGGCGCCCCAGGGTTGCCATGCAGCCCTCTGTGTTTGGCTCGCAGGTGCAGGGCGTGGTCTGCTCTGGGCCGCCAGCCCCTGTGTCTCCTCCTCCAGGGAGGGGCTCCTGTACAAACCTCCTTCCTCTGCCCAACCTTTCCACAGGGGAAGGGGACCGGTTGCTGTCCTGCCCCATCATGTCGCGCCGAAGCCAGCGCCTCACCCGCTACTCGCAGGGTGGCGACGATGGTGACAACAGCAGCAGCAGCGGGGGCAGCTCAGCGACCGGAAGCCAGAGCACGCTGTACAAGGACAGTCCTTTCAGGTAAGGGCACCAGCCGTCCCCCTTCCCACCCCACGGAACCTCCTCTCCTCCCACCTGTGTGGGTGCCAGCAGTCCTGGCACCTCTTCCGCACCCCACCGTATGCTAGGGCTGCTGCCCTCCGGTTGGGGGAACAGGAAGTGGGGAGAGGCAGCTTCCTGTATTAACACGTCCGGAAGCCCTGAAGCTTCAAGCGGGGCCTGCTAGAACTCCTGTAAGCCAGGGATGGGCAGGAGGGTGCAGCTTCCCTGGACTTGGGGCCCAGCCGCCCTCGGAGCCCTGGGAAATCAGTGAAGCCCTGCATGCGTGCCCTTGTCAGACTGGAAGCCCAGCTTTCAGCCCCTGAGGCTTTGGTCTCCTGAGGTCCCAAGGGGGCCAGCCGGTTGGTCCAGGTCTCTGTGGGTGGTGGAAATTCTTCCTTTAAGAAGCGGAAGTTGCGCTTCGAGGTGGAAGAGCTGGGCTTGAATCCTGGTTCCATCCCCACCTGCCAGTCAGACACCAGGAGGGGTAAGTGGGTGGGCCTTGTTAGTTGCCTGGCAACAGGGCACCCACCCACCCACACCCACATACTCCCAGCTGAGGGGCAGGGATGGTTTTCCTGTGCAATCTGAGCTCACCTCCCCTTTGCCACCCATACAGAAGCTTGAAGAAGAAGTCCAGCAGCAGTGGCACCAAGCGCTTGTCCCCAGCGCCACAGCTGGGCCCAGCCTCCGACACGCACACCTCCTACTACAGCGAGTCCGTGGTGCGAGAGTCCTACATAGGCAGCCCTCGGGCCGCATCCCTGGCCAGGAGTGCACTCCTTGACAGCCACCTGCGCAGCGAGCCCTACTGGAGTGAGTGGCTCAGGTCTCTCCCTCACACCCTCCACCCACACACACCTTGCCTCCTCTGAGCTGTTCCTCCAAAGCGGCCGGCGGTGGGGGCAGGTTCCTCCTCAGGGTGCCCCCCTGGACCCCTCATTCTCTCCCTGTCCAGGTGAGGACCTGCGGGTGAGGAGGCGGCGAGGCACAGGGGGCACAGACAGCAGTAAGGTCAATGGGCTGTCCGAAGGTGCCGCTGCCGTCTCGGAGGACTTCCTGGGCTCGTCCTCCGGCTACTCCTCCGAGGATGACTTCATGGGTAGGTGGAGCTCCCGGTCCCCCAACCCCAACCCTGGAATGGATGGTCATCCCTGGGAAGCCTGGGAAGGGGGGCAGGGAGCAGGGGGCACACCCCACACAGGGAGGGAGGGGGTGCACAGCTGGAGAGAACAAGGCATTCCCGCCTCTACCCAGCCCCTCACCTGATCCTGTGCGGCTCATCACCCACACTGGCCCCCATTGCCCCAGACCCTACCAGTGTGGGAGCAGCCCAGGCCAGAGCCCCGCCAGCCAGACCCAGGGACCATTTCCAGTGTCTGAATGGATGGGAGGGCGTCGCCTGTGAGGTTGTTCCCGCCTGTTCGCTCTGACCCAGGTGTGGCCTGGGGTGCAAATAGAAAGCTCCGGTAGGCAGATACAGTGTCAGAAACCTGCCCCGCTGTACACTGGCCCTGGTGACACTGGGGGACAGAGGGGACACGGAGGGAGCAGCCTGCACTCCAGCCCAGGGCCCCTCAGAGTGAGCTGCCTTCCTCTCCCATCCCCCACTGTTCCCGCAGGCTACTCAGACACGGACCCACGCAGCTCCAGTTCACGGCTGAGGGGCGCCGTCTCCGGCGTGGGTTCATTCCTGTGGTCGGTGCTCACCTCCCCAGGTGGGTGCTTGGTCACCTCCGCTCTCTCACCTGCTCAGAGGACTAATCTCCCGGAGCAGGGCTTGGGCAGTTTGGAGAGGTGGGGTCTGGAGAGGACCCAGAGGCCCTGCACTGGTGGAGCGGGCGAGTGGGGAGTCCCAGTGTGAAGCCCTGCTTGCTGGTCACCCCTCCCCTGCTCCACTGCAGGCCGGCTGCTGGGACTCCTCTATTGGTGGATCGGGACCACATGGTACCGCCTGACCACAGCCGCCTCACTCCTCGATGTCTTCGTTTTAACCAGGTGAATGGGACTGCTGCCCAACAGAACCCGCGGAGTGCCCAAACCCACAGGAGCCCCTCCCCCACCATGCCCCAAAGCTCCCCCAGCTTGCTGGCAGCTTCCCTTGAGTGAGCAGGGCGTGCCCCAGCTCAGCCTTTGAGGCAGTCTTCCACAGGCACCTGCTCACTTCCGCTCAAGTACTTCCTGCTAACGGCTGCTCACTCCCGGTGGGCACCCCTTTATCCTGCAGGGAAAGTCCCTGAGTGTCCCCCCCACGGTGTTGAGACCCCACAGAGGCCTGCCAGTGCCAGGGCTTAGGTGGCTGTGTCCCTAAGCCATTGGAGCCGGGACATGGGACTTACCCTCTACAGACACAGGAAGGACAAGCCGGAAGCCAGGACCCCAGCCGTGACCCAGCAGAAGATGGGCCAGGGACACTGTGCTGTGACAGGCTCACTGTCACCAACAGAACTTTCTTTGTTTTCCTCAAAGTATTGTTTTAGGATTTTTTTTTTCTGTATTTGCATTCTTTTTTTTAGAAGATGCATTTATGTACTGAAGGTAGAGTCATAGAGGGGTCTTCCACCTGCTGGTTCACCCCCAGAATGACAACTGTTGGAGCTGGGCCAGGCTGAAGTCAGGAGCCAGCACCTTCATGCTGGTCTCCCATGCGGGTTCCGGGCCCAAGCACTTTGGGCCATCATGTGCTACTTTCCCAGGCACCTTAGCCTGAAGCAGAACTGGAAGTGGAGCAGCCAGGACTTGAACCAGTGCCTGTAGGGGATGCCAGCATCACATATGGTGGCTTAACTTGCTAAGCCTCAGCACTGGCCCCTAAACTTTCTTAGAGGATCTTCCTGTGTGCAACTCTCATGGGGATTACAAAGATCACACAGTCATCAACATTCAGAGGAAAAAAGGTTCCCAACCCTGCACATCTGTGGTTAAGCTCCAGGGTTCGAGGGTGCCCTCCAACCCTGGGTCAGGACTCAGGCAGTCTTGAGGGACTCCCTGGAGGGCCCCCTCACACCCACATTCTCTCTGCCCTGCTATTACTCAGGCGCTTCTCGTCCCTGAAGACATTCCTCTGGTTCCTGTTGTTGCTGCTGTTCCTAACCGGCCTGACCTACGGTGAGCACCCTGCATGGGCCCAGGCACGGGTAGGAAGTGGGGGTACATCCTGGGCCCCCCTTCACGTGCTCAGCTCCCAGATGTGGCCCCCACTCTTCACCTCCTGAGCTTGCCCTGGGTTGGGACAGCTATGTGGTTTGGCTGGCTGGCTCCGGAGCCTGCTCTGTGCCATCTGCAGTGGGGGTGGAGTGGGCAGGGACTGGCCTGAGGCAGCTGAGATGGGGTGAAAGGCAGGGACGGAATGTAAAGGTCCTGGATAAGACATTTTCCCAGGTGCCGGCTTCCTTTCTGCTTGTCCGTGTCCAGTGGGAAGCGGGCATCACCTCTGAGGCGGCTATGGGCCCTCCCACCATGCTAGCCTCACCATCGCCCTGGGGGGCTGGATTATGTTACGAGTTTGGGGGGGCAGGTTGTCTAACTTTCCCTTCTCCCCTGCTCTGCCAGAGCAAATATGCAAAACGGGTGTATCTTGGAGTGCTGGAAGGGTCTTTAAATCCCACCTGTGCAGGGCCTGCCCCCTGCCTCCCTGGGGATATGGCCAGATGCCCTGGTGCTTCTTGACAGCCTAGCCCAGACCCACCTGCAGAGGTCCCAGGTTCTCCCCCTTCCCCCGGCTCATTCCCGTTTATGAAAGCCCTTTTAACCAAGTGTCACCATCCATGACAACACAGGGCCCAGCCCACACAGGTGCCAAGGCCACAGCAGCCAGGGGAGGGTCACTGGTGTGCGCTGCGGCTGGCGTCCCTGGCCCGGCTAAGCAGCCTGTCCCGGTACCCAGGTGCTTGGTATTTCTACCCTTACGGGCTGCAGACAGTCCACCCCGCCGTGGTCTCCTGGTGGGCAGCGAAGGACAGCAGACGGCAGCAAGAGGTGTGGGAGTCCAGAGACACTGCCGCCCATTCCCAGGTGGGTGTCTGGGGTCGGGTTGGGGCAAGACGGGGTAGGCTCGCTGTCTTCTGCTCTCAGCGACAAGGAGCATGAGAAAGGCCACCTCCCCAGGCCACAGAGCACGGTTGGGAAAGCTGTGGTGTGGAAATCCCGGCTGGGCTGGTCCCGCCAGGCAGGTTGGAGGTCAGGCCGGCACGTGAGGATGGGCATTCCTCTCCGGTTTCCGTGTTGAAGGGACTGCTCACTTCCAAAGCGGCGCCTGTGAGGGTGTGGCCGAGTCCTGGGGTCAGCGTGGAAACATTGATGTTCTCGCCCTTGCACTTGCTTGCCTTTGGCAGGGGTGAGGTGGGCAGAGGGCGGCAGCATGGCTCTGCTGCTGGCTTGTACTCGGGCCGTGCCAAGTGTACAGTGCCTGTGTGAAACATGCCATTTCCCGACAGCAGCACCACTGCCACTTGGGGGCCCTGTGCCCTGTCATTTGCAGTTAGGCGGCAGATTGGGTCTGGAAGTGTTCTTGGCAAACATTTTGTCGCTTCATGGTACACTGTCGCATGCTATCCTCAGATCTCAGCGGCTTGCATTCCCTCCTCTATGTGGGACTTTCAGCTAAGGGGGAACTGTAAGTGGTTTTTAATATCCTGTTTCAGCCGTGGTCAGCATTGGCAGGTGTGTGAGCCTGTGAGAGGCCACAGCTGGGACTCCCAGCCCCAGGCCTCTTGCCCCTGCCCAACGGTAGGAGGCAGGGAGGGACTGGGTGCAGCCAGCAGGTCACCCTGTCCCCTCTTAGTACCACCCTTCCTTTGGGACCTTCTCCTCAGGACCCCCTGCTTTGGGGATCAAGCTCCACTGTGTTGGGGGAGCCCTCCTCCGCTCACCCGCCTATGTCCCATGCGCCGCAGCCCTGGGTGACCCTCGCCCGACCTCTCCCTCCCTGCTCACAGGCGGAGCAGCGCCTGCTCTCCCACGTGCACTCGCTGGAGCGGCGCCTGGAGGCACTGGCAGCGGAGTTCTCCTCCACCTGGCAGAAGGAAGCCATGAGGCTGGAACGCCTGGAGCTGCGGCAGGGGGCAGCCAGCCAGGGCAGTGATAGTGGTGGTGGTGGCCTGAGCCAGGAAGACACCCTGGCGCTCCTGGACGGACTGGTGAGCCGGCGCGAGGCCACCCTCAAGGAAGACCTGCGCAGGGACACCATGGCCCGCATGCAGGTGACGCCGCCATGGGGTGGAACCCGGGCTGTCCAAGGGTGGGGAAGGGGCACCACCCACCCTGGTACTGGGCTCTGACCCTCCTTGCCCTACAGGAAGAGCTGGCTACCCTGCGAGCTGAGCATCACCGTGATGTGGAGGACCTCTTCCACAAGATTGTGAAGGCTGCCCAGGTCGGTGGGCATGGTGGGCCCGGACCCAGAGAGACCCCCAGGCTCCCCTGAGTGCCTTGGCTGGGGAGGGGTGTGCTTTCCCGTCTCATTTATATGGACGAGCCAACCTCAGTGGCAGCTTGGCAGGGGTCTCGGGGTGTATGGGTGCAATTGCTGGGGAGGGGGAGGGCTCCCACAGAGACCCCAACCATGGCTGCCACTTAGCTAAGTGTCTCTCATATCTTTATCCCTTCGTGCTCCCAGGAGTCCGAGGATCGTGTCCAGGAGCTGAAAGCTGAATGGCAAAGGTAGGGCCATGTCTCCCCTTGGGCTGAACCCTCCCCCTCCCCCACCTCTTCAGACATGCAGGTGGCCCCAGGCCTTGAGGGGAGGGGAGATGTCACAGTGAAGGTTAGAGGGCCACTGAAGGCAGGAACTGGGTGCTGCACAGGGCTGGGGGCTTCTCCATATGGCCATGTATCCCATTGGGGCCCAGATGTCCACACTTGGGGTGGAAGTGAGAGGCTGAGGCAGCCGGGATCACAGATCTCCGCCTTGAACAGGGGATGGGGTCAGAGTTAGCCCTGGGGTCAGCAAGCTGTTATCCGATGCCCACATCTCTAAGGGTGGGCCTTGTCCCCCAGCCCTCCAATGCTCAGTGGTGGCAGGCAAGCACCTCCATACCTGGGGCCAACCAGGGGGTCCTACCCCGCTCGCCCAAGGGAGTCCCAACTTACCGTCTGCCCTCCAGGAGCAAGACAGCCCAAGAAGTCTTGCGGGAGAGCTCGGTGAAGGAGCTGGGGCGGCTGGAGGGCCAGCTGGCTACCCTGCAGCACGAGCTGGCAGCCTTGGCCCTGAAGCAGAGCTCAGTGGAGGACCAAGTGGGTCTGCTGCCTCAGAAGATCCAAGCCGTGCGGGATGAAGTGAGTGGGGCTGCCCAGGGATCACAGATCGCAGGGCTGGGCATTGCATGGGCTTGGTTTTCCTCTGGGCAATGGACATGCAGGGAGGGTTGCTGCTAACTCCTTCGTCTTGGAGTTCCTGCTACCCTCACCCCATTCCCCTCTGCACTCCACTCCCTGCAGTCTGTCCTTCAGGCCCCTCCCCTGATGATGTCCCCTTTTGGTCCCCAGGTGGAATCGCAGGCCCCTGCCTGGATTACCGAGTTCCTTCAAGGAGGTGGGGCCACCCGCAGCGGGCTCCTGGAGCGGGAGGAGCTACAGGCTCAGCTACGAGAGCTGGAGGGCAAGATCCTGGCCCACATGACTGAGACGCAGGGCAAGTCGGCCCGGGAGGCTGCAGCCTCGCTCAGTCTGACGCTGCAGAAAGAAGGTGTGATTGGGGTGACGGAGGAGGTGAGGACAAAGTGCCCCCCTACGCCGCCTGCTCTCCTGCTGGGGAACTCAGCATTTGGACAGCGCCCCCTGCTGGCTGGGAGACTGGGCCTGGTGGGGGCACCTGCCTGGCATAGATCTGGGGGGCCCTGGCCCATGGCAGTGGGGTAACAGGGCAGGCAAGCCCACCTGCCATGGTGACCGGGGTCTGGGGCTGGGCTTCAGCAGGTGCATCGGATTGTGAAGCAGGCCCTGCAGCGCTACAGCGAGGACCGCATCGGGATGGTGGACTATGCCCTGGAGTCTGGAGGTATGTGCACATGTCCCGCCCTAGTCCCAGCTGAGACCAGGCATCTGGCATCTGCAGGGTGGGCACAGCTTGAGATCAGCAGAAAATCATCCCCCGGGCCCGGCGGCGTGGCCTAGCGGCTAAAGTCCTCGCCTTGAACGCCCTGGGATCCCATATGGGCGCCTGTTCTAATCCCGGCAGCTCCACTTCCCATCCAGCTCCCTGCTTATGGCCTGGGAAAGCAGTTGAGGACGGCCCAAAGCTTTGGGACCCTGCACCCGTGTGGGAGACCTGGAAGAGGTTCCTGGTTTCTGGCTTCGGATCGGTGCGCACCGGCCCGTTGCGGCTCACTTGGGGAGTGAAACATCGGATGGAAGATCTTCCTCTCTGTCTCTCCTCCTCTCTGTATATCCGGCTTTCCAATAACAATAAATCTTTAAAAAAAAAGAGAGAGAAAATCACCCCCCACCACCAGGTTTCCCATGGCAAACCAAGCTGGTGGTTGACTTCTCCTCCGTGGGCACCCACCCTATGCTCTCTCTCTCTCAGGTGCCAGTGTTATTAGCACCCGATGTTCAGAGACCTATGAGACCAAGACGGCGCTGCTCAGCCTCTTCGGCATCCCGCTGTGGTACCACTCCCAGTCGCCCCGTGTCATCCTCCAGGTAGTGAGCCCCCTCGGGGACCGAGCCCTCCCGGGGCACCCAGAGCTGGACGGGTGCAGGGCCCCACTCTGACCCAGCCTCTACTCCACCCACAGCCAGATGTGCACCCAGGCAACTGCTGGGCCTTCCAGGGGCCCCAGGGCTTCGCCGTTGTGCGCCTCTCGGCCCGCATCCGCCCCACAGCTGTCACCTTAGAGCACGTGCCCAAGGCCTTGTCACCCAACAGCACCATCTCCAGCGCCCCCAAGGACTTTGCTGTTTTTGTGAGTGTCAGCCCGTGTGGGGACCCAGAGCATCCAGGGTCATTGTTGATTAGAAGCGGAGAGTGTGGACGATGGAGTTGGCAGAGGTGGGGCTGGGCTGGGAGGTGGCTGTAGTCCCTGGGGTAGGTAGGAATGAGGAGGAGGGGCCGGGCTGCTCCCTGCTGGGCGCCACCTGCCTCTTCCATCCTCCACTCACTCACCTACCTACCTGCCTGCGCTCTTGCAGGGGTTTGATGAAGACCTGCAGCAGGAGGGGACACTTCTCGGCAAGTTCACCTATGACCAGGATGGAGAACCCATCCAGACATTCTACTTCCAGGTATGGGTGCCGTCCCGTCCCATGGGCAGTGTCTGTGTTGGGGCCCTGCCTGGCTCCACCTCACCAGCACAGGGACACGCTGGAAGGGACCTGTGTGGGCCGGGATGAGGCCAGCCGGGGCTCCAGACAGCGTCTGAGGCAGAGACTGATCAACAGCAGGCACCCAGATGCCCGAGACCTGAGCCAGACCTGGAAACTCCTGGTCCCAACCCCAGATAGCCTCACGCCCCAGGGCTGATGGCAGCCAGCACCTGCCTCCAAACAGAACGCATGAGGCTAAGTCAGGTAGCCTGTGACCCGCAGTAGGTCTCCCACCACCCCTCAATGAGATTTGGGGTGAACAGGGTCAAGAAGGGACAGCAGCAGGGAGCATGGCCACCTTGGTTAGGCTGCCGTGTGGAGGCCCCAGGCAGAAGCCAAGGGAGCAGTTTAAGGCTGTGACATGTCCACGCAGGCTGGAAGGGGAGGCTGGTCTGGACTGTCAGCTGAGCTGACAGTGCCCAAGGGGCCAGCTTGCAGGGCTGGGGAAAGACCATGGGCATGGGCCCCCAGTGCTGACCAAGCAGTTGAGGGGGTAAGGTCATGGGGAGGACAGGATGTGCAGGCGCAGCACTGCCTTCCTGGGCAGAGAGGAAAAGGTGCCCGGAGCGCACACGGGCAGACCCTCCCCACAGGAGAGGCACATGCGCAGGCAGTCCTGGCCCGACAGCACCAAGGAGTGGTGAATGCCACTGTCCCAGGTGGATGACCTGAGGGGCAGCATGCAGGCTTGTGGGTCCCTGGCTCTGGAGGAAGCCCATTTCTCTTCTGAGCCCTGGGAGAGGTGTGGGGGTTGGGAGCACCTGGCCACGCCCATCCCCTCCTCGTCATTGAGGGTTCCAAAGGCCCGGACACTCAGAAGCCACTCTCTCCCCGTCAGGCCCCTCCAGTGGCCTCGTACCAGGTGGTGGAGCTGCGCATCCTGACCAACTGGGGCCACCCCGAGTACACCTGCATCTACCGCTTCAGGGTACACGGGGAGCCCGCCCACTAGACACCAGCTTCGTGCCCGTGGTGTCACCAGGAGGCCTGCCACACCCTGGCAGGGAGTGCGGCCCCCATCACGCACATGCTTGACCAGCACCCCGACTTCCAGGGGCAGCACGGAGGAGGCCCCAGCCCCGCAGGGATGCACAGAACACGCACGCAGGTGGCTGGAGGCAGCTGGCAACCGCTGTCTCTTCATTCTTCCTCCTCTGTAGCAGGACACCAAGGGGTGTACATATGTAGTAGAGCCTGGGGACCTGGGAGGCAGGGAGAGGTTGGTCCCAGCTGCCCTTGCCTAAGGCGAAGGGGCCAGCACTAGGTGTATGGCTGAAACAGGTGCCAAAGCTGGGTGAGTGGTACTGCCATGCACACCTGCACCCGGCAGTCCAGCAGGACCACCTGGCATGAGGCTGGTGCCTATGGTCCCCCGAGGGGCTTCTCAGAAGCCTGTTTTTGTGCCAAGTCAGGATGGCCCAGGGGTGGCCTCACACCCTGGAGGGGCCCAGTCCCATGCTTCTTGCAGCCGTGTGTGCCTGTGAGCGGCTCCAGCCAGCAGCAGAGGCCCCTCTGTTGGTGACAGCAATTGCTTCTCTTCCCCCATGCTGTTTCCCATCCCCCCTGGCACATGCTCCTGCCCTGAGCCAAGTACCCACCAGCACTGGAATACTGAACCCCACCTGCCCTAGCTGGGGGGTGGAGGCCTGGGCACTCACACAGTGATGTGGCCACTGGAGCTGTCAGCCCTGATGGGCCCTCGTGGCTCTGGCTGAGCCTTGCCTTTTCAATGCTGGTTCTGCTGTGGTCTGTGGGGTAGGGGCTGGGGAGGCTGGAGGTTGCCCTGTGGAGCGAGCAGGTGGAGGGCTTTGGAACCCAGCAGGCCTTACTGGGTTTGTGTATATTTTGCAGTCTATTTTTTAACTGAGAAGCTAAGGGCTTGATCCTAGCCCCCTTTTGTGGGGCACCATGTTGACACCCTGGGGGATCTGGGGTATGGGCCTGCTGACCCCTGTCCTCCAGGGCCGGCCCTGGACAACCAGGTCTCGATTGCGCTCTCCTGCCACAAATGCTGCACTGTTGGTCAATGTTTTTATCTCCAGATTCTAATTTATGCCTATGCAAAAGGAAAATAAACACGCAACACCCAGGGCTGATGCATGGTGTGTTCCTACAGCTGCTTGGGGCAAAATGGTTTCTTAGGCAAACCAATGTCCCCAGAGACTCATTGCTAGTTTAGCAAAGGACTGAAGATGGGCCTGGCTCAGACTTGCAGCCATGTGGGGTGGTCCCTCCTGATCTTGCCCCTCACCCACAGGATTGGACTTGCGCCCCCTGGACCTGTGGCTAGGGTGTGCCCAAGGAGACCTGGAGAGCCAGGCCTGTCCTTTGCCTCAGGCAGCTCCTCCCCAGCCGTGGCACTGACCTCAGCACCTAGCCCAGGACAGGTCCTAACCATGGCAGGCACCTGTTGTGGACAGGAAGAGTCAGAGGAGCTGTGGGCTCCTGAGAGTTCCAGGTAGAGGTGGGTCCTGTGCTCACCCTCATTCCACCCATGACCTGCTCTGCACCCAGGGCTGCTGTCAGCCATGGGCACAGCCCCAAGCAGCACGTGCAGTCACCCCAGGATCTGCTTGGCCCTCCTGGTCAGGCCTGCCCCCTCTGCCCACCTGCATGCTTTCCCATCTCTCATCCTCTCCTCAGGGCACTCCCTATGCCAAGGCATGTCTCAGGACCCTCCTCACTCAGCCAGTGCAGGGCTCCCTATAGGGTGGTGGGGTTCTGGCCAGTCCCATTCCCCCACAGGGGATGTCAGATGTCTACTGTGGGGCCCCACCATTCAGCTCCATGGAGTCACAGCTTTATTCTGCATCAACTATAAGTAGCTAGTGTTTGTCCAAGTGGGGAAGAGGACTGAACCCTGGGACACTGGAGCCTGATAACTCCCTCCTGGCAGTGTGGGCCTGCTGACCACAGATGAGATACAACCCCCTGCCTGGGGCATCAGCCAGGCTTCAAAAAGTGAGGCTCTGCTATGCCCAAGTCCTGCATTCACCACAGCCCCTATAGCGTGGGCATTAGTGTGAGGCCTCCGGGCATGAAGGCATGAGGTCAGCAGAGGTGAAGCCAAGACCAGGAGCAGGAGGAGGCCTGGCCAATAGACACAGGAGCAGTGTGGAGTAAGGCTGAGCTGGATGCTGCCAAGGCCACACTGTGGGTGAGGCCAGGTGTGGGAATTGACACTGGAAATGTATCTCTGCTCGTTTCCTTGGTTAGAAAAACAGTGATGCCCAGTCAAGAGAGGCCCCCTGGCATCCCCCCCACATTTGGCCAGCCTCAGGTTCTCCTGGAATGTGCACACCTGCCCTGAACTGTACCTGCTGCCCGGGTAGATGAGGGAACAGGTGGCTGGCCTGTACCTGCCAGAGGAGCCTGTACCTGTCTGGCAGTGCTCAGCAGCACCATCACCTGGGTGCCAAGCAGGGAATGGACACTGTCAACTCAGAACAGACTTTTATTGTGAATGCTGGTCTGGTCAGTTCATGGCCATGGGTCAGTGGTAACTAGAACACTGGGACAAGGGGAAGAGGATGAGCAGCTGGGAAGCAGGAGGAAGTCAAGGACTGGGCACAGGACAGAGGCAAGGCTCAGGAAAGGTATCTGCCCTGGCTAGCTGGGTATCCTCCTGGGCAGAAGAGCGCACCCCGTCAGCTCACCCCAATCCGAGGGCATGGAGCAGAGACCAGGCCGGCAGGGTAGGGGCTGGCACCTATGCTGGCAGGTGCAGTCCCACCCTCTACTGGAAGCCACAGTGCTACCAGACAGCAAATTGGGTTTGCCCACCCCACATCCCAACTGGGGCTCCTGAAGTGGGGTTCAGGCCATCTTTGTGCCTTGCAGCAGGTGTGGGGGCCATGTGGTGGGCAAGAGGAATATTCCCCACCCCTGCTCCCACCAACGGGTGGGGCTGGAAAATAGGATCCCAAGCAAGCCCTGGCTAGGTCACCGGCGCGCAGAAGCCCAGCCAGAACCAGTCAGGCAGGAGCAGGTGCCTGCACAGGGTGCGAGCCTTTGGGCTGGCCAGGGCCAGCCAGGCCACCACAGGATTGTCTCCGGGGGAAAGCCCGCCAGCTGTCTTTAGGTCAGAGGGACCAGAAGTGGCCAACAACCCAACGGCCACTCCCACTTGCACACCTCCAAGCCATGAGCAAGGTGATTTTGGCATCACGGCATCACCTGCTTGGGGGCTTAAGAAGGAAAGAGGAAGGGAGAAGGGAGAGCCACACTCTGCCCGAGATGAGGGGCTCCCAGCTCTGGCAGCAGGAGACACCGGCCCCCAGGGGTCCCTCGGCCCAGAGTCTGGCTCGGGGAGGGACCTTGAGAGCCAGGGAGGGAGCAGCAAGATGGAGAAGGTCTGCAGGCTCTAGAGGCCCTGAGGAGCTCACCCAGACAGACAAGGGAACGGGTGGACGGACGGTTGGACAGGCAGGGCCTCTCCCGGAGGAGAAAGGGAGACCCGGGGCCCTGGCTAGCTGCACACCTGCACCACACGCGCACGCGCACACTGGGTAGAGATATATCATAAAAAGAATAAAAACTAACGGCCCAGATGTACAAAAAATGTGAGTGAGGAGGAGGACGGGAGACAGTCCTCACGAGTCTGGCCACCTGCCTCAGCTATAAATCTCAGCCCCCTGGAAAACGGGGGCCCAGGGAGGGCGGGGCCAGAGCTGCTCACCCCGCAGCTGGGCGGGGCCGGGGCTGGAGCGCAGGCTCCCCTGGTGGCGGGGCAGGTTCAGCAGCCGCTGGCAGGAGTCACACAGGTGCCCTGGGACTTCCCCTTGTGCCGCTGGCCCCCTCGTCGGCGGCCCCCGCTGCTGGGCTTGGGCTGAAAGAGAGATGGCGGCATGTGAGATGAGACTGCACCCCATGCACTGCCCTCCCTCTGCCCCTCAGAGTCTCCTGGCAAGGTAGCAGAGACACAGGTGATGGCTGTGCAGAGTGGAGCGGGAGGACACTGGTGCCAGGACCAGAGGAGATAGGGGAGCCACGGCCAGGGGCAGCTCATATGGAGGAGCAGGGAGGAAGGGACTCTAGACAGAGTGGGGCACCAGGGACATGCCAACTGTAGGCCCACAGCACACCCTGTGATCTCCCGACCTGGGAGGGAAATCTTGGCATGTTTCTGCTCAATTTCAGTAAGACCAAGGAAAGCAGTCATGTGCGTCCTAGGAGAGCAAGGGCACATGCCGAGACAGCTGGCCCCAGCTTCCCCATGCCACGCTCACCTGTGGCAGGAGCCCACTGGATGCAGCTAGCTGGGCAGCCCCGAGAGAGGCCACTTCATCTCCAGGGGCAGCAGCTCCCACTACCGGTCCGCCAGGGGGGCCCCCCTCATCACGTTTGGTCAGGGGCCCCTTCTTCGTGGACTGCATTTTAATTTGCTGGGGCTTGGAGTTCATGGGGGAGTTGTTGGTGGTCTGCAGCAGCTGTGGGAGCCAAAGGGTGGGGTTGAGGCCGGGGCTGGGGCCAGGGCTGTAGCATCTGTTCAGCAGCCCACCCCATGCCCCCAACCCTCCTCTCATGCCCCACCTGGCAGCTCCTGGGCAGGGCCATGCAGAAGATGGAGAGGCATTCTTATCCCCACTCTGTGCCCAGGACCGCCCTGGGCTCAGGAACCGCTGTCCCACAGGCCCCAGCTTGGACCGCCCTGGCCCCAGGGACCGCTGTCCCACAGGCCCCCAGCTTGGGCCCAGGCCGCCCAGAAGGTAGGCAAAGGTCTCACAGTTTATGCAAGGCTGCCCTTGAGGCCGAGATCAACCTCAAAGGAGGGGGGTAGCCTCTGACCCCACAGCTGCAGGCCATCCAGCACGCACCACCCCTGTGCACCACAGGCCCCCTGGTGCTGACTGCAATGCCTGAGCCAGGGCAAAGCTGGGGTGTGCTTGTTCCAGCACTGCCCAAGGCCAGGGGCAAGGTCTCCAGAGATGGGCCCAGGCATCAGGGTGCACACACTCTCAAGCCTCCCACATGCCCGAGATGGGGAAGCCCAGGCACAGCCCCAACCAGTCCCCATCACTGCGGAGGGAGGCTGACCCCAGCCCCACCTTCCCTCTCCCACCGTCATGGTCAAAGCCCAGGACAGGAGGTCCGGGGGCACTGCTCAGGGGAGAAGGGAAGACTAGCAGAGGGCCACATGTCAGCCCTGTCCTGCAGGATTCCAGGTGCCCGGGGTGGCTTACCTTGGTGATGGTGCCCACGGCCTTCGTGCGGCCTTCTCGGAACACCAGCCGTTGGTCTATGTGCAGATACTCAGGGGTCTTGATGAAGCGGAAGTGCACAGTGGCCTTGTCCCCAGTCCGCAGACAGTCCTTATCCATGCTCAGGATGGTGGCCGTCTGCCGGATGCTCCCACAGTGCACTGCCAGAAGCCAACAGGCGAGGACAGGTTGGAGGCACTCAGTACAAAGGGCCCAGCGAGGCTCACGCGTCCGAGTGACCTGCCCTTGCCCCCACATGCTCTCACCCCGAGCCCTCGGGGTTGCCGTGTGGCCTTCCTAGAGGCAGGGCCCTGCTGTGCCCATCTCCCCCCCAGCTCCTCAGGGCTCCTTGGCACACAGGCGTTCAGCACAGCCACTGAAGATGCTGCTGGGTTGGCTTTGAGGGCCAGTCAGCGCCTTGGGGCCGGGCCCCAGGCAAGTGCTTGTAGAATGTGGGGACAGGCCTCAGGGCTGGCAGGGCTGTGGACACCTACCCATGGCCTGGTAGCGCGGGCTGATGGTGGTGGGGTGGTGCAGGACCAGGATCTCTGCCTCAAACTCCCAGGAGGCCTGGGGGTTCAGGCGTGGGGAGACCATCACCATGCCCTTGCGGATTGACGAGCGTTTGATCTGCAAGAGAGGGTCCACCCGCGGGCCTCACCACTGCTGCTGGCTGCTCTCCCATCCCTGCACTTCCTCCCTGACCATGGGGACAGGCCCTCAGGAAGGGAAGCCCAGGGGCCACCCACGTGGGGGTCAGGAAATGCTCTGCCCCCTGTGGGCCCCTGAAGGGCAGGTGGGAGCCGGAGCCTGGGGAGGGCCCGGGAACAGGTGGAAGCAGACAAGGTCCACTCCCCAGGCTAGTGTGGGGAGGTAAGTGCCCCAGAGCCAGCCCAGGAGATAGAGGAAGCAGGCTGCGGAGAGCCCTGGGCCCCTGTGTGGACCCTCCACAAGCAAGGGGCAGCTTCCCCATTCACCACAGCACTCGGCCAGGGGCCTGGCTTGAGCCTTGCCCAGCTGTACACTTCAGGGAGGGGCTAGCAACCTCATCCAGCAGACACGGGGACTGCAGAGGGACAGCAGAGCCCCAGAGTCTGCACACCGCAGTCCACGGGGCCCAGGAACAGGACACTCACCTTCTTGAGGGCGAAGGAGGCTGTCTGGCCGCCCCGCACCTCCTTGACAGGCATGCGCTTCCTATGGATGGACTTGACGGCGATGGACAGGAAGTTCCCCAGGGGGTCCGGGCCCAGCAGCAGCGTGTCATTCAGCTTAATGAGTCCGCGCAGCGTCGTCCCTGACACCACAGTCCCCACTCCCTGGAAGGAGGAGACGCTGACCCAGCGAGTCCGGCCCAGCTGGCCCATCCCACGGGCAGGGGCTGGCCCGTGCCACGCACCGGCACCGAGTAGGTGTCGTCGATCTGAAACTCGGCCGGCTCCTCCTCTCGGTAGCTGGTGCGGGGCGAGAGGAGGTTGAGGAACATCTTCAGCAGGTCCAGGTTCTCACCCGTGACATTGGAGATCTGGAATATCGGGCACATCCTGAGTGGCGGGAGAAGGGAGAGAAGAGAGGAAAGAGGGCTCAGGCACCAGCGGGGCCGCTCGAGGGCCCAGGGCAGGCACTGCCACCGCCGACCCAGCTCCTCCCTGCCTGTGTGTGGATGTGCGTGTGTTTGCATGGCTGGGGGAGATGGCCCGACCCTCTGCCCTTACCCCAGCCCTCCTGGCCCGAGTTGCTCCCAGCCTTCTCTTAGGTGCGAGTCCCTAAGACAGTGCCCACTCCTTGGCCTTCCACCACTGCCCACCGTGGGGCCTGGTGACTGCCCTCCTCGTGCAGGCACACAGGGGCGTGCGTGGGATCCTCAGCCACCCGCCCCTTTCCCACACAGGCCCGTGGGCACCTCTATGTGCTCTTCTCTCTCTAAGCTCGTGCCTGCAGCCACGCCAGAGGCCCCCTCCCCCTCGCTCAGCGCCACCTGGCCTGTGGGGATTCGCTCACTCCACTGCTCCTCCTCCGTCCCGAATGCCCCCTCCTATCCAGCACCAAACCCTTCCAGTCTTCCAAGTGCACCTCCAGGACCACTTCTTCCACGAAGCCCTTCCCGACGGACACTCTTCACTCCTTGGGGCTCCCGGAGAGCTTTCTGTATCTCTGTCACACATGACTATGTCTGGTTTTTCCAGAGTCATCTAAATGGCCTCTATCTCTCCTGTTTGGGGTGAATTAACCTTGAGATCAGGAATCCAACTAGCACAGCAGGTCAAGCTGCCACTTGCAATCTCAGCATCTCATCCAGAGTGCTGGTTCGTGTTTTCTGGCTTCTCTGCTCCCACGTCAGCTCTGCGCTTCTGTACCTGGGAAGGCCGCAGGTGACGGCCCAAGAACCTGGATCCATGCCATCCGTGTCAGACCAGGATGCAGTTCCTGGCTCCGGGCTCTGGCCTGATTCAGCCCTGGTTGCTGTGGCTATTTTGGGAGTGAACCAGTATCATCCTTGTACTGCCTTCAGATAAATCAATCTTATCTAAAAGAAACTGCTTAGAACAGCACCTACACAGAATGGGCTGTTGGCACAAGTGGGGCTGTCTGAAACGCGCACCCTCTGCTCATCAGTTAGGAACAGACAGAAAAGGCCCACAGCCCTGCAGGACCAGACAAGCTGAGGCAGAAGGCAGGTACTGCTTCCTGGGAGGCGGGGCTTCCAAGGAGGCGGGGCTCCAGGGAAAGCCGCAGAGTTCTTGACCAGGTTCACCTTCACCACGCAGATGCCCGGGCCAAAGCACAGAACACAGTGAAGCCTGCCAGGGGCAACTCTGAATCCCCCAGATCTGCAGGAAGCCCCCAGAACACGCATCCCATAAACAGAACAAGTGGATACATGAGCGACTTAAGCACTTGAGCCAATCTGTGAGCAGGGAACTTTCTCAAGAAACAAGACAAGTGCACAAGGACAGTTACAAAACCCTGCTGTGCACCTGCCACTTGCCAGACAGCTAAGCGCTAAGTACTTCACACACTGTTCCTGACACTCCTGAGAGCACCCTGGGGGAGGTTATTCCTGTCTCACATACACAGCTGGGACTACAGCGTCGGGTGGCCAGCACCTCAGAACATGGGGCATCTGCAGCAGGCCCTGGGCAGCACCACCAGGCTGCCCTGAGGCGGCCCGGGATAGCACTGCCCTGAGAGCCCTCTAAGACCCGCCAGAGGGCCGCTCCTGCCTCACCTCTCAGAGCTGAAGTTGGAGGCGGTGACGATCACGTCATCCTTATTTTGTACCAGCACGGGGATCTTCCGACAGCCCGGAGACTTCAGTAGGCGCTGCAGCAGCTTCAGGGTCTCTGGAAGGACAAACAACAGGCTCAGGCTGCCATCTTCCCTAGGGCCAAGCCTGTGGGGCAGGGGGGCATTCTGCCGCCACCAGCAAGGTGGAGGGGAGAGGGGTTTCGCTTACCTTGCAGGATGTTGGCAGGACACATGTCAATCTTTGTGACCACCACAAAGACGGGCACGTTGAGCGCCAGTGCCAAGCCCAGGTGTTCCTTGGTCATGCCCACGATGCCAGCATTGCTGCCCACCTGTCCCCAACATGGAAAGGACTGTTGGTGTGCGAGGTGGGCACGGGGACTCGAGGAAGGCTGGCCCTGCTAACTGGGCTGGGCAGCTAGACACAGACTTGTGGATGGTGTACAAGACAAGCCCAGCAGGGTGGACTCGGCTTCCCGCCTTGGTTCTGAGCATCCCTATACACACATAGCAGGGCAACCACCCCCACGTTAGGAGGTCGGCTGAGGTCAAAATGCCATAACACACAAAGTGTCCGCACGTGAGTGCATCAACTCCATGCCAGGCAGCGACAGCTGGAGCTGTGTCACTACTGCTTCCTGGGACAGCAGGTTTGGAAGAGTGCCCTACAGCCAGGCTAGTGAGGGCATGTGGGCAAAACGTGTCACACAAAAGGCAAACTTACTGCTGATACGGGATAATCTCCTTTAAAAACTCTTTAAATAATGTACTCATTCAAGAGACAAAGAGACAGCAAGCCGGCGTGCTCTCAACTGCTGGTCCATGCCCAAAGGCCCACAGAGGCCAGAGGGGCTGGAGCAAGCTGTGAGCCCACCTGCTGGACCTTGTTGCTGCCCTCACCCTCCAGGGACCGCATTAGTAAGGAGCCAAGGTCACACATCAGACCCAGTCCCCCAGACATGCAACATGTGTGTCTCAAGCAACGGCTTAACCTCCAGGCCACATGCATGCTCTCCAGATAGGCTTTAAAGGGAGAAAAAAGGGCCCAGTGTGGTAGCCTAGTGGCTAAAGTCCTCGCTTTGCACATGCTGGGATCCCATATGTGTGCCAGTTCCTGTCCCAGTGGTCTCGCTTCCCTTCCAGCTCCCTGCTTGTGGCCTGGGAAAGCAGTCAAGGACAGCCCAAAGCCTTGGGACCCTGCACCCATGTGGGAGGCCCAAAAGAAGCTCCTGGCTCCTGGCTTCTGATCAGCTCAGCTGTGGTCATTGGGATCATTTGGGGAGTGAATCATCGGATGGAAGATCTTCCCCTCCATCTCGGCTCCTCTTTGTATATCTGACTTTCCAATAAAAAAAATAAATAAATCTTAAACAAAAAAGGGAAGGGAGAAAAAAGTCAAGTGTGCGTGGTGTAGTGTGCTCCCACAGGTGAGCTGACGGGGTCTCTGCTTGAGGAAAGCAGCTGTGAGGCCAGTGCCATGAGCAGTATGTGAAAAGCAAGCAGCTGTAAGGCTTGTGGGGCGCATGCGCGCCCGACGGGCATGGTGTTGCTTCCTGCTTGCAGGAACAGGCCTCACTCGGAGAGCGTGTGCAGAGCAAGTGCGGCTCCAACCTACTTTGAACGGACTCAGCCAAAGAAACTCAACAACATCAAAGCAAAACAACCCAACAAGACACACACGCACATTTATATCCACCACGCATAGAAAATGCCAATTATCTGGGCATCGAAACTGTGGGTCTGTGGTGTTGGTCATGCGTGGACTCTACTGGTGGGAGTGCAAGACGGCACTGAATGCACACAAGAAACTAGAAATACGGGTTATCCCTGGGAGCAGGCTGGGCAGAGGGAGGTGGGGCTTTCAACTGAACCCTCAGTGTCTTCCCCAGCGGTGGAACCCAGTGATTACCCACTGAAACTCCATAAAAAGCAAGAGCAAAGGGCACAGTGCCTGCACAGGGCACCGCATGCCTCCCTGCGATGTGCCATTTGACTGTCACCACCCCCAGGGGACCCTCACTGACCAGGGAACGCTGTTCACCCTGTCGCCCCACCACCAGGATGCCGTCACAATCATTCCCCCCCCCCCAGCCTTCGTCTTCCCACCCACCTCCTCTCCAGTGCTTTCCAGACAGCCTTTCTCCTTGCGATACGGCTGAGAGAGTGCTCTACCACTCTGCTGTCTTCATGCCGCACAATCATTTTATTTATTTGAGAGGCAGAGAGTGAAAGCGAGGCAGATGTCTCCTATACACAGGGTTCACTCCCTAAACGCCTGTCACAGCCTCCAACTCCACCTGGGTCTCCCAGGCGAGTAGCAGGGACCCTAGTTCTTGAAGTACCACCTGCTGCCTCCCAGGGTGGACCCGAGCAGGAAGCAGGTGCACACTGAGTCCCAGCTGCCCCACCTGCCATCAAGATCTCTGTCAATGCACCTGGCAAAGCAAAAGACAGCCCAGACGCTTAGGCCACTGCGACACATGTGGGAGATTCAAATGGAGTTCCAGGCCCTGGCTTTGGCCCAGCCCAGCCCTGGTTTTGTGGCTCTTTGGGGAGCGAAGCCGCCAACGAAGATCTAAGTGTTGCTCCATCTCTCACTGACTCTCTTCCAAATAAGCAGCAAATTTTTTTTTTTTTAATTAGAAAGTCAGATACATAGAGAGGAAGAGCTTCCATCTGAAGATTCACTCCCCAAGTGACTGCAATGGCAAGAGCTGAGTCAATCTGAAGCCAGAAGCCAGGAGTTTTTTGGGTCACTCACGCGGGTGCAGGGTCCCAAGACTTTGGGTCATCCTAAACTGCTTTCCCAGGCCACAAGCAGGGAGCTGGATGGGAAGCAGGGCTTCCAGGACATAAACTTGTGCCCAAACTGGTGCATGCAAGGCAAGGACTTTAGCTACAATGCTACTACGTTGGGCCTGATCTTTAAAGATAAATGAACAAGTTGGTTTCCTTAACCTTCTTGATATCAACTACACAAGTGCCCTAGGTCTACCTTGTGACATGCTCATGCAGACCCTTCATGGAAAGCAGCTTTCTCCGGGCAGGTGAGAGGAGGAGAGGGCCTCGGCAGTGTTACACGGCACGGAGGGCAGGGGAGAGGAGGAGAGGGCCTCAGCAGTGTTACACAGCACGGAGGGCAGGGGAGAGGAGGAGAGGGCCTCGGCAGTGTTACACAGCACGGAGGGCAGGTGAGAGGAGGGAGAGGGCCTCGGCAGTGTTACACGGCACGGAGGGCAGGGGAGAGGAGGAGAGGGCCTCAGCAGTGTTACACGGCACGGAGGGCAGGGGAGAGGAGGAGAGGGCCTCGGCAGTGTTACACGGCACAGAGGGCAGGGGAGAGGAGGGAGAGGGCCTTGGCAGTGTTATACGGCACGGAGGGCAGGGGAGAGGAGGAGAGGGCCTCGGCAGTGTTACACGGCACAGAGGGCAGGGGAGAGGAGGGAGAGGGCCTCGGCAGTGTTACACGGCACAGAGGGCAGGTGAGAGGAGGGAGAGGGCCTCGGCAGTGTTACACGGCACAGAGGGCAGGGGAGAGGAGGGAGAGGGCCTCGGCAGTGTTACACGGCACGGAGGGCAGGGGAGAGGAGGAGAGGGCCTCAGCAGTGTTACACGGCACGGAGGGCAGGGGAGAGGAGGAGAGGGCCTCGGCAGTGTTACACGGCACAGAGGACAGGGGAGAGGAGGAGAGGGCCTCGGCAGTGTTACACGGCACGGAGGGCAGGGGAGAGGAGGGAGAGGGCCTCGGCAGTGTTACACGGCACGGAGGGCAGGGGAGAGGAGGGAGAGGGCCTCGGCAGTGTTACACGGCACGGAGGGCAGGGGAGAGGAGGGAGAGGGCCTCGGCAGTGTTACACGGCACGGAGGGCAGGGGAGAGGAGGGAGAGGGCCTCGGCAGTGTTACACGGCACGGAGGGCAGGGGAGAGGAGGAGAGGGCCTCGGCAGTGTTACACGGCACGGAGGGCAGGGGAGAGGAGGGAGAGGGCCTCGGCAGTGTTACACGGCACGGAGGGCAGGGGAGAGGAGGAGAGGGCCTCGGCAGTGTTACACGGCACGGAGGGCAGGGGAGAGGAGGGAGAGGGCCTCGGCAGTGTTACACGGCACGGAGGGCAGGGGAGAGGAGGGAGAGGGCCTCGGCAGTGTTACACGGCACGGAGGGCAGGGGAGAGGAGGGAGAGGGTCTCGGCAGTGTTACACGGCACGGAGGACAGGGGAAGTGAGACTGCCGGGAGCCTAAGACGCTCAGGTGGGGCGGTGACAGGTGCTCAGCACTCTGCCATGCCCTGCTCCCCCGATCTGGCTCAAGGAGCCTGAGCTGAGTGGTTGCGTTTGAGGGGTGACTTGCTCAGCTGTGAACAGATGCCTGTGTTTACTACACCGAAAGTGGGCGGCTGGGGGCACTGATGGGAAACCTGGCTTCTTGCTACCATCCCTTCCGTGGAGCTGTGCACAAGATGGCGGCCTCACCAACCCCACCGTGTCCAGAGGGGACGAGGGCCAGGACACACATGTAGGCTTAGCTGCTGCCCCTCTCCTTGCCAGTCACCCTACGTGATGAGCTGCTTCAATGCCTACTCGCCAATCCACAGGCTCCCCGTGAGGTCCGTGCTGGCCTGCTCACACATCACAAGGCCCAGCACCACACCGGGCACTGGGACCTCTGGCCATGCGCGTGTGTGTCGGCTGAGCCTGTTCCCTCCCCAGCTCTGGCAGGGCCAGCTCCTGGGCCCTCTCAGGGCCTCCCCAACATGAGGTTGCCACCTATAGCACCTCCTCACGTAGCCATGGAGAAGTCCACCACTCTATACCAAACCCAACAGCACACTGCAAATGATAGCCTGGCCTCTGCCAAGCGGACCCCCTCCTGGCCCTCAGGGGGCAAGTTCAAGCTCAGCGCTACAAGAAGCCCACACAGGACTGGGTGTCCCCCTGGGAGCACCACCCTACCCTGGCATGGGCCCTCCCCACCCCACCCCTGCACCCCCTCACACACCATGAGCATGCAGAAGTCGGGCAGGTGGCCCGTCATGCCAAAGACAGTGGTCTTCAGGTACTTCTCGTGGCCGGCCAGGTCGATGAAGGTGATCACCTTGGTGGACTTCTCACAGATCTTGGTCCACTCCAGGCTGCCGCCATGGCTGTCAGGCTTGTTCACCACGTTGCCTTCACTGTCGAAGCCCAGGATGTCATTGCCCACGCTGCTGGTGCGGCCCGATTCAATCTCGTGTTTGTGGCGGAAGAGCTTCTGGCGGGCAAAGCCTCGGCCATTGTCCAGCTCCCCGTGGGTCAGGACACCCAGAAGTGTGCTTTTGCCAGCGTCCACGTTGCCCACGACTGCTACCCTGCATGTACATGACCCACATGCCCGTGCGAGTTAGTGGGGGAGAGGTGAGAGACCCTCAGAGCTGCAGGCACGGGCTACTCGGCCAGGCTGGCCCCGAGCTCTCCGGCTCCTGGGGCAGAATGCCGGGCACAGCCCTGGGCTGCACACAGAGAGCAGAAGAAACCATTCTGGAACACTGGGCTTCTCCCTTAGTGTCCCCCTGTTCCCAGAGGAACCCAGAGTGCCCCTCGAATCATTTCCCGGGTTCCTGTCCTGACAAGAAACCAGCACAGCCAGTGGAGCCGCTCACCACTCCCTCACAACTTAGGAATGGATGAAAAGGGAACTTGGACACCCTGGACATTGGCCTCCTGCCTCGGGAGCAGCAGGGCAGGGGTGGAACTGACACCTGCTCCGGGAAGCCCTGCCCCCAGGCCCAGGAAGCCGCCTCACCTGACCTCCAGGAAGTCATTGTCTCCTACGCGTTTCCGGACCAGGTAATCCCGCACACGGCCCCCAGCCTCTTGCCGCTCCCGCAGGAGGATGACATCGGCCTCGATCTGCTCCGCCATGCTCTTGACAGTGGCGTAGGAAGCCTCCATGTCGGCCTCACTCAGCCCATACTCAGTTCCATCTGGTGACAAGAGCCCAGATGTCAGAGTGAGGGAGAGGAGCCAGCCAGCCACCTCCCCTACAAAGTGCTGTCTGGTCCCGGAGGGAAAACATGGCGCATTCCGCCTCAAGAAGAGAGTGGGCAGGTGCACAGTAGGGCACAGTACCATGGGCATGCCACCGAGTAGGGCACCAGGCCAACTCACTCAACAGCAAACACTGAGCCTCTCCCAGGTCTGTGCCAGCCCCATGCTGGGCATTGGGAATTCAGGTGCCCTCGTGAGCTCCTGGCTGGGCAGGAGGCAGTCAGCAAAGGAATGAAGGATGGCATGGCTTGAGTGCTGAGCCACAGAACTGGATAAGGGAGATGAAACTTTCCTCCCTTGCTGGTGCCCAAGCCATGGCTCTTGGGTGAGAAATGAGTTGGCAGAGAAAGGAGGAGGCACTCCTTGGAGCGTGGCCGACCCTGGCACATTCAGGGGTATGGAAGCGGCTCGGCGTGTTCAGGAGCAGGACGGGGAGGTGAGAGAAGGTGAGGCAGAAGCTGGGGTGTGGGATGGACACAACACTGCCACAAGACACCTGTGTACTGGGCAGCGGAAAGCCGGTGCGGGGTGGCGGCCAGGCCGGGCCGGGGTGTGACCACAGGGCTGGCTGTGCCTTAGAGAGACATGATGGACATGGAGGAGAGAGGGAAGCAGCAAGCAGGAGACCAGAGGGGGAGTCTTTAGGAAAGCTGTGTGGCACGCCAGGCTTAAAGGTGAGGACGGAACTGCAGGCAATAGGAAGGGTAACTGAGATGGCTCAGGTGAGGTGCCCAGCAGGCCACCTGGAAAGTGGGCATCGGCTGAGGGGTATGGGGCAGACCGATGGGCAGACAACCGAGCAGTTAGAGCACACCCGTGTGACAGCCTCTGCTAGGCTCTCCCCATATGACCACATCCTGTCCCCAGGAGCCCCACTCCACCCCAGGGCTGGCCCATCCAGCCTGAGCAGGCCTGATCTTTCACCACCTCCAAAAAGCCTTGGGGGTACCAAGGATGCACCCCATTTTCTCTTCTCTCCTCTACAAATGAGCTTGGGTCGCCCCTAAATAAAGATGCCCCAATGACCTACTTTAACAATTGTTTCCTCGGGCTTCCGCAGGCCAGCAAATATCTCACGAAGAATCTAGGGTTCGGAGTGACGGCTCAATTGCCTAATCCTCCCTATTTGCATGCCAGAATCTATATGGGCGGTGGATCACGTACCGGCTGCTCCACTTGGCCAATCACCCTTGGGGAGCCTCTTCTCTTTACTCCCGACCTCCCTCGGAGTTACCTGTCACTCTGAGAGCTACAGGAGCAGTCAGGTCTGGCACTGTCTGCTTCCCAGAGCCCAGTACTTGGTTTTTCTGCCTGCACAGTAATCCCTCAGTCCTGAGTCCAGACCTCACTACCGCAGCCTGACCCCTGCCAGCCTGGACACTGGTCACCTGACAAAACACTGTGTCTTGCCGCCTGTTCAAAGGGGGTGTCATAGAGCCCTCTTCACAGAGGGGCAGTGCACCCAGTGTGTTTGGGCCGGGAGGCAGCACAGTAGCCCTACAAATTTAGGCCCTCCCATCCCAGGAACCCAGAGCACTCCCCCTCTCCCCCACCCACAGTCAGGTCACAGCCATGTCCTTCTAGCTTCCCAAGCTCCACAGTCCCAGCAGGGCGGCCTGCTGCCCCAGGCGTTTGAACTCACCCATCCTCTTGCCATCTACCCTGCTCACCAACCCACTGCCACCAGCCCGTTTCAGCAACCAACAAAGGGGATCCTCACCTGCTCTGAGTTACCTGGCTCCATTTTGTCCAACTCCATGCCCCCCCCCCACCTTCTATGCCCCCCCCACCTGTGAGTTAAGGAAGCCACAGCACTGACGTTACTTCCAAGTCCAAGGCTCTAAAGAGCTCCCCAGGCCCAACAGCGCTCTCACCCCAATTCCTTAAGGATCCCCAACCATCCCACACCTCTCCTCCAGAGCTCTGGCGCTGGCCTAGTGGTCCAGGTGTCATCCACACCCAGTGCCCAGCACAGCCCCGGCTCTGCTCCCCAGACTCAGCCCACCAGTACGTATGCTCGGTCTCCCTCACCAAGTTCACCACGACGGCCTTGGGTCACAGTGTTTTGTGTACGTGACCTGCCCACAACACAGCCTGAGTATTAGGACATATTCATTCCAGGGGCGGGGGTGGCGGTGAGAGGTACCCTCAAATGTTTGTAAAACGTAAAACAAATGAGCAAGAAGGAACAACTGGGCTGAGGCGTGAGCTTGGAGAGCCGGTGGGGTGGGAGAAGAGCTTGCAGCAGCACTAGCCAGCCTCGCCAGCTCCCTCTCCCACATCACACCTCATTCCCCAGCTCCGCAGCAAGACCTGCTATCAAGGCTGCCCTGCAGAGCACCCCAAGCCCCTTCTCTGGCACACACTGTGTTCCTCACTCTGCAGGAATGGAGCCCAAGGCCAAGAGAAAGACGGCCGGGGTCCAACTGTGAAAGGTCACATGCAATCATGCCTGACCCTAAGTGCAACTGCCAGTTCATTCACCTTTCTTTCTGGCATTTTCCGGCTCAGTGGGCTGCCCAGGGCTCCCAGACTATAGGATAAAAACCTGACCTTTTGGGCACAAGTGTTCAAGGGCCCCTGGCTTCTGCTGGGCCCATCTCTCTTCCCAACACTGCTACCTCACGGGCTGCTCCTGCCCAGCCAAGGCCCTGCAGGCTGCACACCGCCACGCCGCTGGCCACGGGACCCCCTTGCCTGCCTTCTGCACTGCCAGCATCAGCCCTCAGGGCAGCTTTTCCCAACTCCTCCCCAAAGACTGAACATTTCTTCCGGTCTCAGAAAGTGCTGGCTTAGCACTTGAGGCATGCCCAAGGCTCCTTCTGAAAGAAATCTCAAAGGGTATCACCACAACGTGGGCCCTTAAAACAAATCACTGTCGCGGGGCAGTGTAAACAGTGGAGACACTGTTTAGAGGCCCACATCCAAGTATCTAGTTCAAGTCCCAGCTGAGTCCAATCCAGCTTCCTGCTTAGGATCAACCCTGGGGGGCAGCAGGCGATGACTCAATTACTGTGATCCACGCTGCTGATACGGGACTCTGACAGCGTCCTGGGCTCCTGGCTTCTGTCTGGTCCATAGCAGCCCTGGGAGGAACTAGTGGATGGAAACTGTTTCTCTCTGCCTTCCATAAGAAAAAGGAAAATAAACAAAGGTTTATTTTTAAAGATTTATCTATTTACTTGGAAGGCAGAGTTACAGAGAGAGGGAGAGACAGAGAATCTTTCATCCACTGGCTCAATGCCCAAATGGCTCCCACAGCCAGGGCTGGGCAAGGCCTAAGCCAGCAGCCAAAAGTGCCCATGGTGAGTGGCAGGGGCCCACTTCTGCCGCTCTCTCAAGCCATTTAACAGCAAGCTAGATTAGAATGGAGCAGCTGGGACACTAATGCACCATATGGAGTGGGGGCATGGGAGGCAACAGGCTTAACCCACTAGGCCCCATGCAGCCCTGAGAGGTCTACAGTTACTACAGCTACTAATGCCAGCTAACATTCCTGTAGTACAAACTCCCATGCTAGCTACACATGTGGTACATGGTGCATGTCAACTGATGTCCTTGTATCTTCAGGGCAGCCTTTCCTAACAACCCCACAAAGATTGAACACTGAGAGTCCTGCCTTAGCACCTGAGGAGTGCCCAAGGTTACAACACAAGATAGCTCCTTGCATTATCCCCATGAATCAGCAGAAACCTGGACCTGCCAGGCTGCAGACGCTAGCTACTAGGCTGTACTGCCTCCTTTCAAATAACTGACCTTGAATTTAGAATCTGCATTTAAGGAACACATGCCTTTGCACTGCTTAGAACTGAAAAAACAAACAAACAAACAAACAAACAGGGGCTGGAGGTCCACCCTGTGGCACCAGCATCCCATATGGGCACCAATTCATGTCCTGGTTGTTCCACTTCTGATCCAGTTCTCTGTTTATGGCCTGGGGAAGCAGTAAAGCATGGCCTAAGTCCTTGGGACATTGTACCCACATGGGACCCCTGGCTCCCAGCTTCAGCTCAGCTCAGCTCTGCCTTTCCGAAAATTAATAAAATCTTTTAAAAGAGGAGGAAAGACCAAAAGGAAGATCTTCAATCTGCTGGTTCATTGTCCAAGTGGTTGCAATGGCCAGAACTGAGCCCATCCAAAGCCAGGAGCCAGGAGCTTCTTTCAGGTCTCCCACACGGGTGCAGGGTCCCAAGGCTTTGGGCTCTCCTTGGCTGCTTTCCCAGGCCACAAGCAGGAAGCTGGAAGGGAAGCCATGCCACCAGGATACAAACCGGCACCCATATGGAATCCCGGCACAGCAAAGCGAGGACTTCAGCCACTAGGCTACTGCGCCCAGCCCATAAAATAAATAAATCTTTTAAAAAAATCTTAATTTAGAACTCTGAACTAAGGTGGGGAGGATATCATTACCCACATCACAGAGGCAGAGTGGGAGTGACAGGGCCAAGTACGGGGCAGCCGCGAGAACTCGGGGTGCCCAGCCTGGTCCGGTCCTGTTTAATGGTGGACCTGTTTAACTAGTTGCACTCTCCTTCTCCCTCTGAGGGATTCCAGCAGGAAGGAGTCACGGAGTCTGATGGCGTCCCACTGGCAGATGCAGGACAAGGCTGGGCTGTTGCAGGTGGCATAATGAGTGCCTGACATCCTACGCTTTGCTGCGGGAGGGTTAATTAGCTGTGCGTTGCCAAGGCGGGTACAGCTCCCTGAGTCCACATTAAAGGATGAGGGAAATGAGGGGGTGGTGGGGCAGTATCCAGGGTCTGAGTCCGACACTGACTACAACTAACATACAAGCGGCTCCTGGAACTCCATGAGGTCCCTAGGAAAGGTGGCTGTGCGTGCACCCGGTTGCCAGGGGAACAACCTTTGCTGGCCTGACACTCACTGTTCCACGTGCAGCCTGTGACCATGTGGCCCACTGTTACCCTGTCCTCCATGTACAGCCCCACGGACCTGTCTGACCAAGCTTTCCTTTAGCATTTGGGAAGGTGGCAGCAGTGACAGGAAATGCAGGTGGGCCAGGAGGGGACTCTGGAGGAAGACCCAGCAGGTCACTACAGGGAACCCTTGTCTAGGCCACCTGTGCTTACCTCCCACTGCCTGCCTCCTGGGGCCGGGGCTGATTTTAAGTAGCCAAAAGAACTTTGCAACAGTATCCAGCCTCAGGAGACCCTGAATAGGAACAGCTGGCACACTTGAAGCAGGATGCTGATGGGTTAGGACCTGCCTTTCTGCAGCCTGCATGAGCTGGGACAATGGCCTCTCCAATGCGGGCTTCCCGTGACGCTGACAGGCCCAGGCTGCCTCTGGGGAGCCCCCAGCTGTCACATTAGCAGAGATAATGTCAGGATCAAGATCAAGGCACGTGGCCTCGTGTGAAGGGGAGTGGCCAGGAGCACGCAAGGAATAAAGAGCCCCCACCGTGATCTGGCCTGTGCCATGGGGACGGTCACACCAGTGGAGAAGAGGCTGGGGGACAATGACTGGTCCCTTTCAGAATGGTGACAATAAGCCTACCGTCTGACAGACTCTTGTGGGGGAGAGAAGAAACCTTGCGTTATCACTGCCACCCAGATGGAACAGGGGGTGTGGCCCTGGCCCAAGGCCAGCTGACAGAGGAGGAATCCTGGGCATCTCTTCCGGCCAGTGGCCAGCAGCCAGCATCAGCAGCCAGCAGTCAGCGCCAGGAGCCTCAGAGGCCCTCTGCCGAGCAGGAAGTCAGCGGCCACGGCCACGGCCTGGAGACCAGGGTTAGCTTCACTAGGACTTGCTTGGTTACTCTCAACAAGAAGCTTCCTTGCTCAGCGCTGCTGAGGCTACTTCTTTTATGCAAAGAGAGAATACAGCAGGTGGCAAGGAAGCCTCCGAAAGACTTAAGGAAAGTGAATCTTTAAAGGAATGCCTCAGGACCTGAAAGTGGAGCAGAGTAAAGGTTCACTCTGAGCTCAGGGGTCCCTTTCACTTGAAACCAACAGCCTTAGGACCCTCAACAGTCACAGCAACTGAGATGTGGGGGCAGCCGGGTGGAGAGGGAGAGAACAGCATGCTCTGCGTCATGTTCACAAACACAAAGAAAGTGAAAGGAAAGCTATGCTCACCTGATCCCTGCCCAATGACATATATGGTCTCTCCGCATCCCTCGTCCATCCTCTCCCACATCTGCCGAAGGAGGCTGTCATACTGTTCTGCCGAGGGGCTCACTAGCACCAGCTAGAAGAGAAACCAACAGCCTTAGGACCACGCTTCCCAGCAGCCACAGGCCGCCTGACCCAAGGCCCGCTGGGAATGCCACAACACCCTAACCACAAGCAGCTACCTGGCTGGGCCCCTCTCCTCCAGCAGCCTAGAACCAGAGCCCTTCCCTGGGCAGAATACACTACACTGGGCATGTCTAAGCCACCTGCCACTTCAGCAGGGCAGGGGTGGGTATGGGGGGGACCAACCACTGAGCACCAGGTACTGTGGGTAAAACGCGTGGCAGGGCTCTGTGCTTTCAGGCCAAAGTCTGCTCCCTGCAGTATGAACAGGATGCTCAAAGGGGGGGCTGCCCGGCCATGACCTTACCCTTGGGTCACTGGCTCCCACAGCGACTGCTCTCTGGACAGTCTGCCAATCAAGTGAAAACAGCCCCCCTCTTGGAGGGGGGTCACCATCAGCAAATGACCACTGCCACTAGAGTGAACAGCAGCTCCAGCAGCATACGCATCATTTCTGCCAGAGCCTGAAGGTGTGGACCCTCCATCTGGGTATTCAGGTACCAACAAGCACATCAGACCCATCCTCTAGCCTGTGATCTTGGACAAAGAACTTAACCTCTAAGAGCCCCAGTCCAATCTGTAAAATGGAAAGGTTACTCCTGGTATCCTATGGTCACTAGGAATACCTAATGAGGGAGCAGGTGTCCTAAGCACAGTGGGCTAAGTCCCTGCTGGTGCTGGCATCCATGACCAAGTGCTGGTTTGATTCCTGGCTTCTCTGCTGCCAATCCAACTTCCTGCCAAGGCAGCCAGGAAATCAGGGAACAAAGGCCCAAGTCCTTGAGTCCCTGGTACCCAGGTGGACACCTGGAAGGGGATCTTGGATCCTGCATGATCCCAGCCCAGCAGTGAACCAGCAGATGGAAGTTATCACTCTGCTTTTCAAATAAAGAAATCTTAGAAACAAAAATTAAAAAAAAAAAAAAAAAAGACCCACAAAGGCCAAATGTAACAGGCAAACACCCAGTCCATAGCTCAGTATGTTATCACAGAGTTGGAAAACCTGCCCGGATGACACCAGCCACGCTGGCCAGTACCTGCAGCTGCCTCATTTGGTCCATCATTTGATTGCTAAGTAATCACCATGCTGCTAGCTTCTAACACTCCCCCCTCCCCCACAGGCAGCTTCCCTCCTGGGCACAATGGTCTTCAGGCACACATGCCTGCTCCATTTCAGACCGGTGAGGCACACTTCCCCACCAGGTGCTGAGGTAATACTTCCCTGTTCCTGGAAGCCCCACTGTCTCCCAGCATGCGGTCAGGCCTCCCCAGCACCTGGGTCCTGGGCGCTGGGCACTTAGAAGTCAGGTGCACACAGCACAGCTTCCCTGTGTCACAGGGCATCTCCCTGCTCGGCCCTGGAAGCACCTAGCAGGGCCACTGAGACACACAGGACCTGGCTGACTTCTGTAAGGCCAGTGGGCGGGACACAGCTGGCATGGGGCTGGCTGTGGGGGAACCTATCTCCTGAATTCCGGGAGCTATACACAATTTCAAAGCTCGACAGGTGTCTAGCCTAAGTACCCCCGCCCCCCCGGGAGGCACCGCGGGTTGTTGAATCAACACAGCGAGCTACCCTAACAAGCTAACTTTCTGGTCCCTCTCACGCCAAGCAGGTGGTGGTCCCCCCGCTCCCGCCTACCCAGCCCACACCAAATGAAACGCCCCCTCGTTCCTGGCCTCTGTCCCGGGCACAAGGCCCACTCCTAAAATTACAGGTGCCCGCCCTCGGACACTCATCTGCCCAGCGCCGACTTTCTGTTTCCTTTCCCGAGAGGACTGGCTGCGACCCGTCCCGCGCGCCCCTCTGCCCACGTCCCGATCCCGCCACGAGACACCCACCCCCCGCCGCACGGGATGGTCCCTCGGGGTCCCACTCCCAGCCGGAGACCGAGCGAGGAGGATGCGGCGCGCAGCCGGGCGCGGGGTCCGGGGACGGGGACCGCGCGGCAGCCGCCGGCGCCCCCGTTCCACGTGGCGATGCCCAAGGGTTGTGATCTTGGCGGGAGCCGGGAAGGCGGGAGGGAGGCCCAGGCGGCCGGCTCGGAATGGGGGCATCCTGCGGCGGCCCCCCTGGCGCCGCCGGCTCCCGCACGCCCCGCAGAGCCGCAGGTGGGCGGGCTCGGCCGCCTCTCGCCGCCCCTCCCTGCTCGCCGACAGGGGCCAGCCGTGGCCCCGGAGACCGCTCGGCCCGCCGCCCGGTCCCCCGGCACTCGCCGCCGCCGCCGCCGGGGCCTACCTTGCTGGTGAGGTCCAGCTCCGGCTCGCCGTTGAGCGCCTCGCCGTCCTCGCTGCAGTCCGAGTCGAAGCCCCCGTGGAGCCGAGCGGCCGCCGCCGCAGCCCTGGCCGCCCCCGGGGAGCTGGGCTCGGGGGCGAACATCGAGGCCGGGACCGGCGAGTCCATCGGGGAGCGACTCCGCTCCGCCGCCATCTTTAATAACTTAGGCTAATTCGCAGCCGGTTTCCCTCCCTCCTGGCTTCATTTGACTAATCTATGCAGGACACGCCCCCTCCGGAATAATTTATACGAAGCCTGTGCTGTGAGCAGGGCGACACGTTATCTCTAGCTAAAGGAATAGTCGGTCCCGGCTTCTCACAGCACCAATCACTGCGGTCCCTGCAAAGCACCTCATGAATAATTAATGACCCCCAAATCCCAACAACAAATGTCGGAGACGTCACGCGCCTGGAGCCTTCCCGGGGCGGGGGCAGCTGGCTGTCCACGCGCCCCATCCCGGAGCCTTCCCGCCAATGGGAGCCGAGTGGAGTCTGACTGACGCAGCAACTGTCCAATGAGCATAGCAGCAACGTCACTGCGCACCGCCCCCTTGACTCTCCCGCTTTCCAGAGGCGGAGCTCGGCTTCCAAGTGGTCCTGCCAAACACCTGGAGGCCGAGTCTCTTGATGATGGACAGGTACTTGGTCCAATCGGGGCCCTCGATTAGGTCCCGCGCCCCGGGCCGGGGCTCCGGGAGAGTAAACTGCAACAGGAGACGCCCACTCCAGTCCGTGACCGAGGCGCGGGCTGGAACAGCGAGGTCCGGCGTGCTGGCACGCTCCAGGTGATTTGAATAGGACGATCGATGCCGCGTATTCCAAGAGTTGTAGTACTAGAGTAGCCGGAGCCAGGCCATTAATTCAATGCTGAGCTCAGAGGAGAATTCTCCATTCATTGTCTCTGAGGGAGGAGCTGCGTGCGCGCGAACACTTACACACACACGGTGTGCAAGCCACAAGCACTATGAAGCCACGCTTTTACCAGAGGATCTTCATTTGTGAGAAACCCCACTCCCAAACATCCACAGCACACATCTGGGTTTTAAATTCCCGTTTCATCCAACCAGACAGCCTGGCCCTTCCGTTCCATAGGGTTTCACCACGGTCTCAGCGCTGGCTTCCTGAGCGAGGAAGAGAAGGGAAGGACGCAGGAACTAGGGGTGTGGCTCGTAGGTGTTTTCCACTGTGTACTACGGAGGTGTGTTCATCCCACACACAGCTGGCAAACTGGGAAGTCACCAAATTCCCCAAATCCGGGTAGGAGTTCCAAAGGACTCTCCCCCACACACACCTCTCGTTAAATCGCTCACTAACGTCCTCTCAATATTCACTCCTGTCCCGTGAGATGATTATGAAAATCTGGGTTTGACAGAAAAGCCCAATATCAAGATATTGTAAGGCACCATGATGGTGATGCTGTGAAATGCATATTTGGCCTTTGTCCCTGATTCCCCTCAGACACTCCCTAAGACCCTGGTTACAATTGCACTGAGCGCTAGTGGATAAATTGAGGGGGCTCTGCCCTGGAGCAAGTGTCCATCTCACACTTGGTAAATCCTTTATACTAAACAGGCAAATGTAATGGAGTAGTTCCTGGAATTCTGTGAGCCATTCCAGCAAATAAAGTAGGGTTCCCAAGGACAGGGTCATGGGAACTCCTGCCAGGTAGAACATTCCAGAGGGCAGGATACCTGCAGAGAGGAAATTTTGTGGCCCTGACCTTCTAACCTGTGGTTTCTAACATCACCTCCAGGTGGTTAGCGTAGGCAGTTAGACACCAGGCACCCTCCTCCCCTCCAGCCCCATCCTGCAGCCTAGCTAATTAAGGCCTGGCCAAAACACAGCTTAACAGAAGCCAGAGAGAGATTGAGTGTGGTCAGCTCTTCCTTGCCCCGAAAGAAGACTTCCACTTCAAAATCCCCAAGACAGATCTGGTCCAACCACATGCAGACTAAAATAGACCTTCCCCTCCTTACCCTCATTCTTTTTAGGCATTCCTCTGTCATGCAGAAATCCTCAAATCACCATGACAGATCGGGTCACACAGAGACTAAAATAGACCTTTCCAGTCTACAGAATGGGATGAATACCCTGCCTCTCTGGACAGACAAGGAAAGACACCCCCATACACTCCGTTCCCCACCCCCCAGAACTCCCGGTGGTGAAGGCAGCCATCTTGGGTGTTTCCTGTACACACTTGCGCTTTGCTTCATAAACTTTGCTCCTCGCTGGAGTTGAACCGGCTCTGAATTTTCTCTCTTGCCAAGTTCAAGAACTGCAATGCCATTGATCTTCGCCAGAAATCTGATAATAGACCGCCTCCACACGAGATTGAAGTTGAGGCTAGCTGGCCGCAGCACACTCAAATGGGTACAGCAGAGATGTCACGTTTTGGTGATTACAAGTGCTGGGCTGTAGACAACGGGGAAAACACCTGTTGGCTATTGCTTTAATGAGTCAGAACAGTTTTCACTTTTCCAACTGGCTCTTCCAGAAAGAGTTCAAGTTCAGAAAGGGGTCCTGATGCTTGACAGCAAATCTAAAAACCACTACTTTCCCACTGTAGGACCTCGTCAAGAAAAGATAATTCTGAGTGGTACCTTCCAGAAATGAACGGGGAGATCAGAGAGAGGGGATTACCATCTCTACATACTGTTTCTGAAACTTAGATCCTGAATAGGCTTATATCCTGAATCTGCTATATACTGGGTCCACATGCATATGATTGGAAACAAATGAACAAGTCTCTTTGAGCTTCAATTTTTTTTCTCCTTAAAAATAGTTTTAGGGCTTAGCAAGCTAAGCAGTGGCCGGTAGAGCCAGCATCATTATGGCATCATTATGAGTGCTGGCTCAAGTCCTCACTGTTCTTTTGTTAATGAAGATTTATTGTTATTGGAAAGGCAGACTTACAGAGAAGAGAGACAGAAAGATCTTCCACCCACTGGACCACTCCCCAAGTGCCACATCAGCTAATTCAGAACCAGGAGCTTCTTCCAGGTCTCCTACGCAGGTGCAGGGACCCAAGGCAGCCATATGGGATCCCAATGCATGCAAGGTGAGGATTTTAGCCACTGAGTCATTCTGCCTGGCCAGGCCATTCTACTTCTTTTTAAATTATTAATTATGGGGGCTCGGCAGCGTGGCCTAGTGGCTAAGGTCCTCGCCTTGATCCCAAATGGCCACTGGTTCTAATCGGCAGCTCCACTTCCTCTCTATCTCTCCTCCTCTAAGTACATCTGACTTTGTAATAAAAATAAAATAAATCTAAAAAAAAATTAATTATGTTTATTTTTGATGATGTTTACATAGTTGATTAGGGTGATTAGGGTCAAGGACTACAGGAATGTGGGTGAGATCACCATTTCCACATTCTCTTTTTTTCCTTCCTGTGTCTAGGGGAAGTGGGGAAAGACAAGGAGAGAAGCCACACCCACCCAGCCTCCCAAATGCCTCTGAACCCTGGGATGGAGGACAGCAACCTGATACCATCCCAGGGTCACTGATGTGGGGCATGCTCTGAGGGTCCTGCTCATGAGATTTCAATAGTTCAACAGTTCTAAATTATTGCTGATCTTGCCACTGTAAGCAAGATGAAATCTCTCCAGACTCCACTAGCTGACATAGTCCACCTTAGAGTCTCCATTTGCCCAGATATTCACTGCCAACACTTGGCTGGGCTATTTGAGCCATTTGTTCTGTCCTCCATCTTTTTATGGTACCAGGTGTTCTCTGCAGACTCCCATGGACTGCCATATCCTCCATGTGCATCTGGGTATGCTGTCCACTGCTCCGGCTAAGCCACTAAGGAGGCCCAGCTCTGACACATGAATTCCACGGTCAGACGACGGAATCTGCAATTCTCCCCATGGTTGAGGTTCTGAGTCCAGCAATTTAGTTGGGGGAATCCCCCTAAAAACTTCATCTGAGAAGTCAAAGAAGTCGCCATGACCCATGGTAACCAGTGTGAATTCACCCGCCAGAAGAATATGGAAAAGCAGAGCGACTCAGTTAAGGGAAAGTACCAAGATGACAGGCTTTCTGCTGCCTCCCGCAAGCAGAGGGACTCAGAGATCATGCAGCAGAAGCAGAAAGAGATGAAAAGGAGGAACCCAAGTAGCTTGTAGTTTGGTTTTTACTATCTACATGAGCTTGGAAGTTGATGTTGCTGATAAGTCTCGCCAAAGAGCCTTTTAAATTCATGCAGTCTTTGCTGCCCCCATTTGACCATCCTTGATCTTTAGGTTCCTCCCTTTTTTTGTGAAGCATTTCCTCCCATAGCTGATTCAAGATGAAGTTGTAGAATGAGGATTGTAGTAAGAATGTGTTACTGATTGATATGCACCATGTATTGAGAACTTCTATTGACAACTTCTATTGAGAGCTTTAAGGTAAAACAAAGGGCAGAATTATCCTTGGAAACACCCACTTGACCATGACCTAAAAATTATGTGCCAGCACTTGTGATTGCTTCTGTGTAAATAAAAGGGACAGCGTTCTTGCATTGTCCATTATGATCATGAAATAAGTAGTGGTCCGTTTTTTTCTCTCTACGTCTATTATTCCACACACCCTTCTGAGCTGGACTCCGGCACTTCCCCTCAGGTAGCCTCTCTCCCTCTGGGCCACTCCTGAGGGTGACGGGGTTGTCTCTTCCCAGTGTTTTTTATTCCTGTGTGGCACACCACAGAGTATTAAAAGTAGCTTTGTAATAAAAAAAAAAAAAAAAAACAAAAACCTTCATCTACCATGATCCCAGACCTGATTCTTGTGTGTGCTTGCCAATACAGGGTCCAGCACAGTCCGTCGCCCCAATCAGCCTACTGTGCACATGCTGGTGGTTGCAATTGCTGGGTCAGTTCTGTCTCCAGCTCTGTTTTTTACAGAAAAAAATGGGTGTTGCAGCCCAGCCCAATCCTGCCCACCACCCATTCGGTCTTCACATACACTAGCTGCAGTCTAGTCAGAGCGACTCGCAATAACCCTCACCAGGCCAGCCCCCTGCCCTGGTTCCCGTGCTTGCCCGTCTGTACAGCAGACTGCTCCAGTCTGTTCCACATCCCATAGTTCACATCCCTAGTTCAACCCAACCAGTCCCACTATCCAGCCGACACACCTGCCAACAGGTGCCACTCTGTCCAGTCATGCCTGCCCCAGTCCTGGTTCTCATGCTCACCAGAGTGGTAACCCAAGATGGAGGTGCCCACTGTTTCCCTCATCGTTCCATTCCCACTCCTGGATCTTTTGCATTCTCCAGGTAATTCTGCAGTTTGACAGAATTTGCACCCCCAAAAAAGAATTTGCCCCTCATGCCAGCTAATGCTGTGGCAAAGCCCATTCAACCCACATTCACTCTGACTTATACGTGCACCAGTAGGAACAGTTAACCCAGCCTGGCTTTTGCCCATCCAGCCCACATGAGGCCAACAGGTATTGGAGTCCTGGCCGGCCTGGTCTGCACCATCCCAACTCATGCTTTCCAGTGCTAGTGGTGGTCTAGCGGGGGGGATGGAGGGAGGAGGCCTCCACAGCCTCCCTACTGGTTTCGCCCCCTCCCCCTGAAACTTCCCCACTGGGCTGGTTGGGTGCTGTGGCCCAGTCTGGCATGGCCCGCATCTCCTTGGCAATTGCCAATGGGTGCTGCAGCCTGGCCTGGCCCAGCCCAGCTCCAATTCCAGTTCACACTGGTGGAGGCTATAGCCTAGCCCAGCCCAGCTCCAATTCCAGTTCACACTGGTGGAGGCTATGGCCTAGCCCAGCCCATCCAGCCCCCAGTCCTGGCCTTCATATGAACTGGCTTGTGTTGTGACTCAACCTGGCCTGACCCACACCATTCTGGTACTTGGACTTGCCAGCAGGTGACATGAACTGGCCCAGCTTGGTTTGTCCCCAACCCGGGCCAAATGTATGCTGGTGGGTACTGTTCCCTGGCCTGGTCTGGGCTGCTCCCTATCATGGTTTTTGCGCTTACCTGCAGGAACTGTGTCCCAACAGAGGAGTTTCCCAAGCTCCTCCATCAGAACCTCTCCCAATGCCAGATCTCACACACACCAGTGGGTTCATGGGCCCACCTCCTGTCCTAGCAGGAACAGTAGCCTTTCGTGACTGGCCGTCACCCTTTCTGGCTTTTACTGTAGGGTGTTACAGCCCAGCAAAGCCTGGTCCACACCCAGACACAGCTCACACATGGCTCAACAGAGGCAGAGACCTAGCCTAGCCTGTCCTACACCTACCCTGGTTCTCATGAGCACCAGTGGGTGCTGGCGTCTAGCCCAGTTTGGTGCAACCCAGATCCAGTCCACACTCATGCCAAGGGCCACTACAGCCATGCCCAGACTAGACAGCAACCCCCACTCTGGCCTTGACACTTATCAGTGGGAACCACAATCCAGCTAGGACATACCCTTTACTCCCCAACCAGGTCTGTTCCCAGCCACAGATCTTGCATGTCTCAGTGGTTGCTCTGACCCAGCTTGGCATAGCCCCTCACCTGTCTTGGCCTTTGCCTTTGGATGCTGTAGCCTGGCCTGACCCAGCCTGCCCTCAATCCCAACTCTCTCACTGACAAGTGCTGGAACCTGGTCCTGCTCAATCTGCTCTCATCCCTGGCTCATGCAAACCAGTAGGTGTGACAGCCTAGTCCAGCATGACCTATGCTCCAGTCTGGTTTCTGCATTTGCCTGTGAGCTAAGGTTTGCTTGGCCCTGCCCAGTCCGCCCCCTTCCAAAACCAACTGACACATTAGCCAACAGCTGGAAGCCTGCCTGACTCCCAGGCCTGGACCATGTGCTCACCAGTGGGAGCTATGACCCACTAGGGGAGTTTCCCAAGTTTCGCCACTCAGGCCACTCCCAGATCTAGATCTCACACATGCCAGCGGGTGCTTGGCACGTATGAGTTGGTGGATGCTGTGCCAGCCCACCTCACACCCTGTTTAGGATGCACATGCGAGTGCTACAGGTTAGACCTGCCTAGACTATTCTCAGTCCCTGTACCTGAGTGTTTGCAGGTCCACGATCACACCTAGCTCAGCCCATCTCCACCCCAACTCTTGAGCTAACCAATGGGACTTGCATTTCCACAGAGTTTGGCCCACCACCACCACAGAATCTAGCCCCGGAGCTGGTTCTCTCACTTGCTGGTTAGTGTCATAGCCCTTCCTAATGTGACCTGCCTTCTGTTTCAACATTCAGTCAAGTGCTGGGATCTAGTCCTGCTAGACAGGTCCCCAGCCCTAGCTTTCACATGGACTGGTGTGTTGTGGTCAGCAATGTTCCATGCTAACAAGCCCAACTCCAGATTCCCATGTGGGCTGGTCATCAGTTTGATCCATACAGATCTTCTAGTCTCTCCCCTCCAAACCACCATGTCTCAGTCCCCTCGCTTACCTGCAAGTACAGTAGCCCTGTCATTGAGTGTCCTGCAGGATTCAATCCTCATCTACACATATTGTGGCCTTATTCATGGATGTCCTTAGGCAATAATTCTAGACCCCCAATGACCCAGAGCTTGCCACCAGGTGGCCAGCAGGCAAAGCCTGGCTCCGTTGTTGTTCTGGACACCCACAAGCCCAGAATTCACCCACCACTTGGCAGAGGATGGGGAACTAGGATCCCCAGCAGGAAGCCTGGCCTGGTACAAGTTTTCTCAGCCACAGCCACTTGGCTCAGAGATTCAGACACCTGCACCCCTGACCAGACTTACCTGGATTCTGCCCACCAACACTGCCCTTCTACTTTTGATCCAGTTCCCTGATTGTGTCCTGGGAAGCAGCAGAGGATGCCCCAAGGCCCTAGAACTCTACACCTGCGTGGGAGACCAGGAAGAAGCTCCTGGCTCCTGGCTTCAAACCGGCTCAGCTCTTGGGGAGTGAGCTAGTGGATGGAAGATCTCTTTTTCACCCACTCTCTAAATACACCTTTCCAATAAAATACATTTTAAAAGGAAACTTTTTGGAAAACTTAATGAGTTTATATACACGCCTATTTAAAAAACTTATTTTTATTGGAAATACAGATTTATAGAGAGAAGCAGAGACAGAAAAAAATCTTCCATCTACTGGTTCACTCCCCATGTGGCTGCAATAGCCAGAGCTAGCCGATCTGAACCAGCGTCCATGTGGGGTGCCTGCGCTTGCAGGGGAGGATTAGCTTGTTGAGCCACCATGATGGCCTCACACATGTCTATTAAAACAGTGCTTGTGCCAGGTCCTACCACCCGCACGCCTCACATTCGCCTGTGAAGCCTCCAGGATGACATGCAGGGTGCTTGCTGCCACACAGCTCGCCTCGGCAGAGACCTAGGACATCGCTGATCTGGGGAAGTTTCAGCCAGAGGAGTTGGATGCTTTCAAATTTGCATCCTTCAAGAGCCAGGTGGCGGCAGGGACCAACTGCTCTACCGAGTGCATGTGGTGACAGCAGCCATGTGCACCTGTCAATGTTCAAGAATGTCTCGGGAGAAAAGCCCTGGCCCTGCCCGACTACCAGGCCAATGAGGCCATGCATGACCAGCTCGCCAACTTATAGTTCCTGCTGCTCTGCCCACCCCATGTCCCCCATGCAAAGCCAGCCTTGAGCCAGCCACCTGCCACCCTGCAGAGAGGCAGCAGGGATGGGGGGGCACTCATCAGCTTTTTTGCACCCCTGTTCTGTTGATTTTACTCTTTCCCAATCAACAGTTCTAACCACTTTCAAAGAGAGCTTTGTATTTAAATATACATATATACACAACAAAAACAAAACAATACAAAAACTTAGCACTTGCTCCAAAGCAAGCCCTAGACAAAAAAAAAAAAAAAAAAAAATCTGATGGAGGGGTCTGACAAGGTAGCCTAGTGGTGAAAGCTCTCGCCCTGCATGTGGCAGGATCGCATATGGGCGCTGGATCCTGGCTGCTCCACTTCCTTTCCAGCTCCCTACCTGTGGCCTGGGGAAGCAGTGGAGGACGGCCCAAAGCCTTGGGACCCTGCACCCGTGTGGGAGACCCTGAGAAGGCTCCTGTCTACTGCTGGCTTTTGATGGGCTCAGCTCTGGCTGTGGCTGCCACTTGCAGGTGGAAGATTAGCATGTTACGTAGATGGAAGATCTTTCTGTCTCTCCTCCTCTCTGTAAATCTGACTTTCCAATAAAAATAAATAAATCTTTTTAAAAAATCTGGTAGAAATGTCTGCATAACCCTCATACGGACACGCCGATGCCAAAAACTGATGTTGGACGCAAAGGTCATCTTACTCTGTGATAGGAGCTCGTGGCTGCGTAATGAGGACACTGTCCAGTGTAACATCACTGTCCAGTGAAACTACTGGGCCGGGGAAGGTGCGAGTTCTTCCTTTACTGTTTCATCCATGTTCAGAACAAAACCCCACAAGGTGCAGGTGGATAACCATGCCTTCCACAGGCCCTGAGAATCGGCCTTCTTTCTCCACACACAATGTGTGCAGGCTCAGAGGAAAACCTGGCCACCAGGAGCAAGGCCCAGGGTAACGGGCACTCCCTGCGACGCGCGGGGCGGTGCGGTGGGCGCCCCGTGTCCAGGTGCCGGAGAGCTCTGAGCCCACAAACCCGGTCCTCGCAGCGGGGCGGCTGACCCGGCACAGCGCCGACGCCCCGCCCACAACACCAAGGCGCAGCCCGGGAGAAGTCCACCCCGGCCCGACCGGTCACCTCCGCGTCCCGCAACTGGGCACGCCGCGGCCACCGACCCGGCCGCCCCTCCACGCTGCCGCGACCCCCGGGGGCTGACGTCAGGGCGACGTGAGACGTGACGCGCGGCGGAGGGGCGGAGCGCGGCCGACGCGGGAGGGCGTTTCCGGAGCGCGCGCGCCGGGCGAGGGCCGCTGACGCCGGGCTCAGGTGCGCTGCCCGCGGCCCAGGCGGCGGCCGGCCGCTCCGGGTGGCTGCCCGAGGCGGTGAGGGGCGGAGGGGCCGAGGGGCGGAGGGGCCGAGGGGCGGCGGGAAGGCGTCTGGGCTCGCATTCACGTGACGGGCGGGAGGCTTGGGGCGGAGGGCGGCGAGCCCGTTGGGCCCCGGTGCCCACCCTCGGTGGGCTGGCCGGTGCCCCTGCGAGGGGCGCTTCCCTGGCGGCCCCCGAGCGCTGCGCCCCGTTTCCGCGGGCGCTGACCGCGGTGGTGTGTTCCGCAGGGTCCCGAGGCGAGAGGGCGAGTGTCTGCGCCCTGACCGAGGGAGCCCGCGGCCCGCCGCCTCGCCCACGGCATGGAGCGCTGCCCGCCCGCGCCGCCCGGCCCTCGCTAGCTGCTGGGATTCGTGCGTGTTCTCCACCGTCCAGGCCTTGGCGTCGCGGTCGGCGAGAAATGGAAGAAAAGGAGCGCCGGTGGCTCTCGGGCCTCCCTTATTGACCCCTGCTTGGCCTCTACAGAGAAGACAATTCGGCGAGACGAGAGACAGAGAGAATCGTGGTCTGGGGAAGGGGCGTGGGAGGCACGGGTGGAGGACAGGAAAGCCAGGTCTGACATTTCTGTGTGTGTGTGATTTAAACAGAAATCTGCGCTTTGCCAGCGGTGGCGAAGTCAGCTAAACCAAAAGTTACTTTTCTATCGAGAAGAGAGAAGAGGTTGATTTTTTCTTCTTTTTTTGTCGTTCCCATTTGGAGCCCAGCCTCTTCTCCTACTGACAAAGTATCTAGCATGGACACCTGTGTATAAGGTGGATCTCAGGAATTCTGGACTTACTGGAGCCGGTGGGAAGCGTTTAGGGGGGGTTGTGAGCTCTCCTCCAGACCCTAAGACACACTCACACACAAAACCATGAGCTGCGTGCCATGGACAGGAGACAAGGGCAAGTGCGTGTCGCTGGACCTGCCCCCAGCGGCGCCTGCCCACATCTACCACGAGAAGCAGCGCCGCGAGCTCTGTGCCTTGCACGCGCTCAACAACGTCTTCCAGGACGGCAGCGCCTTCACCCGGGACGCCCTGCAGGAGATTTTCCAGAGGTAGGGGACCCCCTTCTGGGCGTTGTGCCCTTCCAGGTGCCAGGCTGAGTGCTGTGACAGGCAGGAGGAGCACTTGGTACTGGGAGTGTCAGCCACGAATGGCCAGTGCCCGGGCACAGGGCTGAGCCGGCCTCCTGCCATCTACCCATCAGGCTCCTAGAATTCGGGGGGGCACTTCAAAAAGTTGGTGGTAAAGGAATGAAAAAGCTATGTTTATTTGGGTGCCGCTACATGGAAATCTAGGTCTCGTATTTGTATGTGCTCTGCGTCTCCATGGACTTTGGGAGAGCCCCCACATGTGTTCACCCTCTGTGTTCCATGTACAGTTAATTTTTGGTTTGGCAAAGTTTGGCAGTTAGCCCAAAGTAACCCAACAGGAGGAGTTGGAGCTGGGGTTGAACTTAGCTGGGGTGGCGACTGAGCCGTTGTCCCTCCTGCCGTCTGTCCAGCCCAGGGACAGGATGTGAGGTGCACACTCCAGCACCTGCCGCCCGAGGCGGAACGTGTGCACCGCACTCCGCTTTTCCTTGGAGCCGCGGCCTTGGTCCGTGTGTCCTGCCAGCAGTCATTTTGCTGCCTCCGTGTTCCGGGGCAGTAGAGTGTCACTTCACAGGGAGAGGAGGGGAGTGTTCGTGTCTGCTGTGATGGTCTCCCTGCAGGGTTTGAGAAGGAATTGGAGCGCCGTGGAAGGACTGCCCGTCTCAGGCTGAGGCAGCCTGGACACGGAGGGGCCTGGCCGAGCTTACCCCTGGAACAGGACCGGGATGGCTCAGCACAGACCACTCGGGAAGTCGGTCAGGTGGTGCCTGGTCTCGGAGGGGACCCTTTCCAGAGTCCCTTTGTCCACACAGAAATCTGCCTAGGAGGGAACCCACCTAATCCGCAAAAGCCGTAGCGTTCCTCTTGAAAGAACTACAGTGTGCTGACAGGATTCAGAGAGCAGTTCCCACCTGGTGCCGGAAGTGAGCAGCGGAGTGCCACAGCCTTGCGGGGAGGATGTGTCGTTGGCATGATGGGCATTATCTGGCAACAGGTGGAGCCAGCTCCTCAGAGGAGGACGATGTGTCCCGGGGCCTGGGGCCTGAGGTGGTGGCAAGGAGATTGTGTTCCTCCAGGGCCTTAGGGGCCACTGTGGCTGCCTCATGTCCTCAGGGGCTGCTCCCCGGGATTTACTGGTGGGAAGCTGGGGTGAAGGTGTTCCCGGATCTGACCGGGAAATCCCAACAGACCCCTCAGGCTTGTGGACACGGGGTGCCCAGCCCTTGCTGAAGGCTCTTTTGAGCTGATTCTGTCTGCATTCCCATCTTTGCAGGATGAGGAAGGAGCACAGTCTCTCATTTTCCTATGTTTGAGATGAGAAAATCATGGCCCAGGGTTCGCAGAGCTGTACAGTGGCAGGCTGGGGACCCACAGGGGGTGACTCCAAGGCCTGTCTCCCAAGTGCCCCGCTGCTTCCGGAGTGCTGCGGAGACTTGTCAGAGCAGCTGCTGGCGCCGTTGGCCCCACTAACCAGCAGCCGGGAGCCAGGCTGGACTGTGTGTGTGCACAGCCAGCCAGGAGGGTATGAGCTGGGAGGGAGTGCTGCACGTGGGCCCAGCCCCCACGGGGAGCTGGGGGCCTGTGGCCCCTGTGCCCTGGCACCTTATGCTACACTCTCAGTGCCCTGGGAGCTCAGCGTGCAAAAGGCCTTCCATGTCACCACAGAGCTGTGCAAAGGGGGTCCTGGGAGTGGAACCTGTGTGGAAAAAATCTTGTGGCCAGGCAGGAGCCGCTCAAGTGTGAGGGGAATCATGAGGGACAGGGAAAGTGGAGTGGGCGAGGCAAGCACCAGAGGCGGCTGGAATGTGGTAAGCAAACAGCGGCAGCTGCCTCTGGGGTGCCAGGCACTGCTAGGCACAGGGGAGAGAGCAAGCTGAGCAGGACAGGGCCCTCTGAGAAGTCTGCAGCCAGGCTGTGCACACCTAACCTAGCCCTGAGGACGTGTGCGAGTAAGGTGAGAGCCTTGGGGTTAGGCAGTGAGAAAGTAAAAAGCCTGTCTGTGTAGATTGGATCAGAAGGAGGCAGTGCTGCTGAGTTCAGCTAGAGGCGTGCCCAGATCTCAGGTTGTACTGTTGTGTGGACGGAGTTAGCGCCTGGCTGCCGTGGGAGGGATAACGTTGATCAATGCTGTCCGTTGGGAGGAAGTTGGTCTTAGCAGTTGCATTGTAGCCAGCTAAAAGGAGAAATATGAAAGCAGGGTGGAGTTCATGGAGTTGTAGATACGAGATGACTCATGTTTGAAACAGAAATGAGCAGGAGAGAAAAAACAGCAGTGAGGGACAGCTACGAGAGAGTCTTCTTTGTCGTGGAATTCTTTAAAAGATTTAATATTATCTGAAAGGCAGAGTTAGAGAGAGAGAGATCTTCCATCTGTTCGTTTGCTCCCCAAATGGCCACAACAGCTGGAGCTAGGCCAGTTAGAAGCGCGGAGCCTCTTCTGGGTCTCCATGTGAGAGCAGGGGCAAGGAGTTGGGTGGTCCTCTGCTGCCTCCCAGGCACATTGGCAGGAGCTGGATCAGAAGTGGAGCAGTTGGAACTCAAACCAGCACCTGGGTGAGATGCTGCCTCCACAGGCAGAGGTTTAACTTGATATACCATGGTGCTGGCCCCAAGATTTTTTGTTTGTTTGTTTGTTTGTTTTTCCTCATTATATATATATTTATTTATTTGAAAGGCAGCTTTTGAAGCCAGAAACCCAGAACTTCATCTGGGTTTCTCAAGTGAGGCCCAGGCACTTGGTCCATCTTTTGCTTTTCTGGGAGCACTAGCAGGGAGCTGGATCCAAACTGGAGCAGCCGGATCTCCAGTCAGTGCCCATGTGGGATGCTGGCATCATGGACAGTGCCCTAATGTACTGCACACAGTGCCAGCTTGAGTCCAGATTTAAACTTAGTGGCTACATCTGCAGAAGCAGCAAAAAAAGAAACGGGTTTGTGAAGCATCCATCTTCAGAGCCTGTGAGATTGGAGAAAAGATGAGACACACTGGACAGATGTCATCCTTGTGTGTGTGTGGCTGAAGATAATTGACCTCATGCATTGTGTCATCTTCATGTGTGAGGGTCACAGAGGTGGTGTGGTAGCACAGTGCGGTAAGCCGCCACTTGTGGCACCGGCATCCCATTTTGAGCCCTGGCTACTCTGCTTCTGATCCCGCCTCTAGCTGATGTGCCTGAGAAGGCAGCCGCTGATGCCCACATGCCTGGGCCTGTGCCACCCGGCTGAGAACCAGGATGGTGTTACTGGCTTCCACCTGGCATAGCCCTGGCTATTGCGACCGTTTGGGATTGAACTGTCTGTCACTGTGCCTGTTGAATAAATAAGTAAGTCTGAATAAGAGAGAGAAGGATCCTAGAAGTAAAATGGCACAGCAGCAGCTCTGCTAGCTTGTTCTGAAAATACTCAGACTCCAGCAGTGTTCACTGGACTCATTCTGATCTCCTGATCTTGCAAGCAGCATGCGTCTGTCTGTCAAATGAAGCAGGTATTAGAACTCTAACCAGGGGCCAGCACTGTGGAACATGGGTTAAGCTACTGCCTGCAGTGCTGGCATCTCACAAGAGCACTGGTTCAAGTCCTGACTGCTCCACTTCCCACCCAGCTCGCTGCTAGTGCATCTAGGAGAGCAGTGGAAGATGGCCCAAGTCCTTGGGACCCTGCCATCCATGAGGGAAACCTGGATGGAGACCTGGGCTCCTGGCTTCTGCCTCATGCAGCTCTGGCCTTTGCAGTCATTGGAGGAGTGAACCAGCAGATTAAATCTTTCTCCTGTCAGAAACTCTGAACTAAATAAACAAGTCTTACAATCTATCTACGTGAAAACCTGTGTGATAAAAGGGAAAAATTCACAAAGTGGAGAGGAACAGAATGCTTAAGGATGTTGGGGAGCCCCTTGTAAGGGGATTGGGGAGACGCAGGGTGACATTTCTAAAGGTGAGAACAGGTGTTGTTGATATTGGCCCCTGATGGTTTGACTGTCTTCTCCAAGGGCCAAACACAATCATAGCCACAGTGATGGCTGATGTGCACGGGCACCAGTGTGTGTCTGGCCTAGGATCTGTGCTTTGTTCAGAAATGCATCATACAGGCCCGAGCCCGATTTTCTTTTCTTTTTTTTTTTTTTTTAAAGATTTTATTCATTTTTATTACAGCCAGATATACACAGAGGAGGAGAGACAGAGAGGAAGATCTTCCGTCCGATGTTTCACTCCCCAAGTGAGCCGCAACGGGCCGATGCGCGCCGATCCGAAGCCGGGAACCTGGAACCTCTTCCGGGTCTCCCACGCGGGTGCAGGGTCCCAATGCATTGGGCCGTCCTCAACTGCTTTCCCAGGCCACAACCAGGGAGCTGGATGGGAAGTAGAGCTGCCGGGACTAGAACCGGCGCCCATATGGGATCCCGGGGCTTTCAAGGCGAGGACTTTAGCCGCTAGGCCACGCCGCCGGGCCCGAGCCCGATTTTCTAATTCACGTCTTTTTAGACCTGATTCAAGAGAAGGATCATCTTGATGAAATGCCTCCTCCCCTCTTCTCATTAAAATACTTTTGTGAGAAAGGAGTGGGATTTACCTGAGGGTGTAGACGTTAGTGGATTCTAAACTAGGGCCCATCTTTATTTGAAAGATGGACAGAGGGAGACATGGAGAGATCTTCCATCTGTTGGCTCACTCCCCGAGTGCCTGCAACAGGCTACGCTAGGCCAAGCCAGGAGCCAGGGGCCGGGGGCCAGGGGACCAGGGGCCAGGAGCCCCATCTGGGTCTCCCGTGGAGGTGGCCAGGTGGCCAGGACTCGCGGCCATCATCTGTGCATTAGCAGGAGGCCAGATCAGAAGTAAAGCAGCTGGGACTCAAACCAGGCAGACTGTATTCTTAAAAAAAAGGTTGTTTTGTTGTTGTTGTTGTTGTTTTAAAGATTTACTTTATTTGAAAGGCAGCTTTACAGAGGGAAGGAGATAGAGAAAGATCTTCCATCTGCTCGGTCACTGCCCAAGTCATTGCAGTGGCCGGAGCTGAACTGATCGGAAGCCAGGAGAGATGGGAGTGTCTTCCAGGCCTCCCACATGGGCGCAAGGTCCCAAGGCTTTGGGTCATCTCTAGTGCATTCCTAGGCCACAAGCAGGGAGCTGGATGGGAAGTGGAGCAGCCGGGACAGAAACCAGCATCCTTATGGGATCCCAGTGGATGCAAAGTGAGGTATTTAGCCACTAGGCTATCACGCCGGGCCCCTTAAGTTTGCTTTTTTTTTTTTTTAAATGTATTTCATTGGATTCGAAAGGCAGACAGAATGAGATAGAGAAGAGAAAAAGGTAATCTTGCACCCTTTACTTCATTCCTCAGGTTCCTGCAACAGAACCCAGGCCAGGCCCGACCCACTCCCTCGGAATTTCCCACATGGCTGGCAGGAAGCTAGAACTGGAAGTAGAAGTAGGACCGGAAGCCAAGCAGTTCGTTGGGAGGTGCAGGCAACCCACGCAGCAGCTTAGCTGCTGCCCTAGACATCTGCCCCAGGCCCACCTGTGGATTACCTGCCCCAGACATCTGCCCCAGGCCCACCTGCGGGTCACCTCCACCTCCCCAGGCAGGACCCTGGCTGTGGGGAGAAAAGTCAGAGACTGTCTTCACAGCCCAGGATTTCCATGGAAATCACAAGAACGTCCAAACAAGAGTTTGCAAAGACTTTGTTTGCAGAGTCTGGGACCCATGGAATTCCCTGGAAAAGACCGCCACTGGTGTACGGTTTAGTGCCGTCCTGGGTGCCGAGGGCGTGTCCCAGCTGCACCTCTTACTGACCAGGCGGGCCTGGACCAGTCTCCATGACCTTTCTGCTCCACTTCCCTGTGTGCAGTCTCAGGGAATAAAACCTGCCTAAAGGCAGCCGACACAATTGGCGCCTGCTCGTTAAAGGACAAGCGCTAGTACGGGCATGGCAAGGGCACCGGATGGACCCCGCTTATTCAAGTGACCGCTGCCCCAGAGCGAGAAGAAGGAAGCTCATTTCACCAGAGCTGGTTTGGCCAGCGCCTGCTTGCAGAGTTGCCCATGACTGCCCAGGAGGGATGCAGAGGGCAAGGGCCTTGCCCTTTGGTTCCAGCAACGCACTGTTGGCTTGGGCCGGGTATCAAACAGCTGAGTTCCTCAGGGCTCTTACAGTGAGGTGTCAGGCATGGCGGGGAAGGCGTGGTGCTCAGCGTGGATGGCCGCTCGGCCGCGAGCCCAGGCGTGTGCGTCGTCCAGCTGGGCTTCCGCCTCTCTTTTCTTTTTTTTTTTTAAAGATTTATTCATTTTATTACAGACAGATATATACAGAGGAGAGAGAGCGGAAGATCTTCCGTCCGATGATTCACTCCCCAAGTGAGCCGCAACGGGCCGATGCGCGCCGATCCGAAGCCGGGAACCTGGAACCTCTTCCGGGTCTCCCACGTGGGTGCAGGGTCCCAATGCATTGGGCCGTCCTCAACTGCTTTCCCAGGCCACAACCAGGGAGCTGGATGGGAAGTGGAGCTGCCGGGATTAGAACCGGCGCCCATATGGGATCCCGGGGCTTTCAAGGCGAGGACTTTAGCCGCTAGGCCACGCCGCTGGGCCCCCGCCTCTCTTTTCAGATGCAAGAAAGTTTCCATGCACAACTGGAGGAAACTAAGGTTTGGTTTGGAAGCAGAAGTTTAAGCTCTATGCATTGATCTTATTGTTTTGTTTTTTTTTTTTAGATGGATTTATTTGTTTGAGAGAGACAGGGAGAATCTTTCATTTGCTGGTTCGCTCCCCAGATGGCCGCAGGGCTGGGCCAGGAGCTTCTGGGTCTCCCACGTGGATGCAGGCGCCTAAGCACTTGCTGGTGTTATAGCCCCTCAGAGGGGGCTGCAAGTGAAAGTGGAACAGCTAAGATCAGTGCTGGCATCGCAAGTGGTGACTTTACCCACTGGCCCACAACACTGCAGGCAGTGTAGTCATGGTTCCCTCAACAGCAGGATGAGAAGGGCATTTGGGGAGGGCGGGAATTGGCTTCACCACCAGCTCTTCCATGATGCCGTGGAATGACACTGTGGGTTGCGGCAGGGACATCTGGGCCACACTGGTGCGGAGAAGTCTGGAAGATCAGGAACCTGTATCAGAAGCCCAGGTGTGAGGTGGAGGGCTTGCAGTCAGGATGGAGGCCGAGGGAGAAAGCAGGAAGGGGTGTGACTGACTGGCAGGTGAGGGAGCGGGAAGGGGGTCTCCGGTCCTACGTCGTACGCCCCCAGGAGGAGGTTTCTGAGGTCCCGTGTGTCCGGGAGCCGCAGTGCCTCTAGCCCTGCTTTCCTATTGGATTCTTACCAGAAGTCTGTGTTCTCATCACTTCCTGCAGTCCGTGTGTGCCCTCTGCACTCTGTGAACCAGCTCTGAGCGGTTCCCAGCAGGGAGTGATGGCTGTGAGACCCGGCTTCATCCTTATTGGAGTGGAGTGAAGACATCACTTGGCATGAGGGTGCCCTGGAGGCCAGGCCTGCCCTTGGAGCTTTCTCAGTGATCTGAGGGCCCGACAGAGTGGCAGGGGCTTAGCTGGCCTGTTCCGGCAGCAGCCCTGCCTCCGGGTCCTGGTACAGAACCCAGACTGGACTCCTGCTTCCGTCGCTGTATGAGCTGTACAGTATAAGCTTGCTCTTCACAAGGTTGATTTTATTGGGCCTGATGTGATGGGTCAGTTGGCTAGTCCTCTCTATGCAGGTGTGGAAGTGCCATCTGGGCACTGGTTTGTGTCCCAGCTGCTCTACTTCTCGTCCAGTTCCCTGCTTATATGGCCTGAAAAAGCAGTGGAGGATGGTCCAAAGCTTCGGGACCTTACAATTGTGTGGGAGACCCAGAAGGAGCTCCTGACTCCTGCCTTCAGATTGGCTTAGCTCTGGCCATTATGGCCGCTTGGGGAATAAACCAGTGGATGGAAGATCTTCTTGTCTCTCCTTCTCCCTACAGATCATCCTTTCCAATAAATATAAAATAAATCTTAAAAAAAAGAAGGAAAATAATTTTACTTATTTGAAAAGTAGTGATAGGGTGGGAGGGCGAGACAGAGAAAGAAATTCTTCCATTCTCTGCTTCACTCCCCATGTGGCCAGGGCTGAGCTGGGCTGAAGCCAAGAGCCTGAAATTCCACCATGGTCTCCCTCTGGAGTGGCAGGGGCCCCAGAAGCTGGGCTATCTTCTGCTACCTCCCCAGGCACATTTGCAGGGAGCTGGATCAGAAATGGGATGACTGGCACTCCAGTGTGGGATGCCAGTGTCGTGGCTGTCATAGCACGTGTTGCTTCTAGTAGTTCATAGGCCAGTTGGTGAAAATCAGCAAACCTCAGTTCTTCTTGCCTGTAAAAATGGGACTGATACCCCAGGAGCTTACTGTGGGGAGGGGGTGAGAAACGGAGGGAAGCACCTGTGTACAGCCTGGCAAGCAGGTGTTCAGGGAGCACTCGCTGCTGTCACAGTTCAACAGGGTTGGGATGCAGAGGGCCTGTTTGGATACTCCATGTCTTCCCTAATGTGTATGGGGAAAGGGAGCATGTGAGAAATGAGCACGAGGACTTGAGGCATGCCTTCCTCATGTCCTGTCCTCGCCTAGCTCTCGGGGCCCTGCTGGACGTGCTGGAGGAGACAGCGACACGGGCTGTCCTCGAGGCAGGCTGACACAGAGGATGTGACGAGGAGCAGCTTGGGCGCGGGGGCAGTGCAGATGGAGGTGACAGCAGTGAGCTGAGGCCCAGATGAAAGCAGGGGGACCCCAGCCACAGGCGGGGCTCCAAAGCCAGTCAGTCGTAGTCGGCTGACGTAAAGGTGGATCATTTTGTGTGGCCTGGGAATAGTGTTAACAGATACCTAGATGGCCTTGGCAAAGAAAAGGTTCCTTCCCTCTGCTAGGGAAAGAACATTCCAGACAAACAGGGAACAACCAGTGCAGCCTGAGGAACAGCTTCGGCTGATGTGGCGGGAGGTCTGAGGAGAGGGGGGCCTGGAGACTGCTGAGAGTTTGGCGCCGTGGCTGGAGCTGCAGGGTGGTGGGGAGGCCTGACTGAATACCGGCAGGGTTGCTGTGTGTGGAGGAGTTTTCACGTGGCCCTCCTCAACCTCCAGTCTGCGCCTGGCCTGAGGAGCTTGCCCCATTTCCCTTCCTGCCCTTCACATGAGCAGCTCTGGGTGCTGACTTCCTGCAGGGCAGCCTTCCTCGGCTCCCGGCCTGGTGCAGTCCTGATGCACCTGGGAAGGCCAGTCTTGCCCAGCAGGTGCATCAGCGCCTGGGGGCCAGAGATTCCATGCTGGCAGGGAAGCTGCATCTGTACTGCAGGCAGGCAGGCCTTCTTACATTATTCCCACAACAGAACGCAGTCACTGTTTATATGGTGGCGACATTGTACCCGATGCCTGCAAACACGTGTTGCCGTTTTCTCTGAGAGGCCTGAGAGCATCCCGGGGTCCTGGGGCCAGTCCCCTGGGGATGCCTCAGCATTGGTCTTGAAGTGGGCTGTCCACAGAGGGCTGGGAAAACCAGGACTGCAGCTGGGCTTTGGCTGGAACAGAAGGTTTGCTTTTTTTTTTTTTCTGTTTCTAATTTTTTTTATTGGAAAGGCAGAGTCACAGAGAGAAGGAAATATAGAAAGATCTTCCATCTGCTGTTTCACTCCCCAAGTGGCTGCAACGGCTGGAACTAAGCCTATCTGAAGCCTGGAACCAGGAGCTTCTCTGGGTCTCCCACACAAGTGTAAGGTCCCAAGGTTTTGGATCATTCTCCACCTTTCCAGGTCATACAGGCAGGGAGCTGGATGGGAAGTAGAGCGGCCAGGACATGAACTGGAGCCCATATTGGATATTGGCGCTATAAAGGTGTGGATAGCCCAGTTGAGCTATCATGCTAACTCCAGAAGTTTTCTTTCTTTTTTTTTTTTAAAGATTTATTTATTTTTTTTCTCTTTATTTTTTTTTAAGATTTATTTATTTTTATTACAAAGTCAGATATACAGAGAGGAGGAGAGACAGAGAGGAAGATCTTCCATCCGATGGTTCACTCCCCAAGTGACTGCAACGGCTGGTGCTGCACCGATCTGAAGCCGGGAACCAGGAACCTCTTCCTCCAGGTCTCCCACATGGGTGCAGGGTCCCAAGGCTTTGGGCCGTCCTTGACTGCTTTCCCAGGCCACAAGCAGGGAGCCGGATGGGAAGTGGAGCTGCCGGGATTAGAACCGGCGCCCATATGTGATCCTGGCGTGTTCAAGGCGAGGACTTTAGCCGCTAGGCCACGCCGCCGGGCCCTATTTATTTTTTTTATTGCAAAGGCAGATATATAGAGAGGAGGAGAGACAGAAAAGGAAAGACCTTCTGTCTGATGGTTCACTCCCTAAGTGGCCATAACAGCTGGAGCTGAGCCAATCCAAAGATAGGAGGCTCTTCCAGGTCTCCAACGAGGGTGCAGGATCCTAAGGTCTTGGGCTGTCCTCAGGTGCATTCCCAGGCCACAAGCAGGGAGCTGGATGGGAAGCGCGGCCCATTTGGGATCCCGGCGTGTTCAAGGTGAGGACTTAAATCGCTACAGTATCATGCTGGGCCCTTTTTATTTTAAGATTTTGTTTTTGAATATTCACCCATTTTTATTTTTTATTTATTTATTTAAAGATTTATTTATTTTTATTACAAAATCAGATATACAGAGAGGAGAGACAGAGAGGAAGATCTTCTGTCCAATGGTTCACTCCCCAACTGAGCGCAATGGCCGGTGCTGCGCTGATCCGAAACCAGGAACCTGGAACCTCTTCCGGGTTTCCCACACGGGTGCAGGGTCCCAAAGCTTTGGGCCATCCTCGACTGCTTTCCCAGGCCACAAGCAGGGAGCTGGATGGGAAGTGGAGCAGCTGGGATTAGAACTGGCATCCATATGGGATCCCGGTGTGTTCAAGGTGAGGACTTTAGCCACTAGGCTACGCCGCCGGGCCCTATTTATTTTTTTTATTGCAAAGTCAGAGACACAGAGAGAAGGAAAGACAGAGGAAGATCTTCAGTCCAATCACCTACTCCCCAAGCGACCGCAATGGCCGGACCTGAGCCGATCTAAAGCTAGGAGCCAGGAACTTCTTCCAGGTCTCCCACGTGGGTGCAGGATCCCAAGGCCTTGGGCTGTCCTCGACTGCTTTCCAAGGTCACAAGTAGAGAGCTGGATGGGAAGTGGGCTGCTGGGATATGAACCTGTGTCCATATGGGATCCCAGTGCATGTGTGGACCTCAGCCACCAGACTACCAGACTGGGCCCCCAGAAATTTTCTATAGTTGATTCTTTGTGTGCATATTTAAATTTTGTTCAAGTACACCCCCCAACACACACTTGGAGTGCCTTTAAGATGATCTTACACTCCAGTTTACATATGACCTCTGATTATGGTTGGACCCCGTTTAACTTTATACAGTATTTATTGGTTAATGATTGCCAAGTATGGTGCCCTTACATAATGACTAAAGAAGTGACCAGTTGTGCCTTAGTAAGTAACTCCACCGCCACCTGCCATATTGGCATTCCATAGGCGCTCTGGTCATGTCCTGACTTTCCATCTCCCATCCACCTCCCTGCTGACGGTCTGGGGAAAGCAGCAGTGGATGGCCAAGATGCTTGGTCTCCTGCATCCACATGGGAGATCCAGATAAAGTCCTGATTCCCAGCTTCAGCCTCACTGGGTCTGGCTGTTGCAGGCAGGGCCACTTCACCTGGGAGTGAGCCAGCAGGTGAGTCTCTTCTCTCACTGTCTCTTTTTCCCTCTGACTTTCAAATAAAGAATTGCACTTTAAAAAATAACATTCCAAATGTAAAAAACAGAAGTAACAGTAGTTACTGTCTAAGCAAGTGAGAATAGCAAATAGTGAGTGTTCATGAAAACCTGTGTCAGGCCAGCAGCGGTGACACTGTTTCCACTGGCAGGCCCACGCATCCCACCACCACGGAGCTGCTAGTTTGTGTAGACAGGTGGCTCTCCAGGGCAGGAGCCCAGACTACACACTGAGCAGAAACTGGGGAGACTGTGCCTGGCGCTTCGCTCCAGTAGCTGGGAAGCTGCTTGCTATGCACAGCTCAGGAGGCAGCAAGCGATGTCGCGGGGACCTGAGGCCCTGAGGCCCTGGCAGCCCCGTGTGGGAGAGCCAGGGTCTGGCTTTGGCCTGGCTCATCGGCTGTTGTGGGCACTGCGGGGAGTGAACCACTGCATCGAAGAGCTTTCTCTTTCAAGTAAACTAAATGTTTTTCAGCAAACTGGCGAGGTTGCCCTGGAATGGGCTCTTGTGGCTTGTCTGGCTTGGGTGTTGCGTGCCCCACCAGGGGAGTGAAGGCTCCCGGGCAGACCCATGTCTTAGCTTGCCTCTTCCCACACCTATAGGTTGTCTCCGAACACCATGGTGACACCCCACAAGAAGAGCATGCTGGGAAATGGGAACTATGATGTGAATGTCATCATGGCAGCACTTCAGACCAAAGGCTATGAGGCCGTGTGGTGGGACAAGCGCAGGTAACGTGTGCCTGGCTCAGCCTGGGTCAGGGCTGCGGCGGGCAGCGCCAGTCCTTCTGGAGGCCTCTGGCCTGGGTGGGGAGACAGCTGGCCGTGTCCAGCCCTCCACAGGGGGGTCCCTGACCTGGGTGGGGAGATGGCCACGTCCAGCCTTCCATGGGGGTACCATGGCCTAGGTGGAGAGACGGCTGGCCGTGTCCAGTCCTCCACATGGGGACCCTGGCCCAGGCCTGATGTTTCTTTTCCATAGGGATGTTGGTGTCATCGCCCTCACCAATGTTATGGGCTTCATCATGAATCTGCCCTCCAGCCTGTGCTGGGGTCCACTGAAACTGCCCCTCAAAAGGCAGCACTGGATCTGTGTGCGGGAGGTGGGCGGGGCCTACTACAACCTCGACTCAAAACTCAAGGCACCCGAGTGGATTGGAGGCGAGAGCGAGCTCAGGTAATCCCCTGCCTGTTGGGACTGTGGTGCTGGGTGAGGGGAGCGTGGGCTGGCTTCTGGATGAAGGAAGTTAAAGGTATTTCGCTCCAGTCCCCTACACAGGGTCTTGGGCCAGGAAGACCTTTCCCCTCCCATGGGCTGCCTGGACGGTGGTCCTCCAGGGATGCTGGCTCTGGGATCCGTTGTTATCACTGCCGTTGTTATCACTGTGGCTTTAGGAGCCACAGTTACCAGATGGGGCGTGGGGAGCAGGGCAGGTTTCAGGCGGGACTTGGGGGGTAGCCAGGCGATGGCGACTGGGGTGCCCCAGGTCTGCCAGAGGCACAGGGTGGATGCTAGAGGACCAGGGTCCCAAAACTGGAATTTGCAGTCCCCTAGCATGTCACTCTCCCACTTGTCTGCTCCTCTTCCCCCAGGAAGTTTCTGAGGCACCACCTGCGAGGGAAGAACTGTGAACTTTTGCTGGTGGTCCCAGAAGAGGTGGAGGCCCGTCAGAGCTGGAGGGCTGATGCGTAACATCCCACTGCGCCTTGCCCTCGCCTCTACCCTCCAGTCCTCTGTGATGTGCTGCGGCCTCCGTTTACCATGGGGCCGCCCTTGCCACTTTCCAAACATCTCACCAGGGTGTCTTCCCTCAGATTTGGCAGTGCAATAAGAGCAGCATGTGGAGGTTCCCGGAAACGCCTGGCGTTGTCCGCCCCGGAAGGGCAGGTGGGCCCAAGCATGCTGATGGACGGACGGGACGAAGGCCCTGCTGTTGACGTCGCCTCCTCCTTCCCTTTGCCGCAGCACCAGCGGCTCTGAGATGCAGGATTACACAGCTGTGGAACTGGCTCCAAGGAGCCAGAGCGTTAGGGTCTCTCAGGAAACCATCTCCAAAACCCCACCGGCGGCCCACATGCCGCTGCCCACCTTACCACCACCCTGTGCCCCTGCCCTGAGGGGATTTGGAGCTTTAGAAGAAGTTCACCAAGATTCCAAGCCAGCGGATAAGCCGTGCAGTGTTACAGGTGAGAACCCTGAGAGGATGTGGCAGGAGCCAGCTGGGAGAGGCGGGATCTGGCTGCACTGCTGTTTGGTCCCTGCCATTTCACCACACTGAGTTAAGAGGCTCTGGGACAAAAGCAGCTTTCCCAGTCAGCCCACTCTGGCAAAATTCAGAAAAAAGAAGTCTGCTCCGGCATCAGGTCCCACTGGTTTGGGAGGGAGTTGAGTGGAAACCAGAGCCTCTGAGGCTGGGCTGCTGTCACGAGAGGCTTTGGCCTCGGGATGGGTGGTCACGTGTGTCACAACAGTCCCACATCCTGACAGTTACTAACCATTCCTCTGTAACTTTGGGAAGTCAAGAGAGGGAATCCGTGCACCCAACATTGCCGCCCATGTGGTTACCGTGGCCTCAAGGCACTTCGCCGTCTCAGCAGGCCTGAGAGCTGTCCCACCTGCCGGCCAGCCTGCCTGCCAGCCTGCCTGCCTGCACGGGCTCGCGTGCCCATCACAAGCAAGCTCAGCGGGCCGAGGCTATGGCTTCCCCAGGACCCGAGTGCATGTCCACACCAGCACTTTGTCTGCACATGCGCCTCCTGGCTGTGTCCGATGCTGAGTGCCAGAAGCTGCCAAGCAGCAGTCGCATCGCTGGCTGCAGTCCCATCTGCTGACCTGCTTGGCACCCCAGGGCACCCCTCCCCCTGTACCATGACATTCCAGCCACCACCAGCCAGAATGAAAGCCTACCCTGCTGCTTATCACAAGCCAGACTGTGGGGCCCTGGGCACCATGGAAAGCCATTTCTCGGAAGGGGGACACAACTCCTCCACACATCTGCCCAGGCCGCGCACACCCACCTGGGCTGCGCACACCTGCCTGGCCTGGAGCCCCTCACATGCCGAGCCCAGTGGGAAATGCAGATACTTCGACAGTTCAGGGCCGGTTTTCCCTGTTCACTTCCTATCCTGGTGCTTAGGAATGGGGACCCAGGCTGAGGCCCCAGGGCAGCAGGCCCACTTCCGGGGAGGGAGGGAGGCCTGACCCGATGCCCAGTGGGGGGCAGCTCGAGGCTTCTTGTTTTTCTTGCTTTTGTTCCCTATTTTTTTGTTGTTGTTGGCCTTGTGCTGGGTTTGTTTACAGAAGATGTATTTTGTTTAACCAAATATTAAACATGGAAAACTACATAAACTTTGCTTAAATTCTATAATCATGTAAAGAGAAAAAATGAGCTTGATGCCACTCAAAAAATTCATTACCACCTTTCATGTCACCTTTGAGACACACTGCTACCATGCTTGAGGACACGTCCCAGTGAGTGCTCGCAGTTCATTTACCTTAACTTACCAATCGTGCGGCCTGCCAGTCGGAAGAACCCACCCACACACAGGCACACACACCACAGCGGCTGAGGGTCAAGTGTTCCCCTTGCCAGAACTTGCACAGCCTCAGCCCTGCCACGTCTGTGACAGGATGGCCTGGATGTGATCCCAGGTAGAGCACTTAACCACTGTGTAGTTGTGTAGTGTCGAGCTGAGCAACCCTGCAGAGGCTTGGGAGTGACCACAGGGGTCAGTAAGCACGCTGGAATTGAGTAAGTCTTGGCTGGAATTGACCATGACAGGCTGGCTTTGGGGTCAGTGCCTGCTGCTCCAACATTCCACATGGGGGGATGGTTTGCAGGCTGCTCTGCCTCTGATCCAGCTCCTGTGAACCCGCCTGGGTGTGGCAGAAGGTGCCTCATCCATCAGCCCTGCTGCCCACCCTGGAAGACCTAGATGGAGTTCCTGGAGCCTGGGTTCAGCCTCACCCAGTACTGGCCAGCCCAGCCATTCAGCATGCGAACCAGTAGCTACAAGTCCTCTCTCAATCTAATTGCCTTTCAAATTAATTTTAAGAATTGTGTTTGGTCCAAAATGAACTTAAAGTAACTTAAGAGGTTAATCAGGGCCTGGTACAGTAGCCTAGTGGCTAAATCCTTACCTTGCATGAGCCAGTATCCCATATGGGTGCTGGTTTGTGTCCTGGTTGCTCCACTTCCCATCCACTTCCCTTCCTGTGGCCTGGGAAAACAGTGGAGGACAACCCAAAGCCATGGGAGACCCGGAAGAAGCTCCTGGCTTTGGATCAGCTCAGCTCCAGTCACTGTGGCCATCTTCCCGTCTTTCCTTCTTTCTGGTAAATCTGCCTTTCCAATAAAAGTAAATCTTTTTTTTAAGACTTACTTATTTTTTATTGCAAAGTTAGATATATAGAGAGGAGGAGAGACAGAGAGGAAGACCTTCTGTCCAATGGTTCACTCCCTAAGTGACCACAACGGCCAGTACTGTGCCGATCCGAAGCTGGGAACCAGGAACCTCTTCCTCCAGGTCTCCCACGCGGGTGCAGGGTCCCAAGGCTTTGGGCCGTCCTCGACTGCTTTCCCAGGCCACAAGCAGGGAGCTGGATGGGAAGTGGAGCTGCCGGGATTAGAACCAGTGCCCATATGGGATCCCGGGCCTGCAAGGTGAAGACGTTAGCTGCTGGGCCACGAGCCGGGTCCAAAAGTAAATCTTAAAAACCCAAGAGGTCAATCTATGGTCCTGGCTTAGGTGAGCTTACACGTGAGGGGCAGCCGGTGCCCTGGATATTCCAGAACGCTTTCAGCGATTTAAAGATGAAGGACAGTGGGTTGGAATAATTTTTAATATTTAAATACAAAAACGGAGCACTGACTGTTTTTACACGCACAGATCTAACAGCCAGTGTGCAGAAGAGACGCACGACCGCTCGTTCCCCACACGCACAGGCAGGGCTCTGGGGGCCACTTCGCAGCTCGCCGGTGTTCAGAACCGTCACCAGTGGGCGAAGTGTCCCTCCAGCCCACTGGCCTGCTCTCCCACCCCACGAGGGCGCAGGACGGCAGCCCGGTGGAAACACTGGCATGGGGCAACCGTGTGCGAGGCCGCATTCCACTACCAGAGTGAAGACAGAACAGGTGTGGTCCATGGGGGGCGCAGCTGCAAGTCGGGGGTCTCTAGGGGACCCCACGGTGGGGAACCCTCACCAGGGTTAGAGGGGCCAGAGTTCACAAGAAAAAAACCCAGCAGTCCAAATATTTGCATTTCAGACTTCTCCCAACAAACTCCAACGGGGTGGTAACGATCTAGATCTTTCCAGGAAGTGAGGGTAATGCCCCGGGCATTGCTCCTGACAGCCCCGTGTTGGGCCCTAGAAGGATCTGGGAGGAAAAGCAGAGCGTCAGCAGCCTGGGAGCCGATGGGGCGAGTGTCCCCCCGCGTCCCACTCCACGCCACCCTGCAGGGCTGGGCTCACCTGCCGCTGCTGCAGCTGCTGCTGCTGCTCCATTTGCAACTTCTCCGTCTCAAAGACCACAGGCAGCACCAGGATCATGAAGGACGTGGTCCCGATCCACAGGGCTGCCCTGGAGAACCTGGGGGAGGCGCGCAGGGGCATGGGGGAGTCAGGGCCGGCAGGAGCAGATCCGCTCCCCGAGGTCTCACCCTACAGCCGCCCCGCCGGGCAGACCCAAGGTCACGGCTCCCAACGCCTCCCGCGCCGTGCTCCTCGCTCCTCCTCCCACTCCCTACCTGTACATTTTCTGGGCCACGAAGAGGGAGAGATCGAAGGTGGCCCCGGCCGCGGAGCGGACCCTCTCCGGGAACATCTCGGTCAGACCCCACAGCCTCTCCGACAGGGTCTCGTCCAGCTGCGGCGGAGGACACGCGGCTGTGGGCGCCCCGCGGGGCCCGGCCCGGCCCGCCCCCCACAGCCCACCGGGGATCCCAGTACCTCGTCATCCTCGTCCTCTTCTAGCTCCTCCTCCGTCTTCTCCGCGTCGCCTTTCGGGAGCAACTCGTCCGGAGACGCGGGTTCCCCGGCGCCGGCGGCAGCAGCGGCGGCGGCCATTGCTGTAAGGGGGGCACCGGAAGCGGAAAAGGCAAAGCGAGCGCAGCCCGGCGGCGGCCAGAGCGGCTCTTCCGGAAGGCGAGACTTGCGGAGGCCCGGAGAGAGCGGCGCCCTCTGGTGGGCCTGTGCTCAGCTCCTTGGGGCCGGAGCCTCGGCGGGGGTGAGGAGGCCCTGAGACCGGGTCTGGGCCGGCCCTCCCTGGGGCCGCACTCTGAGAAACCCCGAGGAAGAGTCCCAGCCTCCCGGCCGCCTCGCTGCACACCCAGCTCCGTGTTGACGCGCCTGGGCAGGTGGCAGCAGGTGGTCCAGGTCCTTGGGCCGCTGCACCCACGTGGGAGATGTTTTTAGGGCTTTCTCTCTTTTTTTTTTAAGATTTATTTATTTTTACTGGGAAGGCAGATATAAAGAGAAGATCCAAAGAGAAAGATCTTCATCCGCTGATTCACTCTCCAAGTGGTGGCAATGGAGCAGCTGGGCTGATTTGAAGCCAGGAGCCAGGAGCTTCTTCCAGGTCTCCCATGTGGGTCCAGGGTCCCAAGACTTTGGGCTGTCCTTGACTGCTTTCCCAGGCCACAAGCAGGAAGCTGGATGGGAAGCAGGGCTGCTGGGATTAGAACCAATGCCCATATGGGATCCCGGCACATTTGTTTATTTATTTATTTTTAAAGATTTGTTCATTTCCATTGGAAAGGCAGATATACAGAGAGGAGGAGAGACAGAGAGGAAGATCTTCTGTCCAATGATTCACCCCCCCAAGTGACCGCAACGGCCGGTGCTACGCCGATCCGAAGCCGGGAACCAGGAACCTCTTCTGGGTCTCCCACATGGGTGCAAGGTCCCAAGGCTTTGGGCCATCCTCGACTGCTTTCCCAGGCCACAAGCAGGGAGCTGGATGGGAAGTTGGGCCGCCGGATTAGAACCGGCGCCCATATGGGATCCCGGTGCGCTCAAGGTGAGGACATTAGACACTAGGCCATGGCGCCGGGCCGGATCCCAGCACATTTAAGGTGAGGACTTTAGCCACTAGGCTACCACGCTGGGCCACTATTGTTAGTTTTTAATGATTCATTTTATTGAAAGGCAGAGTTAGAGAAAAGGGAAAGATCTTCCATCAGCTGGTTCACTCCCCAAATGGCTGCAATCACCCTGGCTGGACGAGGGAGAAATTAGGAGCCCAGAACTCCATCCCGGTCTCTCAGAGGGGTGGCAGCTGCCCTAGGTTTGAACCATCTTCTGCTGCTTTCTCAGGCAGGGATCTGGACTGCAGTCCAACTGGTGCGCATGGGGGATGCTGGTTACACCACGATACCAGTACCAGATGTTACATTTCTCCAGTGCTGGACCAGCGCTGTGGAAGGGAGGGAGGGAGAAGCTCTGGCATGTGAGACGGTGGAAGGCAGTCTCAGGAAAACCACCGGTTTCTGTTTCAGAAGAACAGTGCATGATTTAAAACAGAACTTACGTGCAAGGCTGGGCGGCTCTTCCAAAAGGAACACGACTGCCAAGGGGCAAGGGGAATCCTGGAGCTCATGTAATACAAACATCGACACTGAGAAAGGAGGTGATGCAGGAAGGCAGAGAACAGAGCACACAGGAGACAGCGCTGCGGGGACGTGGCTCAGGGGGCACTGGACAGGGGACAGGAAGCATGCTGGCCAGTGCATGGTGACGCCCCCTGCCAAGGTGACAGCCCTGCAGGTGTTTGTTGGGGGTTGCATCCTAGAACTGCCCCCCTTTCAAGAGTTGGGAAGTGAGCTTGAGAGGACTAGAAAAACCCTAAGTGTCTCCCATAGAGCACTCCCGTCAGCCTGGCAGGGCTCAGTCTCGGGAGGGAGTGCTCCTCAGGGCACCTCCTCTGAGCTCGCAGCCAGCGCTGGGCACAGGATGGCCATGGTGCAGGTGACAGCAGCCACGAGAGCCGGCGCTGCCCTCTGCCTGTGTGCTGCAGCTTGGAGAAGGCTTCCATGATGGTGCACGTCACAGGACCTCAGTATCCTAAAGGAAGCGGGGGACTGGGGAGGCACGCCGACACGTCACCTCTTTCCTGCCGACCCCCCCAGCGGCCAGGTGAGTGTAGCCCCCTGCCCACATGTGAGGACGGCTTGCCCCCCTGCCCCAAGCCCATCCTGCAGACCCCTAAGGTGGGGACGGCAGTGGCAGCAAGGGCAGCGGCCACCCACATCAATGTTACAGGGATGTTCCTGAGTTCCCAGCACTGGCGCCACTTCTGGCTGTGCCTGTCACCTCGCTGAGTCAGTTCCCTCACCTAAACACGGAGGTGACTGTAACAGGCCCAGGAGAACTGAAAATAGGTGCTGGCCTGGAGGGGTACAGGTCAACCCTCGACTCCTGTGTTAGGCGACCAGAGACTGGCCCTGTTGTCCATAGGGGCCTTCTGTCCCCACTCACTGGAGGGGCCACATGCAGAAGTCCCTGCAAGGCAGTCCCGGGGCCCCTTCTCCAGTGAGCTCTGCTGCCTCTGTTTCCTGGTCTCTGCCGTGGTGAGCTCTGTCGCCTGCCCCCGGGCATGCTGGAGCCCCTGCTGCATGGGGTTGAGCGGAGGGGATCTGACAGCCCAGGTGCCAAGTACTGAGCCTGGGACCAGAGCTGGTCGTCAGAGTTCATGGAAAATGCGAGCTCTGAGAAAACTGGAGTGTCTGGTATAGGGCTATAGCATGGCTCGTGATATCTGTGTCCCACATGGGAATGCCTGGGTTCGAGTCCCGGCTCTGCTCCCAAGTCCAGCTTCCTGCCAGTGCACACACTCAGAAGCAGCAAAAGACAACTTGCTGGCTCCTGGCTGCAGCCCTGGTCCAGACCAGAATGTCGGGGGTGTGTGGGGAGTGAACCAGGAGAGAGGACGAGCTCTGTCTTTCTCCCTACCTAATAATCTTTTTTTAATCTGTTGTGCGCCCAGTGCTGTGATACAGTGCATTAAGCCACCGCCTGTAATGCCAGTAGTTATTATGGGCACTGGTTGGTCTGGGCTGTTCTGCTGCCAACCCAGCTCCCTGTTGACGTGCCTGGGAAAGCAGCAGAGGCTGACCCAAGTGCTTGGACACCTGCCGCCCAGAAGAAGCTCCTGACTCCAGCCTGGCCCAGCTGTCTGTTGGGGCCATCTGGGGAATAAACCAGTGGATGAAAGATCTCTCTCCCTATCTCTTCTCTCTTTCTGTAACTCTGCTTTTCAAAATAACTTTTTTTAAAAAAGGATTTTATTTATTTGAAAGGCAGAATTACAGAGAAAGAAAGGAAGAGGAAAGTGGAGAGGGAGAAGGAGGCAGAGTGCCTTCCATCTGCTGGTTCACCGTCCAAGTGGCTGCAGAGGTCAGAGCTGCGCCAGGCCAAAGGCAGGAGCCAGGAGCTTCTTCCAGTCTGCCACATGAGTGCAGGCACCCAAGGACTTGGGCCATCCTCGGCTGCTGTCCCAGGCCATTAGCAGGGAGCTGGAGCAGCTAGGACTAGAACTGGTGCCTGTATGGGATGCCAGCATTATAGGTGGTAGCTTAACACGCTATGCCACAGCACTGCCCCTAAATAAATACTAAAAACAAAAGATCATAGATTTTTAAAAATTCTATAGAAGAAAAAACAAAAAAAAAACAAAAAAACCCCAACAACCCTGATCTTTCAGTTCCATTTCCAACACACTCTGAGGGTTCCCCTTGTAACACAGGAGTTGTTCCAGGCCCTAAGCCATGGGCCTGTGCCCCAACCTCCCGCTGCTCAACTCCAGGGACTAGCTTCCACCTTGCAAAGGAATGCAGCTCACCGTGACCCCGGCTCAGAGTGACCCCCACCCCAACCACCGCAAGATTGCCTGACTGGGGCAGGAGGGCAGGAGGGCAGGAGGGCAGGGGACTGGCGTGAGGGGAGTGCTCTAACCAGGTCAGTGTCCCCTGCGCCCCACATGGCTCTCCTAGCCCCTGCAGGTGGCACATCCTCCAGCCTCAGCAGTCTGCATCCGCTCCCCGAGCAGCTCCTGCTTCCCTTCTCAGTCACTCTGGCCACAGAGAGATGATCTGTCACCATTTAATATAAAAGAAGTCATGTCAACAGGAAAGTAGCACAAAAATAGTGTGTGCAGGGCGGGCTGGCAGGTTGCAGCCAGAGCAGGCTGTGGGCTGGGGGAATGTGGTCTTCAAGCAGGGCGAGAGAAGCGTGGGCAGCAGAGAGCCCACAGAGCAGCTCTTCAGAACTGGCACAGCTGACGCCAGCTGAGGGTACAGACGGGCGCTCCCGCTGCTCCCGCTTCTCCCACCAGCAGCCTTGCACACGTCCAGGAGGTCGGCTTCTGGGACAGCATCCCTTGGCAGTGCAGGTCCACCTGACCTGCGGTAGCATCCCTCACCCTGGCCTTGGCCGCTCCCCAGAGCCTGTCCCCCTGCCCACCCCAGGGCGCAAGGCTTAGCAGCCCCCCTGTTCCAGGGCCCAGTCCATTAGTTTGGCTAAAAATAAAAACTAAACCCAAACACCTGCTCAGCCAGTGCCTCCCCTCAGCCAGTGGGGGGCACCCTGCTCTCCCTTGAACGTCCGTGGGCCTTCACTTCCTCCTCCGGCCGGCACTCTTCAGTTCATCAAGCTCCTTCTCCATGAGGTGGGACTCAGCAGTGGTCTCTGAGAGCTGGAAGGAAGACGGTGGGCAGTTACGAGGGTCCCAAGGCCAGCCCTTGTGAGCCCAGGGAAGGCCTGCGAGCCACTGGTCACGTCCCCTGGGGTTTCTCAGGCCTCTGGCCTCCATGATGGGGAAACACTTGATGAGTGGGCAGAGCATCACGGGCTGGTGCCCAGGAGCACAGCACCCCAAGCCTATTCAGGCTGCGGAGTGGGCATGTGGCTGCTGCCTGCCTCACTGATCGGAATGCCTGGGTTCAAATCCCAGGTCCACTGCCTGCCCAGCTTCTGAATCATATGTGCTTCAGGTGCTGGCACGGAGGGAAACCAGGCGGTGTTCTGGGCTCCTGGCCCCAGCCTGCCCCAGCCTCGGCTACTGCAGGCATTTGCAGAGTAACTGACAGGTGGCAGATGGCCTTCATTCCATCTCCCTGTCTTTCAAATAAAGATGAAAAGAAGTCAAACACAGCCTGCCACATCTCTTTCGTCCAGGAACAGGTGGTGCACACCACGGGGAGGACGGCAGGCCTCAGGACAGGTGGGGTGGGACGTGGGCAGCAAGGTGGCTCCTGAGCTGCAGCACACGGTGCAGATTGGGGGACATGCCATTTTCCTCAGGCTTTCAATGACCTTTAGGAGACAGCCGCTCAAGACAAGGACACACACACTTCAGCCTGTGGGTCTGACATTGACAAAGTCTTCTGCCAGCATCGTGGCACGGCAAGTGAGGCTGCCACCTGCAAGGCCAGCATCCCACGTAGCTGCTCCACTTCCGAGCCAGCTGCCTGCTGACGGCCGAGAAGGCAGTGGAGGATGGCCCAAGTGTGTGGGCCCCGGCATCCATGTGGGAGACCAGCATGAAGCTCCAGGCTCTTGGCTTCAGCCACTGAAGCCATTTGGAGAGTAAGCCAGTGGATGGATGATCTCTGTCTCTCTTACTCTGCCTTTCAAACTCAGTAACAACTTCTTTATTTGAAAAAACCTAATAAGGATTGTTGTATACAAGAACTATTTCTCCTTCTGTAACCTCACGTTCCAAATAAATAAGTGTTTTTTGTTGTTGTTGTTAAAGATTTACTTTTATTTTTATTGCAAAGTTAGATATACAGAGAGGAGAGACAGAGAGGAAGATGTTCCATCCAATGGTTCACTCCCCAAGTGAGCACAACGGCCGGTGCTATGCCGATCCAAAGCCTTGGGACCCTGCACCCAGGTGGGAGACCCGGAAGAGGTTCCTGGTTCCTGGCTTCGGATCGGCGCAGTACCGGCCATTAAGCTCACTTGGGGAGTGAGACATCGGATGGAAGATCTTCCTCTCTGTCTCTCTTCCTCTCTGTATATCTGACTTCGTAATAAAAAATAAATAAATCTTTAAAAATATATATACATATATATAAGGTCTCCATGTGCCACCTTGGGGTATGTGGGTTCAGTTCCCAACTCTTACTCCTGTCTCCAGCTTCCTGTGGATGCTGGATGACCGAGAAAGTGGGTCCCTGCCACCCCCTTAGGTGAGGGTTGTGGGCATTTGGGGAATAAAGCGGCAAACAGGAGCATGCTGTTTAAGCTTTTTTTTTCACCTCCTCACCATGTCCAGCAGGATGTCCACTTTCAGCCGCAGGAGATTGTTCTCTTCCTCCAGCTGCTGGTTGCGCCGGCGGAGGCGCTGTGCCTCCCTGCGGTCCACTGCACCACCGACCTCTGGTTCCCGGAAGGACAGAAGCAGTGGTTAGCGGGAAAGATTCCTTCTAGAACCCCGCTTCACCAAGAGCCAGGACAGGCAACCTACCTGTGATCCACTGGCCGTTCTCGAACTTGAGGCTCTGTCCTGCCAGGTTCATGGTGGGGGTTCCATAGTCGAGGCCCAGCTCCACCTCCCGGGTTGACCGATCCAGCTGTGGGTGACACGTGTGCTGGTTCAGGGGTGGCAGCAGCACAGCGGCCCTGGCTCCTGCTCCTCCTCCCCAACAACTCGTGTTTTACTTTGGCTTGGCACCTTTAACACTCTTTCTTGTCTTCTAATTTATTTTTAAAGATTTATTTATTTTTATTGGAAAGCCCAATATACAAAGAGGAGGAGAGGCAGAGAGGAAGATCTTCCACCCGTTGATTCACTTCAAAGTGGTCACAGTGACCAGTGCTGCGCCAATCTGAAGCCAGGAGCTAGGAGCCTCCTCCAGGTCTCCCACGCGGGTACAGGATCTAAAGGCCTTGGGCCGTCCTCGACTGCTTTCCCAGGCCACAAACAGGAAGCTGGATGGGAAGTGGGACCACTGAGATACAAACTGGTGCCCATATGAGATTCTGGTGTGTGCAAGGCGAGGACTTAAGGGGGAAAGAGGCGTGCTGCTCTGTACAGCAGACGTAAATGGAATGATTTTCCATCTCACAGCAGTCATGCTGTGAACTTTTAAGAGAGTAAAGAATCCTTCCTAAATGTTATCAGTTATCATGTACTATGTGCCATGGGAGAGGCGTACAGTTCTAGCCGCGTGTGTGGCAGCGCTGGTACATCACTAGATCCATAGCACACCCAGCCCAGGGCAGGCCTCTCCTCAGCTCTCCCCCCAGGTGAGAGCTGGGCAACTCGGCATGAGGAGGGCAGGGGGGCTCTGGACACATGCTCCTGCGGCCCTTCCCGGTCAGGCTTCCCCGAGAAGCCCTCCTGGAATGACGGCTCCGTGCCCAGAGCTGGCCACTGCCAACCTCAGGCCTCCATTTTGTTTGCTTCTTAGTACTTTTCATTGTTCCATAGCCATCTACTTAGTTCCTGTGCTCTTCTCCCATTAAAACATCTATTCCATGAGTGTGACAGTTCTGGTCCCTCCCCTTAATCCACCTCTCTGGCCAGTGCCAAACACAGGGCCTGGCCCATGTCCAGTTATCAGTAGCTCTCAAGTTCATGAACAGGGAAGACAGAGAGAGTGGCGCGCACAGAGGCGGTGTGGCCTGGCTGGCTGTGTGGAGCGCCTGGGTCGGAAAGGACACTGAGGCAAGGCTGTGAGGGGTCTCGTGTGTCCTCTCTGGCTCTGGGGTGCTGGCACCCGTAGTGATGGGGGAACCACAAAACCTACAACTCTCTTGGCATCCATGTCCAGTTGCTGCTTACAGCTGCCTGTGAACACCCGTGACACACCCCAGGGTCAGACTGACGGCCTGAGCAGGGTCAGAGGTGGCCGCTGTGGGAGCATCTGCCCCAGGCCTCTGGGCGGGTGGCACCTGGGATGCCAAAAACCGTTGTTGCAGTGGCACTACTATGCATCGGAATGTGCTCCCCCTTGCATGATGGCCGCAGGGACCCCACCCCCTCCCAGGGGGTCACGTGTGGTGGCCACACTCACAGAATGCAGGTTGGAGAGAGAAGCAGATTTGCGAGGCGGCGTCTTCTTGGGACTGAAGGTGTTCCCGAAGAGCGGCATCCTCAGGCTGCGCAGGGAGAGGCTGAGGTGCCCTGGTCCTGGGGCAGGCCAGTCAGGGCACAAAAACAAAACAAAACAGGTGCGACCGAATCCCGGTAAGATCCCCCACGCACTAGATGCTCCCCAGGTGCCAGGCACACTAAGACCTCAGCCCGTGTCTCACATTTCATATCCCAGTCGCCCTTGGACAAGCTCCTCTTCTGTGCCCCATGTGCCAGGTGAGGGTCAGAAAGCCTGAGGCATCAAGCATGCTGGTGTGGCGGTTAAGATGCCTTTGGGATGCCCAAATCCAGCATCAGAGTGCCTGCCTCCAGTCCTGGCTACTCATCTTGTTTTGTTTTGTTTTTTAATATCTATCTTATTTTTTTAAAAAAGATTTTATTATTATTGGAAAGCCAGATATACAGAAAGGAGGAGAGACAGAGAGGAAGATCTTCCATCTGATGGTTCACCCCCCAAGTGAGCCGCAACGGGCCGGTGCGCGCCGATCCGATGTCGGGAACCAGGAACCTCTTCCAGGTCTCCCACGCGGTGCAGGGTCCCAAGGCTTTGGGTCGTCCTCGACTGCTTTCCCAGGCCACAAGCAGGGAGCTGGATGGGAAGTGGAGCCGCCAGGACTAGAACCGGCGCCCATATGGGATCCCGGTGCATTCAAGGCAAGGACTTTAGCCGCCAGGCCACGCCGCCAGGCCCTATCTATCTTATTTTGAAAGGCGGGGGGGGGGCAATCTTTCATCCACTGGTTCACTCCCCAAATAGCTGCAACAGCTGGAGCTGGACCATGTTGGAGCCAGGAGCCGGGGTCTCCCAAGTGGGTGCAGGAACTAAAGTACTTGGGCCATCCTTTGCTGCCTTCCCAGGTCACCAGCCGGGAGCTGGATTGGAAATGGAACTACTGGGACTTGAACCAGCACCCGCTGTAGTTGGAGGCTTAGCCAGCTACTCCACAGTGCTGGCCCTGGCTACTGCACTTTTGATCCAGCTTTCTGCTAATACACATCTTGGGAAGCAGGAGGTGCTGGTGCCTTGGGTAGCTGGGTCCCTGCCACATGGGAGCCAGGGAAGGGGTTCTGGTCCAGCCCAGGCAGTTACAGACCCCACATGGAGCAACAAAGCTGTCCCTGCCCGTTGTCATTTCCAGATCCCTGGGCCCTACAGCAGAAGATTCCCCGTCCCATCTGGGAGGAAGGGGAAGCCCCCGAGGCCCAGCTGCCATCGGCCCCTGTATTTGCCGACAGCACCCTGCAACCAACTGCTCACGGTGATTAAAACTGGCAGGAGCACTAAGATGAATGACCTGCCTCAAGCTGTCATTTTCTAGGTCTAAAAATGGTCAAGAGTGGTGATTCTATAAGGTACAATATAAAATTCTTAAAAGAAAATATTTCTGGAGGCCAGCACCGTGGTGTAGCACATTAAGCCTCTGCCTGTGGCTCTAGCATCTCATATGGGTGCTGGTTCAAGCCCCCGCTGTTTCACTTCTCATCCAGCTCCCTGCTCCCGGCCTGGGAAAGCACTGGAGGGCTCACCCACATGGGATACGAAAGATCTTCCTGTCTCTCCTTCTCTCTGTAAATCTAACCTCTCTTAGAAAAAGAAAAATAAACAAAAATGAGCCAAGCTGATCTTGCCAAAGTACCTGTCACCTGGCCACAACACACTGCCCTCGGACACCTGCCGAAAGCTGCTCTTCTTTGTGGGGTGTGGCCTGGGACACCTGCCCTGTGGGGTTCTGCTTTTCTGTAACCCTGGTGGAATAACCACAGTTGCAGAAAGTCAGGTTTGGCCTCTCGGCCTGGGAAGTGGGATCGAACAAGAATCTGCAGATAACTCCGACTGAAGAACAGGGGGTCCCAGGAGCCCCCAGTCAGTGTGTCCCAGAGGAACAAACTGCTTCTGAGGCCCAGGGCATGTTACTTTTCCGCGGGACTCAGCATCTGCTTTTCCCCCAGCTGAGCTTCTCTCTTCCTAACGGATCCACAGGTTGTTATCATAAGGCTCCAGTGTTCCTAAGAGGTCGCATTCAGACCCCATATCGCTCAAGCAAGTGTCCCTGTCACGCTAACCCCTGCTCAGAGCTTGCCACCCAGCAGGTGATCTTCCACTAATACCAACACGAAGGTGAGGGGGGGCGTCTGATCAAATGGCCTGACCCCCACAGACACTTAGCCAGCCCAGGGCACGTCTTGCAAGGATGCGGGACACCCAGGACTGCCGGACCTCCAGGTAACGTTCACTCACACGCACGTTCCCACTTCAGGTCCCTTCGCGGCCCCCTTCCCACCCCATTCACCACCGAGACAGAGTCGGGGTGACCCCGGCCTCCGTCCACCCTCCTCGGGTGAGCTCAGGCCTCTCCCTGCTTGGCTGTGCCGGATTCGCAGACCTACCTGACGCTCCCCAGAGGCTGGGGTCCAGGCGCACCCCCAGACCTCCCGCCAGGGTCGCGCTCGGGAACTGGTCACTGCAGGCGACCGAGGCCGACCCGCGCCGTCCGCCACGCGCCTGCGCAGCCTCCTCTCGGACTCCACTACAATCAAAGAAACAGGGGTGTGCCCGGTTCTGAGAGGGTCCCTAAAACGGGCTGAAAAAGCACTAGAAAGTCTTTCAGACTACAGATATATGTTCAATAGTCAAAACAAACGTCGTACGGCGTGATTTACACGCTCCATCTTATAGGTTAAGAAGAGGGACTACGCTCACCCTCCCCTCTAGCGCATTGGTTTGGTCCCCCAAGCACCCGTCACCATGGGAACGGCGTCTCGCAGACACCCGTTGAGATCCGCGGCAGCTGCATTGTGGTGGGAAAGGTTGTAGGTGGTGACGGCGCCAGACAAGGGGTCACCTTGGCATAATGGGCGCCGCCTGCCCGCACCTCCGCGTCCCCCATCACGAGGCCAGAGGCACCAGCTCTTGGTACACGAGGGTGCCCCGGTGTCGGGAGCCTGCCTAGAACTTTGCAGGGTCCCCTGAGGGGACCTTGCTTTCAGGTAAGATGGACAGGCTACGGAGACCGGCGCGCTGCTCTGGGCAGGCGTACGGCTCCCCACGCGCGCCGGGACCCCCATCGGCTTCCACGAGCAGGGAAAATGGGCCCTGGAGAAGTGGCCTAGAGCGATTCCAGGCGTCCTCAAGTCCTCAGAGTGCGGGTTATCACCTGAGCCTCAAGTGACTTGTGGGACCAGCCTGATTGGCTGGAGGGTGTCCCAGGTCTCCCACCTCGGGAGTTCTGTATCCACAGTCCTCTTCCAGCCACACCACAGGATGTGCCCTGGAACCCAAATCTACAGGCTGTGGCTTAGCACTGCCCTACACACAAAGCAAGCCACATGGCATTTACAATGTTGTAGTAGCCACCTCTTTCAAAGTTAAAATTTTAAGTAGTGACATTGGCTTGAAGAATGTTCTATTTAACACCCTATACCCGAAGTATCTTTTTTAAAAAACAATTTATTTTTATTTATATGAAAGGCAGAGTTGCAGAGAAGAGAAGTCTTCCATTCACTGGTTCTCTCCAATTGCTGCAACAGTTGAGGCTGGGCCAAGCCAAAGCTTCTTCCAGGTTTCCCACAAGGGAGCCAGGGCCCAAGCACTTTGGCCATCTTCCACTGCTCGTCCAGGTACATTAACAGAGACCTGGGGTGGAAAGTGGAGCAGCCGTGACTCAAAACAGTGCCCTTATGTGATGCCAGATCCTGAATGGTGACGTAACCCACAAAACCACAAAGCCAGGTGCCAAAGTATAATTTTTATTTATTTTATTTTATTTTTTTTAGATTTTTATTTATTTTATTACAAAGTCAGATATACAGAAAGGAGGAGAGACAGAGAGGAAGATCTTCCATCCGATGATTCACTCCCCAAGTGAGCCGCAACCGGCCGGTGCGCGCCGATCCGAAGCCGGGAACCAGGAATCTCCTCCAGGTCTCCCATGCGTGTGCAGTGTCCCAATGCATTGGGCCGTCCTCAACTGCTCTCCCAGGCCACAAGCAGGGAGCTGGATGGGAAGTGGAGCTGCCGGGATTAGAACCGGCGCCCGTATGGGATCCTGGGGCGTTCAAGGCGAGGACTTTAGCTGCTAGGCCACGCCGCTGGGCCCTAAAGTATAATTTTTAATCAATATTTTAATTTTATACTGTTTCGGTTTTTTAAAGTTAAAATAATTAAAATTTTACTTCTTCAGTTACACTAATGAGATAACCAGGGCTCAGCTGTTGCTGTGGCCATTGTTGCTATGGCTAATGTTATGGCCATTGTTGCTATGGCTGTTGTGATGGACAGCACAAATCAAGCTTCTTCCTACCTTCCCAGAATTGCTCTCTTCTATCTGGAAGGTGTCTGCTCTTCCCTTCATTTCTTCCTTTCATACCTTGATCTTCAAACTGTTCTTACTGGGCTGGTATGGTGGCATAGCATGCCCTGGCATCCCATATGGGTGCTCCCAGCCGCTCCACCTTCCGGCTAACACACCTGGGAAAGCAGCAGAGGCTGACCCAAATCCTTGGGTCCCTGCACCCACTTGGGAAACCCAGAAGAAGCTCCTGGCTCCTGGCTTAGGATTGGCTCAGCTCCAGCCATTTGGGGAGTGACCCAGTGGATGGATGAGCTCTCGCTGACTCTCCTTCTGTCTCTGTAAACCTGCCTTTCAAAATAAATAAATAAATAAATAAGTAAATAATTATTTTTGAAAATCAACTCTGGTACTTCCGAAGCATCTGGGGATGGGGCTGTGTTGAGGCTCAACAGGCTAATCCTGCACCTTCAGGCACCAGCATCCCATATGGGCACAGGTTCATGTTCAGCTATTCTACTTCTTCTTCTTCTTTTTGAGCTACTCCACTTCTTCTAATCCAGTTCCCTGCTTGTAGCCTGGGAGGGCAGTGGAGCATGGCCCAAGTCCTTGGGATCCTGCACACCCGCTTGGGACACTTGGAAGAGGCTTCTGGATTCTGGCTTCAGATCAGCTCAGTTCCAGCCATTGTGGTCAGTTGGGGAGTGAACCAGCAGATGGAAGATCTTCTCTCTCTCTCTCTCTCTCTCTCTCTCTCTCTCTCTCTCTCTCTCTCTCTCTCTTTCTGTAACTCTGATGACCCAATAAAAATAAATAAATCTTTTTTAAAAGCACAGTTATGTCCTCTCAGGGACTGTGTACCCCCTGTTAGAGTTGTTATAATTCATAGTTATTTACCGTGATGTTTAGTGGTGTTTTTGTTGGTTGCGTGTCTTCTGAGTGGACATGCACCTGTGAGTGATGCGCTGCTGACTGGCAGTGGCCACTGAATGACTGAAGGTTACACCAGTTACAAATCTGACTGCAAAGGCAGGCTTGCGCTGACATGCTGGAACATTCTAGCTTCAGATAGGGCACATGCGAATCTCAGCTGCTAGCACAGGTGCTCCCTAAGGGCAGATTTTCCCTTTATAAAGTGTGTTTATGTGTTGATTTTTAGAATGATTTCCTTTGTTTATTAGATAGAGATCTTGCATCACTGGTTCACTCCCCACTTGGCCACAATGGTTAGGGCTGGGCCAGGGTGAAACCAGGAGGCAGGAACTTCCTCTGGGTACCCCACGTGGGTGCAGGGGTCCCAGCACTTGGGCCATTTCCTGCTGCTGTCCCAGACATATTAGCAGGGAGCCAGGTTGAAAGTGGATCAGCCAAGACTTGAACCAGCACCCATAAGGTAAGCCGTCATGACAGGAAGTAGCCTAACTGGCTGTGCCACAGCGTTGGCCCCCCATGATTTATTTTCACTGGATAGACGGAGGTGCAGACAGTCAGGGCTCTTTTGTTCACTGTCACTCCTCGGATGCCCACTGCAGTCAGGGCTGGCCCAGGAGCCACGTGGGTGGCAGGGACTCAAGCCCTTGAGCCAGCACCTGCTGCCTCACAGGGTACATGAGCAGGCAGCTGGAATCGGGTACAGCTGGGGCTCCAACCTAGGCATGATGCCACAGGGTGTGGGTGTCCCCAGTGGCACCTTAACCTCACTGTCAAGCACTTGCCCCAGCCTTCTTGTTCTACTCATGGGTCCCACCACCTCCCCCAGCAAATAGCACAGGCTTGCCACAGTGTAGCTACTTTTCTGCCTCCCATCCTCTTCCCTTGGCCACGTGACAGTAAAAACTCATTATCTTTCAGAGAACATTTATCCTAAAATGGCAGGATGACAAGCTGGGCAGGGAGTGTGGCATATATTTTCAACATTATGCTTAAGCAGCGTGCTGTTTGGTTGTCCCCGTAGGCGTGAGTGATAGTGGCTATCCAGAGCTGGAGGCCTCCTGACAGGTGCCTGGGCCCGGTTTCCCAGAGAACATGACATCTTCCAGTATATGGTGTGGGGACAGGAGGAAAGTGAAAAGGCTTAAAATATACCTGCCACTTCTTTCCCTGCTCCCCGTATAGGCTTGACTAGGAGCCAGGAAGGCAATAGGACTGAGCCAGGCCTGGGCCAGCCTTTTTTTTTTTTTTTTTTTAGATTTATAGAGAAAAGGAAGAGAGAAAGATCTTCCATCCACTGGTTCACTCCCAAAATAGCTGTAATGGCCGGAGCTGAGCCAAACTGAAGCCAGCAGCCTCCTCTTGGTCTCCCATGTGGGTGCAGGTTCCCAAGGCTTTGGGCCGTCCTCCCCTGGACCTTTCTTCTCTCATGAGGTTGGAGGGCAGAATCTTATTCTCGGGCTTTGCTACACCGAGACCTGAGATGTGAGGCTCTGAGCACAGGGAGTCCATGGATGGTAGTAATGGGCCACTGAGCCCTGGGCAGTCGGCAAGGAAGCCAGGGAAGGGCCCAGGATGGGGCCAGTGTGCTGGGCAGAAACAGAAAGCCCATGTGCATGGGGGAACCTCATGCTTCCCAGATGGCGTCAGGGCCTCCACTCAGAGCTGGAGAGCAGCAATGGTCTTTGGTCTCTAATTGAAATCTCTCTGGTTTTCTTTCTTTCTTCCTTCCTTCCTTCCTTCCTTCCTTCCTTCCTTTCTTTCTTTCTTTCTTTCTTTCTTTCTTTCTTTCTTTCTTTCTTTCTTATAAGATTTATTTATCTTTTTTGGAAAGGCAGTTTTATAGAGAGAGAAACAGAAAGATCCCCGGTCTGCTGATTTACTCCCCAAGTGGCCACAATAGCTGGAGCTGAGCTGATCTGAAACCAGGAGCCAGGAGCCTCTTCCAGGTGGTCCAATGCAGGTGCAGGGTCCCTAAGCCTTGGGCTGTCGTCTGCTGCTTTCTCAGGCCATAAGCAGGGAGCTGGATGGGAAGTGAAACAGCCGGGACATGAACCGGCACTCGTGGGATGCCAGCACCACCAGTGAAGGTTTAACCTACTGTGCCATGGCACCGGCCCCCAAACTACAGCAATTTTCACATGAATGGTAGGACAGGCAGACCTCAGCCAAGTGAATTAATCTGTTCGGAGGCCCTGAAATCCTTTTACATGCTACCCAGCCCCACTGGTGTCAGCCCGGCACCCCTGTGACTGTCCATTTGCCCTCCTAGGCAGTGGGCACAGTAGATCTCTTCCTGTCCTGTCTTGGCAGATGGTGCAGTGCCTGTTGTTGGTCTCCAGGAGGCCGACCCGGCTGAGCACAAGGTCCGAGTCTGCAGGAAGGCGGACCCATGGAGCGTCTCGAGAGGATGGACGCTGTCAACAGCACTGCCTTGCCGATGATCCCCGTGGATGAGAACCTGAGCGTGCCGCTGGCCACGCGCAATGCCTCCAAGGATGCCGCGCGGAGGGACTTGGAGAACAACCCGCCCTGTATCCTTCTGCTGGCGTTGGAATACACCTAGCTGAGTCGTGTGTGTGTATGTATGTGTGTGTGTGTGCGTGTGTGTGATCAGCAGTCAACATCTACACTGTGGATTACTTATTAACTCATTCCTTTCCCGAAGGCCCGACTTCTCCCTCCCAGCATAGACCTTGTCTCACCTCCCGGCTGGCTGGTCTCCCTGGGCCCAGAGTTCATGGCTTTGACATCATTGCCCTACTTTCTGGACAAGGTCTTCAACCATCCCCATCTCCTTTTTGACCTTGAATAGTTTCCCAGGGGCCACGGAGCCATGTCCCTGGAGGCCTCAGGTGCTGTCCAGCAGCTGGGCCTCTCTGTTTATAAATAACCCCAGAGCTCATTCACCTTGAGTCACGCCCTCCCAGCCAAATGCATGTGTCTCTGTGTGCTTCACTTTCCAGGCCTCTTCAGAACTCCTTGTCCAGACCAGGTAGTGCGGGATCCCGCCTGGAATTGCAACAGGGCCTTGCTTGACCAATCCCCCGCTTCTGTTACCTCCTTCTTAATCCCCCTGGCTCATCTCACCCCGACTAACCCGAGTCAGTTGCTAGGATCTGTCATGTCCCCTCCCGGCGTCCTGCTTTCTCAAGTGTCCTCTGGTTCCTAAGAACCCTTGAGTGGAATAGAAATCAAAGTGAACCTTGCCGCGTGTGGAGGCCGCGAGAGGGTTGTGGGGCTTTGACCAAGGCTATGTCCTTGAGCAGCTGAATCGAGCCGGGCAGAGAAGCAGCGAGAGGGGCTTTAGGGCCAAGCTGATTTCAAGAGTGACCAGCAAGGTCAAGATCCCCTTCGCCTCAGTCATCTCACGCCTGAGAAAAAATAATCTCTCTTGAAACAGTCTAAAGCGTGGAGATTCACTGAACGGCCAGGGGGCGTCAAGCATTCATTGAAAATGCTTGGAAACTGATATTCAACACCCAACAACAGTCAAGAGTATGTAGGCGCAGGCTGCTGTGTACAAGCAGCCGTGCTGTTGGAGGTTGCTGAGCCACACGGAGAGGGCGCGTGGCGAGAGATGGAAAAGGCATCAGAACAGTGAGCCGGCCGATACCGGTGCTTCCCTTGTGTGAAGTACGCGTGAGATACTGCCGAACTTCACAGAAAAACTGGATCAGAGTCCAGAGTGCTAACCATTACACTATGGAACCGCCACGAAAAACAGGATCAAAAACAAGTTTGTGTTGGCACAAAAAAATTGCTATCCGTGCACGGTTTTGATATAATGAATATTCTCCCCAAACATTTGGAGGATGCCTTATTTGTAAAAACAAACAAAAAGAAACAAATTAAAAAAAAAAAGACAATAGATAACAACAGCAACAAAAATACTGAAAGGAAGTCTCTCCAGACTTGCATGACTAAGTGCTGGCATGTTGGATGGCCCTGTTTTCTTCTTGCATTTTCCAAGGTGTCTGTAATACAGTCTTCTGGCATGTACTGTTTCTAAAGGCGAGCGTCAGCAGAGAGAATAACTCCATAGCCAGAGCGTGCAGGGGTGGGAGATGAGGGGCTGCTGCCCCGTCTTGCTGTGTGCATAGTGGCTGCTCAGCTTCCTCAGCACACCCCTCCCAGCATGCCTGATCGGCTCCATGCAGCAAGTGAACAGAAGGATTGCTGAAATCGACCTGGTTCCCAGCCTGCTGACCAACACCCTGGTGAGTTCCCTCGACTGGGGCCCAGGCCAGCTCCCCCAGGTCTGCCCTGGGGGCCTGTCCGTAGATTTGGAAGCATGTTCCCACAGTTGAGATCTCAGAGTTACTTTTTTACATAAAGTAACAGGCTTTATTCATTTGTTGGAGCAGTTTCAAGTTAACAGCCAAGCTGAACAGAAAGTTTAGTTTCCCCATGCGCCCCTTCCCTACCCCCATCACACACAGAACCTCTGCTGCTACATCTGTCACAGCTGTGGAGCCTGCTGACACCGGCTGATTTGCCATCTGTTGGTCTTTGATGGGGCTTTTATGAAGAATTTTGCCCGTTTTTAAAAAATTTATTTTTGTTCGAAAGTTACATATACAGAGAGGAAGATCTTCCCTCTACTGATTCACGCCCCCAGGCGGTCACAATGGCTAGAACTGAGCCAATCTGAAGCCAGAAGCCAGGAGCTTCTGCTGGGTCTCCCATATGGGTGCAGGGTCCCAAGGTTTTGGGCCATCCTGGACTGCTTTCCCAGGCCACAAACAGGGAGTTGCATGGGAAGCGGGACTCTGGGATTAGAACAGGTGCCTCTATGGGGTTCCAGCATTTGCAAGGCGAGGACTCCAGCTGCTAGGCTACTGGGCTGGGTCTGTGTTACTGCTTTTTTTAAAAAAGGTGTATTTATCTATTTAAAAGGCAGAGTTACAGAGGAAAGTGTTGCGGGGGGTGGTGGTGGGAAGCCACACAAAGATCTTCCATCTGTTGGTTCATTCCTCAAATGGCTACAATGACCAGGGCCGGGCTGAAATCAGGAGCCAGGAATTCATCTGGGCTTGCATGTTGGTGGCTGGGACCCAAGTCCTTGGGCCACCTTCCTCTTCTTTCCTGGTCACCAAACACAAGGTTGTCTAGGTTCACTCCCAGGTTCGCTTGCAGGAATTTCATATAGATTTTCCTTTTTCCCTTGGAGTTTCAATCCGTTTTGAGTTTAGTCTTGTGACCCTCGGAGTTGCTACCTCTCAGAGCCGCCTGCTGTCCGACAATGGTAGTTTAGGGCTTCCTGTGACTTCCCAGTAAGTTCAACATTTCACTTACAGTCAGGACGTGGTGGGGAGCTCTGAGGTCCTTCCACCCGGACCAAAACTGGAAGTCTGCAGGTTAGCTGTGATACATTAGAACAAACCCTGCAAGGGTTTAGGCAGACACACACAGCTCATTGGGCAGCAGCCCAGACTGATTGTCCCTTAGCCACGCTGCAAGGCACTGGGATGGCCCCGGTCTGGTCTGTTTGGCTAGCTTGGGTTTGGCAGCAAGTATGTTCTTGATTTTTTTTTTTAAGTTCTTCATTTGAGAGAGGGGAAGAGAGAGACAGACCGAAGTCTTCTTCTCTGATGTGTTCATGGTGTGCCTGCCAAGGATGGGGCTGGGCCAGGGCTGAAGCCAGGAACTTGATCCTAGTCTCGCACGTGGGGAGCGGGGACCCCAACTCCCACAGCTATCTCTGCTTCTTCTCTCAGTCTTTTGGGCACGAAGCTGGAGCCTAGAGTCGAAGCCAGGATTAACATAGGTGCTCTGGGGCAGAGACAAAGGCATATCAGCTGCTGGACTAACAGGCCCCTCCCTCATTTTTACTTTTAACTGTTTGGGCAATCTGAGGCATGCATCTAAAAAAGTCTGCTAGACAGATTTGGAAATGAGAGCAACAAGGCAGTGGCAATCTCCAGGTTCCCCCACCAAGGTCCTGCTGTTATGGCCTCAGAGCTGCTGTTCAGAGGGTCCCCTCCACGCCCGTCTCCCTCCAGGGGCAGCAGCTACGGGGAGGAGGGTTAGAATGACACTTTCTTCTGTGGCTCTGAACCAGCAAGTCTGTGTTCTAACCTGCTGCGTTTTCATCCCACCTGGCAGACCAAGGTCGAGCTCTCCCACATGTTCTCATGAATCCGCAGCAGGTGGCCCAAGCAGTCTTCTGCCAGGGCTAACTGTTCCATGTGGCCACCATCAGAAGGTTCAAAGATCGGGGGTCCACTCCCCCTCAGCTCCCTGTAGAGCCCCAGGCGGGGGGCCAGGTGTCTGCTGCGGTTACAGGCAGGCGTGCATTTGGTCGCTTCACTCTGCTTTCCCAAACGAGGCAGGAGGCCCTGGCCACAAACAGCCCAGGTCATCTGTGGTCTGTAGAGTTTTCTGGAGACTGAGGGGAGATCCTTCCCTGGGTACCGCCCCTGGATGGATCTTCAGCCCACTTTCCTGGCCCACCTGTTTTGTTTTTGTTTTTGTTTTTGTTTTTGTTTTTGAGACAGAAAAAAACGACAAAAAAGTACCCATCTGCTCCTTGCCTCAGTGGGCCATCCTAGAACCAGGAGGTAGGAACTCAACCAGGGCTGCCCTCGGGGGTGGCAGAGACCCGGCCACTTACAAGTGTCACTGTCAGTGAAATGTTTCATCTTGAGGAATACGAGGGGACTCCCACAAGTTCTTGGCAAAATGGAATTCAGACATCAGTTTGCTGGGATGTAGAACTGGAAGTCCTCACATGTGCCTTCAGTGAGCTGTTGGGAGATCGCCTCTGCAGTCAGTCCAGTGGGTCTTCGTGGAGGGAGAAGCCTTCTTCCATGTGGTAGCAGAGAGCCGGGAGTCCCTGGCGCCCCGCTGCTACTTCTGCTGGTCAGTAAAAGTGACCCTCACGCACATGCACCCCTGTGCAATGACCCCCCAGGGGTTGAAGAGCATCACTGTGTGTGTCTATGTGTGTGTGTGTCCATGGTGGCATGGTGGCACTGGAGGTGCAGGCTCCAGAGAGGTGAGACCACCTAAGTGTAAATTCCCTTCCCTTGTTCCCTCGCATATGACTTAGGTAAATTGCTTAAACTTTATGAGTCTCAGTTTCCCATAAAAGCTTGTGACAATTGTCTCTGTCCCCTGGGGCTGTTACAGGAGTTAGAGGTGTGAGCAGTGATGCTGGGGACAGGCATTGACCCAGCACTTAAAACACCCTCCTCCCGTATCAGGATGCCTGGGTACCTGGCTCCTGCCTCCAACTCCTGGTGGCAGCTTCCTGCTAATGTAGACCCTCGGTGGCAGCAGGTGATGGCTCGAGTATTTGCGTCCCTGTCCCGCCCCTAAGAAGAGACTTGGAATGCATTTCTAGCTCCCCACACCAGCCTGAACAAACAAATGAGATCTCTCTCTCTCTCTCTCTCTCTCTCTCTCTCTCTCTCTCTTTCTCTCTCTCTCTCTGCCAAGTTCTCATGTGAGTGGGAAATCTGTAGGTATACAGGAAGTCAGGCTGGTTGCCTGCGGGGATGGGAATTGGGCAAGGGGTGGGAGGGAAACCTTTCGCAGTATGACATGGTTTTATGCCATACAAGTTGCTTGGCTGTAAAGTTTGAGCGAACTGTTCAGGAGCCACACGGAGTCCCCTGGTGATTCAGAAGCCAGTGCAGACCTGGTGTGTGTGCCTCTAGAGAGAGGGCCGGGGCACCTGTGTATCTGAGGTTCCCAGGCCAGGTCCTACTCTCATCATCAATGTGAGCTGAACCGTGCCCACTTTTGTCACCTCACCTCCAGCCTCCTGTCGTTTTTCTCTGGCTCCACACAAGCTTCACCCATCCAGGCCGTGCACTCTGTCTGCCTTCCTGTCTTGCCATGTCACCCTAATGGAGGCAGACACACTGCCACACTAGCCCACAGAGGCGCACCATCCAGTGCATTCCCCACACCTTGTCTCAGCTAACTTCCCGCATGCGTGTCCTGTCCCTCAGATTGACGCGAACCAGGACTTCCCAAGCAGGAGAAGGCATTCATGCTTTATCAAACCAAGGAGATCAGGCCCTCATCATTTAACCACGACTTTCCCATCCTGACTCCTCCAGGCAGTCCTCTGTGACTCTTCCAGCCCACAATGACCTCACTTGTCGGGGGTCAGAGCTGCAACAGCTCAGCATCTCCATCATTCTGTGTGTAGTCCCTGACAGCGATGACACTGGACTTGGCCCTTTCATTATCCATACCAGGTGCTGGACCTGGTGGCTGGTCATCAGAGCTCCCTGCTGGGTCCCTGACAACTTTTTTCTTTATTTCTCTTTCAAGTGGTGTGGGGGTTTGGGGAGCTCAGAGGAAGCAGAGATTGAGGTAAGTGTGTCTTAAAAGCTCGTGAGGGCCTGGTCTGATGGCTCAGTGTCTAAATCCTGACCTTGCAACTGCTGGGATCCCATATGGTCAGTGGCTCTGCTTCCCGTCCAGCTCCCTGCTTATGGCCTGGGAAAGCAGTAGAGGACGGCCCAAAACCTTGGGACCCTGCACCTGCATGGGAGACCCAGAAGAGGCTGCTGACTTCAGATCACTCAGCTCTGGCCATTGCGGCTGCTTGGGGAGTCAGCCAGTGGATGGAAGATCTTTCTCTCTGGATCTCCTTCTCTCCATAAATCTGATGTGTTGTCCCAATTTAAAAAAAGATCCTAGGGCCTGGCGGCATGGCCTAGCGGCTAAAGTCCTCGCCTTGAACGCCCCGGGATCCCATATGGGCGCCGGTTCTAATCCCGGCAGCTCCACTTCCCATCCAGCTCCTTGCTTGTGGCCTGGGAAAGCAGTCAAGGACTGCCCAAAGCTTTGGGACCCTGCACCCGCGTGGGAGACCCAGAAGAGGTTCCTGGTCCCGGCTTCGGATCGGCGCGCACTGGCCCGTTGCGGCTCACTTGGGGAGTGAACCATCGGATGGAAGATCTTCCTCTCTGTCTTTCCTCCTCTCTGTATATCCGGCTTTCCAATAACAATAAAATCTTTTTTTAAAAAAAAAAAAAAAGATCCTAAAAGAAGAAGAAGAAGAAAGCTTGAGGGAGTTGGGGGCTTCACCATAACAACAGGTTCCCTGCTATCCTGAGCCAGGGTTTCGGACCCATTGCTTGATCTCTGACCCCTGGAAGGACCTGGAAGTTGGTATTACCATCCCCCTTTCTCAGAGATTCAACAAGAACCTGCAATGCCTGGGGCCCTGATTGGGACACTGTTCTTGGTGCTGTACTTCTCAGAGATGTAGGCAGGAGGAGGGGCAGGATGGCAGGGGTCTGGGGTGGGTTGATGGCAGTAATGGACCCAGGTCCCAGGCCCTGCCAGTCACTAGGGAAGCCTGGCAGGCCAGAGTCTCCACTCCCAAGGCCTATTAGCACCAAACAAGGGGAAGAATTAGTCCCTGACCCCCTCCTTCTGCTCCTCCAGGATTTGCATCAAGCCCTAACGTCCCAACATGTTGTGTTTTTGTTTTTGCCCCCATTTTTTCCCCTGGTTTTTGAAGGCAATTGAGAGATTTGAAATGGAGAAGAAGGCTGTAAAAGAGAAAAGTCGCAGCAGCCCAGGAGACAGAGGCAAAACTCGTTTCTCATGGCTTCGGTGGTGTTTCTGTGGGGTTTGATCTCTTTGTTTTTTAAATAGTATCTGAAATACAGTTGAGTAGGAGCCCAAGGTTATGGAGGCTATTTGTGTCCTCTTTGGAGGGTGACTTAAGTCTGACCTGCCAAGAGGCAAGGAAGGAGGATGGGGCCACTCAAGTTTTCCCCAAGGTGCCTGAGAAATGGGCCTCCGGGCTAAGCACCCCTCGTGGAAAGCCATGGCATGTGTGGCCCCGGCCACTCCATGGAGCGTGCAGCCTGGTCAGCTAACGGAGGAATCTCACCAGGCTGGACATGGGGATCCCCGCAGCTCCAGTGTCCTGGGCGGCTGGGGCTGACGAGTCCCCATAATCCCTCCTGTCCCGCAGAGGAGCTGCTCACCTATTTCTCTCTCCACCCTATCCCCTCCCCCCCGTTCCTCAGCAGCCAAGAGACCACCAGCCACGGAAGGGGATTTGTGCGGAGACCTAGACCTCAAGAGCACCAGATCCTTCATGACGAGGCGGGTGAGGCACCTGGGCGGGCTGCTGTTTTCTGAGCAGCTGCTTGTGGCCGGGAGATCCCTGCTGCCCACACAGTGACCGTGATGTACAAATGCAGGATCTTCAAACACCTCCATGACCCCAATATTTCCGTGGCGCCCCAGGAAGGGCAGAGCTGGCCCCAGCCAGCCTCAGATCAGGGAGTGTTGCAGGGGTCTTTGTTTTGAAAACTCACAAGGCCTCACCCCTATCTCCACCCCTGAAATAGTTCACTTAGGGCTTGTTCAAGGCCGCTGGACAGAGCATCTCCCAGGCACCTACACATTGCACGCCAATGGCTGCATATGCCTCGTGAGTCTGTGGCCCCAGAGCAGTTAGCTGGCCTCTGCACTGAGCGCAGGGCCGGGCCCTCCTGCAGCTGTCCGGCCCCGCCTCTCCTGTGACTCTCAGTTGGCACGCTCAGCTCCAACTGGCCAGGCAGCCAAGGGTATTCAGAGCTTTCATGCTGTGCATTACAGTAGTCCTCCTCTGTACCTCTTTCAGCCTATAACAAATCCCAAAGCATCCTGAAGCCTGTTGGCCGAGAGCCTGTGTGGAAACATCACCCTGTGAGTGTCCTGCTCAGGGTGGCACAGCCGGTGGGGCTGACGCCTGAGCCCGGGTCAGTACAGGAACTCGCTCAGTGGTCCCTCCACTGTCACTGGCCACCGCCCACTTAGAATGCTTCCTATGGGGACCCTTGGATGACAGTCAAGGGTTGCAGCCTTCTTTCTCTACTTAAATTTTTTTATGTCATTGTGTTTTAATTTTATTCTAAAGAAATGAATGATATATGTTGAGAATCATGGGTAATAGCATTCTCTAATTCGATATTACAGTTTGGAGAAATTTTATGCTGAATAAATAACCCAAAAGGGGTGGGGAGGGAAAGCACGTGCTGTTAGTTACCCTGATGTTTCTTGCAGCAATCGGGGAGTAGTTAAATAAATGACAACACACCTTCTACCTGCGGTGGAGCTGCCCTCATACTGCAGCTACACAGGAAATCAAAAGTAATGCATATGGGTAAAACAAAACAGAAAAGCAGCTGTACCTGCACATATTGTGATGGAAGTCACGTTCCGGGTTTTCAGAAAGTTCATGGACATGCATATCCTGAGAGGACTATGCATGGATACCCAACTTTTTTTTTCTTTGCCTTCAAATATATTTATCTGCCAATGTCATCTTCCACGAACATTCTGTAGTGCCCTCAGATCTGTTGTTGAGTAGACTTCCTCAAATCCTGCTTGTGAATATAGAAATAGCCTGAGTAGGAGTTTGGCAAAGGTGCTGATGTGTGGCGTGCCCCTTGTTTCCTGCGTGTTCTGCAAGGTTGCTGTAACATGATTGAAAACAGATGCCCTGTCTGTGGAGATGAATTTCACTTCCTCTTTCCTTTACCCTCTGACCCCATACTTGCTCTGATTCAGAGCCAAGGACAGGGGCTGGGCCATTGGTGACAGCGTGCTCTGTACCCTGAAGCGAGGGGGAGATCCTGTTGTTTTACTAAACTATCAGATCAGTGGGCTCCATTTTCACGTCTGGATTGTTTTTTCTTTTCTTTCTCTTTCTCTCTCTGTCTCCTCTTTTTTGCTGCATCAGAAAACAGCCGATAAGAACCTGCTGGTGGAGCTGTATCAGTACCCAGCCTTTGACAACACCAAGCCCAACGAGCTTCCCAATGCGGTGGCCTTCTGCGACATGGTGGGCAACGTGGTCCGGGCTGAGAGAAACCCTGTCAGTGGCAAGGTGAGGGAAGGGAAGGGGGCTGCCGCTCGCCCTATCATGTGCCTGGCCCTGCAGGCACAGCTGTCCCCTGTCCTCACTCCAGGAGCAGCCAAAGAGCTCACCCAAGGCCACAGGGTGGCTAGGCCCAACTGGGAACCCTAGCCCAGGCTCACTGTAAGATCTACTTTCCTTCTGCCAGAGCAAGGGTCTCTAGACTGTTCTGGCCATGTAACCTGTTCACGGATGATTCCAGACCTCGCTTCACAGGTAGCTGTGTACAAATTATATGCACTGTCCACTCTCAGTCACTCCGTTGCATATTATTAAGCCTCATTCCCCTTTGTTCTTTAAAAAAAGATTTATTTTTATTGGACAGGCAGATTTACAGAGAGAAGGAGAAACAGAAAAATCCTGCATCCATTGGTTCACTGCCCTAAGGCCACAACAGCCAGAGCTGAGCCGATGTAAAGCCAGGAGCGTCTTTGCAGGTCTCCCCTGTGGGTGCAGGGTCCCACGGACTTGGGCCTCTGCTGCTTTCCTAGGCCCAAAGCAGGGAGCTGGATGGGAAGTGGAGCAGCTGGTACATAAACATGCACCCATGTGTAAACAGTGGTCTCGCCCACTTTCCCCCAATTCTTGACTCTTCCCACCTTGATCAACTATGTAAACATCATCAAAAATAAAATTGAAAAAAAAAAAAGACATGCCCTTCTCCCCAGGTCTGTGCATGATGGAGCAGTTAGCAAGAATAACGAGCCAGGGCCCGCAGGCGGCAGGGAGGCAGGTGGGGGCTGGGAGCTGGTTCTGAGTCTGACTGTGGCCCCAGGTGAATTAGGGGGAATACAAGGGCCAGAAATGCTGATGTGAATTTTATTTTTCTCCTAAGTCCTTCTGTTCAGATAAAGAGTTGAAGAAGTTTCTCTCGGCTCCCCTCCTGAAATCCTTGTGGCTGGACAGCTTCTGGTGGCTTTTTCATGAAAGGTACCAGGTAAGGCTGAGCCGCTCACGGCTCCCCTCGCCAAAGTTGTTTTTTCATGAAACACATGGCAGCCCCTTTTCCATGAAGCATGAGTGACCCTCACCCCCACCCTGCGGGCTCCACCTGCAGCCTCACTTCTCACCATGTCCACTCTACACCCACACCTTGGCCATCTGCTCCCCAGTGTCCAACAGCTGCCCTGCGCTTGAGGAGCTGAGCCAAGGGCGGGATGAAAGGAGAGCTCAGAGCCGCCGCTCTAGGCTCTAAACCTGATGCAGTAAAGGGGTGTCCCGTTTCGTAAAGCACACAGGGGTGCTGGTCCTGAACCACAAGCCATCCTCCCAGACCTCAACGCGGAGCCATAGTCACCCCTGCCCTCTCTCTGCACCCTGGCAGCCCAACATCGAGACCCAGAAGAAGCTCTTCGACCGGGTGGCCCGGTGCTATGCCCTGCTGCTGCTCCGGGAGCCCAGGTCCCACTATGAAGAGGCACTTTTGCAGGTAGGCATGCACCGCTGGTGAGACAGGAAGTCACGTGAGATTGCTGTCCACTCTGACCCCAGGAGAGAACCCCCAACTCTCTCAGCCCTGGGGAGAAATTAGCAAATTACCATCGACTGCTTCTCCAGCTCTCCATGCAGTGTTACAACAGCACAGTAGAGCCGTTACATAGGCATGTAGGTAATGACTGGGACAGTTGCACTGGTAGACAGTTTATACAGCAACGAATGCAATTTTGCAACCAAGAAATATCTGTGGAGGGATCGGGGCCTATGAATGGAAAAAATAATTATAGTTTGGTTACCTCTGCAGAGTGAGGCAATTTATTTATTTACATATTTATCTATTGGAAATGCAGAGTTACAGAGAGAGGAGATACAGGGAGAGAAAGAAACAAAAATCTTCCATTTGCTGGTTCACTCCTCAAATGGCTGCAATGATCAGAGCTAGACCAATCCAAAGCCAGAAGCTTTTTTGGGTCTCGCACATCGGCAGCAGGGACCCAGGCACTTGGGCCGTCATTTGCTGCTTTTCCAGGCACATTAGCAGGGAGCTGGGTGGGAAGTGCAGCAGCCGGGTCTTGAAATGACATGCACACGGGATACTGTGCCACAAATGGTGGCTTTACCTGCTATACCTCAGTGTATTGATTTGTTAATTTGGAGGCAGAGACGCAAAGAGAGGAAATGACAGTAAAGCAGAGAGATCTTCTATCCACAGGGTCACTCTTCACTGCACACGAGGAGTGGGCATTTAGCTTGGCAGTTGAGATGCCCACATCCCACAGCGGAAAGCCCAAGTTCACTTCCTGGCTCCAGCCCCTGATTTTCACATCCTGCTAGTGCAGACCCTGGGAGGCAGGAAGTGGCTGGGCTCCTGCCACCCACCCTGGAGCCCTAGCAGAGCCCAGCTTGTGGCTCTGGCCTCCACCCAGCCATGGCTGTTGCAGGTATATGGGGAATGAGTCAGCAGATGGGAGCTCTGTCTGGCTGTGTCTTATTGCTTTCTCCCTGTCTCAAATAAATACATTTAAATACGCATTAAAATAACAATTCATTAGCTCATTTTGCCAGTTAGATTGCCTAGAGATTAGAAGGTTGGATTGCCAGGGTGGTGGATGATAAAGAACTTTCCCCCCTCATAGTCTGAGTGGAAAGCACGTGGGTACCATCATGTTGAGGGGCACTCGTGCTAGTCTAGTGACCCCCAAACCAGTCCCCTAAGCTTTGTGAGCCTCGATCCCATCGTCCATAAGACAAAGGTGATAATAGCCCTGGGGATGCCCTGTGGATCAAGCAAGATAATGTTTGTAAGGTCTCAGACCCAGCACAGGCTCACCCACACTGGGTCCCCATTGCTGGTGTCCCTAATACGATACCACAGACACACTCCGCTCCCGGAGGAGCTGCCTTAGTTTAGTTGACAAGATGTCACCTGCCTACTGTGCGCCAGGGACTGAGAGCACTACATCAATGAATGGGAAGTGTCCAACCTACTTTCTGATGCAAAGCACTGTCCCAAAGACAGTAATCAGGGATGGGAGATAAGGGGAAGTTTGGTCACGCTCACCGATGCCAGCAGGACGAAAAGAACAGCCTAAGAGAGGTCGTACCGATGTGGAGAAAGGCTTACATTGAGATGTTACATAGGTAAAGCCAGCTATGAATGCGTCCTGTGCGCTGAGAGGCAAAACACGTGTATTAAAAAAGAGAGAAACAAAAACTCCCAGTACCAAAGTACAATGTAGTAGGAGTGTGTTCCAGTGTTCCCAGCACAGCGTGCTCTGGTTCACCGTAGCCCATAAACATAGATATTTTTTAAAAGAGACTTACTGACTTATTTGGAAGGCAGAGAGAGAAAGAGAGAGAGAGAGGTCTTCTACCTGCTGGTTCACCTCCCTAGCCACAAAGGCTGCAGTTGGGCCAGGTCAGAAGTCAAGAACCCAGAACTCCCTCCAGACCTCCCACATGGGTGGCAGGGACCGTATGTCCAGAATGTTGCCTGAGTGCCGTTTATCCCCCTGATGCCCCCCAACACCCCGGCCAGCGGTTGCCATCACTTCTGAGCAAAGCCGTGTACACCAGCTTCTGCTGCTGCTTCCCGCAGTCCTGGTTCAACACGCACGAGTTCAAGGCCTATGTGTGCAACACAATAAACCTGTGGATTGCAGGTGAGTGCCAGCGGCTTCTTCCTCCTGGGGACAGCAACGATGAGGGAAGAACCTGCCCTGGGAGCCTGCTTGCCTACGTGCGTGTGCTATTACAGTGACTGTGCAGGCTAGCTCGCGGACCAAATTGGCTGACTCCAGGGCCAGCCTGACTTCAGTCCTCTTCCCTCCTCCCTCATCTCGATCTAGAACTTCCCAAGGTTATCCAAAGCTGTGGTTTATTGAGAAGTTCTTACTTTGCATATCCTATAGTATTGGGGTCTCCACGATCACCCTTACATGAATAGATTTGCTACAAAAATTCAGAAGTCTCAACACATTGTTGTCATGGCTGAAATATGTCATGGTGATATAGCAAGGATACATGGCAAAATCACAAGAAAGGCAGGCTAGTATGTAGATGTGTGTGTATGTATAATACATGTAATATAGATTTATATTACATATAATATACACACATATATGATTTATTTATCTATTTAAAAGGCATAGGGAGAGGGCAAGAGAAGGAGAGAGAGAGACATCTTTCATTTGCTGGTTCACTCCCCAAATGGCTGCCAACAGCCAGAGCTGGGCTGATCCGAAGCCAGGAGTCCAAAGCCAGCTTCCTCCTGGTCTCCCAAATGCCAGTGGCCATCTTCTGCCACTTTCCCAGGTGCATTAGCAGGGGGCCAAATCACACGTGGAGCAGCTGGGACACCAACTGGCACCCATATGGGGTGTTGGCATTGCATTCCGCGCCTTAATCACAACGCCGGCCACAAGCAGGCTCCTCTATGCGCCCTCCCTCTCATAATGAGACAGAGCCTGCCTATCCCCTGCGATGCCCAGGGAAGCCCATTAGACACATGCCCAAGGGTTTCCTGGGGGAAAGTCACATGAGCACCCTCCCGTGTCCTGTGATTGCAGGAGAGCAGGTGTTAGCGTGACGCGCCCACTCCGGGCACAGTGAACCTGTCCTCGAGGATGCTGCACATCCGTGCACGGAGCTCTGCCAGCCACGAACGTAGACGTCAGCCCCGTGCCAATCTTGCCAACAGGCCTGTCTCAGGACTGCGGTCTCTTTTCTGCCCACTTAATCCTGTTCCTGTAAAGCAGGATCAAGGGAATTAGAGCAAACCAGTGGGGCAAGAATTCAGCTCCTGGGTCACCTGACTCCAGAGTGAGGTCTCTGACCGCTGCACCCTCCTGCCTCTCGTTCTGATTCTTCTCTTCTTGCTCTTCCTGCTTCCCAAACCCAATTTCATCTGGGTTGCACCTGCGTCTCCCAGCGACCCCCCTGAAATAAACCTCCTGTCCACTCTCTGACCAACAGAGGCACAGCTTTCTCAGTTTCTCAGGAAGCCAGGAGACAGCACTGGCACACTCCGGGCACAGCCCGCTTGCATGCTCATTAGGGGAGCCAGTGCCTGTGGAGCCCCTGTCCACTGGGAACTCCCAGTTCAGCCCATGTGGATGTGATAAACACAGGGCACCCTGCCTTCTGCATGGACAGCATGTCCCAGCTTTGCACACCTGTGTTTAGAGGCCCCATCTGCCCTCCAGCACATAACATTCAGGTAGTTCAAGGGTTACTTTCAGACCAAGCCTGTGCCCCAGCTCGCCCTTCCCCGCACCAGCCTTTCCACCTCCCGCCATATGAAACACCTTGTCCAAGGCCACCTGGTCAGTAGCAGGTGGGGCCGATCCCCAAGGCCAACCTGTCCAGAACCAGGTCGGTGTTTCCAGATCACATCTGCCTTACCTCCTGTTCTCTCTGATAAAGTGTCCATCACCACTCTCAATTTCCTTGTAGGCACCTACCCTTGCCTGCAGGGTTATGCCAGCTGGAACTACTCGGAGCTGGACCCGGAGCGATCCCGCAGGGCAGAGTTAATGTTTCAGAGAAAGAAGATGATGAGGGGTAAGGTGGCACGTGCAGCCCCCGACACCCTGCTCACCCAGCATCGAGGCTGTCGGGCCAGCTCCCCTCTCACAGACCACACCTCACAGACCAGTGGCCCAAACACCTGGTTATGCTTGTGTGTCCTCGGGGTCCACATGACTTGGGAGTGTGGGGGTGGACTTTGGTACTCGAGGGAGAGATGCCAACGAAGGATGTCCCCTGCATGCCGGGCACCGTGCTGGGTACCTTCCAGCTCGCTGACAGTCTGCCGAGCACCCCCTCAATCCACAGCACTGAAGAGGAAGCAGAAGTTCAGACAACTTTGGTGTTACTCAGCAAACACAGGATGAGTGCTGAGTGCCAGGCCCTGGGCTAGCGGCAGGGCTCAGTGCTGACAGCCTGCACAGTCCCTCCTGACTGTCCAGAGGGACACCCCGACGACACAGCGAGTGGTACAGAGCCTCTGGTCCTGGGTGGTCACCCAGAGCAGGCCTGGGAAGGGCAGGCAGGAACCTCCCCAGTAGTCATCACACACACGCAGGGATGGCTTTCAATGTGGAACACAGGAAAATCCAGAAATGATCTTCAGATGTCCTGATGCTTTAGTGAGCATGAAGCACAGCCCTGTGTGAGTGGGTGGGCTGTTTCTTTGAAAGTATGTCATTCACCTTTCCTCATTTCTGTTGGGCTGGGTGCTGAATTACCTGCTTTGGAGATGAGTCTATCTTTTTTTGGCACATGGGTCAGTGCTTGTCCTGTGTCCAGGCTCGGTGCTTGCCCCGTGTCCAGAGCTCAGCATACACACTTTTCTTTCAGTAGTTCATCAGCCCTGCCAGGCAGCCAGTGTCCACATGCTTCAGCAGGTGGAATCCAGAGGGGTCCCAGGCTTGCCCAAGGCTTATTCTCCCTGCAGTCTCTGGTCCCTGTTCTCTCTCTCTCTCTCTCTCTCTCTCTCTCTCTCTCTCTCTCTCTCTCTCTCTCTCACACACACACACACACACGGCAAGAAGGAACTAAAAAATGGCTTTTCCCTTTTCTTAGGAAGAGATTTTTCTTTCTTCACTTCTAAGAGACATTTTTCCCGGAAGCCAACCCAGAGCAGGAAATCCCATTATGCCCATGTAAGTGGGAGTTGGGGGACTGGGAAGTGGGGCTATAGAGGGGATGGTCAGAGGGACCAAAGAGCTCCTGGAGCCCCAGCTCCTACTGTCACGCACCTCTCTGTACCCCTACTCCATCCTGCCCTCCTTCTCCCCTCCCACGTCCCCACCGCCTGTCCCCTTCCCACCCCCCCCAGCCTAGGTCACCTGCAGCACCCAGGGGCGGTAATTGAGGGGAGAGGAAGTGACGCAGCAGGACTGCAAGCTTTTGGATCTTGGTTTGTTAGTCTTTTGGACCTTACGGGAAGCTGGCAGCCATCCCTGACACCTGCCTCCCGCCCTGCTCCGCGCTGTTCCCTTCCACCGACTGCCCAGAAACCCTGCCTCTCACCTCACCACTCACCACCATAGTCTGAGTTCAAATGTGTTCCCTGCAGGCCTCTCCAGCTGAGCAGCTAATGACACCTTCCTGTCACCCGCAGCCCTAAGACATCGTCCCTGTCCCCTCTCCGTCTCAGGGGACTTTCACTCACTTTCCAAGCACTGGGAACCACAGGCTGGCCTTGCCCACTCCTGGTTCTGTGGACTGCTGCTCACAAGGGTCCCCTCTCAGAGCAGACCCCACATTCTACACATGGCCTTTACCTGCCAGTCCTCTCGTCCCGTATTCGCTCCCATTACTGCTGTCCCTGTCCTTGTCACTTTCTCTCAACTCCAAGTTCAGAGAGCTTGTATTGACTTTGTATTGTATTGTAACCAGATGCCACAAATAAGTCTTATTTTGTTCTGCTTTGTTTTTCCTGGAGAGTTGAAAAAGATTGTTGTTCAGGGCAAGGTTTATGAATGGGGCTATTCATTGCTGCTCTATATAAATCAAATTTTATTGGCACACGGCCCCCAGTAGTCGTTCTCTGGGGTCTGCAGCTGCCTGGGGGCCGACACAGCCAAGTTACAATGGAGGCTTTAGGACCTGCCAAGCCACATGCTCACTCTGGCTTGTGACAAAACATGTTGGCCAATCCCTGGCCTGACACTCATCCTTTCTTCTTTCTTTTTAAAATATTTGTTAATTTATATTTGAAAGTCAGGGTTAGAGAGAGAAGAGACAAAGAGATCTTCCATCCACTGGCTGACTCCCCAAATGGCTTCAATGGCCGGAGCTGAGCCCATCTGAAGCCAGGAGCCAGGAGCTTCTTCCCAGTCTCCCACATGAGTACAGGGTCCCGAGGCTTTGGGCCATCTGCTGTTTTCTCAGGCCTTAAGCAGAGAGCTGGATGGGAAGTGGAGCAACCAGGACTGGAACAGGCACCCATATGGGATGCTAGCACCACAAGCCCGACTCAGCCTTCCTTCTTAGTTCAGGCTCTTGACAAGAAGGCTCAAAGTCTCCCCGTCCGCTTAGGGCGCAGTCACTGGGAATGATGTAAACTGAACATATGAAAAATTAAACAGGAGAAAAGGCATTCAAATGTATTAACTGCTAATATCTTTATGTCACCAGGGGATCCTCGTAGAGCAGAAGTGAAAACCCTAAAGAATCATTCATTAGGCTTTAGCCTTCTTTATCACCTTAACACAGAATGATAAATTATGAAGACACGACAAGACAAAAGTGAAAGAATTTGGCTCTTAGAGATGCTAAGTTGGGGGCAGGTCAACAGGAGGGGTCTTCAGTGCATTTTTAGGAAAAAAAACCACATGAAGGTTTCAAACATGTTTTACACCAAAATAGACTTATCTCTCCCTTTTTTAAAAGACTTATTTATTTTTTATTACAAAGTCAGATATACAGAGAGGAGGAGAGATAGAGAGGAAGATCTTCCGTCCAATGATTCACTCCCCAAGTGACCGCAAGGACCAGTGCTGAGCCCATCCAAAGCCAGGAGCCAGAAACTTCCTCTTCCAGGTCTCCCACACGGGTGCAGGGTCCCAAAGCATTGGGTCGTCCTTGACTGCTTTCCCAGGCCACAAGCAGGGAGCTAGATGGGAAGTGGAGCTGCCGGGATTAGAACCAGTGCCCATATGGGATCCTGGTGCATTCAAGGCGAGGACTTTAGCCACTAGGCCCGACTTATTTCTTAATTTCATTTTACCACAGACTTTTTGAAGTACCTTTCTGTATGTAGAAAGCTAATGAGATTTAAAGGTTATTTTATTTATTTATTTTTATTTTTTGAAACGATTTATTTTTATTGGAAAGGCACATATACAGAGAGGAAGATCGTCTGTCCGATTGTTTACTTCCCAAACTGCTGCAACCGCCGGAGCTGAGCCAGGAGCCCCTTCCAGGTCTCCCACAAGGGTACAGGGTTCCAAGGCTTGGGGCCGTCCTCGACTGCTTTCCCAGGTCACAAGCAGGGAAGTGGAGCTGCCAGGATTAGAACCGGCACCCGTTTGGGATCCTGGTGCATTCAGGGCGAGGACTTTAACCGCTATGCTATCATGCCGGGCCCAGTTATTTTATTTTTAAAATATTTTATTTTATTGCTATTTGAAAGGAAGATTTTACAGAGAGTGAAGGAGAAACAAAATCTTCTGTCTTCTGGTTCACTCCCCAAGTGGCCGCAATGCCCGGAACTGAGCCAATCTGAAGCCAGGAACGAGGAGCTTCTTCCGGTTTTCCCACGTGGGTTCAGGGTCCCACGGCTTTGTTGTCTCTCCAGGCACCAGAGGCAGAGGATTACCATACTGTATCACTGTGCCAGCCAGCCCCTATAATATACATTTTCTATGAACATTTCAAAGACCCCCCTTTGTACATGGTTAGAATAGAAATGCGCTCTCCTAGCCTCTCTGTGTGGCTGAGAGCCAGTGAATGAGCCGCAGGTGGCCGTGGCCGTTTGGGGGAGCCCTTCCTGTCTTTGTCCTTTGTTCCTCTGCCTGGAATGTGAATGTGACAGCTGGTGCTCTGGTTGCCGTTGCAGACCCTGAGTCCTAACTTGGGGAAAGTGGAACCACAAGCTACAGGAGACAGTCCCTGGGTGGGTGGCCTAGCAGCACACCGTGAGCCTGGACTTGCCTGCCTTCAGATTTCTACATGGGAAAAAATTTCACCTAGTGGGAGCCACCATTATTTTGAGTCTCTGTCACTTGTCCAGATATAACCCTAACTCCTATGAGGGAACTTCAAACAGCTCTGGGGCCCAGTGCGATAGCTCAGTGGTTAAATCCTCACATTGCATCCATTGAGATCCCATATGGGCGCCAGTTCATGTCCCGGCTGCTCCACTTCCCTTCCAGCTCCCTGCTTGTGGCCTGGAAAAGCAATCGAGGACAGCCCAAAGCCTTGGGATGATGTACCCATGTGGAAGACACAGAAGTTCCTGGCTCCTGGCTTTGGATGGGCTCAGTTCTAGCCATTGCGGCCCACTTGGGGAGTGAACCAGTGGACATAAGATCTTTTCTCTCTCTCTCCTTCTGTCTATGGATCTGCTTTTCCAATAAAAATAGATAACTGCCAAAAAAAAAAAAAGCTGTGCTTAGGAAACAATGATCACACCTCTCCTTAACTCTAAATCTTTCCCACCCTATGTTTACTGTGTAAACATCATCTAAAATAATAATGAAAAAGTTAAAAAAAAAAAAAGCTGTGGGGAAAATGAAGTGAAAATACATGGTTTTTGATACCTGATATTTTGGAAATCCATATGGAATTGTTTCCGCTTTTGGAACACCCCCTCCTATGTTGTCATACTATCTCCGGCTCAACTGGGAGACTCCTCAAGCCAGGGGAGTGTTAGGATTTGTCAGTCATGGTGGCAGCTGCCCCAGGAGATGTTTCCAGAAGCAGGGGGTGTGGAGAGTGTGGTGGTCAGCTCTGCCCTGCCAGAAGACGCTCAGTGACTCGCCCAACTGTGAGTGACAGAGCCGGGGTTGGGCCCCCGGGGGCCTTGCTGTGGGCTCCGCACAGCACCTGCTGCCCATTGCATGTCCCTTGGCTGAGAACAATGAGTGTCCTGCATGATGGCATATCCTGCCTCTCGCTGCCAGTCTTGCTAACTGGGTTCTCTTCCTCTTTGCTCCCCTGGAATGTTCTCTCCCAAAGCCGACCTCCGCGAAAACCCCCTTGGCCACCCAGGAAGTCAAGGGCAGCTCACAAGCACCGAATCCCGTGAAGGGTCCGAGGCCGGCCAGGAAAGGGGCAGGTGAGGCTGTTTCCTGCAATTCAGCAAGCTCTGCTATGGTGATGGTAAGGTCAGAATGACACTGTCCTCCCCTTCCACATGTCTGTCCATGCCCATGAGTGAGGGAAACCTTCAAGACCAGGGGCTCCACTCAGCTGCCCTGGGGAGCAGGCAAGGCAGGCCTCGTGGGGCCGTGGCGGGAAGCACACAGAGGTCACGGGAAGCAAGAGCCAAGGCAAAGATCAGGGCCATTTCCAGATGATGCCAGTGGGTTGTGGGGGAATAGGGACTGTCCCTGGCTCCGGGTTGGCTCAGGAACCAACATTGGCTTGGCATGTGAGCATTCACTGGGTGAGTGGGTTGTGTGGCCGGACGTAGTCGTCAGCAGGGCTGTGAGCCATGTGGGCCTCCGTTGTGGCTGAGGAACACCCAGTGGAACCCATGAGGATCTCCACAAGTAACACAAGTAACTGCCCTCCGTTCTAGAAACTTTGACCTATATGTGTTCTTGAGGAAGAAAGGAAGCTTCGAGGGGTAAGGACTGTGTGATCTGGGTCTCATTAAAACCATTAAAAATGAAAAGCTTGGCACCCTGACCAAAGGTTGGAAGGAACATTCCTCAAGATCCCCAGACACAGATACATTCACTTTACGAAGACCTCATGAGCCAAAGAAAGAGGAAGTACTGAAGGAATTGGAAAATGTATTTTTTAAATATCTTTTATTTATTTTTAAAAAGTTTACTGAGTTAGAGAGAGAAGGAGGGAAGGAGCTTCCATCCACTGACTCACTCCCCAAGTGGCCACAACAGCCGGAGCTGAGCTGATCCAAAGCCAGGATCCGGAAGCTTTTTCCAGGTCTCCCAAGTGGTTTCAGGGTCCCAATCATTTGGGCCATCTTCTGCTGCTTTCCTAAGTGCAGGAAGCTGAATCAGAAACAGAGTAGCTGGGGCTCAAGATGGCACCCCAAACATGCAGGAATTGCAGGTGGTGGTTAAACCCATTGTGGAACAATGCCGATCCCCTAACCAACATCTGGATAGGCCAAAAACCCATCCCAGGGAGCTCTTTTTTTTTTTTTTTTTAAGATTCATATATTTTTATGAGGAAGAAAAATTTACAGAGGGAAGGAGAGACAGAAAGATCTTCCATCCACTGATTCACTCCTCAGGAGCTGAGCTGATCCAAAGCCAGGAGTTTCTTCCAGGTCTCCCGCGTAGGTGTAGTATCCCAAGGCTTTGGGCCATCCTCTGCCGCCTTCCCAAGTTGGATGGGAAGTGGAGCAGCCAGGATATGAACTGGCACCCTTATAGGATCCCAGCACTCAAAGAGAGAGGATTAACCACTGAGCCATTGCACTGTTCTCTCACAGTGACAACCAGGAGCATTTTAAGAGTTTAACCCCCACCCCACATACACTTCCTTATTCTGTGTCCACTCTTTGTACTAGTAGGAATTCTGTCATGACACCAGGGCTACTGTTCAGTTGGCTTTCAGTTACTATGACAAAATTTCCGAGAAAACTCAATTTATCTATAAAAATAGAGTTTATTTAGCTCCCAGTTTGAGGGGTTCAAGTTTCAGATCAGGTGACCCAGTTGGTTTGAGGGCAATGGGTGGCAATGGTAGATGGTACAGTGTAGAAGGGGGTACATGGGGGACCAGGAAGCAGAAAGAGTAGGTAGGCCCAGCCTTAGGTTCTTGGGTCAGCCCTCTTCCAAGAACGCAGAAGGTCAAATAAGAACTGCTTTCAAGGGCATGTGTCCAACGACTGAGGGTCTGCTGAAGGGCTCTGCCACCTCCTGGCAGGGCCACGTTGGGACCAAGCCTTTCCACAAGGACCTTTGGGAAGACATGCAAGCAAACATCAGAACCCTGGGATGCGTGTCAGACACGTCCTTTTTCTCCACTGCACCTTGCCTTCCTTGGAGGCAGTCCTTTTCTAGCACCCACCCAGGGCCTGATGCCAAGAGATGTGTAGTATGTGTTTGCTGGGCGGACGGGTGGGATAACTAAACCAGCATGTACATGGCCTGCAGGCGTGGGTCTAACTCAAACCACATGAGATCACATGAAGTTCCTTCCTGCAGCGCCTCGCCGTCTGTGATCTTGAGGCACCCGGCTTCTTCCCTCTACCGGAAGCCGACATCTGCTCATGCCCAGCGTGGGCTCCAGTGGGATTTGCTTTTGTTTGTGTTTCTGTCTTTTTGTCACCTTGACAGAGCGTCATCCTCGCACTACCTTCACCGAAGCGAGAGAATATGAGAACACTGCCTCAAAGCAGGTACACGCATGCACACACGCGCTCGGGCAGCTCCAGGTGGGAGTGGGGGGTGGTGGACATGGCTAGACAATCCGCTCCAGGCAGAGGTCAGCGTGAGAGAGCTGGGACATCCAGGAGGCGATCTGAGGTGACTCTCGAGGGGAAAGGCACAAGCCGACCAAGCATTCTGTCTGATTCCTCCAAGGATTTGAGTCACCTCCTTGAAACTCAGGAGACTATGTGGAAAGAAGAGGGCCTGGAACCGCAGTCTCCAGCTCTGTTTTGTTTTATTTTGTTTCTAAGATCTATTTTATTTTTACTGGAAAGTAAGATGTACAGAGAAGAAGAGACAGATAGGAAGATCTTCCATCCACTGTTTCACTCCCCAAGTGGCTGCAACTGCCAGAGCTGAGCCGATCCGAAGCCAGGAGCTCCTTCCGGGTCTCCCACGTGGGTGCAGGGTCCCAAGGCTTTGGGCCGTCCTCAACTCCCTTCCCAAGCCACAAGCAGGGAGCTGGATGGGAAGCAGGGACGCTGGGATTAGAACAGGCGCCCATATGGGATCCTAGCTTGTGCAAGGTGAGGATTTTAGCTTCAAGGCTACTATGCTGGACCCAGTTTCTAGCTCTGTAAAGTGGGGCAGTAACTGCTGGGTCACATTGGTGCTTTGTGGTTTTCCTGACGTCATTACGTTGCATTGGCTGGGTCTGTAGCAGGCACCATGGCAAACCTCAGGCATACTGTCTACTTTGTTATTTGTTTAAGATGTATTATTTTTATTTGAAAAGCATATTTTGCAGATAGAAAAGGAGAGACACAGAGAAAAATATTCCATGTGCTGGTTTACTCTCCAAATGGCCTCAATGGCCAGAGCTGAGCTGAGCCAAAACCAAGAACCAGGAACTTCTTCCAGATCTCTCAGGATCCATTCTCAACCGCTTTCCCAAGCCACAAGCAGGGAGGTGGATGAGGAGTAGAGCAGCCAGGACACAAACAGGCGCCCACTTGGGATCCTGGTGCATGCAAGGCAAGGATTTAGCCACTAGGCTACCACACTGGGCCCTTTGATGAAATCTTTACTCATACGGCCCTCATGTCTCCAGGGCTCGGTCTGCATCTTTGAATGTAGTTGAAGACTAGTTCATGCCATTGCTGCATGATTTTTTTCTCAGTTCTCCCTCAAAATGTGCGGGAGCCCCAGTGGCAGATGCTCAGATCAAGTGAGAAGCTGGTGCCGTGTGACTCGGTTCTGCTGGACGTGTGTCCAGAGAGGGGCCCCAGGCTTGCATCTCGAGCTCCCGAGGGCACTGGAGATGCTGAGGTTGGGAGGCAAGACTCAGAGTAGACCAAAGCCTCGCCAACGTCACATGGGACACCTGACTCACTTCCACAAGAATCCCAGGAATCCTTGGTCACCTCTTGTTCAGCCCCTCCTCCAAGCCCTCATCCCTTGGGGATCAAGGTTGTGACACCTGACTTTGTGGGACATGTTCAAGTCATCCCAGGTCTCCCTTGGCTGTGACAAACAGCATGTCCTAAACAGAACCCTTGATCTTCCCACCCTTGCACCTGTCGCTCTGTGAATCCTTCGCCCCGCCCCCTGAGCCCCAGGCCTGGTTCTTTCTCACAGCCCCTGTCAGGGCCATCAGCACTCCTGCTGGCTCCACCCTCACGATGTGTTCCAATTTGGCCACTTGTTCCCATCTCGTCCATAGCCACCGAGGCCTGATCCCGTGAACTCCTCCCTGGCCCCAGCCAGGCTCCCTGACCATTCTTGTCCGTTCTTACATGTCAGTCATTTCCCCATACATCCATCAAAGAATTTTTCTTTTAAGATTTACTTATTTTACTTGAAAGTCAGCATTACAGAGAGAGAGAGAGAGAGGAGAGAGAATATCATCCAACTGCTGGTTCACTCCCCAAGTGGCCGCAACGGCCAGAGTTGAGCCATTCTGAAGCCAGAAGCCAGGAAGTTCTGGGTCTCCCATGTTTGGTGCAGGGTTTCAAGGCAGTGGGCCATCCTGTACTGCTTTCCCAGACCAAATGGTTCGGAAGTGGAGCAGCTGGGACACAAACCAGCACCCATATGTGATCACAGCACCATAGGTGAAGAGTTAGCCAGGTAGGCCACCGTGTCAGGCCCCAAGCAATTTTTTAATAGATCCAAATTGTGCTGTGTTCGGCGGAGACTCTCCTGTGGCTCCTCTCATATTTAGAAAGCAGCGCTAGCCCACAAGCCTTGGCCACCCCAGCAACCTCCTCCTCTGCTCTCTGCTTCCCAGCTTCCACTTGAACCCCACAGGCCTTGCCTTGCCTCTGTCCCTCAGCCTCACCCATCTCCTGCCTGCCTTGGGTCCTCTCTGCCCTGGACCATCCACGTTCACAGCGTCCTCCCTCCTTGGCCAGGATCTCACCTCCCTCAAGCAGCCTTCCCTGATTACACCCCCGGATACAGCTCTCCTTCCTACCACTCAGCCTTACCTGGCCCAGCCGGGTTCTCATTCCTTGTCATGTCGTGGCCTTGCAGTTGTTGAGTGACTCAATTAGCATTTGCTAAATTTTTGTTAACTTTTTAAAAAGCTTTATTTATTAAAAATGTAGAGTGATGGAGGGGGAGAGACAGAGATCTTCCATTTGCCGATTCAGTCTCCAGATGGCCAAAACAGTCAGGACTGTGCGGGACAAAGCTAGGAGCCAGGAGCTGTGTGTCCATCTCATGTGGGTAGCAGGGATCCAAGCCCTTAAGCAGCATCCACTGCTTTCCCAGGTGCATTAGCAAGGAGCTGGATTGGAAGTGGAGCAGCCGGGTCTCCAATTGGTGTTCCTGTGTGGCCTTCAGACATCACAGACCTTGGCATTAACACACTGAGCTACACTGTGGGCTGCAAAACTGTTTTTAAAAGGAAGGAAAGGGAAAGGGAAGGGAGGGGAGGGGAGAGAAGGGAGGGCAGGGGAGGGAGGGCAGGGGAGGGAGGGAGGGAGAGGAAGAAAGAAAGAAGAAAGAGAGGAAGAGAAAGAGAAAGAAAAGAAAAAAGAAGAAAAGAAAAGAAAGAATACGAGAGATTGGTACATGACAGGCTAACTTTCTTGTTGGCATTCCACATGGGCACTGGTTCTAATTCCAACTGCTCTACTTCCCTTCCAGCTCCCTGTTTGTGACCTGGGAAAGCAGTCGAGGATGGCCCAAAGCCTTGGGATGCTGCACCCATGAGGGAGACCCAGAAGAGGCTCCTGGCTGCTGGCTTCGGATGGGCTCAGTTCTGGCCATTGCAGCCACTTGAGGAGTGAACCAGTGGATGAAAGATCTTTCTCTCCTTTTCTAGCTATAAAGTCTGCCTTTCAGATAAAAATAAAAAATAAATAATCTTTAAAATAAAGAGTATAAAAGAAAAAAGCAAAAGTAAAGAACCGAGGACCCAGACAGAGTTCTGGGTTCCTGGCTTTGGCCTGGAGCCTTTTAGCCATTGTAGTTATCTGCAAGATGATCCAGTAGCTGGAGGATCGGTTTCTCCCTTTCCCTCTCATCCATCTCTGATTCTCCCATTCTCTCCATCCCTCTAGCTTTCAACTAGATAAATCTTTCACCAAAAAATTAAAGATTTATTTATTTGAAAGAGTCAGACCTTTCATCTATTGATTACCCCCCAAATGGCTGCAGTGACCGTGGTGGAAGCCAGGAGCCAGGAACTCCAGGCCCCCCACATGGCTTACAGAGGCCCGCACCCTGGGCCATCATCTGCTGTCTTCTCAGCCCCTTTATTAGGGAGCTGGATCGGAACTGGAGCAGCCAAGACTGGCTCCGGCGCTAATATGGGATGACAGCATTGCCAACAGCAGTCTAACCCCCTGCACCACCACATCCCTTCAGTTCTTACTACTCACTGTGAAAGCTGCAGCACCCCTTATCGTTTCCTTCTGTTCTCCCTCTCCAGTCCTGCCCCGCCGGCCGGAGTCCTCCACTGACGTCAAATCTCTTCAACGTCTACGGGAAGAGCCCCCTGATTGTGTACTTCCTGCAGAACTACTGCGTTCTGCCGCAGTACGGCATGGATGTGCTGGTGGTCCGGAAGGAGCAGACCAAGGCCGTCCCATATCCTTGTCACTGCCTGAGGTGCTTGGATGGTTCCAGTACTTCCCGCACCAACAACCCCACTTCTTCAACACGGGAAGCCAGGGCTGGCCAGAGGTGTCCAGGTTTCCACATAGTGCTTGGTACAAAGCCAGTGCCCACTGGGGTGCCTGCTGCTAGGAGCCTGCTGGTGAGCTCAGCCTAGTTGCAGTCCTAGTGCCAGTCTCATGGATGGGAGGGACTTGGCTCTGAGACACACAGTCACAACCGCAGTCCTGAGATCTGCCATGGTTGCGCAGCTTCGCCTCCAAACTCAATGCCTGAAGCTGCTCCTCACTAGGTAAGGGCAGTTAATGCCAACCTAACAGTGCTACGAGCCAGTGGTATACAGCTGGTACTAAATAACTGCCGTTACAGCATCCAAAGTAGGGGTCATTCTGCCTGTTGTACAGATGGGGAGGACGGACATGTGGAGGTCCCACAGATGGTAGTGAGTGATGCTGAGATCTCGTCCAATCAGGAAGAGAAGGGTGTGCAGAGAGTCTTTGACAACATACAACTTTGAGACGGAGGCCCTGGGCCAGGTGGAGGCTGGAGGGGCATGAGAACCTCTTCCCGTTTACCACCAGGCCAGCAGAGTAGGACTTCCGGGTGACACCTGATGACGAAGCATTTCCCTATTCCCGCCTTCCCACCCACAGGGCCAGCAAAGTGTTCTAGACCCCAGGGGTGGGCAGGGGCGAACTGTCAGGCCCCAGGAGTTCTTGCCTGCTCAGACTGCCCATGCCTTGTCCATAAACACAGGAGCTGCACCCTTTTCTGCCATCTCAAGCCCCTCGCGCCAGTGCCCTAGGCTCAAGGTCACTGACAGTGCAGCTCACACAGTCCAGTCCAGGAGGGGCGTTCTCCTTGACGGGCAAAACCACAGACTCCACCCTGACCTACGCGGAGCTCATCACCCTGACGCTGAGCAACATGCAGAAGCGAAAGGACGACTTCCGCCAGCTGACACGGCTTCACTGGAGCGAATGGAATTACTTCAACAACTACCTGCGGGAACTGCGGGAGAACTTCGTGAGGTACCTGAGGGAGCTTGCTTTTGCACGCGTCCATCACATCATGACTTGCAAATTATGTCTTGAAAGCAGAGAGGGGTCTCTAGCTCAGTCTCCGGCTGCCTGCAACACCCAGAGCTGAGCCAGATTGGAGCCCTGAACCCACATCAGGGAACCAGCTGTGGGAACCATCACCACCGCCTCCCAGGGTACAGATTAGCAGGAAGCTGAAACTGGGGACAGAGCCAGGATCTCCTATGGGCTGTGTGCCTTCCCAGTAGCATCTTTGCCACTGGGCCAAATGCCCACCTCTGTATTATAACTTTAAAAAAAATTTATTAATTTTTATTGGAAAGTCTGATATACAGAGAGGAAGATCTTCTGTCCACTAATTCACTCCCCAAGTGGCCACAACGGCTGGAGCTGAGCTGAAACAAAGGCAGGAACCAGGAGCTTCTTCCAGGTCTCCCATGCAGGTCCCTGGGGTCTCCAGGGTCTCTGGTCTTGCCCCATCCGAGTGTCTTTGTCCTTTCTCTCCTCCAGGGATGTAAAGACTATGAATAAAAGAGCAGCCGAGAAAAAGAAGGCTGACCACAGATTCATCCCACCTTCCCCCTTGGCTGAGGAATGGCCTGAAAAGAAGTCAGGAGGAAGCCAGCACATGGAAACAGTGTTTCTTTTAAGGTCTGTGTCTGTGTTTCTGTCTTTTAAGACAGAAACCTGGGGAGCAGGAACATGGTGAGAGGTTGGAAAATCCCGGGCACGAGGTCGTTGGAGGTCACTGTCTCTTACATCTGACTCACCTAACTTGTTTTACTTTCATTGTGACTGTGCAAGTCTGGACTACCGGTGCTGGGGTGCACCCTCTGCGTCCTGGGTGCTCCTTGTGGCTCAGAAGCCGCATCCAGCCCAGCTGCTGCAGCAGACAGAGGATCTAGCGGCTTCAGTACACAGTCACTGGTTTATTTGACCTGAGGGCTCTGGAAAGCCGCAAGCCTCTGTCCTTATAGTGCAAGACATAAAAGGAAAACCAAATAGGACCGTAGGAAAGCAGTAGAGAATGGCCCATACATAGCCTTGGGACCCTGCACCCATAGGAAACCTGGAAGAAGCTCCTGGCTCTTGGCTTCGGATCAGCTCTGCTTTGGCCATTACAGCCACTTGGGGAGTGGACCAGTGGATAGAAGGTCTTTCTCTCTGTCTCTAATCTCTGTATATCTACCTTTCCAGTAAAAATAAGTGAATCTTTAAAAAAAGCAGCAGCAGCACAGGCTCTCTCTCCACTTTCATAAACCAAGATTCGGAGGAGCCTCTGATGGCGCAGCCTGGATGGAAGCAGGTGCTGTGATGGGCCAGAAGGCACAGTTGGCCAGAGTGGATAAGGAGCTATCAAAGACAGTGGGTCTGCTGTACTTCATGTCCAGTTCATCCAGCCACTGCTGGATGCCTGAGAAACAGCCTTGCCCACCCACTATGTCCTGCAGCAAAAGCAAGACTTTTTTTTTTTTTAAGATTTATTTATTTTTATCAGAAAGGCAAACACACAGAAGAAGAGACAAAGATCTTGTGTCCACTGCTTCACTCCCCAGGTTGCTGCAATAGCCGGAACTGAGCTTACCTGATACCAGGAGCCAGGAGCTTCTTCTGGGTCTCCCACATGGATGCAGGGTCCCAAGGCTTTGGGCTGTCCTCAACTCCTTTCCCAGGCCACAAGCAGGGAGCTGGATGGGAAGTGGAGCAGTTGGAAATGAACCAGTACCCATATAGGATGTTGACACTTTGCAGGTGGACAATGAGACATTTCAGCCATTGCACCAGACTCTGATTAATTTCTTTAAGAGAGAGAGAGAGAGTGCTGAGTCACTTCTCCAAAGGCTCTCAGTGGCCAGGCCTAGGCCAGGTTGAAGCCAGGGGCTGGGCATTCAATCCAGACGACCCTTGTGGGTGGCAGCAATCCGATTACTTGAGGCATCACTCCTGCCTCTTGGGGAAACTAGGCCAAAGCCAGGTACTGGGCCCAGGCGCTCGGCCCCCAATGTTCCCTGTGGGGTGGACACATATGGGTGAAGTGACGTCTTCACCACTGGAGCAAACATTCAGCCCGCCCCTCTCTTTAAAAAAAAAAAAGTTTTTAAATCATGAGGTTCTCCTGCTCAGGCCCCCAGCCCCCTCCTGGCCAGGCTGGGGTGCTGTGGTCAGCTCACAGTTTCTGCCTTGGGGCTTTTCCACCACCACCTGGTTAACTGGCTGTGGTTGGAGTCCCTGTTTCCCAGGACACACATCTTGGTCTCACTTTACTTCCCCACTTTGCTGCAGCACATCTTCTGGTAGCTCCAAAAGAGAATGGGAAATGTGTGGGTTCTTTGCATAATCTAAAATGTCTTTTTTTAAAAATAGGACAGGTTTGGGCCTGGTGGCATGGCCTAGTGGCTAAGGTCCTCGCCTTGAATGCGCCTGGATCCTATATGGTCGCTGGTTCTAATCCCGGCAGCTCCACTTCCTCTCTATCTCTCCTCCTCTCTGTATATCTGACTTTGTAATAAAAATAAAATAAATCTTTAAAAAAAAAATAGGACAGGTTTGGGCCCAGCGCGTGGCCTAGCAGCTAAAGTCCTCGCCTTGAACGCGCTGGGATCCCATATGGGCGCAGGTTCTAATCCCGGCAGCTCCACTTCCCATCCAGCTCCCTGCTTGTGGCCTGGGAAAGCAGTTGAGGACGGCCCAATGCATTGGGACCCTGCACCCACGTGGGAGACCCAGAAGAGGTTCCTGGTTCCTGGCATCGGATTGGCACAGCACCGGCCCGTTGCGGTTCACTTGGGGAGTAAAACATCGGACGGAAGATCTTCCTCTCTGTCTCTCCTCCTCTCTGTATATCTGACTTTGTAATAAAAATAAATCTTTAAAAAAAATAGGACAGGTTTATTTTTTAATAAAAGATTTATTTTTATTTTACAGTCAGATATACAGAGAGGAGGATCTTCCATCCGCCGATTCACTCTTCAAGCAGCTGCAATGGCCGGAGCTGAGCCAATCCAAAGCCAGGAGTCTGGAGCTTCTTCCGAGTGCAGGGTCCCAAGGCTTTGGGCCGTCCTCAACTGCTTTCCCAGGCCTCAAGCAGGGAGCTGGATAGGAAGTGGAGCTGCCGGGATTAGAACCTGCACCCAGCGAGTGCAAGGCGAGGACTTTAACAACTACGCTATTGCACCGGGCCCAACTCTTTGATTTTTAAAAACTCCATGATGTGATTCATCTGCTCACATACGAATGGATGAGCTCTCTCTATCTCTCAAGTAACTTTTTGACAATTTTTTTTGAAGACTCCAGGGGGTGAACATGGGTTGCCCTGTTATGCCACCACCAGGGTGAGTCTCAGCTGCTGCTGCTCCAGCTTGGCGTTCTAGAATGTGCACCCCAGGAGGCAGCAGATGACAGCTCAAGTGCCTGGGGGACCCTGCCGCCCACATGATTCAGAGACTTCTGGCTTAGCCTTGGCCCAACCCACAGCTGATGTAGGCTTTGGGGGAGTGAACCAGTAGAAGGAAGATCTCCATCTCGCCATCTCTCTGCCATTCACATAAAACATAACAATAACAACAAAAACAATCACAACAATAAGGATTCCAGGGAAAGCTCTGAGTAATCCGTACTGAATCTCTGAATGCAATCATGCTGCTGTCCCTCGTTTTTCCCCCACAGGAAGGACAAGAAAGAGGAGGAAAGAGCAGAAAAACAGAGCCTAAGCCTCCTCCCCTCTCACTATACCACCCCGATGAGCTCCATTCCCTGGAAGAAGGAGAGCCCCAGCAGGACCCGAGACATTTCCGAGAGCAGGTGGGAAGAGGGATCACGCCCAACGGCTGAGAGCTGGAAGTCACTGAGCACCCCCTCGGAGGAGTGGTCCTGTCAGTTCTCCCTGCAAAGCAGGAGCGGGGAGTTGGGTGCTTGGGGCACTGCGTTGATGACGAGGCATTATTTTATTTAAAACATGTACAAACAGTACGACATTGCATTCTGATGACGGAACCTGCATTTATCAGCCTCACCCAGGGAATCACGCAGTCAGCTGTCGCTTTTAAAAGTGCTGACACTGATGGTGGTCTTCATGAAGGGAGTGTGTTTCCATGTTTGTCTCCCACACGAATACATCTCCGCCCGCAACCCTGTCCGTGCCTCCACGTGAGAAGTCCCCGAGCCTTCTTGATCCTGCACTTTTCTCAGGAAAGTGTCTGAGAACTTGGTTCTTGCTAATGCATCAGTATAGATTAATTATTAAGAAATCATTGTGGAGGGCACTTCAACAAGTTCATGGAAAAGTCAAATGAAGTGTGAACAGGTATCAAAGGTACGGTGCTTAAGCTGCCGCCTGGGATGGCTGCACCCCGTAACAGCATACCTAGGGTTTGAGTCCCAAACTCTGCTGTCCATTCAAGCTTCCTGCTGATGTAGACCCTGGGAGGCAGCAGGTGAAACATATACCTGCTACCCAAAGAGGAGAGCTGGACTGCATTCCTGGCTCCTGAGTGAGCAGTGACCCAGCAGATGGGATCTCTGTCCAACTCTCTACCTTCCAAATAACTAATAAAATGGACAAATATTGTCTTTAAAAAAAAAGATACATTCCTCTTTCATTTGCATTTTCTACAAACTTTTATTTTATTTGAAAGTCAGAGCTCCAGAGACAAAGAGATCTTCCATCCACTGGTTCACGCCCCTATATGGCCGCATCGGTTCACACTGGGCCACACCAAAGTCATAAGTCTGGACCTCCATCTGGGTGTCCCATGTGGGCATAGAGATCCAAGTACTTGGGCCATCTTTTGCTGTTTTCCCAGGTGCACTAATAGAAAGCTGGATGGGAAGTAGAGCAGCCAGGATATGAATCGGCATCCATATGGGATGTCAGTATATCCCATGGGGCAGCTTTATCTGCTATGCCATAACTCTAGCCCCTCCACAAATTTTTTGAAGTGTATCATACATGTATGTCTGTACTAATAGCGTATCTATATTATAAAGCAGATGGAGAAAACAATTGTAAAAGAATGGTATAAAAATCTATCATATGGGCACCAATTTGTGTCCCTGCTACTCCACTTCCAGTCTAGCTCCCTGCTTGTGACCTGGGAAGGCAGTCAAGGACAGCCCAAAGATTTGGGACCCTGCACCCATGTGGGAAACCCTGAAGAAGCTCCTGGTTCCTGGCTTCAGATGGGCTCAGCTCCAGCCATTGTGGCCACTTGGGGAGTGAAGCAGAGGATGGAAGATCTTCCTCTCTCCTCTCTGTAAATCTGCCTGTCCAATAGAAATAGATAAATCTAAAAAAAAAAAAAAAAAAAAAAACCCTACCAATTGAAGGTTCCATGCCCTCTTCTCATAGCCCAGGTCCCCCTGTGGTTTGCCATGACTGCTTTGAATGTACCCCACATAAAAGCAAACCAGGTAAGGGGCCCTCTCTAGGTTTCCCCTTCCCAAGAAAAGGTGAATGAAGCAGTAAGGGAAATCTCAGACTCAGGAACAGGGTCTGGAGCTTTGAACCCTTGTCCCACTCAATGCTGCCTCAGTGACTTCCCACTGAGTCCCTCAGGTTGTCTGGGCCCATGACCTTAGCCACAAACCATGTGGACGGCAGCCATGTTAAAGAGCTGATGCAGGTAAGACGGTCAGTAAGGAGTAGGCTTCTGTGTGCCCATGTGCAAGCTGACGGGAACAAGCTCAGGGAGGGCTTGATGAACAGACTAAATGCTTTTAAAAGATCACGCCGATGATTAACATTTTGGCTTCACAGATTTTTTTCTTTTCTTGATTTTTTCCATTTTATTTGAAAGGCAGGAAGACAGACGTCTTTGGTCTTTTGGTTCATTCCTCCAAGTACCAACAGAGTGCCAGGGCTGGGACAGACTGAAGCCAGGAAGCCAGGGGCTCCACTCAGGTCTCCTACCTGGGTGTGGGACTCAAGTGCTCAGGTCATCGCTTTACAAATGCCCTGCACTGTACACAGTGCTTCCCAGAGTGCACCTGTGTGGGAAGCTGATCCAGAAGGGGGAGCATCAAGCCAGGCATATGGGGGGTGGGTATCCTGAGTTAGGGACTTAACCGCTGCACACAACGTCCATCTCTTCCGTCTTTATTTTTAAAGTAACCCATGGTCATAGAGTTGAGAAAGCTCTACTAAGGCAGACTACTCAGCCTTTGTCACCATGGCCCACCCTGTGTCACCTTTGAGTCACTCCTTCTCTGAGTCTGTGTTAATAAAGTGAGGTGATGATAGTGTATACAGTGTAGGGCATTTGTAAAGCACTGAGAACCATGCCTGATGCAGAGTAAGAAAATGGAAAAGCTGGTTAAATCACTCGATAGTTGGTTACCAGAATGCACTCCTCTGGACCCTGCAGCAGCTTCTGCCTTGCCAACTGACTGTGTTCTCCATGTGTCTAAATATCAAACTCTTCCAGGTACTCCTTGATTATTCAGCGTTATGTATTAAACGATGAGGGCTGAGTTGTTCTACCTCCCCCCACCACACACGCACATACATACACTCCCCATCTTCTGTCCTCGCAATGGGTTGAGTTCGTAATTTTGGCCAGATTATCAGTCAACATTATGATATCATCAACCAGCTGGCCAACTAACCCATGAAACATACTATGCTTATTTTTCATTTTTAAAATATTTATTTATTTATTTGGAAGGCAGAGTTAGAGAGAAAGAGATTTTCATTCAGTGGTTCACTCTCCAAATGGCCACAATGGTCAGGGTTGGGCCAGCCCAAAGCCAGGAGACAGGAGCCAGAAGCTTAATTCATGGTCTCCCATATGATTGACAGGGACCCAAGCACTTGGACTATCTTATGCTTCTTTCCCAGGTGTATCAGCAGGGAGCTGGACTAGAAGTAGAGCAGATAGGACTTGAATTGGTGCCATGTGGGATTCAGCATCGCAGGCGGTGACTTAACCTGCTATTCCACAATGCCAACCCCTATTTTTATATTAACATTCTTAACCTGCCTTAGAACTAAATTTGTTAGCATGTTTGAATGTTTCCATTTTCTGGCTTTTGTTTTTCCTCACCTACTGGCCAGAGTTCTCCTCCCTCCTCTCCCAGGGGTGTGTAACTGCCCCCCTTCCATCCTCCTGCCCCCAGGCACTCAGGTGTTACACAGGCCATGGCAGCCAGCCTTCCCACACACTTTCCTCTGTGTGTTGGCCTCTGAGCCATTTCCATAGCCCTAAGTACCCCTTCATTACTCTCTCAGCCGTGCCAGTTTAGACATCTGTGGGTGTTTGTGTTCACTCGTAGGGAGGCTGAACTCATCACGAAGTCCAGAGCCATGCCGAGTCCGAGTCCGGGGCCACCCATCCTCAGCCTCTCACCCTCCAGCTCAATCGAGTGACACTGTGTCCCAAGGTTAGAAGGAGCTCCGCATGGCAAACCGACTACAGGTGTCATCAATTTCATCTGTGATAGAAACAGTAACACAACCTCAGCTCCGGGAACCTCTAGAACATTAAAGTTCATTCCTGCCGTGGTAAAGAAACAACTTATTTTAGAGCCAGACAGCTACCATCTGCTACCCAAAATGACCCAAATAGCCCAGGGCCGACCCTGATCCCTGTGGGAAACTAGGAACTCGGTCTGGGTCTGCCATGTAGGTGGCAGGGACCCAAGTACTGTGTGCCATCAGGGCTGCTTCCCTGCCCGTGTGAATACATTTGCAGGGAGCAGAACGTGAACTTGAATTCAGACTCTGTGATAAGGGATGCAGGTGTCTCAGATGCCCATCCCTACTTACTACTTCTGTCTAATGAACATTAATCACACACAGTGGGATCCATAATTTCATATGAGCTAATGCTGGTGAGCCTAAGAGACATCCTTTGTTGAGTGCTCACTGGGTACCTACTGCTCTGCTGAGCCCACTTTGGATGTGATCTCAGACAGCCCACCCCCATGCCCTGTTACTTCCGTCTCTCTCTGGGGCACAGGGGCTCTGAGCGGTGCAGTAAGCATTCCCCGGGCTTGTCTGTTCACTACGCTGCCCGCACACAAGGGCCTATGGACACAGAGCAGAAGGTACAGCCCCTCAGCTTCAAAAGAGGCTCATGGTCCGGAAGAAGGGCATGTAAGCCAGAGAGTGCGTTCATGTCTCCTTAGAGTTTCTGAGAGAAACTAAGGCAGGCACAGCCAGTGGGAGGGGAGCCCTGCAGAAGGACCTGTCTCTGGGCCTCAGGGCATGAGGGCGCCAAGCTGGCCTAGCCAGGAGGGAGGAAAGGATGCAGAGGACTGTTTAGTCAAAGCAACAGATTCTTGGGCCTGGTGGCATCTTTCATGGAACCCTGAGTGCAACTTCTGGTGACCCTCGTGGAGAGTATTCCCGGCAAGAGGTGGGGAGGAAGGGGCCTGGGGAAGAACTGAGGCTTTGGCATGGGAAAGTGCAGGCCTGGAATCCTATAGTCCGTCCTCTGTGAATCACCTCAGTCCCAGTAGCCAGCTGTGTGGCCACCCTGTGCTGAGCCTGACCTTGAGAAGGGAACTGGCCAGCCCAGGAGGCGATGCTATGATGGTTCAGTCAGATGACTTAGGCCGATTTTCTTCGGGACTTGCCCCAGCTGTTATTGTTGTATTGTAAAGTATCCTCTCTTTCCTTCACCCATGTGCCGGTGCAAGGCACCAGGCAGCGCAGGTCATTGGAACACCCGCCAGCCTTCCGTGTCCTACCCCAGCCTCCACCAGCCCTTTGCACCGCTCCTGTGAGGAACCATACTCTGCAGGCTCCACTGTTGATTCTCTTTGCTCCCTCTGTACCTATGCATGTTACTGCCCCTGTACTTGAAAGTGCCTTCCCACGCCTCCTCCTTGGGAGCTCCCAGCATCACCAACTCCCACTGCTCCTACAGGATCCCGCTCCAGGCGCTCCCTTCTCTAGAAAGCCTGGCCTGATCCACCATCAGCAAGGCTGCCCCCAGGAACCCCTCTGCATGCTCTGGCAGCCTTGCATGCCCCCGTTATGGTTGCAGTCACCAATTGGGTTGTAATGTCTGTCCTCCACTGTTGGCCCCCCCCCAAAAAAAACCAAAAAAACACCCTTTTCTGTGGCCTGGGGATGTACATAGTCTTCTCTCAGGACACAGCTGTGAGGTCCAGGAGCCTTCCAGAAACAACTGAGAACTCCTAAACATAGGCCACTTGGGAAGTTAAAGATGAGAAGACTTGGCCTTGCTGTTTGTAAATATTAGGAGGGAAAATGATACCTGTTATAAGGGGATCAGGGTAGGTCATCGCAGGAAAGTAGCATTCGCTGTAGCGTGAGATTAAAAAAAAAAAAAGTAACTGCGTGATCTTCTGACTCTGGCATTCCCATTGTTGTTGAGGATTAGTGTTCTCTGCATGCAAGAGGGGGGAATTCAGGTGTTAAGCCTGATGTGATTGAGTTCAAACCCCAGCCTTCCTTTTGAGTTAATTATGAAATCCAAGACAGGTGTTTAGCCTAGAGGCTAAGCCCACCTCCACATGAAAGTACCGCAGTCTATGGATCCTGGATGATGGCATGGTGGGTTAAGCCACTGTTTCTGACGCCAGCACCCCAGATTGGAGCACTGATCCAGTTCCCCGCTAATGCGCCTGAGAGCCACGCAGTTATACCCCTGCCACCCATGTGGGAGATCCAGATGGAGTTCTGGGCTCCAGGCTTGGTCCTAGACTAGACCCAGCCCTTAAAGGCATTTGGAGAAGTGAACCAGAGAGTAGAAAACCTGTCTTTCCCTCTCTGCCTGTCACTCTGTTAAATAAATAAATGAATGAATAAATAAATAAATCTTTTAAACAATAAGTACCTAAGTTTGAGTCCTAACTCTGCTTTCAGTTTCCCTGTCCTGCTTATGGGGACCCTGGGAGGCATCAGTAGTAGGTCAAAGTACCCAGTGGTCCCTACCACTTGCAGAGGAGCCTGGGTTCAGTTCTCAGCCCACAGCTGGGCCCGGCCCTGCATTGCCCTGGTTGTGGTCAACATCTGGGGAGGGAACCCGAAGATGAGCACTCTGTGTGTACATATGACTCTGTATCTCAAAGAAAAACCAAAAGCAAAACCAAAAAAACATTTGCCCAAGGAACCTGGAGGCAAAACCTTTTAAAAGATTGGAGCATGTGGGTATTATCTGAACCCTGGCTGAACCAAACTTCAGAGCTGAGTGATGGGGATATTCTGTGTCTTTACTTTTGCACATACTTGAAATTACCTGTGATTTAAAATAACTATGGCGTAAGCATTGTGGCATTTTGGGTTAAGTCACCACTTGAGAAACCCACATCTCATGTCAGAGTGCCAGCTAAAGTCCTGGCTAACCCACTTCCGGTCCACCTTCCTGCTATTGCACCTTGGAGGCAGTAGATAATGACCTCTGAGTGCTTGAGCCCTGACCACACCCACATGGGAGACCCACAGGGAGAGCCTGCTTCCTCACTTCAGCCTGGTCTACCTTGTTGCAAGCATTTGGGGAAGGAGCCAGCAAATGGAATCTCTTACTCACTCTATATCACTCTGCCTTTCAAAAACATCATAACTATCTTTATAAAAGGCATTTGCTATAATACTTTCTAGTATATATACTTCACACAATTTTTCATTGTCTTTTCACCATAGCTATATGGAGCAATCGAATTGAGGCACTTGTTGGTTAATGCAGTCATTATTCTTGAGTGGATCCATGGTTCTCCTAAGATTCTCCACCCTCTCTTTTGCCCTTTCAATCCACTCTACACTCCACAACCCAAACAGTCCATGTGTACTAGCTCATTTAATTCTCACAGCAACTCAGTATCATTATTCTTCTTGGTTTTCAGATGAGAAAACCAAGACACAGGTTAAATTATTTCCCCCAAGACCAAAGTTTATTGCTTGAGTCTGACTTGGTTACCACTCCTATGTATGCTCATAGTATATGTATATGAGTAGAAATAAAGTCACAGGTGACTATTTGGGACCTGCCACTCAGTGCCCCTGGAGCCAGACTGGATAAGTTACGGAAACTGGCGACACCTCAGCATTGTCACATGTGAATGAGGCTCATGACAGTCCCCACCTCATGGGGTCTTTGTGAGGAGTGGATGTATTTTTGCAAGCAAAGACCTCAGCACTGTGTCTGGCTCATGGCAGATGCAATAGGTGTTGGCTCTCAGGATCATCAAGCATCCAACAGGTATGTTCCTTCTGCCTCTCACTCTTGGATTCAGAGTGCCTTTCTTGCTGGTCCTAGCACACCAGAAGAACCACATGCAGCATCCAGATAGCCTCTGTGTTCCCTCTGCCTTTCCCACCACACACCGTGAAGGGCCACCATTCCTATGACACTCACTCTAGTTGGTCCCCAGTTGTAAATCTAATCATCTCTTTATTAAATTTTCAAAATGTATTTGATAGAGAAAAGAGTTCTCTTCCATTGGTGCACTCCCCAAGTGCCTGCAATGCTTGCCATGGGCAGGTTGAGGCCAAAGCAAGGGGTAGAAGCCAATAATCAGGAATAAAACCTACGGATACAAATGCTTGAGCCATTGGCACTGCCTCTCAGAGTCTGCACTAGCAGGAAGCTGGGACCAGGAGCTGGACACGGGACTCAAGCTGAAACTGATTTGGGATGCGGGCGTCTCAACCAACAGGCCAACATCTCCAGGGAGGCGAGTAAAGAGTCCCTGGGCTTTTACAACCCTGGAATGTCAGCCGGTGTCTCTAGAGAGCAAGGAAAGTGCATCTAAGGTTTTTTTTGCCTTTGGAATGTGAATAAATGGCAGAGTCTTCACTCTTCAATTCTGTGCAAAAGTGTTTCTCAATTATGTGCACTGGAAACTCCCTAGGAGGCTGGGCAGAGTAGCGTCCATTCACATTTGGCTATAAGGTGGCTGTCCACAGAGGGGCAGTAAAGGGTTGTGTTTAAAATCCAGGTCTTGACTGCAAACCCATTGCCTGTTTTGAATGCCTTAGAATATCATAAAATGACAACAGAAGATAAAAAAATTCTTATAGAAGAACTGTGGACTCTCTGAAGGACTTGAAAAACTTGGACAGACTCTATGAGTATTACCTGGTCCCTAACTGATCCAATTGGGCTTGCTCTGTTCTCTGTCTCCCACAGGACAAACAGTATTTTATGACATGGGATATGTGTGTGTGTGTGTGTGTGTGTGCGTGCGTGTGTGTGTGTAGTAGACAATTTCAGTCTTTTTATGGCTCTGGAGTTTTGTGTGGTATTTAAAAACACCTTTTCTTATTCTGGAATGTTAATAAATTGTCCCATGTTTTCTTTTGGTATTTTTACATGTTGTTCATGTTAAATTTTTGGATCCATCTGGAATATATTTTGGTATAAGGTGTGAAAGATGGCCCTAATTATATTTTCCTTCCAGATGGCCATCTGGGAGTTCCAACTTCAGTGTGCTCATCGATTTCCCGCTGACTTGAAATGCCACCTTCCTCATATTCAGAATTTTTGCATGATATGAAAGACAAACTTTTTTTCTTCCTTGTTTGAATAGAAAAGTTTTCCTGTGCACTTTCTGACTCTTGGGGGGGGGGGTGTTGTGGTTTTAAGACGTTTTTGGAGTTGTAGATAACCATCCATATGACACTGATATGTCACATACAAAGTTGCATACAAGCACCCGTATGATACAGACATACCCATGGATATAACATTGCAGCCAGAATGCCCTCCTCACTTCGTGAATTTGTCATTCCCAATTTCATTTCAGCTTCTTTCCCTAAGTGTACTGCACACAACACCCTCAAATATTATGAACACTTCTCTTTCCCAGCTGTCACTACACCAAACTACATATGTTACAGTTCCCTAAATCATCTTGCTGTGCTCTTTGCAGCTCTTCTGTACCCTGGCGAATCCCCATCTAACAAGTGGCTCCAAAGTTGCTGTAATTATTGTAGGAAGGACTGACTGAAAACCCGTCCTTGCTGCCCAGTGGCACTTCCTCCAAATGGTGCTTATTTCCATGGAACAAGGACAGAATATTCTAGAAAACACTAGATTTTGAAGAACTATCTTAGTTACTGGCTGGCTCTCTAGATAGTTCCCTGGCGATGCGAGGAGCGCTACAAAATACCAACAGCTTCAGGAATGTTCTGCTACTTATTCCAATAGAAATGATTCAGATCCTATAGTAGGTGTGGAACCCCAAAAACCCCTAGTGTATGCTGAGAGCGTCTCCCAAGAGGCGAGCGTGTTGTGACTCTAAGCTGAAAGGCTCCACGCAAGGGGAGGAGACTGAAGAGAGGCTGGCCTCACACTAAAAGCCGAACCGTAATGCTTTTGGCGACTGTGGTCTATTTAAAACTTCAAGTTGGGAGAATGAAAAATTCCTCTCCATCCTGAATGGGAAGCGTATCGGTCACAGACGGAGAGCGAGGCAAGTGCTAAGAGCGTCCCAGACTAGATAAACTGCGGACACTGAGCTAAGTGAGAACGAAGCATGAACCAGAGTTTTAAATGAAATGGACGGGGGTGGGGTGGGGAGATTAAAACTTACACAGGTAAGAAGATGGGCACCTTAAAGTGAGCCACTTTTCGCTCAGCTCCCCTCCCCTGCCTCCAGATCCGCTCTCGGAATCCTCTCCTTGCCTTCAGCGCCAGCTTGCTCCTCAGCACGCTTCCCCAACCGCTCCCCTCGGCGTGCCACGCCCCGAGGGTCCTGCCCCGCCCCTCGCCCCTCGGTCCCGCCCCGCCCCCTCGCCCCGCCCCTCGGTCCCGCCCCGCCCCGCCCCGCCCCGCGGTGTAAGTAGTCGTTTGGCGTCCAACCTCAGCGTTCTGGGTCGGAGTTAGAATCCTGTCAGCTGAGGACCGGAAAGCCCGAGTTGGGGGGACCCCCTGTGGGTCTGACGGAAGCGAGTGGTCTGTGTGGAACTGTGTGAGGACTCTGATAGGGGAAAGCTCCGGGTCAGGAACGCGCGCCCCCCGCTTCTTGTGAGGAGGGAGCTTGGCCGCCCCGGCTGAGAGACCAAAACCCCAGCCCGGGATCCCTGAGCCCCAGGGACTTCCAGCCCCTGAGTTACGTCGAATCCTGGAGGCCTTGGCCTCCTGACAAGGGGACTCGGGTCGGGGAAAAGCTTGGCGGCGAACCAGGTCTCGGGAGGAAGAGGGTCGCGGGCCCCGCTGTGGCACCGGCTGCTCAGGGCATAATCCCCGGGGTGCTGGGGGGAGGCGGGTGGTGTGTTCCTTCGGTCTGCCGTGGCTGAGGGCCGGGGTTCTAGAAGCGCCGAAGCCGCTCGGCCTCCACCCCTGACTGGTGTTAGGTCACAAGATGGTTTAGACCAAGAAAAATGGTCGTTTGGGACATTTTATTATCATGAATAATGTAGTCTCCAACGGTTGAAGAAAACTCTGGAACAAAATCTCTGCCGTGTTAAAGACTGCTTAGCTGAACTGCTTCTGACCTCTGATGGATGTCCCTCTTTTTTGTTTGTTTTTGTTTTGCTTTTTCTGACAGGCAAAGAGAAAGGGATCATTACCCAAAAGCCCAGGCCAGGCCAGAGCCGGGAGCCCAATCAGGGTCTCCCTTGCGGGTGCCATAATCCCCCTTGCCCCCCGGAATTGGAGGTGAAGGAGCCCAGAACAGGCGTTCCATGTGGGAAGCAAGTGCACGTGTCCAGGGTGGCGTTTTAAGCACTGTACCAAACACTTGCTCTAGCCACCATACTTTTTAAAAGACATCATGAAACTAGTGACTACAAAGAGACAAAGCATGAATTAATGTTTCATGAAAACAGATTGCCCTTTCATAAATAGGAAGCAAGAAGGCGTTTATGAGAAAGATACACTCTGTGGAAGGTGGATGAAGTTTGAGGAAGAATGACATAATCATGGTTTTAGAGTGTCATTAAAAATAAATACAATTGGGGCCTGGCACGGTAGCCTAGTGGCTAAAGTCCTCATCTTGCTTGCGCTGGGATCCCATGTGGTTGCTGGTTCTAACCCCTGCAGCCTCACTTCCCAGCCAACTCCCTGTTTGTGACCTGGGAAAGCAATCCAGGAGGACTCAAAACCTTGAGACCCTGCACCCACATGGAAGACTCAGAAGAGGCTCCTGGCTTCGGATTGGCACAGCTCTGGCTGTTGCAGCCACTTGGGGAGTGAAATCATTGGACAGATCTTCCTCTCTGTCTCTCCTCCTCCTCTCTGTATGTCTGATTTTGCAATAAAAATAAATAAATAAATACAATTGAATAACAGCGTGCAGTTCTAATATTCCCAGCCAAAGGCAAGGATGTTGCACTATCATAATTAATCAGTCAGAAATAAAAAAAATGATCAAAAAGAAGTGAGCAGTGTGGAGGAGAAAAATAAACCAAATAAGCCCTATCCTACCCCTCCTCACAGTCATACTCAATACAAATATGGCCTGTTGCCAAGCAGAAAAAATAGGCCAGTCTGGTCTTTCCAAACAAAATGTTGCATTTACTGTCCTTCGCTGGTCCTTAGTTACTTTGAAATGAAACCAAAGTGGCCTCTGGGCAAAGGAATTTTTCTGCTGTCCAATCTCTCTGTAAACAGTATTTCTTATTTTCCCAGGGTTGCCTGTTTTCCAGCTGCTCATCTCTCACCATGAAGGAGGATCTGGTTGTGCTGGACGAACCAGGATTCCAAGATGAGGAGGTATGAGGGGAATGAAGTCACTGTTCACAAGTCAGGTTGGTTCTTGGTTAGCTACTATTTGTAAAAAACCGACTAGAAATAAGAGTTACATATTACAAGCTTATAACCACTTGGTTGGGAATGGGCGCTAAGATTAGCTACCTAGCAACTGCTAAGAAAATATTTAAATAACAGCTGACATGGCTATACTCGACCTGTGTGCAGTGGTACCACGTAGCAGCCTGCTTCTAGACGAAGGAGGCCTGCCGGGGGAGAAAATTGACAAAACAGCTGTCTGCAGAACATCAGACTGTGGGTGTTAGACTGTGTCTCCATGGTAAATCTTCCCTGATAGATGGGTTTATATGAATCAGGAAGATTCTGTTTTTAAATACAGAAGTAACTTGTGGCAGCATTTATAGAATAACTATCTGCAAAAGGACATATAAAATAACATTATTGAAAAGGATATATAAAATAACATTATTTGCAGTGAAAAAAAAAAAGAACATTGAGAAAACATTTAAGTCAATTATTGCCACCCCTTTGGGCAGTAGTTTTACCATTTTAGCGGGCTCCGACACAGATCATTGGCTTTCCAGCCTGTCAGGGTTGCTGTCTCAAAGTATGTAACAATGTGGGAAAAGTATTATTCTTATTTTTACCTACATAGGGAAGTGGAATTTGAGGAACTTGTAGTTTTTAATGAACTCTTTTAAATGCCTGAAATAGATATGGAAAAATCAAAACTCCATTGTTTTTCCTGTTCTATCTCCTTTAGGAATCTTTGTTTCAAGACATTGACCTGTTACAGAAACATGGAATTGTAAGTAGTTTGCCAATGCTGTGTAAATCATTCAGTTCAGCGTTTGTTTGTTTTTTTTTAAGATGTATTTATTTTTATTGGAAAGTCAGATATACAGAGAGGAGAGACAGTGAAGATCTTCCATCCACTGATTCATTCCCCAAGTGGCCACAACAGCCAGAATTGCACAGATCTGAAGCCAGGGGCCTGCTCCAAGTCGCCCCTGTGAATACAGGGTCCCAAGGCTTTGGACCATCCTCTACTGTTTTCCCAGGTCACAAGCAGGGAGCCGGATGGGAAGTGAGGCTGCCGGGATTAGAACCAGAGGCCATATGGGAGACCAGCATATACTAGGCTACTGCGCCGGACACTCAGCGTCTTTTTTTTTTAAATCTCTGGGGCTGGATAATTCTTTGTTGGGATGGGGGTGGGGGTGCTGTCCTGGTTCCAGGCCAGTTAACAATATCCCTCAACTCACTCACTAAATAGCAGTAATATCCTTCCAGCTATGAAAACCAAAATATGTCTACAGATATATTAAGTATTTTAAAATTTAAAAATGTTTTAATATTAAAATAAAACTTTTAAAATTTCTAGAGAACTGGAGGGCAAAACTGCCCTGGTTAAAAACCACTGCTCCATAACTGTATAATGGAAAATAAGAATAAATAAACAGTGTATGATTTAAGAAAAAGAAGAACCACTGATCCCATTGTAGATGTTCTCAGATCTTTCTGTAACTGTTCCCCAACTCCTTATCTGTAATTTTTTAAAAGATTGATTTATTTCTATTGGAAAGGCAGATTTACAAACAAAAAAAAAGGAGAAGAAAAGAGGGGATCGTCCATCCTGTGGTTCACTCTCCAAATGGCCACAGTGGCCAGAGCTGAGCCAACCTGAAGCCAGAAGCCAGGTCTTCTTCCAAGTATCCCATGTGGGTGCAGGGTTCCAGGCACCTGGATCATCCTCTGCTGCCTTACCGGGCCACATGCAGAGAACTAGACGGGAAGAGGAGCAGCCGGGACAGAACCGGTGCCATAGGGGGTGCTGGTGCTTTGTAGGTGGAGGGTTAGGCTGTTGGGTCTTGGTGCCAGCCCCCATGCTATTTTCATGAACAGAAAATGTAGTTCTGGGAGCCGAGGTTAAGCCACTGCCTGTGTGCCAGTCCGAGTTCTGGCTGCTGCATTCCCAATCCAGCTCTCTGATAATGTGCTTTAGAAAGCAGCAAAGGATAGCCCGAGCACGTGAGCTCCTACTGCCCACACTGGAAACCTTAATGGAGTTCCAGGCTCCTGGCTTGGCTTAACCCACCTTTGGCTGTTGCAGAATTAGGGAGTAAACTAATGGATTGGGGAACTCTCTGTCTCTCCATCTCTTTCTGTAACGGCCTCTCAGATTAAAAAAAAAGGGGGGGGAGGAGATGTCTGACTTTGCTAGAAGGTGTCCTGGCAGAACTCTGCATGGCAAACGACTAACTAAATGATGATGAACTTTGAGAAAAAAAATTAGATGGATTTCAACTGTAGTCAGTTGGTAATAAAACTGCTGATATTGTCTTTTGAAGCTCTCATATTTAATCTCATTTGGTTGGTTTTAGAAAATAGAAACAAGAGAAAATCCTAGTCCTTTGGTGATGTAGTTATTTGCATTCTCCAGGGACCAGAGGAGAAAAAAAAATTTTTTTTTTTCACAAGTACACTTTGGAAGTGAAATACTGTAGAAGAAAGGAGCTGAACTGAGGGGGTGAATGTGTGATAAATTTGTTAGTTTTTCTACCAACAGACTTCTCTTTTGAATTCCTTGTTCCATTGCACGGACTCACTAACATTCTTTGGAAAATGAGGGCACAGCCAGAACAGTTGGCAGCCTGCTGGGGATGTTCGACTTAGATATTTCCAGAACATTTGGCTACATGGTGGGTGGGCTCCACCTGGTTGCTTGTATAAAATTGGCATCCTGATGAGGGAGGTGGACACGAAAGCACATGACATAGTATGGGAACCTTCCAGACTGGCATCTTCCCAATCTCTATGCCCATTCTTTTACTTGCAGAACGTGGCTGACATTAAGAAACTCAAGTCAGTGGGAATCTGTACCATCAAGGGGATCCAGATGACAACCAGAAGAGCCCTGTGCAATGTCAAAGGGCTCTCCGAAGCCAAAGTGGACAAGATCAAAGAGGCGGCCAACAAACTGATCGTAAGCAAAGTCCATTCTTGCCGCTCGAGCTTTAATCGACCCTGTGCATCTTTGTAGCCTCTCATGAGAACACTAGAAGCCGTTGGGAGAATGCTGAGTTCTTGTAGCTCCTGTATATTCTCCCCATGTTAACTTTTTCTCACTTCAGTTTCAAAACTATGACACTTCCTAAAAGACAGAGTTTGGGGTTAAGAGACCTAGAACATTAATGAAGATAATTATTTTAACCAAAACCTTTTTGGTCTCCTTCTGTGTTACTTCTCTGGCTTCTATCTCTTTGTCTTTCCTCTCCTTTTCATTTTGTTTTCTTCTACCTCCCTTATCCTTGTGTTTTTCTCAGGACTATGTTCTTTGAGGCTGCTGAACATCACCACTGCTTTCCAGCTGGGCCCACAAACTATAAGGGAGCTCATGCGGCTTCTATGCTGAGACGCAAAAGTGTAGCTGCCTTTGACTCATGCTTTTGTGTAGAGCTTTTGGGGACCACTAGAGGTACCAATTCTGGCAACACGAACGTGCAAAACAAGGAAATCACTAAGCCTCTCTCTTGGCAGAAGAACCAACTTCTTCATGTCTCCACGTGTGCATGAGGGTCTTTTTTCCAGCAAGTCCAAGGAGCTCTTCATTGACAACCACTTGCTTTCATTTCTCAGACAGGCAAGGCAGAGAGGGATATAGGCAGAGGTGGTTTCGTACTTGGAGAGAACTCAGGTGAACTCTGAATCCAGTCGAGTGGCTCTAACCACAGGTCAATTCCACAGCAGCCAAGGTGCCTACGGAATCCCTGGAGCACTACCCGGAGTGTGGAAAACTGGTGCTTTATAGTTTCCAGACATGAGTTTTCTTTTGTTTAAAAAGCCCAGCGTGGTAGCCTAGTGGCTAAAATCCTCACCTTGCACGCACCGGGATCCCATATGGGCATCGGTTCATGTACTGGCAGCCCCAGTTCCCATCCAGCTCCCTGCTTGTGGCCTGGGAAAGCAGAAGAGGACAGCCCAAAGCCTTGGGACCCTGCACCCACATGGGAGACCCAGAGGAAGCTCCTGGCTTCTGACTTTGGATGGGCTCAGTTCTGGCTGTTGCAGCCACTTGAGGAGTGATCCAGCAGACAGAAGAGATTTCTCTCTTTGTATCTCCTTCTCCCTGTAAGTCTGCCTTTCCAGTAAAATTAAGTAAATCTTTAAATTAAAATAGCACCCAGTACTACATCCAGACTTATCCTTTCTTCTCTAAAGCTGCTTATTCTTATCTTTTTAAGATTAATTTTTATTGCAAAGTCAGATATACAGAGAGTAGGAGAGACAGAGAGGAAGATGTTCTATCTGATGATTCACTCTCCAAGCGACCGCAACAGCCAAAGCTGCGCTGATCCAAAGCCAGGAGCCAGGAACCTCTTCCGGGCCTCCCACGCAGGTACAGGGTCCCAAGGCTTTGGGCTGTCCTCGACTGCTTTCTCAGGCCACAGGCCAGGAGCTGGATGGGAAGTGGATCCACCGGGATTAGAACCGGTGCCCATATGGGATCCTGGTGTGCAAGATTAGGACTTTAACCACTAGGCTATAGTGCTGGGTCCAAGCTGTTTATTGTTAAAAGAAAAAAAGGCAAAGATTGACAGATTGATGTTCACAAACAGAATGGGAGAAAAAAGTTGGCTTCACTGGACAGTGATTTTCAACACTGGTGTATATCAGAATCATCTGGACTGGTTCCTAAAGAATAGTAAAGAGAGGACAGATGGCTATTGAAGTAGGCTAGGGCCCGGACTTGCTGCCACCCTCCCAAACTGTCCAAAGTTTGAAAACTGCTGTGATAGTGCCATGCAACACACACTATAGACTCCATCAGGGCTCTTTTTCATTATTTCCTCCACTGTGTCAGCTGTGGCTCAGTGATTCAGCAAAGAAGTTACCTATCAGGTGAAAAAACTAGTTATATGAACAGTAAAAACCAGAATTCCTGTTCTGGAAATTCCTGGAGCTGGGAAATAATGCTGCTGTTAAACAAACTGAATCACTCAGTAAAATATTGTTCTGCTTAATGCTGTGAATGTATCATTTAATCTTCACAGCTATCCTGTGAAAGACACACTGTTATTATCTCCATTTAGCTCAAAAGAGGAAGCTGAGGAAAAAAATAAGCAGTTTAACTCCATGTCAGATCATTAAAAAGTGTTAGAGATTATTTGAAACATTTGTGGGATGACTTGAAAGCCTGTGTTCTTAGCCATAAGCCTATTGTGCTGCCTCCAAGGACCTTCGGGTAGGCTTGGGCAAAGGAGTTAAGACGCTTCCTGGGCTTCCTGGGCGGCAGGGCAGTGTTGTATGCGGGATGCCTGCTGCACATTATACCCTCATCCCACACATGGCTGCCAGGATCCTGGCTCTCCAACTTCCGATTCAGCTTCCTACCAAGGTGCTTGGAAAGGCACTGCCTAGTGCTTGCCCCCTGCTCTCTACATGGGAGACCAGGACGGAGCTCTGCTCCCGGCTTCAGCCTGGCCTCGCCCTGCCCATCCGCACGCTCTCTCCTGCTCCGTGCCATTCACCCTCCCCCACCACACACACACAATCATTAAGCTTTTCAAATAAATACATTTTTCTTGAAACAATGGTGCTGCTCAGGGCACCTGCGCCCTATATCAGAAAGACTGAGTAATCCCAGCTTCCTCCCAATCAGACCCTGGCAGGCAACAGGTGATGGTTCGAGTGGGTGGCTCCCTCACACACACAGGAGAGACCCAGCTGGGAACATCTGAGAAGTGAACCAGCAGCAGGAAGATCTCTGTCTCTGTCTTTCAAGTAAAATTTTCAAAATGTTTAGTTAAGGAAAAAGACAGAAGAACTGTACTCATACAAAATCATGACCATAATCATTGAGGATATGACTGTCTCACAAACCTTTTACACTTGCCTCCTTATCTTTTTGCAGGAACCAGGATTCCTGACGGCGTTTGAATACAGTGAGAAGAGGAAAATGGTTTTCCACATCACCACAGGGAGCCAGGAATTTGAGTGCGTATCTCACATCTCTCTGTAGCCACCAAGCAGTCTTTGGAATATCATGTTCCGCTTCCTCTCTCTGGTTGTTATTTCTACTATAAGTACTAGAAATAGTTTCTTCTTTCAAAGTAGTTTAGTTGTTTTTCTTTTTTTTTTTCAAAAGTGCAAACTAAAGCACATTCTAGGCTGTAGGAATGGGATTCAATTTTTTTTAAAAGATTTATTTTTAAATTTTTATTGGAAAGTCAGATATACAGAGAGGAGGAGAGACAGTGAGAAAGATCTTCTATCCGATGATTCACTCCCCAAGTGAGCGCAATGGCTGATGCTATGCCGATCCAAAGCCAGGAGCCAGAAACTTCTTCCAGGTCTCCCACACGGGTGCAGGGTCCCAAGGCTTTGGGCCGTCCTCTTCTGCTTTCCCAGGCCACAAGCAGGGAGCTGGATGGGAAGTGGGGATGCCGGGATTAGAACCAGCGCCTATATGGGATCCTGGCGTGTTCAAGGTGAGGATTTTAGCTGCTAGGCCACGGCGCCGGGCCCTGAGATTCAATTTTTTACAAGAAATTCAGACCCAAAACATAACTAGCTCCTCAAATAAGCTGTTTTAATCTACTAACAAATCAGTTTAACTTTTCCTTTTCTTCTCCCTTGATAAAAGAAACTTCGTGGGTTTTCTTTTTTAGGTTTTACTTATAAATCAGTTGTTAGATGGAATATTTGAGAAGCAATGATCTAATGTCATTTTTATATTTGAGTAGTAGCAATTTTTTTTAAAAGATTTTGTTATTATTGGAAAGCCAGATATACAGAGAGGAGGAGATACAGAGAGGAAGATCTTCCATCCGATGTTTCACTCCCCAAGTGAGCCGCAACGGGCCGGTACGCGCCAATCCAATGCCAGGACCAGGAACCTCTTCCGGGTCTCCCACGCGGGTGCAGGGTCCCAAAGCTTTGGGTCGTCCTTGACTGCTTTCCCAGGCCACAAGCAGGGAGCTGGATGGGAAGTGGAGCTGCCGGGATTAGAACCGGTGCCCATATGGGATCCTGGCACATTCAAGGCGAGGACTTTAGCCGCTAGGCCATGCCGCCGGGCTCAAGTAGTAGCAATTTTAACATTCTTTCTCATGTACTGTTTTATGATGTTTAAATCACCATCTTCCCAATGCACAGGACAATACTCTTTTTTTTTTTTCTTAAGAATTGCAAAGATCAGTTAGAATGAAGGCATTTTTGTTAAGTATTCCACAAAACTCTGGCATCCAAGAAAAAAAAGTCATTGTCAGTTTTGCCTCTTTTTGGGTATTTGTTGGATAGACCAGACTTGACAAGTCCTAAACCAAACTTCTGACGTTTGCCCCAAATCTACTCCTCCCAGAGGTCCCTGAGCTCAGATCTGGCTCCTGCGCTGTCCTCAGAGATAAAACTTTGGGGTCCTTTGTGGCGCCTTTCTTTCTCCTCACACCCTAACACTAACCCTGAACAAATCCTATTCACTCTCCTTTCAAAAATACAAACCAACCAGTTTCTTGAACAAATACATTAACAATCTGTAGATTAAAAAATGCTTAAGACATCATGCAATCATTATGTGTAGATCTTATATGAATCCTGATTGAAGCATACTACAGAAACCAAGACAAATTGGGAAACTAAACATTTAACTAAGTAGTTTGTATAAGGAATTACTAATTTTTAATATGTTATAGTTATAATGTGATGTTAAAAATGAGAGGGGAGTGGTTATTTGACCTAGCCGTTGAGATGCTGATTAAATCACTTGTGTTTCATGGTGGAGTGCTGTGGTTCAGTGAGTTGAGATCCGATTCCGGGCTTTGCTCCGTTTGGTGTCACTGTAGTCATTTAAAGAAGTGAACCAGGAGATGGAATGCTCTCTCAAATAAATAAAAACTAAAATGAGAGTACTTGCCTTTTAAACATGCATACTAAAATATTTAGGATTAAATGATACGTAATCTACTATATGCTTAAATATATAGGAAGGAATAGAAGTCATTGGAGATTAATGTGAAAAAAGATTGTGAGTTGGCAGTTGATAAATGTTGAAACCAAGTGATAGATACATGATGGTGCACTGCAGTCTTTTAGTCCATGTTTGATTATTTTCTACAATAAAAGGCTAACATATATGTTACACCAACACACACAAAGGGAAAATCAAATGAAAGATAACTTTAGGGGCCAGCATTGTGGAAACCTGGAAGGAAGCCTGGAGGAAGCTCCAGCTTTGGCTTGGGCCAGCAAATGGCCTTTGGGCCATCGAAGTTGTAAACAGTGAATAGGAGGTCTGTCTCCCTCCCTCTCTCTGTGAACTCTGATTTTCAAAATAGATCTTTTAAATTAATGGAAAAATAGAATTGAAAGACGAGTATTTTGGTGCAAAAATTTTTGAAGTCTACACATAGTTTTTTCCAGAATATGCATTTTCTGTGAGCTTCTTAAAGACTCCTCTGAATATGGCTATAAAAACCATTTGAACCAAAAAAAATTATCTTTTCATTCTATTTTTCCATGAAACTTTGAAAAAAAGATTCATTTACTTAGAAGGCAGAGTGGCGGAGAGAAAGACCGTCTGCTGGTTTGCTCCCGACATGACTGCCTGTAACTCCAGTGGTCTTCCTGTGCCAGCACTGCAGCGAGCAGCTGGAGCCTCCATGACATTGTTGAAGTCACATATGTTCTGTGTGTGTGTAACGAGAGAGCGTGGGGTCAATAATTCAACTGTTTCGTGTCATGTTTACGGCTAGTTCACTAGCCCAAGTCACGGCACCTGTCGGTATCTCCTTTGGATTATAATAACCTCCCTCTCACACCTTTTCCTTGTTACTTACTCTTTTTTTTTTTTCTAAGATTTATTTATTTTATTGGAAAGGCAGATAGAGGAAGAGAGGCAGAGAGAAAGACCTTCTGTCTGCTGGTTCAGTCCCCAAGTGGCTGCAATGGCTGGTGCTGAGCTAATCTGAAACCAGGATCCAGGAGCTTCTGGGTCTCCCAATGCAGGGGCAGGGTCTCAAGGCTTTGGCCCATCTTCTACTGTTTTCCCAGGCCATAAGCAGAGTACTGAATGGAAACTGGAGAGGCCAGGACATGAATCAGCACCAAGATGGGATCCCAGTGCGTACAAGGCAAGGACTTTAGCTACTGGGCTACTGCGCTGGGCCCCAGAATAATTCTTTTCAAACATAGAATATGATACCCCTGAGACCAGATCTGTGACATAGCAGGTAAAGCTGCCGCCTTTGACATCCCATATGGTGCAGGTTCAATCCTGACTGCTCCACTTCTGATCCAGCTCCCTGCTGATGCACCTGGGAAAAGAGCAGAAGATGGCGCCTGGGCTCCTGGCTTTGGCTAAACTCTGGCTGTTGCAACCATTTGGGGGTGAACCAGTGTATGGAAGAGCCTCTCTTTCTTTCAAATAAATAAGTAAATTATTTTTAAATGAAACTCTTTTGCTGAAAACAACCAGATTTCCTGTGTTAGAGCAAAAACCCAAATCCTCTGATCTGCAGTCTCTACCCTCATCAGGTCTTTCTCACTTGGCTTCAGTGCTGCTCCTTGGACGCATCAGATACCCCCCTGGGGCAGGGCCTTTGATCCTGGCCTTCCCTCTGGCTGGAATGCCATTTCCTTGTGGGGAAGATTTCATCAAGTTCTCCTAAACGGAGTCAGTGATGATGAATGTTTTCCAAGAGTCTGTTTTTGTTTTTGTTTTTTATTTTTGAAAGATTTATTTTTGTTAACTAAGAGCTTTCTTTTTTCTTTAAGTCTGTTTATTTGTAAAGAAGGGTGAAAGAGAGAGAGCCCTCCCATGACTGGTTCACTCATCAGATGCCTGAGACAGCTGGAGCCTGGTCAGGCTCAGGCCAAGAGCCAGGAACTCTGGGTACTTGATGTTCGCCTTCAGACACAGAAAACATCACTCAGGGACTGTTTACATTTTTTAAATTAATATTTGATTCAGTAAAATGTTATACGGTTTCCCTAAAGCTCTAAGTCCATGCATCAATCTTGTAATCCTTAAAGGGATTTTTATAATATGACTAACTTCCCTTGAACATTTTAAGTAGCATCTACAATAGTAGAAGTATTTTATTTTGTCAGCCTGAAAAGAAAATCAGACAGGCTGTCTGGAATAAGTGAGCATACTTAGGCTTACGGAGAAGTATAGAGTTAGGACTGGCAACAAGGTGTAGCCGGAGGTAGAGAGAAGGGCTCTTACAAGCAGAAAGTCCGTGTCAGCAGCTGGAAACCAGAGGACACGAAGACCAAAGGTTGCAGGAATGGGTGTCAGTTGGGGCCTGGGACAGCCTGGTCTCTAGGAAAGCAGCTTATCTGGAGCACCACAACCTTGGGGAAGTTCTTACTAATCTACCTGCAGGAATGTCCCCTAATCAGCCCTATGTGAAGGCCTCTTTGTGGCCTTCTCTGACTCAGCTTTGTTAGCACGGAACAGATGTGACTCCGTTTTAGTACCAGCAACATTCATAACTTTCCGTATGGAACTTATTTGTCTCATTGCTACAAGTAAAATATTCCTTAATACCCAAACGTCTTTTATTTATTTATTTTAAAAGTTACAGCCAGGAGCCTCCTCTGAGTCTCCCACATGACTGGGACATGAACCAGTGCCCATTTGGGCTGCTGGCATTGCAGATGGCAGCTTAACCCGGCTGCCACACCACAACACAGTCCCACATGTTGTTCTGTTGATCAACCTGCTCATTCGTAGTAGAATTTGTCATCTGAGCAGGAGGAATGCCATTTGTTCAGCCTAGAATTGCTGTTAGGTATGATACTAATGATTGAATATTTTATTCTTTCTTGCTATCTCCATTTCTGCTGCTGTTGGTAATTCTTTCTTTCTATTTCCAGTAAGTTGTTAGGAGGCGGAATCGAAAGCATGGCAATCACAGAAGCTTTTGGAGGTAGGCACAACCTTAATATTTTGTTGCCTGAAATTAAATATAAATCAAATCAAACAGTGATGTTACTGGCACCTATTCTGGAACTTGGAGTGAGTCCCAGTCATTGCAGCCGTGGCCTCAGTCTGGGCTGCAGTGCAAACACGCAGCAGCACAGCGAGGTTCCACTGCGGTGTCCTACGCTTCCACCTTGGACTCCCACAGAAGAGACTAGAATTGTTTTTTTATCCCCAAAAGATAATTGGATGTCGTTGATCCTAACTTTTAAGATAATTCATGTTCCATGAATGGAGAAATTAACTCTCTTCCCTAACTACAGCCTCTGTTTTTTAAAAATGAATTTTATGTATAGCTTTATTATATATCACACCTAGCAGTTTAGTCTGTGCTGGCCTTAAGGAAGTAAATCCTTTTGTTCTTATTTTTCTCTTTTGACCTGGGAGTTGTCCTGGTGTCTGCTGTTTCTGTTGATTCTGAGTTAGTGACTTCCCTCTTGTAAGGTTGTGGATTGATTTTTAAAAATATGTATTTGTTTTGAAAATCAGAGTGACAGAGGAAGAGATACAGGGAGAAAGAGATCTTTTATCCATTGACTCACTCCCCAAATGCTGCAGTGGTCAAGGCTGGGCCAATCCAAAGCCAGGAGCCTGGACCTCCATCCAGGTCTGCCATGTGGCGGCAGTGGCCTGAGTAGTTAGGCCATCATCCATGGCTCTTCAGGTGTGGTAGCAGGCACCTAAATTAGAAGAGGAACAGATAGTATGTAAACCGGCATTCTGATACAGGAAGCTGACATCAGTGGCTTAACCTACTACACCACAATATCATCTCCATGCTTGCTTTTTTTTTTTTTAATTCATTAATTACATTGTGTTATGTGACACAGTTTCATAGGTACTTGGGTTCTCCCCACCTCTCCCCAAACCCTCCCACCATGGTGGATTCCTCCAGCTTGCTTTTTTTTTTAAGATTTTTTTAAAATTTATTTTTATTGCAAAGTTAGATATGTATAGAGAGAGAGGAGGAGAGACAGAGAGGAAGATCCTCTGTCCAATGATTCACTCCCCAAGTGACTGCCACAGCTGGAGCTGAGCCGATCCAAAGCCAAGAGCTTCCTCCTGGTCTCCCACACGGGTGCAGGGTCCCAAAGCTTTGGGCCGTCCTTGACTGCTTTCCCAGGCCACAAGCAGGGAGCTGGATGGGAAGTGGGGCTGCCGGGATTAGAACCGGCGCCCATATGGGATCCTGGCACATTCAGGACGAGGACTTTAGCCACTATGCCACCACGCTGGGTCACACGCTTGCTTTTAAGCTATGAGTGTTCACTGGGCCTGAACTGGTGAATGGGCAAGTCTTCTGCTAGGGAGCCTTGGCATCTGCTGGTACAAAGGGATGCACCTGTTTGAGGCTACTCCACTGGCGCTTTCCCTTGAAGCTCTCAGCTCAGAGGGAAAGCCCCAGGTCTGCCTGCCTTCCTATGATGGATAGTCCTTTCCTTAGGACTATTCCTAAGGAAAATTTGATTTAAATTACTTTTAAATCTAAAACACAATCTGTGGAAAAGGACACTATAAAAAGAATCTTCCAAATTATTGGTATTCATACATTTGGAATCCATTTATGATACAAGAGGTGTTTTGTGAGTGACATTTGATAATTGGAAAATAGTAATAGTTAAGGCCATTTTTTATGACTTAGAAAAATATCTGAAAAGACAGCTATATTTTAATTTTTTTCTTCAATTTACAGAATTTCGTACTGGGAAAACTCAGCTCTCTCATACACTCTGTGGTAAGGATATGTAACCCCAGCACTAACAGTACCCATGGCTGCCAGCTCCTGAAAGTCCCTCTGTGTCTGCTGTGTGCATAGTGTCCTGCCAACCTGTCAGACTTGCAGGGAAAAAAGATCAAGGAGATTAACCAAACTGCCCTTGGTCACACACACACCACAAAGCTCATTGAGTGTGTGATACTCGAGGCGATGTACCATGTGCTGCCCTGGAAACACTTTATGGAAATAAGAAAGTAAAACAACATTTGATTGTGTTGATAAGAAGTATCCATTGGCTCAATTTTTCCTACTCCATATTTTCTATATCTGTTTTTTATAAAAACAACACAAAATCTATTGAGGTTTAGAATCCTTTACTGCTTTTCTTTTTTAAGATTTGTTTATTGAATGGTAGAGTTAGAGGTCTTCCATCTGCTGGTTCATTCCCAAATCACTGTAGCCACTGGGCTGGGCCAGGCTGAAGCCAGGAGCCTGGATCCATCTGAGTCTCCCACAGGGCGGACAGAAGCCCAAACACTGCAGCTGTATTCTGCTGCTTTCCCAGGCACACTAACAGAGAGCTGGATTGGAAATGGAACAGCCAGGGCTCGAACAAAGCAATATAAAATTGTAGGCAGCAGCTTAACGTACTATGCCGTGATATCAGCCCTTTGCTTTCCAAGGAGAAAGATTGGTCCTAAAAGAGACTGAAAAACAAACGTTTCTAAGAAAAATCTTTAAAAGATTTCCTTTTTCATAAATACATTGTATTTCTTTGAGCCTGGCAAAGTGGATATGAAGAGATTCTAGAACTGAATGTGTGATCCAGTCTAACTCTGCCATTAACAACTGTGTGAGCCTGGGCACAGTGCTTCACCCCTCCACTAAGCGCCAGGAAGCCTCGTGCCAAGACGCGGGGTGATTTTGAAAAATAAATGAAACGGGGTCCCATGCAGTAGCCTAGTGGCTAGAGTCCTCGCCTTGCATGCTCCGGGATGCCATATGGGCACCGGTTCTAATCCTGGCTGCCCTGCTTCCCAGCCAGCTCCCTGTTTGTGGCCTGGGAAAGCAGTCGAGGACGGCCCAAAGCCTTGAGACCCTGCACCTGTGTGGGAGACCCAGAAGAAGAGGCTCCAGGCTCCTGGCTTCGGATTGGCGCAGCTCCAGCTGTGGCAGCCACTTGGGGAGGGAATCATCAGACAGAGGATCTTCCTCTCTGTCTCTCTTCCTCTCTGTATATCTGACTTTCCAGTAAAAATAAAATAAATCTTAAAAAAAGAAAAATATGAAATAATACATATACCGGTTATGTTGTAACTCCTCACTATTGACTACTACTGCATAGAATCTAAATACACTGACTTTTTCTGAGAAACATAAATTGAAAGGTAACTTAAATGCATCCTAGAGCAGAAATTATCTTTGTGATTATTTCTTAAGAGGGAAATAATAGTATTTTCCTCCTTATTCTATTTGGGAGATCTTTCATGAACATCATCTTGTATTGCAAGACATACTTCAATTCTTTGTTGAATTACTACTATACTGAAGGATATTTGTATAATTTTACCACTGGTTACTAATGTGAAAATGTAGCATATTATTTATAAAGTAAAGGACTGATTATTTGCTAAATTTACTGAAGAGTTGCAACCTTGACAATAAATACTTATTTTTATATTTTATTATACATAAGCACTTATTTCTAGACATCTTGATTATTGTTTATTTTGTAGTAAATTTTAAAATCAGGGAAAAGAAAGTTGCAATCAACATAAACCCAACATTTATTTATATTTTTTGTATAAAATTTATTCACCCTTACTAACATTAATTTTTAATTGCTTCCCAGTAACAGCTCAACTTCCAGGAGCAAGTGGCTACCCAGGAGGAAAGATTATCTTCATTGATACAGAAAATACCTTGTAACCTTTTTATTTAAATAAGTTGCTAATGTAATAGTATGATGTTTTCAAAGACAATTTGAAATATACCATTTGGTCGGGGATGGGGTAAGGGAAGAGGGCCCTGGCACATGCAATGGCTCAGTGACTAAATCCTCACCTCGCACGTGCCAGGGTCCCGTATGGGCGCCAGTTCACATCCTGGCTGCTTCACTTTCCATCCAGCTCCCTGCTTGTGGCCTAAGAAAGCAGTAGAGGATGGCGCAAAGCCTTGGGAACCTGCACCCCTGTTGGAGGGCCCAAAGATGCTCCTAGCTCCTGGTTCGGATGGGCTCAACTGCAGTCTTTGCAGCCACTTGGAGAGTGAACTAGAGGGTGGGAGATCTTTCTCTGTGAAACTTGTGTTTCCAGTATGAAATAAACTAATCTTCCCCCCAAAATAGCTAGCAATGAAAACTCCAAGGGGAAAATAATCTCTCTTACCATTTTCTATTTAATAAGTTTCACTTCTTCACATGGTTTTGATCTAAAACTGACATTTCAAATACATGAGAAGAAATTATATCATTCTTCTTTTAAAAGATTTATTGAAAGGCAGACATACCGAGATAAGGAGAGACACAGAGAAAGATCTTCCACCTCCTGGTTCACCCTCCAAGTGGCTACAGTGATCAGAGCTGAGCCCATCTGAAGCCAGGAGCCAGGTGCTGCTGGGTCTCCTATGGGCTTTGAAATACTGTCTGCTGTTTCCCAGGGAGCTAGAAGGGAAGTGGAGTAGGTGGGACTTGAAGCAGTGTCTATATGAAATCCTGACGCATGCAAGCTGAGGATTTAGTCATTGAGCCATTGCACTGGACCCCAATTCTTTTTTTAAAAAAAATCCTTTTAATTTTATTTGTGATGATGTTCACATAGTTGATCAGAAGGGAAGGATCGAAAGTGAGGGAAAAGTGGGTAATACCATTGTTCGCAAACTTTCCCTTTCTTCGTCCTGTATCTGGGGGAAGCGGGAGACAAGAAGAGAAGCCACACCCAGCCTCCCAACCGCCCCAGTACCCAGGGATGGGAACAGCCACCTGATATCAACCCAAGGTCCCTGATATGGAGCATGCTCTGAGGGTTCTGCTAAAGTGTTTTCAGTAGTTCTGTACTGCTGTCAAACTCACCGATCCAAGGATGAGGAAATTCTTCCAAGGTCCATTGGCTGACAGGCTGACATAGTTCACCTTAGTCTCCATTTGCCCAGATATTTGCTGTAATCACTTGGTCCGAGTAGTTCTCCAATTTGTTCTGCCCTCCTTCCTCCGCTGTGTTGCCAGATGTCCTCAAGGCCCCAGCTGGCTGCTGTATCCTCTATGCGCATCTGGGCCTGCCATCCACTGCTCCATCTTTTCCACTGAGAAGGCCCAGTTCTGACACTTGCACTCTATGGTCAAATCACCAGTCCTTGATGTGAGCTTGCATGTCCCCACACCCACCCTCCTATGCCATCCCCAGACCGCTTCCAAGCCCACACACCAAACCCCCACAAGCAGGCCCCTGGGAAGCCAGTGAGCTTTGCCTGGTGCCATTGCAGCCCCAGGGTGCCCAACACAGGCCCCGCTGGACCCCTCACTCACCCCCAAGGCTCAGACCTGGCATCTACCATGCATGCAGGCCTAAGGACCCAGCCCAGGTAACTTGGACCCAAATGCACCCCCTGCCCCCAGCGCTCCCAGACCTGGTACCCACCATGCAGGCAGGCCTAAGGACCCAGGCTGAGCGGCCCAGGCCCCGCTGGGCACTCCTAAGCCCCTGCTCCTGAAGATCATAGACCTGGCAACTTCTCCCCCTGGCATATCTTGAGAAAAAAGAAAAAAATTGAATAGGCTAGGTGACTCTGCTGGCACAATGGTTTAGTTAACACAGATTTGGCATTAACCAGGACCAGGATGCTCACCAGCTATTAGCTGCTTTTCTCCCAGCAGTGTAGCACTTGCCTCAGTACTATGCAACCTAGGCCATTGTCCACAACTGGGACCCGATTCTTTTTTTTTTTTAGAAAGATTTATTTATTTTTATTACAAAGTCAGATATACAGAGAGGAGGAGAGACAGAGAGGAAGATATTCCGTTCAATGATTCACTCCCCAAGTGACCGCAATGGCCGGTGCTGCGCTGATCCAAAGCCAGGAGCCAGGAACTTCCTCCAGGTCTCCCACACGGGTGCAGGGTCCAAAGCATTGAACCGTCCTCGACTGCTTTCCCAGGCCACAGGCAGGGAGCTGGATGGGAAGTGGAGCTGCCGGGATTAGAACCGGCGCCCATATGGGATCCCGGGGCTTTCAAGGCGAGGACTTTAGCCGCTAGGCCACGCCGCCGGGCCCCCGATTCATTCTTAATTATCTTTATTTTTCTAATATTTTGCTTGATAAATAGGATTTTGACTCACTCAAAATCCTATTCCCAAATAAAAGGAAAGACATGAAGAGATCAAAATCATGGAAAGAAAGAAAGAAGGCAGAGCTTAGGGTAACAGAATGAGTTGCACTTCAATTAAAATGTAAAGTATTGGGCTCAGCACAGTGGCTGATGTCCTCTCCTTGCATGCGACAGGATCCCATATGGTTGCCAGTTTGTATCCCAGTGACCCCACTTCTCATCCAGCTCCCTGCTTGTGGCCTGGAAAAGCAGTCAAGGACAGCCGAAAGCCTTGTACCCATGTGAGAGACCCAGAAGAAGCTCCTGGCTCCTGGTTTCGGATCAGCTCAGCTCCAGGCATTGGGGCCACTTGGGGAGTGAACCAATATCTTTGGAACATCTTTCTCTGTGTCTCTCCTTTTTGTAAATCTGCCTTTCCAATAAAAAAAAATCTTTATATAAATTTATATTAAAACCTGGGGCCACCGCCGTGACATAAGCAGCTTCTGTGGTGCCGGCGTTCCATACAGGCACTGGTTGGAGTCCTGGAAGCTCCACTTCCCATCCAGTTCCCTTCTAATGGCCTGGGAAGGCAGTGGAGGACAGCCCAAAACTTTTGGCCCCTGCACACACATAGAAAACTTGGAAGAAGATCCTGACTGCAGATTTCAGATAAGCCCAAATACAGCTGTTGCATCTATTTGGGTAGTGAACCAATGGATGGAAGACCTCTCTGTCTTTCTCTCTGTAACTCTGCTTTTCAAAGAAAATTAATAATTTTTTAAAACCTACATAAACCAAAATCCTTGGATTGATAACCCCTTTTGTACTCTTGAGGTTACTGTTCTGACACTTTAGTTCCTGTAGTCATTTTTAGGATTTGTTGGCAGCACACAATTAATGGTATGTTAAACTCTTTCATAGTGAACAGAGAAGTATGATGAATTAGTTCACTTTGAAGTGACAAATTCAGTGATATTTTTCTAGACTACATCTCTTTTTATAGTGTTTTCATTTGTAATATGTAACATAGGCCGCAGTAACTAGCTTTTAAGGTTACTGTAAAATTGATAATGAACTTTTTAAAGATTTTTATTTATTTGAGAGAATAAGAGAGAAACCAATTCCATCTGCTGGCTCACTGGAATCACCTATAAGGAGAACTGGGAATTCAGTGTAGGTCTACATGGGTAAGAGGAACCTAATTACTTGAGTCATTATTCCTGTTTCCCAGGATTCCCATCATAGGAAGAGCCAGTCAGGAGCTAGAACCAAGGGTCCAACCCAGGGGAAATGTGTTGTTTTAACTGCTAAGCTGAATGCTAAACTGCTCTGATAATTTTATTTATTTGAATGACAGAGTGAGAAACAGACAAAAATAGAGATCGTTCATCTGACGATTCACTCCTCAAATGCCCACAACAGCAGTGACTGAGCAGGCCAAAGCCAGGGGCCGGAAGCTCTAGCCAGGTCTCCCTCAGGGATAGCAGGCATGCCAGTCCTCGGACCATCCTCTGCTGTCTCCCAGGCACACTAGTAGGAAGCTGAACCTGAAGCAGAGGTGGGAGCTAGACCCCAGGCCCACTAGGATGTGATCCGAGTATTCTAAGTGAAAGCTTAGCCCAGTACACTACAGGGCCTACCCCACAATTCTGTGACTGTATCACTACCTAAGGCAACTTGAAGCACTTATGAAAAAATATAGACTTTAAGTAATGATTGGAATTCTCCAGAATATCTTTGCAGATACATTGTTTTACCTTTCTTTTAATTTACTTACTTAAGGCATTGTGTTTTGTAGCTGTTATCTCAGTTTTTTTGGAATTGATTTATTGAATCCTTAACTTTGGCTACTCCAGTCGTCCAGATCGCCTTCGGGACATTGCTGACCGCTTCAACGTAGACCACGATGCAGTACTGGACAATGTGCTGTATGCACGTGCATACACTAGTAAGGGCCATGCAGCCGAAGACCTACATTATTATGAGATTGGAAACACTGGTTTATGATTTGATCGATACTAAATATCTTGACATGATTTTTTATCTTTTTAATTTACTCTTCTCCAAATTAATTTAGTCACTCATTTTATTATCTGGTAAATCCCTGGATATTAAAATGCCCTGAATTTTTTTCTCATACATTGTTGCTGAAATACAGAGTAGCATTCTTTTTGGAAAAAATTATCACATTTAATATAGTCATAAGTAATTCAGAGAACCCTCCCAGGACTCTATTTTGCGTGGCTCCCACAGACAGGAGTGATTTGCTTCTTTGAGCCCTTATAACATTTTCTTATTGCATTTCCTACCAGGTGAACATCAGATGGAGCTACTTGATTATGTAGCTGCAAAGTTCCATGAAGAGGCTGGCATCTTCAAGCTGCTGGTACAAGCTTCTAAATATTGCTCACTTGCAGAGCTACTTAGCATGTTACTGTTCCGTTGATTCCTGTGCAAATTAATTCCTTCCTTCTGATTCCAAATGCTTATTTGTTTTTCCATCAACCTTGTACAGATAATTGATTCAATAATGGCACTTTTTCGAGTGGATTTCAGTGGTCGTGGGGAGTTGGCTGAGAGGCAGCAAAAGCTGGCCCAGATGTTGTCCAGGCTCCAAAAAATCTCAGAAGGTAGATCTCAAAGCTAGAATGGCTGTGTTGCAATAGCACCTGCAAGTGCTTTAGCTATACTTTGCAGAGATTTTCAGAATTGGGGCGGGGGGGACGATACTTTCTTTAAAAAATAAATTACCTTCAAGGTATTCACATGTACTTTTAAACAAGAAATATTGATCCTAACCTAAATAAAATTAATAGTAACCTTAAATAAATTGACTTCTATTATCAGTGACAAAAACAGAAATGTGGTGTTGTTTCTAAAATTAATTTATGGTACAATGTCTCTAAATTCTAAAATCTACAATCAAAGCTTTATATTTGTATTGCCCTTCTCTTAGTTTCTTAATTTTATTTCTTGATACAGAATATAACGTGGCTGTTTTTGTGACCAATCAAATGACTGCTGATCCAGGAGCAACTATGACGTAAGCTCAATATTTCTGTTTTTGTATTTTACAAAGGTTACTAGCAAGAGGGCAGGACTGCTGCTTGGGATACCCATGTCCTACATCGGAGTGCCTGCGGTCTAGTCCCAGCTCTGTTCCGGATGCCATCTTCCAGCTGCTGTGCCTGCCAGGACACAGCAGGCGATTATTCAAGTGACCGGGCTCCCGCCCCTCATGTGAGACCTGGCTGTGACCTGACCCAACCTTGCCTGTTAGTGGGCATTTAGGAGATGAACCAGACTCTATCTACCTCTCAGATAAATAAATTGATTTGCAAATTTAAAAATACAAAATAATTAGCCTTGATGCATACACAAATATATTAAAAAATTGATGGCATTGTCCATATTCAGAATGACAATATGAAAGAGCATCAAAAATTAATGGGAAAGCTTGAAGTTAATCACTTAGATGTTCTCTAGAGCCTTTTTCTTCTGGTTCTTTCTTTATTTCATTTTTTAAAGATTTATTTATTTTTATTACAAAGTCAGACATAAAGAGAGAGGGAGAGACAGAGAGGAAGATCTTCCGTCCAATGATTCACTCCCCAAGTGACCACAACGACCAGTGCTGAGCGCTCCGAAGCCAGGAGCCTGGAACTTCCTCCAGGTCTCCCATGTGGGTGCAGGGTCCTAAAGCATTAGGACGTCCTCAACTGCTTTTCCAGGCCACAAGCAGGGAGCTGGATGGGAAGTGGAGCCGCCAGGATTAGAACCGGCGCCCATATGGGATCGCACCACATTCAGAGAGAGGACTTTAGCCACTAGGCCACCACTCTGGGCCCTCCTCTTGTTCTTTAAAGCATTTTCAAGCCCAGCAGGATGGCTCAATTGGCTAAATCCTCACCTTGCAAGCACCAGGACCCCAAATGGGTGGCAGTTCAGGCCCCAGCGGCCCCGCTTCCCGTCCAGCCCCCTGCTTGTGGCCTGGGAAAGCAGTGGAGGACTGCCCAAAGACTTGGGACGTGCACCAGTGTGGGAGACCTGGAAGAAGTTCCTGGCTTTGGATTGTCGCAGTTCTGGCTCTTGAGGGCATTTGGGGAGTGAACCAATGAATGAAAGATCTTTCCGTCTTTCCTTCTCTCCATAAATCTGATCTGCCTTTCCAATAAAAATAAATAAACAAAATCTATTTTTAAAAAAGATTTAAAATAAATAAAATCTTAAATAAATCTTAAAAAAAAAAAGAATAGACCCTTTTCAGGGTTTAATAGGGTATTACCAGTTGATAAGAGTATTAAGGAAATAAGAACTTATATTCCAAAGACATAATGTCCTCTATTGTACTCACTAGCTGTGAGCCCCAAAACAAAAAAGCAGGTTTTTTTTACAGTGTATGCATCAGGTATTTTTAAAGGAGACACAATGAGAGGAGTCTGCTGTTTAAAGAAAGAGCCTTTTAGTCCTTACTATTGAGGCTCTATTTCAAAGACACCAGGTGAAAGAAAGACAAGGAGGCCCAAAGTGCAATAGCAAAGGAAGAGAATGCAAGTAAATACTTGTGAACCCTGTGAAGAGCACCTGAATAAACCATCAAAAATAACCATCAATTCATGATCACAATTTTCACATTTTTTCAAAATTCTTTAAAGTTCCTTTATTTTTTCTTTTATTTGAGAGACAGAGGTCCACCCGTTGGTTCCACTCCCCACAAGCCTGTAGTGCCCAGGGCTGAGCTGGATGAAGCCAAGTCTCCATGTGGAGATCAGAGAGCAGTTGCCTGAGCTGTCGCCTGCTGTCTGCCATGGCCAACATCTGCAGGATGCTGGAATTGGGAGTCAAACCTGACCTCTCTAATATGAACTTGAGCATGGCAACCAGTGTCTTAACTGGTAGGCCAAACACCTGCCTTTAAAAGTTTATAACCAGTAAATAAGTTGCCAGAGAAATGCAATAAATGCACATATATCACTCACCCAAGTACATAAATTGTTGCTATTTTACCACATTTTTTCTTCCCACATTAGTGCATATAAAATCTTTGTCTCTTGTCTCTCTACACACAAAGTATGTACGTGTATTTGTTGTGAACCGTTTAAAAGGCATGCCTTTTCCTGAACCATTAAGAATTATTTGCAAGTATCATAACACTTTATCCTTAGTACTTCAGCAAATCTCTTCAAATAACAAAAAAAAAAAATTTCCTATATAACCACAATACAATTACCATGTTCAGGGTGTCTAGTGTCAGCATGATAGTGCTATGTACTATAAAGTGATGTTCAAATGCCTCCAGTTTTCTTGATAGTGTCACTCTGTAGTGTTGGGCTTTTCTGTTCAAATGAGGGTCCGTTGGAGAGCGTGCCTTCCACGCAGCTGTCATGCGTCTCGTCCTCCTTCCATCAGAATAGTTTCTCAACCTGTGTTAGATTATGTGGCACCGACATCTTGGAGAGCAGGCAAATGTCTTGTACTGTCTCTCAATCTGATTTTTCCTCCTCATTATTTAAAGTGTTAAACTTTTGGGGCAGGAGACATGTGTCATTGATACTATGGTCTTCTCAGCCCATCACCTCAAGAGGCGCATGATGGCAGCTGATCATGTGATCAAGACAGTCCTCACCAGCAAGAGGAGTACGGAATTTCCTTCTGTAATCACATAATTTGTGGAGTAATATTTTGAGACTGTGCAAATACCTTGTTCTGCAATACCTTTCATTCATTTATTTTAGTATCTATTAAATATTCCTGGATAAATAACTTGTTAAATCATATCACCCTGATGGTTGCAATGCCAAATGATACCTTGAATCCTGTGTACTTATACAATGGTAGGTAAAATGAATCACTGACATGCATAGTTAAGAGATATTTGATATGCTACTATCTATTATATAAGATGTAATGAAATGACTCTTCGTTTAAGCATTGTCTAAACTTAGCCCTAATAGTATTGCTGCATTGTCTGCAGTACTCTATGTCTCTCAGTTTTCAAAATGTTTTTCTGGGTATTTCCAATAGTATTAAGGTAAAAAGATTGAGGAAGAGAAAATTGCTTATTTATTCACTCAATAAATAGTTGCTGAAAATCTAGGCCAGGGACCTGACACAATAGCCTAGTGACTTAAGTCCTTACCTTGCATGTGCGGGGATCCCATATAGGCGCCGGTTCTAATCCCAGCAGTCCTGCTTCCCATCCAGCTCCCTGCTTGTGGTCTTGGGACTCTGCACCCATGTGGGAGACCCAAAAGAAGCTCCTGGCTCCTGGTTTCAGATCAGCTCAGCTCCAGCCATTGTGGCTGCTTGGGATGTGGATCAGTGGACAGAAGATCTTCCTCTCTGTCTCTCCTCCTCTCTGTATGTCTGACTGTCTGATTAAAAAAAAAAAAAACAAATACATCTAGAAAGAAAAGAAAAAAAATCTAGGCCAAGATTCTGGGAATTCACTAGTGAATGAAAGAAACAAAAACCTTGTCTCCATTAAAGAAAAGATACTGTCCATTTAGTTCAAACAATCTTGATCTGCCAGACACGTGGTCTGTGGCGTAGTCCTTGAGCAGTGCTGGCAGCCCTTGTTTTGTAGGTGACCTTAATACACAGGACATAAAGCACTTCACACAGAGAATCATTTTAAACCAAAGAGAAATGGAAGATTTTTAAGGCACAATTTAAAAAGAAAAAAAAATGACTCATCGGCTCAGAGGGAGGAAGTGGGTTGCATTCAAATAAAAGAGCGATGTTCTTTCTTCAGGTTTGGGGAGGGAACATTGAAGAGGTGAAAACTGTCACTCGAGAGTTAGAAGCCAAAGGAAATCAGTAGAAATTGGGTCAAATAGGGGTTCTTTTTTTTTTCTGATATTTGTAGAAAGTTTCAAAAGGAGTGCTGTCCTTTTGAACTAACCCCCCTAAGACAATGGACAGAGGAACAGAGATGTCAGAAAGGAGCTGCTTGGAGCAGGTAGATTTGTTATGAAGGGAGCCAGGTGGAGCGCGAGAGGCGTCAACAAAGGCAGCTACGTTCCCTGGGCAAGTGGGCCTCGCCACGTTGTCTCTTCCACCTGGCTGAGCTATAAAGGAAACAAGCTTCACTATAATTAAAGTATTATGAGGGATATTAAATTGAAACAATACAAATTAAATACATGTCTTCATGTAAAGCACAAAAATTGTCACATCCAGATTAAAAAAAAAATCAAGACAGTTTTCGTCTAAGGGGTTTCAAGTGCTGTTAGAGAACCTCCCATAAAGAAAACATCTTTGTTTCTCAGTGTGGAGGAATGCCAAGCTGCAGCTTGCCTAGGGCCTGTCAGAGGAATATCACTATAATTGGGATGAGTCCCCAAGTGCACTGACAATAATTGAGGCTTATATCCCGTGCATTCTACTTGATGGCGCATCGTATTAAAAAGGAACAAAATTATAGAGGCCAGGAGCTGCTGTATGATACAGCAGAGCCAGAGCTTCCACATGCGGCGTGCACAGAGGGAGTTCAAAAGCATGACAGTTCGGCCCCGGAGATCCAAAGTCAAAGCAGCAGAGGACCATGCTAGGGGAAAAATAAGAGAAGCACCAACTAAGAAGTGATATTTGCTTCCTACAAACGTTTTTAAAACATTGATTTATTTTCTCTTGAAAGGCTGATTTTACAGAGAGCAAAAGAGAGAGAGGTCTTCCATCTGCTGGTTCACTCCCCAAATGGCTGCAATGGCCAGAGTTGAGCCAATCTGAAGCCAGGAGTCTCCTGGTCTGTCATGTGGGTGCAGGGGCCCAAGGACCTGAGCCATCCTCTGCCGCTTTCCCAGGCCAGAAGCAGAGAGCTGAATAGGAAATGGAGCAGCTGGGACCTAAACCAGGATCACAGGGCAGAGGATTAGCCTGCTGTGTCACTGTAAGCCACAACCTTTTACTTCATTTATGTGTTTGTTCCCTGAAACAAAAAGTCCTCATAGAGCAATTGCAATTTCATAAATGTGCAGTCAGTTGATTTTCTAAGGATATCACCTACTGGTTCAGCATCACTGGCACAAAGTACTACGCGTAGAGAAAAAACACTGAGCCAGCATCCCTAACACACGACCTTGTGCAAGTCATCTCGACTATTTGATTTTTATTTTCTTCTCCTCCAAAACGGAGCAATCGTATCACCTACTTAGCATGTACCAAGCACTTCCATATGTCATCTCAGACTCTCCGCATGGGATCCTGCAGGAGCAGCCTCCTCTAGCGCCTTATGCCTTCTGTATGTGGCTGCATTCTACCCCAGCCCTCAGGAATCTCAGAATTCCCTTTGCAGAGTGTTAAAAAAAAAAAAAGTGTAGGGGTTTTTGGCATATTTTGGAACAGACATAAAGTGTTACTTAGCAAAACTTTTTAAACCTACCATTTTTTAAAGACCATCTCCACCCAGCATTGTGGCAACAGATGGAAGATTTGTGCTTCTTCTCTCTGTAACTCTTTCAAATAAAAATAAACTAAAGTATTTTTTAATTCCACCTGTAAGCTTATCGCTTATAAGTCAAAGCCTCAGGAAGGACCACTGTCATTCCAGGTTCAGCTTGCCATGCCCTTAGGCTTCACACTCCAACCAGTCTTTGAGACAGGTCCTATGATTATATAAACTATAAAAGTGGAAAAAGAGACGCAAAGGATTTAGTGTCTGCCATCACACAGTTAACAACGGCGTCAGGAATTGAACCCAGGCGTGTTTTACTTCAAAACTGATCTGTGAGTCTCACAGGCACTTTTCACATGTTAGCCCCTAACTGTTCTTCATCAGCCCATCACCTAGCTGGAAGTAGGAAGCCTAGGCTTTCTGGGCCTTCCCTTCTGTCATCTCCTGACCAAGCAGACAGGGACAAGTGAAATCAACTTTCTCTGTCCTTTATTCTTAAAATGCACCCACACGTCTCCCTCCTCCTCTCTCTACTCCCCAGTCTCCTGAGAAAAGGAGAAAGGATGAGAAGAAAATGCAAAGGAAGGGAAAATAAGAGAATAGGCTGAAGGAGCGGTGTGGGTGGCTTGACGATGCTGTTTTAACTTGGTCAGAAATAGAAATAAATTAAAGGCCTCTAAAGATTGGAATGTGATGGTACCTTTTTGTATTTTACCTCAAGACTTTGTTATAGCTGCTAGAAGTCAGGAAGTTCAAAGAAACTTCGAAAGGATGACTGTTTTAACAGAATTATATAGCTTAATAATAAGTTACCATTTATTGGGCATTTTTTAAGTGTCAAAATTGCTATTAAAGTCAATGTGACCAATGCATTTTCTCAATATATATAGGTCTCTATGGCAATTCAAATTTTAATCCATAATTATTTACTAACTATGTAATCCATATAAAGATTAAATGACTTAAGAGAATGCCTGCCAGGCCTGACACGGTAGCCTGGTGGCTAAAGTCCTTGCAGATGCCGGGATCCCATATGGGCGCCGGTTCCTGTCCTGGCTATTCCACTCCCCTTCCATCTCCCTGCTAGTGACCCGAGAAAGCACTGGAGGACGACCCAAAGCCTTGGGATCCTGCACCCGTGTGGGAGACCCAGAAGAACCTCCTAGCTTTGGATTGCCTTAACTCTAGCTGTTGAGGCCACTTGGGGAGTGAACCAACAGATGAAAGATCTTTCTCTGTATCTTCTTCTCTGTATATCTGACTTTCCGATAGAATAAATTTTTGAAAAAAAAAATGCCTGCCACACAGTTAAGACTGTCTTTGGTTATAATTATTACTAGTAGTAACACCCAGGAACATCTGAGAGAGGTTACGAGTCTCCTAAACTTACATGAAAAAATGTTTGTTTGTTTAAAAAAAATGTATTAATTTGTGAGGGAGAAAAAGAGATCTTCCATCTGCTGGCTCACTCCCCAGATGTCTGCAATAGCCAGCTCTGGGCCAGGCCAAAGTCATAAGTCAGGAGCTTTCTCTGAGTCTCCCACGTTGGTGTCAGAGGCCCAAACGCTTGGACCATCCTTTGCTGCTTTGGTAGTATAGTGGACTAAGCACCACCTGCAATGCCAGCATCCTGTATAGACCTCTGGTTTATGTCCCAGCTGTTCCACTTCCTATCTAGCTCTCTGCTAATGTACCTGGAAAAACAGTGGGAGATGGCCCAAGTGCCTGGGTCCCTGTAGCCATGTGGGAGAGCCAGAAGAAGCTCCTGGCTCCAGGCCCTTGGCTTTGACCTGGCTTAGCTGCAGCCGGTGTGTGGCCATTGTAGCCATTCACAGAGTGAACCAGTGAATGAAGATCCCTATCTCTCTCTTTCTCTCTCTGTAATGAAGCCTTTGAAATAAATACAAATTAATCTGAAAAAGGAGACTCAAGAGTACAAGAAAAGATTTGTGCAAGAGTCAATGAAACTAAGCGTGCTCTCTGAGCAAGGTCAGGTCAAAGGCAAGGTCAGCTTCAGGGAGAAGCAGAAGAGCTCTTAGGACTTCTCTCTACTCAGTCAAGCCATCCTTTGATATCTCCTCTTTAAAAAATATTATAGGGACCCGGCGCCATAGCCTAATGGCTTAAATCCTCACCTTGCACCTCCTGGGTCCCACATGGGTGTGGGTTCTAATCCCAGCTGCCTCACTTCCCATCCAGCTCCCTGCCTGTGGCCTGGGAAAGCAATCGAGGACAGCCCAAAGCCTTGGGATCCTGCACCTGCGTGGGAGATCCAGGAGAAGCTTCTGGCTCCTGGCTTCAGATTGGCCTAGCTCCAGTCATTGTGGCCACTTGGAGAGTGAACCAGCGGATGGAAGATCTTTTTCTCTATTCTCTCCTTCTTTCTGTATATCTACATTTCCAATAAAAATAAAGAAATCTAAAAAAAAAAAAAGCCAGGCATAACATGGACTGTGTAATAGGAATCTCAGAAGCCTTATCTAGGTGGTGATTGTAGTGTGTAGCGGTTTCAGTCCCCATAGTTGATGAAGAAGCTTGTGTAGAATATGCATCTACTTCTTCCACTGTCACCCTTCACGGAAAGCTTACCTTGCCACTGAAAATATTGCTATGCTTAGTCAACTTTGTGAAACCTGAAGCTGTGTTTCATTCATCCAGCTTTCAGGCTGATCCCAAAAAACCCATCGGGGGACACATTCTGGCTCATGCTTCTACAACAAGAATAAGCTTACGGAAGGGAAGAGGGGAGCTGAGAATTGCCAAGATTTATGACAGGTAAACTTTTCTTCTTTTCCTCATCAGATTCTTGTGGGTAAGGTATTGGACAGAATGGTATCTGTTGACAGGTTGTGATTATTCTACTGGCAAATGCTACCTGGTTGGCTCTCCTTCAGCTGATTAGGAAGTCCCGACTGTGTGAGACTCCAGGACTCAGGGCCCTGAGGTCACTTGCACGTGGTCTCCAGCCTTTGAAGGCACACAGTGCTCCTACCTAAGGAAGCCTTCATTCAGATTAGAGATCATAAACACAGAAGCACAGCGTTTGAGAATATATCCGCTGCTTTGCACTTGATTAACTCCATTTACTATTCAAGTGTCAGTTTATTTTTCATAAAAATTGGTTTCTAGGTGATGTACAAATTGCAGATATTTATGATATGTATACCACTGTGTCTTAATGATCAAGTCTCAGCGTTATGTGTCTGCTCCACTAGGCCTGGATTTTCTTCCTATCTGCATCTAAAACTGCTCCTAAGCAAGCAAGCTAGCAAGCAAGATAGGCTTAAGGAAAGGGTGTGTGTGTGTGTATACACGTGTATGTTATTGGTTAACTTATAAATTTAATAGATTTGTACAGAGAAACCTGCTGTATAAGTTTCTGATAGAAAGCAATGAACAAAACAAAGATAAATTCCTGCCCTCCTGGAACTCATATTCATTCCATTGATTACTATGTTTTTCAAAATTTATTTCTTCATTTAAAACATAGAGTCACAGAGAGAAGGAAAGACAGAGTAACAAAGAGAGACCTTCCACCTCCTGGTTCACTCCCCAAATGACCACAGTGGCAGGGACCGAGCCAGGCTGCAGCTAGGCGCCTGAACTGCACCTGGGTCTCCCACATGGGTGTAGGTACCTAAGTACCTGGGCCATCTGCTGCTTTCCCACAAGCATTAGCCAGGCGCTGGATCAGAAGTGAAGGAGCCGAGACTCAAACTGGTGCTCATACGGGAGGGCAGCATTGCAGGCAGTAGCATAACCCTCTGTGTGATGACACTGGCTCCATGATTTTTATAATTTTTCTATTTATTTTTAGTTATGAGAGAGAGAATCTTCTGTTTGCTGCTTTACTTCGCAAACGCCTGCAGCAGTTGAAGCTGGGCCTGGCTAGAGCCAAGAGCCATGAACTCAGTCTGAGGCCCCTACAAGGGTGGCAGGGAGGCAACTGTGTGAGCCATCGGGGCTGCCTCACAGGCTGTGCAGGAACAGAAAGCTCAGCTTGGAAGCAGAGTTGGACTTGAGCTCAGGCACTCTTGTATGGGATGCAAGTGTTCCTAAATGCATCTTTAAAAAAAATGTTTATTTGAAAGTCAGACAAAGAGAGACTCCCATCCACTGGTTCACTCCCCAAATGGCTTGCATTGGCTGGGGCTGAGCCAATATGAAGTCAGGAGCTTCTTCCACGTCTTTCACATAGGTCGCAGGAGAACAAACACTGGGACCATCTTCCTCTGCTTTCCGCAGGCCATTAGCAAGGCACTGCATCAGAAGTGCAGCAACTGGGAGACAAGCAAGCACCCACATGGATTTCTGGCGTTGCAAGTGGAGGCTTTATTTACTACACCAAAACTTCAGTCCCTAAAATACATCTTACTCATTGTGCCAAGTGTCCATCCCATTGACAATGAGTTGTATAGCTTATGTCACCTTGTCTAAACAGTAACCCCAAATCAGAGCTGAATTTCTAGGTTTCAACCCCAGCCCCACTCCAGAATTAAACCCCGGGAGGCAAAAGTCTTGCACTTATGGAGGAGGCCCAGCTTGAATCCCCACCCTCCAGCTTGCAGTCTGGTCCAGCCATGGATATTGTGAGTTTTGGGGGAATGGCTAGTGTATGGGAGATCTGTGCCTATTCTCTCTTTCTGCCTGCCTTTCATAAGTAAATGAAAGCTGGACCCAGCGCAGTAGCCTAGTGGCTAGAGTCTTTGCCTTGAATGTGCCGGGATCTCATATGGGCACCGGTTCTAATCCCAGCAGCCCTGCTTCCCATCCAGCTCCCTGCTTGTGGCCTGGGAAAGCAGTGGAGGATGGTCCAATGCATTGGGACCCTGCACCCGTGTGGGAGACCTGGAAGAGACTCTGGGCTCCTGGCTTTGGATTAGCCCAGCTCCAGCCATTGCGGTCACTTGGGGAGTGAATCAGCGGACGGAAGATCTTCCTCTCTATCTCTCCTCCTCTCTGTATATCTGACTTTGTGATAAAAATAAATAAATCTTTTTTTAAAAATAAAATAAATGAAAGCTTAAAAAAAGAAGAAGGAAGACCAGATAAGGATCTGCTAGGGAGCGCTTGGCACCACCCTGAACAAACACCCAGTTATCGCTCTGCCTGTTTCCAAGTTGGGGAGCATGTCTACATTTAGCTGTACCAGCCCTCGGCTGTCTCTGGAGACTCAGACTGATGGGAGGATGAGGCCTGTGACAGGAAAGGAGTATTTATAGAAATAGAGCTTTTTATAAACTTCTGTTCCCTTGTATTTTGTTAGCCCTGAGATGCCTGAAAACGAAGCCACCTTCGCAATAACTGCTGGAGGCATTGGGGATGCCAAGGAGTAGGTGGTGGAGGGATGCGGATCGCTGCTCAGAGCTTATTAGCAGCTGAAGAAATGAGGAGACAGGCTCGACTTTCACATCTTGAAATAACAGTTTGCTTTTTCATAGGTTTTTAAAGGAAAGTCAGCAAGACAGATTTAAATCTTAAATTTATCTTAAAAGTTCCTGATTTATAACAATCCATCGCATGTATATATAAATATATTCTGAATAACATGTGGTATATAAAACACATATACACTTGAATATCTATATCCATGAATATATATAGACACTCACACATTTTAAAATGAGCTGGAGAAGAGGTACCTGATTCCCTCATTCGGGCTTTTCAGATTCTGTCTCGAAGCAAATAGAGAATCAGAAACTCCGCGTGCCCGTGTTCCCTCTGACTTCCCAGAGCAGTTTTACAGGGTGCAGTTCCACTGAGCTCTCAGGGAGACATGCTCCCGGGGCGACACCCAGGAAGCTCTCCTGATCTACAGTGGCAAGCTGTCCGCTCACCTCTATGACAGCACATAAGAAACACTAACTTATACCAGATTCTAAACTATTGACAAGCTGAAAATCCTTTTTTAAAAAATATGATTTTGATTCATACATATTCTCTTTGGAAGATAAAGAGAAAACTAGAAAATGTACTGTTGGGCTGAAAAAGCATGATTTTTGTAAGTGTTTGGTACAGGACTCAAGCTATTTTTAAAAATAGTGAAGTCAATTCAAATGTAAATTTGCTAAGTAATAATTTTAGAAATGTGTAAAAGAATACTGTTTTTTTATTGTTAAAAATAAAACGTGTTATCCAAACACACGCGTGATGAGAATACTTAAAATACTAATGATGCTTATAATGACAATCTTCATAGAATTCAAAAAGAGATAATCTTTTATGTTGCATCATCTTTGAAAATCCAAGTCTTGGCACCGCTGTTTGTTACAAAAGCTATTTGTTAAGAATGCTACAAGGAGAAGAGGGGCGGGGGAGGGGATGGAGGGGAGGAAGGGTGCGCAGGCCGGTGAGGGAGCGAGCCCTGGTACAGTTCACTAGCCAGGAGTGTGGCACTGGATCGTCCTTGAAGAAAAGGGCGGAGCCTAAAAGCAGGAGAGGGAAGGGTTACTCGGTCACACAGCCGGCGCAAGGACGTGGCGGTGCAAGGCAGAGACCACGGGGCACAGTTCTGGGAAACAGGAGCTTTTCCAGTCCTCTTACCTTTTTAAACCACAGAAACTGCTTCTCTGAATAAACAGAGCTAAAGTTGTTCAGGGACAGACATTCAACATTCTGCAGAATCCTTTAAATGGCTTCTTTTACTATGCAAATATGGAAGCATACTTTGTCTTAAGAAAGGGGAAGTATTATCACTTGAGGCATTGTACACATTTTTTATTTTAAGTTTTTTTTTTTTAATTGGAAAGGCAGATTTACAGAAAGATGGGATACAGAGATAAAGATCTTCCATCCTTCGGTTCACTCCCCACGTGGCAGCAGTGGCCAGAGCTGAGCCCATTTAAAGCTAGGAGCCAGGAGCTTCTTCCAGGTCTCCCAAGCGGGCACAGGATCCCAAGGTTTTGGTTCATCCTCTACTGCTTTCCCAGGCCACAAGCAGGGTGCTAGAAGGGAAGTGGAGCGGCCGGGATTAGAATCAGCATCGATATGGGATTCCGGCGGATGAGGATTTAGCCAATAAGCTATCGCCCTGGGCCCCAATTTTTAAAAAAGTATTTTGTTTATTTTTTACTTGAAAGAGTTACAGAGAGGGAGAGATGGTGGAAGAATTATCTCATGTGCTGGATCACTCCCCAGACAGCATAAATGGCTGGAGCAGAACCAGGCTGAAGCCAGGAACCAGGAGCTTCTTCTGGGTCTCCCACACCGGTGCAGGTGTCTAAGGCATTGAGCTATCCTCCGCTGCTTTCCCAGGCCATTAACTGTGAGTTGGATCAGAAGGGAGTAGCCAGGACTGTGAACCAGCATCCAAATCTGAGGGTACCTGTTGCAGATGATTGGCTTGTTAGTACCCTCAAAACCTTGGAAATCTTAACTCTTAATCTGGGGCCGGCCACACCTTAGAGACAACAAAGGCTCAGCCAGGAGCATAAGCTTTAGTATGCAAGCAAAACATCCACAGTCACTTCCCGTCTGGCTCCTATACCCCAGGGGGCAAGATTGCACTGCCTAAACAATTCTTGGCCTGCATTCCAGACGGGAACCACCCCTCTAATTTAGAGCCCTAGGAGAAGTCATTCAAGCTGGCCTGTTCTAAATTGGCTTCTCTACCCTGCCCTGCCTCGCTTTCCCCTCCAAACCTTCCTCATCAAGACTATGGTCCCCTCGCTGCTCCAGTCTTCTGCCTCCCAACTACCTTGCTGCTTTCCCGGGTGACCCTCTAGGATGTGATGGCTCCTTCAAGGAGTGTGAATACGATCGACTTTCCTGAGTGAGCCTCGCCTGCCTGTGTCCCTGCAGCCACCCCGACTAGCCACCCCTCTTTTGAAGGCGCAGTTTCAAGTGGTTTTGACATCACACATAATCAACACTGAGCATCTCCTTGAGGTTCCCTCGCACGAGAGAAAGTGAGCCATTTGACTTCAGGAGTCCAGAGCCTTCAGTACTCGCTAAGACCTGACATGCCCAAGATTTGAGAATCAAAGTATTGCTGGGCCCGGCGCAGTAGCCTAGTGGCTAAAATCCTCGCGCTGAACACACCAGGATCCCATTAGGAACATCAGTTCTAATCCCAGCTGCCCCACTTCTCATCTAGCTCCCTGTTTGTGACCAGGGAAAAGTAGTCGAGGACGGCCCAAGACCTTGGGTCCCTGCACCCCCGTGGGAGACCCAGAAGATGTTCCAGGCGCCTGGCTTTGGATCGGCGCAGCTCTGGCCATTGCAGCCACTTGCAGAGTGAATCATTGGATGGAAGAGCTTCCTCTCTGTCTCTCCTCCTCGTTGTATATCTGACTGTCCAAAAAAAATAAATAAATCTTTAAAAAAAAAAGTATTCCCGGGAAATCAAAATACCCATGACAAAAAAGAATTTTCAGAAGGTAGACAAAAGGGTTGGAAAGCAGGGTTCCACATTCACGTCTGCTGGCTTCAGCATGGCCAGCGGCTAAGATGGGAAATTCTCCAGTCCAGCCACTCTGGGAACAATGGGTGAGCATGTGAATATGAACTGAAGAGCCGGCGACTTGAAAAGCACTGCAAACAAAAAATAAAGAATTAAACAAACAAAAACAAATAAAGAAACAAAAAGGAGCAGAAAAGCAAAGCAGTACAGGTGCAGATGAAAGTGTCCAGCCCTGTGGAGCACTGGCCACTCAGTGAGCTTTTCATCTGTCAGCGTTACCCGAGTGTCTCGGCTTTCTAATCTTCCTTCTACCTAAGGGTAGAAATAAGTCTGGAGGGCCCGGCAAGGTAGCCTAGTCGCTAAAGTCCTCACCTTGCATGTGCCAGGATCCCATATGGACACTGGTTCTTCTTCTTTTTTTTTAAATCATTTTTTAGAAAGATTTATTTATTTTTATTACAAAGTCAGATATACAGAAAAGAGGAGAGACAGAGAGGAAGATCTTCCGTCCGCTGATTCACTCCCCAAGTGAGCGCAATGGCCGGTGCTGTGCCAATCCGAAGCCGGGAACCAGGAACCTCTTCCAGGTCTCCCACGTGGCGGCTTTGGGCCGTCCTCGACTGCTTTCCCAGGCCACAAGCAGGGAGCTGGGTGGGAAGTGGAGCTGCCGGGATTAGAACTGGCGCCCATATGGGATCCCGGCGTGTTCAAGGTGAGGACTTTTAGCCGCTAGGCCACGCCGCCGGGCCCCTTAATCATTTCTATGATACAGTTCCATAGGCCCTGGGATTTCCCTTATCCCTTCTCCAATTCCTTCCCCTCACTGAGTTTCCCTATATTATTACTATAGCATAGTTCTTCATGCACAGTCATATGTCCATCATAGTGGGCATGGACAATGGCAGACAGTCCAACATCCTATTGACAAGATACAGTAAACAGTTTCTTTGGGAGTTCATCTTTGTTTGGAAGTAGAGATGCTTACTGCATTGTATCCTCACATCTGGATGTGATAGTCTCCATTACACAGTTACTATACATCCCCTTAAATGAAAAAGCCACAATACAAAATAAACAACAGGAAGAAAAATAATAATTTACAATGCCATGAAGTTAAATAACATGCTGTTAGATATGATAGTCTACATTACACAGTTACTATGCATCCCTGTAAATGAAAAGCCACAAAACAAAATAAACAGCAGGAAGAAAAAAAAGAAATTAGCAACACCATGAAGTTAAATAACATGCTACTGAATGACTAATGTGTCGCTAAAGAAATGAAAAAGAAAATCAAGAACCTTCTTGAACAAAATGATGCTACTGTATGATCTATGAGTCATGGAAGAATTTAATCAGAAGAAAATGTTTTGAAGAAATGAAAGTAACAAAAACAAAATCAAAATCTGTGAAATACAGTATCTGCTGATCTTTGTTGGTGAAGTGTGTCTCCTGTAGGCAACAAATAGATGAGTTTTATGTTTTTAATCCAGTCTACTAATCTATGACATTTGATTGACGAGTTTATTCCATTTACATTCAGGGCTAATATGAATAGGTGGTAATTTGCTTCTGTCATTTTAGCAATGGGTTGTTCATTGATTTAGTTGTCTGTTGTTATTTTACTGGGATGTTCTTCGTATTTGCCTTTGGTTTTTTGGTGGGCGTTATCCCTTTTCTCTGTCAAGAAAACATCTTTAAGTATCCTTTGTAGGGCAGGTTTGGAAGACACATTTTTTTTTTTTAGATTTATTTTTATTACAAAGTCAGATATACAGAGAGGAGAGACAGAGAGGAAGATCTTCCATCTGATGATTCATTCCCCAACTGAGCCGCAACGGCTGGTGCTGTGCCGATCCAAAGCCGGGAACCAGGAACCTCTTCCGGGTCTCCCACAAGGGTGCAGGATCCCAAAGCTTTGGGCCGTCCTCGACTGCTTTCCCAGGCCACAAGCAGGGAGCTGGATGGGAAGTGGAGCTGCTGGGATTAGAACCGGTGCCCATATGGGATCCCGGAGCTTCCAAGGTGAGACTTTAGCCGCTAGGCCACACCGCCAAGTCCTATGTTAGCTTTCATTTGATTCATTTCCAGTGTGACATATTCCTTGAATTCCCTGAATGCCTGCTTTACATGCTTCTCATTATTGATAAGAAGTTTGAATTCTGTATCCCCCATTTTCTTGATGTTTCAGTGAACTCTGAGGTTGGCAAAGGGGTCTGCTCCTTTGCAGGGGAGCCTTCAGTAATATTCATTGTGTCTCTGTCTCTTCTTTTGCTCTTGGTCATTGTACTTCTGGTTATCAGATTCTTCTGCTTGGTACAGATTTTTTAAGCTGTGTCACCCACAGATCTACAGTTTGATTTTACTTATTGCAGTTGGTACATGGCTCTTTGTTTGTAGTCACTTGTGCCACTCCCTCAGCAAGTTCCAGGCCTGGGTTCTTATGTTAGATTTCCACCATGGTCTCTGTAGCCCCAGCTCTTGGCTCAGCAGTCTCCACCTCCTGTGATACCATGCTGAAGCTATACCGTTGTCTGTACAACCTTTCTCCCACGTCTGGTCCCAGTGTCCTGTATAGCTAGGTTGTTGGTGGTGCTGATCTTCCTGGAACCTGTTGGGCGTTAGGTCTGAGGGCCACACGGACCTGTTTTGACCTGTACGATGGCATAGTCAGGATTACTTCCCTGTAGGACCAGTGCAATGCACTGAGCTGAGTGAGTTCTCGCTGAGTTCAGCACATGTGCAGTTCACTGTTGTCCCCTGCAGTCTTTTTTTTTTTTTTTAAGATTTATTTTTTTTTTTATTTTTATTACAAAGTCAGATACACCGAGAGGAGGAGAGATAGAGAAGAAGTGGAGCTGCTGGGACTAGAACCAGCGGCCATATGGGATCAAGGCGAGGATTTTAGCCACCAGGCCATGCTGCCGAGCCCCTGTCCCCTGCAGTCTTAAATTCTTTGTCACACTGTAAGAAATGGTGCCTGATGTGACACTACTAGAGTTCTTGATCTGCTGGGGTCAAGTCTGAGGGCTACCCAGACCTGTCTTGGGTAGAACCTGTAGGATGCCACGTTGTTGCAGTTCACTGAGTCAGAAATGAGTTTACTTCCAGATCCGTGCATGCGCAGTGCTGCCTCATAGCCCTTGCCTCCTTAGGCAAAATGGTGCCTAATTTGGCTCTAGGAGGCGGACTGGCCTGTGAAATCCACCCTGTTCCTGCACCGCCTGTCAGGGACTTGCCACTCTGCTTGTGCTCTTGATTAAATCAAACAGACTAGCAGGACAGGGCAGTTCTTTGTCTGGGTTAACCTCCAGAGCTCCCAGGTAATGTCCCTTCCCACCTTGTTGCTGGTGGAGTTCTGGCTGTAGATGGAGTTCAGATCCCTCTTCCCTGAATGTTGTTGGGGTATCAGTCACCACAACACCACATTGTTGTTTTTGCTGATTTCCTGTGCCTGTCAGTCTCCAGGAACCCCTCTGCTGTCGTTCTGTCCTTTCCTATTTCCTGAAATGTACCTTCTTCACACTGGCTAATATTTCTCCATCTGTTTAAACATGTTCTTACCCTATTCCGCCATCTTGATTCTCTGGACACTGGTTCTATTCCTGGCAGCCCTGCTTCCCATCCAGCTCCCTGCCTGTGGCCTGGGAAATCAGTCGAGGACGGCCCAAAGCCTTGGAACCCAAAACCCACGTGGGAGACCTGGAAGAAGCTCCTGTCTCCTGGCTTTGGATCGATTCAGCTCCGGCTGTTGCAGTCACTTGGGGATTGAATCAACAGATGGAAGATCTCCCTCTGTGTCTCTCCTCTTTTCTGTATATCTGACTTTCTAATAAAAATAAATAAAATCAGAAAGAAAGAGAGAAAGAAAAGAAAGAAAGAAAGGAAAGAAGGAAGGAAGGAAGGAAGGAAGGAAGGAAGGAAGGAAGGAAGGAAGACAGACAGACGAGCAAGCCTGGCCTCCTGTGTTAAGGTGGTGGCAGAGCATCAACAAGAGAGCTTATTGACCAGGAGTATAGTTTGCAAGATGCAAAAACTCTAAATTTGAAATGCAAGACAAGGAATTAGTTGGTTCATATACCTGGAAAATACAGCTGACTTCAACCATAGGTGGAGCCAAGATCTTAGATGATATCAGAACTTTCACTTTTTTATTTTTTCAAGATTTATTTCTTTATTGTTGGAAAGTCACATGTATAGAGAAGAGGAGAGACAGAGAGGAAGATCTCCCGTCTGCTGGTTCATTCCCCAAGCACCTGCAATGGCTGGAGCTGAGCCAATCCGAAGCAAGCAGCCAGAAGCCTCTTCCAGGTCTCTCACATGGGTGCAGGATCCCAAGGCCTTGGGTCATCCTCGACTGCTTTCCCAGGCCACAGCAGGGAGCTGGATGGGAAGCGGAGCAACCAGGATTAGAACTGTTGCCTATGTGGGATCCTGGCACATGCAAGGCAAGGACTTTAGCTGCTAGGCCACCGTGCCAGACCCCAGAAACTTCTACTTCTGCTGTCTCTGTCTCCTGCTTTGCTTGTTTGCTGCTGTTGTTGTTTTCAGGTAGGCCTTCCCCCCTTAGTACCCAAGATACTGCCTGCCAGAAACTCCACGCTGACACCCCACCTAGTAAGGAAAGTACTAGAAAAAGCTACACTCACTCCTCAATTTCATCTCTTGAAATGAGGATAACAGAGGCCGTTTACTCAGAGCATGCTACAGGAGAAAGTCTGTGAGCTCGCTTATCTGCTCTGCTCAAGGCTGGCCAAGGACTCGGCAGCTTGGAGTTAGAAAAAAACTTTATGTTATATGCTGAAGAATCTCGGCATTGGGCAGCTGGAGGATCAATCTGGCAGACTTGGAAAAAGGGTGAAGGAAATATCACTGGTGTTGGGGAAGACAGTTTAGGGCAATTATAATCATCCAATTGTGAAACAATAAAGATAGGGTGGGGTAGGAGCAATGACGTGGACAAACTTAAAAAAAAGCTGAGAGTTAATGTGGAGTGGAATAAAAGACCTCAACATTGCACGTAAAAAATAAAGACCTTGAAACTGAGGCTCTCTTCCATCTTGTTCTTAAACTTTCCTGTTTAAGCATATTTAAGGAGAAAGAAAAACAAGGACAGAAAGCCAAGAGATCAGAATTAAAACACAGAGAATATTTTAGATTAGATCCAGAGATTAGAAGCGGAGTAGGGCTGAGACACGTCATCTCCTTCAGGTAATAGGGCAAATGCTTGAACAGTTACCATTTTCCCATCATAATAATCTACTTTTCTTAAGAGTCGCCATTCCCCAGTTCACATCATATATTCAAGACACTGAATATGGAGTGACCGTTGCCAGGGTGAGTACCCTGAGTGAGTTAGAGGCCACCCACCCACGCAGCAGCAGGGGCGACAGGAACAGAAGGGCTGGCAGCCGCGGCGGTGACCCGAGCAGGTGCCTGCTGCTAGAGGAGGTGTCCGACTCCGACTGCCACAGTTGCTCAGACTCTTGTCCATTCCCAGGCTGCTGCTTCTCCAGCCTCCTGCCAACCCAGTGACCTCTGATGTCCTTTGGATAAAATCACCTTTGCTTCAGATAGTCTGACTTGGGTGGGTTCTCTAGAACTCCAACCAAGACACCAACAGGATGACTCCCAAATGCTGCCCCAGGGAAGCCGGAATGGGCTAGTGTAACCCTCAAGTGGCAGATTTTTCATTATTCCTATTTTTACATATGCTTCCATACACTCTAATATTTTATTATTTTATTTATTTATATTATTTGTCTTTTATTTATTTTTTAATTTGAGAGGAAACTCCTTTGTGTTAGGTCATATCCCACATACCCACGATGGTCACATTGAGGGCCACAGGATGAAGGCAGCCATCAGGAACTCCAGCCAGGTTTTCCATGTGGGTGGCGGGGACACAAATACTTGAGTCAGCACCGCTGTCTCCCAGGGTCTGTGTCCACAGGAAGCAGGAGCTGGAGTGCAGCATCCAACCCAGGCCCTGTGATGTGAAATTTAAGCATCCCAACTGGCATCTTAACCACTAGGCCAAGCACCTGCCCCTCAATCTTCAATATTTTATTTTATTTTCTGAAAATTTGTTTATTTTTATTGGAAAGTCAGACATACAGAGGAAGATCTTCCATCCACTGACTCACTCCCCAAGTGACGGCAATGGCTGGAGCTGAACCGATCTGAAGCCAGGAGACAGGAGCTTCCTCTGGGTCTCCCATGCTAGTGCAGAATTCCAAGACTTTAGGTCATCCTCCAATGCTTTCCCAGGCCACAAGCAGGGAGCTGGATGGGAAGTGAGGCAGCCGGGATTAGAACTGATGCCCATATATGGGATCCCAGTGAGTGCAAGGCAAGGACTTTAGCCCCCAGGCTACCATGCCAGGTCCAATCTTCAATATTTTAAAAGGAAAGTTATTCAATAGTGTATAACCATTGGGATTTTGCTTGAGTAAACCTAAGAGAAAACTCCAAAATCATAGCGTCTTGAATAAAATGGAGGATTTACTCTTCTAGGGAAGAGATCTAAAGCTAGGTAATCCAGAGCTGTCCTGGGGCTTCTGCCTTGTCAGCCAGACCCCAAGCTCTTTTTTTCCCACCATTTTAGCTCCTGACTTCCATCTTCAAGGTCAGCCCATGACCTAAGATGGTTGCTGGAGCTCCAGCCTGAGAAACTAACTTGGGAGAGAAAAAAGTGATGAAAGACGGAGGGCCAAAAAAAGTTCCTTCCATCTGAGTCAGCTCCTGGGAAGCAGGCCTCCCACACAACATTTGTGCTTCCATGGCAGGAGCTGCACCGCCACACAAACAAGTGTGGAAAACACAATCTTTTGTTCCTGGCAGCATTTTCCCCAGCTAAAATCTGGAGTTCTGTTACCAAGGAAGAATCGGATGGCAGTTGTTGATAAGCAACCAGGGGTCCCTACCCCCAAACCTTTAACTTCCTCATCACGTATGAATTGATTAAATATTACATACTCTGCTAGGCAGTTAGGATTTTTCACTTGTGTCATGCTTTAGCCGTGTAAGAGTTACAGCGCCTTCAGCTGAAGGTTACAAAAATCCTACCCAAAGTAGCTTAAACACTAAGGAAATCTATCGCCTCCTAATAACACAACACCGAGAAAAGGCACCCACTCATGTGGCTGTGTTCTGTCACAACACTTTATACTGGTGTCCCTTACACCAGTTTGATGGTGTCTGCTCTAAGTCACCATGCTAAGTTTCATTAGTAGCTTCAATTCTTATCTAAAGTATAAGGAACTGCTCTTCCTGGAAGCGGCCCTGGTGAGGGTGACCTCGTGCCAAGATGGTTCGCTACTCACTGGACCCCGAGAACCCCACCAAGTCATGTAAGTTCAGGGGCTCAAACCTGTGTGTCCACTTTAAGAACACCCAGGAGACCGCGCAGGCCATCACGGTCATGCACATTTGCAAGGCCACCAAGTAGCTGAAGGACGTCATGTTGAAGAAGTAGTGTGTGCCCTTCCGGCGGTACAAAGGCTGCGTGGGCCGCTGCGCGCAGGCCAAGCAGTGAGGCTGGACCCAGGGGCGGTGGACCAGAAAGAGTGCCGAGTTTCTGTTGCACATGCTGAAGAACACAGAGAGCAATGCTGAACTGAAGGTTCTGCACATGGACTCCCTGGTCATTGAGCACATCCAGGTGAACAGGGCCCCCAAGATGCGCCGCCCTACAGAGCACACCCATACATGGGCTCCCCATGCCACATCACCGAAGAGCAGACTGCCCCCGAGCCCGAGGAGGAGGTGGTGCAGAAGAAAAAGATATCCCAGAAGAAACTAAAAAAACAAAAACTTATGGCCCGGGAGTAATTTCAACATAAAATAAATCCGATGAAAACAAACAAAATAATAAAGTATAAGGAACTCAGCTGACCAACGTGAAGCCTATCAAGGCACAAAACAGACATTGTATTTCACATACAGGTGAATTCAATGACCACGAAACTGGAGCGCTGTGAACATCAGACAACAGAATGTGTGTATGGAGAGCATTCAAGTGGTTCTTACTGAAAGTCACTGAAAAACAAAGCCTGTGACTTTGAAACCTAAACAAAAGGTTGTTAGTGGGTGAAACCTGTCTTCCAGTGTTGATTTTACTGCTGCAATTATGAAACACAGATGAATAATGGCAATGGTTTTGCTGGCAGGTGGATACTGCACTGCAAAAAAAAAAAAAAAAAAAAAAAAAACAAACCAACTAAAAGAATGATAGAGTCTGTGATTTTCTGGGGGGTGGGGCACAGAGCAGCGTGGGAGCCCCCAACAACATCTAAGGCTTTCCCTCCACTCCTGGCATTTTTATACTTCCACAAGTTTTCACCAGACCCACAAGCCTAGGTAGAGTTAAACAGTACGTACAAATGCTATCAGAGGGCTGAAGACGTTTTTCGATATCACCCTTGGGGAAGAGATTCAATTAAAATATATTGGTTAAACACCAGGGGTGCTGCTGAAACACAGAGCACCAGGCAGCCCCCCGCCCCACGATGCACCCAACACAAGGCATCATCAGTCAGGTCAAGATCCTGCCAGTGGCACATGAGTGTGAATCCCAGATACATCATTTGGCAACTGGGTGCTGCTGGGCTGGCTGCCTTGCCTTTTCCCTCTCAGCTTTCCCTTTTAAGTACAAAGATTGCAACAATTAGTGTGTGTGGTATGTTATTACTTCCAGGCCCACTGGGAGTGCCATTACACTCACTCTTCCTTCCAGACATTCCTATAGTGCACCTTACACAAGATAAACTAACACAGATCTACAATAAACTCATAAGCACATGCCTGCAACACACTCAATATGAAGTCAGCTGAGTTGATGAGGTTTTTCACAAAAGAAAACGGAAGGAATTGAAATGAGCCTGCAGTAGCATATGGTCACTGGCTTCAGCTCCCTGCTCAAGGTCTGGGAAAGCAGTGGAGGATGGCCCCAGGCCCTGAGCCCCAGAACACACATGGAAGACCCGGGGAATGAACCTGTGGGTGGAAGGTCTCTGTCCCGCCCCTCCTCTGTAACTGACTTTTCAGTAAAATAAAATCAATGGGGTGGGGAGGAATGAGGGGACTTCCTCTAAGCTCTATACCAAAAGAAAAACACAGTGAATGCCAGCTGCCTGAGGTGTGAAAGCAAAGAACTTCATCAAGACTGGGAAACCCATTCTCTGGATCCGCCTAATCAGAAACCTGTTTGCTAGAGGAAAACCAAAAACTTTTAGGGGAAGATGGGATTAATCAAATTGTGACACAGACACAGGAGTATTTTTAAAAATCGTGAGAACTGGGATTAAAAGATGTTTATTCTGGTGCATAAAAGGGAGGGAACGCCTGCTGCCACTATGGCTCACGTTTGAGTTTTTTCTCCCCCTCCCCCCTTTTTTTAAATCATAGTCTCTAATGGCCTGGTCTCTGTTGTCTCCTCTTCAGCCACCTGCCATGATGGCCCCCTTTGTGTGTCTGGGCCCAGTGACAACCCACAAGGCCATCTCTGGGCCATTTTTTCAGCCACTTGGGAAACAAAGCAGAAGTCACTGCCTACCACCCTCCCTAAGGGCCTCTCGCCTGTCCCTTTCCATCTAGCTGTAGCAATACACGGGCAGCGGAGAGCTGGCCTCAGGAACACGGCGGTTCCGTGCGCCTGCGTGGCCGAGCCGGTAATGCCCCCGGAGGAAAGGAGATAGCGCAGGGAAGGAGCGAGCCTAGAGGAAGCAGAGTGGAGAAGATCGCCTAACTGGCTAAAAATAGTCACCAAGTTGCACCTTTAGGCTCCGCTCTGAGACCCTTCAGTTTCCAGTGAGTGCGAAGAGGGACCCGGGAGAAGTGCCGCGTAATGGCGGCCAAGTGGCCGCGGCGTCGACCTCAGCAGGGGCTCCAGGAACATTTTGTTTCTGTTCCACGTCAACTGTTCTCAGGCGGGACGGTGAAAATACCGCTCCAAAAGACGCACCTCAGGGTGAACCAAGAGTAGCAGATAAGGCTTTAACCTAGCCCGCACGTCGCCGCCGAAATCACTTTCCAAAGAAAGGGACTCGGCGCATCCATTATGGCTACCGGCGCCAGCGCAGCAGTCAACCGAAAGGAAATGGCGCCGGGGCGCGCGGCCAGTCCCAGCAGGCACAGGGCGACGGAAGGAGAAGGCCGCCGAGGACGTCTGGAAGGACCGGTTCAGGGACTTTAAAAACAAACAAACCAACCCTTCTGGGGACCCTAAGTTGGACGATAATATGAAACGGTTATTGTTTGCAAAGCAACTCGCACAAGGAAACTCCGGGCTCCGTGTTGCGGTCAGAATCCGGCAAAATACTCTATTCTCTAAACAGAATGCGTTACGCAGACTGCGCATCTCCGCAACAGCGGGCCGGCCAACCACGCCAAGAATGTTACGTCGCACCGGAGGCTCTTTCCCCCGCCCTCCCCACGTTCTAGTTCGGGCGGCGCGAGCCCTCTACGCTCGCTTCGTACTTTCTTTTTCCTTCCGCCTGCCGCAACGTTCGCCCTCCTCCGCCATTGACGTAAAGCGCTTGCCAGAATACCCGTAGCGCCTTGCGGCGCCCTCGGGCTATTCCGAGACGCTGTTTACGTATCGCCTCCGACGTACGTAGCGTTAAGTTGGAGCAGTCTCAGCGGCAGCCGCCATTTTGTGCTGTCGCTGGGAAGGAAGGAGACGCTTGAGCCGCGGCCCTGCCGGGTTTGAGCGTACCCAAACCCTACCCAACGCTTTTATTACCCCGATTCTCTGTGTTTTGCTCCCGTCTCCGACGAGAGAGGCGGCGACGGTGGCGTCTGCGACGGGAGACAGCGCGTCGGAGCGAGAAAGCGCCGCGCCTGCCGCCGCCCCAACAGCGGAGGCGCCGCCGCCATCGGTCGTCACCAGACCGGAGCCGCAGGCCCTCCCGAGCCCGGCCATCCGTGCTCCGCTCCCAGATCTCTATCCATTTGGGACCATGCGCGGTGGCGGCTTTGGGGACCGGGACCGGGATCGTGACCGTGGAGGGTAAGGGGGGAGGGGCGAGGCGAGGCCTGGCGTGGGACGAGCGGGGCAGCTGCTGCCCGCGGAGGCCGCGGCGCTCCCGGTACCCGGGGGGTCCCCTGGTTAGCGTTTCAGGGCGCGGGCCTGGGCCCGGCGGTGGGGGTGGGGGTCGCTGGGGACCGACGCGCGGGGCCCTGCCGCCGCTGGCCGTCGTGGCGCGGCGCGGTCCCGCCCCGAGGGGAGCGGGAGGGGCGGCCTGGCTGGCTGCGGGGCCCGGCTGGTCGGCGGCTTCCCGGTCATTTGATCGCTCCGGGCCGCCGCCGCCGCCGCCCGCTTCTGGAAAAATCGAACGCGAAATGGTTTTCTCAAGTAATGGTCCCCAGCGAACACTGTTCCCTGCACTGCACCCCGAAAGGCCACTTTACAGTCCGCTGCTTATTTACGTAATATGGAGAAAGCACTTTCAAGAAAGCGGAGCTAGTTTTCTTCTAAATGATAGGGTTTGGGTGTGTTCTTTTTTGGGGGGGGGGGTATCGCTAGTTAAGATTTTTTCAGGTTTTGGGCCTAATTTTTTCTTCCCTGTCTGAACTGCAATAACTTTTCGGCCTCGCTAGCCAGAAAGTTTTGGTGTTACATCCGCTAGTGACTACCGCCTGGTTTGGAGTGAGCCACGTTCCACTAAGAGCTTTTTTTTTTTGTCCTACTGCTGAATCAATAGTAATGTGACTTCATCCCTGTGTGGCATTGGACAAGGTCCCTCGGCTTTGGGAGCCTGTTTCCTCATGTGAAGCCGGGCATAGTAATCGCCTTTCCTTGGTTATCTCGAAGGAGGATGTGGTTGTGTACTAGTAGTCCTGGTGGTTTTCTCTCCAAAGCTTGTTGTCTTGTGTGGTTCAAATGTACAAGGACCGAACTCACACACCTCAAGATCACTGAATTTACACAAAATAAATAATTTTGGTTCATTCCTCAAAGAAGAAAAAATTCAGAGCTTGGTGTTGAATCAGGGACTAGAAGAAATGTTTGCTAGTGCTTCCAGAGAAGCTAAGATTCTAAATGTCTAGACAGTACCACCTCTTAGAGAGCTTGACCGTATGTGGTGAAGGTAAAGTTCCTGTTAATACTCAAATTTCAAACCAAATCCTTGCACACAATGCCCCAGGAGCCATCAGATCCAACACGTTTGTAGGGACGATGTGCCTAATAGGATATTGGGAACAACTCCTTTCTCTGGAAATTTTGAGTGTTCATGCAGTTGAATGTTACAAAACTGAATAAGAATAATGTGCATCCGTGTGGGTGGCACAAGTGTGAAGAAAGCAGGTGATGGCACCATGGTAGATTTCAGGCTACAGACAACTGTGACAGAGAAGGTCACAAAATTCAAGGTGGTGTTAGTAGCCATGGTAGGGATTGTCTGCGTGGGGTAGGCCTAGGTTACCGGAGTACTGCTGGTGGTGTGTATTTACCGGTGGTGTTTGAGTTAATATTTGCTAACAAAAGGAAACTTGAAAGTTAGCAACCCAGACTTGACTGATGCCATATTGACTTTTTGAGTATCAGTTGACATTTTCCAAACTGGACAATAGTTTCAAACCAAATAACCCTTCCTGAGGTGTGCCTCCACGCTGCCTTCACTGTACAGTTTCCCCATGGTCTGAATGGCTCTGTCCTTTTTAATGGAATGGTTTATTGCCCTTGAGAGGGAAATTTGGGTGAGGTCAATGTGTGTACATGCACAGTCCAGAATTATGGACTACACATTATAACTAGTAGCTGAGTTTATTACATGGTATATGAAGGAGCAGGCTGCGGGCTCACTTTGCAGGTAGGAGGCTCTCTGGAATGTTGATTGACAGATTGGAAACATAGAAGATAGTATTTTTTCTGAGAACCTACCCAAGGTATGCTTTTAAAGTAGCTGTTGAATTACAATGGGGGGAACAGTTTTTTTTTTAAATGTACTTAATCTGAAAAGGGGGGCTGGGGCAGTCCTCCACTGTTTTTCCCAGACCGGTAGTCGGGAGCTGGATCTGAAGTATGGCAACCAGGACACAAAGCAGAACCCTTATGGTGCTGTGCCACGCTTCACCTGCCGCAGGAAGCATTTTTTGAAGCAGTCATAAGCCTTCAAAGAGACCTATGTGGAATGCTGCAATAGTGATGAAATAACGTTACCCAAGAGCCCCATGAGACCAGGCTGTGGGGGAGAAAGCTGGGTTTGAGCTCTTTCCATTTTATTCTTTGCATCACTGACATATGGAAAGACTGTTTCTTGAGCATTTTCAGTTGTGTTGCCCTCTGCTGTGAGGGGTGAGGGCGACAGGATGGTTCAGGTGGTGGTTTCTCTGCATTGCTGAGCCCTGCACATGGGAGCATGCACAGTGTGGCCGGTGGGTGGGTAACGGCACTACGCCTTGCTTGGTCTCATTCCTAATTTTACTGGATGAGCAGTTCCATACATGGAGTTAGCCGAGTTCTTGTTATCGAGTGTAAGTTCCCAGTAACTTCCCTGTGTATGTCAAGTGTCTAGCTGACTGTTGTATGCTCAAAGCACTTGTGGGAGAGCAGGGTCCCTTACAGGAGTGCAGCTACTGTCAGTTGTTAAGTGGCGCTTCCTTCGAGGGATGCCGTAAGTGGGTTACAGTAGGGAAAGGAGATTTGGTTATGTGAAATGCATCGCAGAATGAGAAATTTTTACTTTAAAAAATTCATACAATTTGTGGGCTACACTCAGCCCCAATTTTTACATAAATTGAAATAGGGGAAATCACAGCTCATTGGGATTTTTTAGGGAAAGTATCTTATATTTCATCTTTGGCAGGTGGGCGTGTATATTCCAATTGAGCTTATATGTTACAGCATGTGCTGTAAAACGTTAGCGCAACAGTGTGGTGTGCAGTTCGTTAGGACACCACTGGCTGTGCCACCGTTATCCTGTGAGTGCTAGTTGGAGCCTGGGGCCGGATTCCTGGCTCTGACCCAGCCCCAGCCCCAGCCCATGTCATCAGGGGAGTGAAGTAGCAGATGGGAGAGTATTTAGTTCCTTTCCCTCTCTATAACTGCCTTGCAAATAAATAAGGCTTTTTTAAACACTTATTTTAACCATTTAAATTTTTTTCAATATTTTTGAAGATTTTTATTGCAAAGTCAAATATATAGAGAGGAAGATCTGTCCATTGATTCACTCCCCAACTGACTGCAACAGCCTGTGTCTCTTTCGGGTCCTCCAGGCAAGTGCAGGGTCCCAAGGCCTTGGACTGGCCTCAGCTGCTTTCCTAGGCCACAAGCGGGGAGCTAGATGGGAAGTGGCACCTCCGGGATTAGAACCAGTGTCCATATGGGATCCCAGCACATGTAAGGCGAGGACTTTAGCTGCTAGGCTACTGTGCTGGGCCTCATTTTTAAATCTTCGTTTGAAAGGTAGGAGTTTAACATCTACGGGGATCTTTGCAGATGCCGCAGTACCCAGGGCTGAGCTAGGCTGGGCCAAAGCCTGGAGATTACTTCAGCCAACACCTGCTGCCTCCCAGGATGCATGTTGCAGGAAGCCCGAATGGAAGTGGAGCTGGGATTTAACCCACACGTGCCAGTGTGGCATTCAGTGTCTCCCCAGTGGCATCTTAAATTTGTTGGGTTTGCTTTTAAAAGTTTTAACTTACTATGCCTTTTTTCTGGAAATAAGTAATACAGTTCGAGAACAAAAGAGATGGGGTAAAGGTGCAAATAGGAGGGGAAAAAAGTCATGAATTTTTGTTGTGCTGCTATTTCAGTAGCATCAACTGAAGATGAAGGGACCAGTCTGTACAGGAGGTTTCTAGATGAGCAGGCAGCGCTCTTCACAAGGGAAAACAGCGCTGTTTGAGGTTTGAACTTCCTGCCCACGGTTGATTTAAGCTTGGTGATGTTCTTCACCTACATGTGTATGGCTTAGTATATCTTCAGTACCATTGAAAACAGTGATCTGGTGTTCAGTGGGTACCCAATAGCTGCTTCTTGAGGAATTGAATTTTGCTGGCCCGTGTTGTATTTACTATGGTGGATGACTGAAGCTCTGTGCACACCCTCATCCACCGTTAACAGCAGCTTCTGTGCCTGCTGGTGGTGGTAGTTCTACCTCACTTGGGAAACTAAAGGTAATAAAATGATCTGCCTTTGTATGCTTTTGTGGCATGTAAGAAGCAATAATGCTAATTTATTTTTAAATTATGGTTCCAGATTTGGAGCAAGAGGTGGTGGTGGCCTTCCCCTGAAGAAATTTGGTAATCCTGGGGAGCGTTTACGTAAAAAGAAATGGGATTTGAGTGAGCTCCCCAAGTTTGAGAAGAATTTTTATGTGGAACACCCCGAAGTGGCAAGACTGACACCAGTAAGTGTCTGTGATTTATTTTTCTCTACAAAGATGAGCAAGCCGGAGTTTTCTTGTGTAACTGGTATTGCTACTTTGTTGTAGTGTGGTAGAACATTCCTGGGGCTCTTAGTAGAGCTTCCCCTGCTCCAAGGAGGAACCAGTGGAGATTTTTTTTTCATGCATTAATAGTGCTGTCCAGCCTGTTGGCTGTGCGTGATTTCATCTTGTTGATTGGGTAGTGTCTTCATCTTGGAAGCAGAATTAATTTTAAGCTGACATTGTGTACTCTCTTTTAACCTCATTACAGGTTTTTTTTCTCTGTAACTCTGACCTTGAATAGATGACTGTTTCCTTTTGGTTTTTTAATTTTCTTCTGTGGAAATGGAGCTTTTAATTACCCCACTGTTTATTAACACACAAGTTGAATATTTAGCAAAGCACTGTAGAGTGCTAAATGCAGGTGCTGGCGTAGAGGCCATTGTGAGTGTGGGTTGTGCAGCAGTTTTTCAGCTGACCTAAAACAGAGCTTTGAATATCTAGAATAACTTGTTTACTAAATTTGCCTTTATTCTTGTCCATAGTATGAGGTTGATGAGCTACGCCGGAAGAAAGAGATTACAGTGAGAGGAGGAGATGTTTGTCCTAAACCCGTGTTTGCCTTCCATCATGCTAACTTCCCACGTAAGTGTTCTTAAATCCACAATCGTTTTTCTTCTTTAAGGTTCATTTTTGTTAGAAAGATTTCCAAAGAGAAGGAGAGATGGAGAAAGATACTCCATCCACTAGTTCACTCTCCAAACGGCTGCAATGGCCCGAGCTGAGCCAACCTGAAGACAGGAGCCAGGGGCTATTCAGGCCCCCAATGGGTACAGGTGCCCAAGGCCTTGGGCAGTTCTCCACTGTTTTCTCAGGCCATGTGTAGGGAGTTGGATTGAAAGTGGAGCAGCAGGGATACAAACCAGCATCCATAGGGGATGTTAGCACTTGCAGGTAGGCGATTAGTATATTGAGCCACTGCTCCATCTCTGCAATTCATAATATGAGTGGTTAAATGGTAAGCATGAGTATAAATAAAGTTATAGAAAAATTTTGACGTAGACTCAGAATTATATTGCAAAGACTTTTAACACGTCACAATTTGTATAATGAATGGCTTAAAATTTTTTTCATTAAATATTTATTTTTGTTGGAAAGTCATTTACAGAGCAGAGGAGAGACAGAGAAAGATCTTCCATCCACTGGTTCACTCCCCAAGTAGCCGCATCGGCTGGAGCTAAGATGATCTGGAGCCAAGAACCAGAAGCTTCTTCTGGGTCTCCCATGCGGGTGCAGGGTCCCAAGGCTTTGAGCTGTCCTCTACTGTTTTCCCAGGCCACAAGCAGGGAGCTGGATGGGAAGTGGAGCCGCTGGGATAGGAACTGGCACCCATATGGGATCCTGGTGCATCCAAGACGAGGACTTTAGCCACTAACCTCTCTCTCTTTGGACCCAAGCTTTTTGCTTTTATATTCATTTTATTTGAAAGGCAGAGGAGTACTGTCCCGTTATCATTTCCCAAATTCCTGAAACAGCAGAGCTGGGCCAGGCTCGAGGACCAGAATACTTCAGTCTCCATCTCTCTTAGCAAATAGCTGTGAAATTTGGTAAATAAAAAAAGCAAGGCTTGGATAAATTTTTGCCTCCAGGGAGCTTAAAATTTATTTTTTGTTGTTGTTGTTGCCATTCACCTTAAGGACATAATTATTTGAAAGGCAGCGGATGAGGAAGAGGTAGATCTTCATCTACTGGTTCACTCCCCTGGAGGGCTGCAACAGCCTGAACTGGGCCAGGCTGAAGCCAGGGGCTTAACCAGTTGGGCTGTCCTCTGCTGCTTTCCCAGACCCATCAGCAGCAGGGAGCTGATAGGAAGTAGAACTGAGGGGAACTCGGACAAGTGCCCATATGGGTGGCCAGTTGGCCTCAACTGTGTCGCTGCAACAGCAGGTCTAATTTAAAAGTTTTTAAAGCTAATTTTTGTGCATGTGGCGGTATAGTTTTGTTTAGAGGCAGTTGCCTGCTTATTCTCTTGCAGAGTATGTAATGGACGTATTGATGGATCAGCACTTCACAGAACCAACGCCGATTCAGTGCCAGGGATTTCCATTGGCTCTTAGTGGTCGGGACATGGTGGGCATTGCTCAGACGGGCTCTGGGAAGACACTGGCGGTACGTGCCAGCTCTGTTTCCATTTTTCTGGTGTCACTCAGGGTAGAGGTAGTCTTCCCTACTTCCAACTTTGCGAGTCTAGAATCCTTTCGGGTTCAAATTTGGGTTGCTCTTGTGTTGGGGTATTTTTTGTTTTGTTTTGTTTTGATGGTGATGTAACACTGTCATTCTTTTTCCCTTTACAGTATTTGCTGCCTGCAATTGTCCATATTAACCACCAGCCATACTTGGAAAGGGGAGATGGCCCAATTGTAAGTGTATTTTAGCTTGTTTATAATTCCAACAAAACTGCAACTTGTTATCTTGCATTGTTTACTACATCATTTGCATCATGTGATTTTATTCTGAATTCCACCCTTCATTTAATGGTTTAAATAAGTTCGTGGTCACATAACTACTAAATGGCTGAGCTTGATTTCAAAGACTTTACACTTCAGCTATATGCATATTGCTTTTATACATATGAAATGCACTGTTGATATTTATTGCACAGTGACATACAAAAGAGCTGTGAGATTGTTCTGTAGTTTAAGTCAGATTATTAAAAATAACTTTTATTTGAAAGTCACAGAGCAAGGAGAGACAGATCCTCCGTTTGCTGGTTTATTCCCCAAGTGCCCACAGAAGCCAGAGCTGGATCAGTTCAGAGCCCCAGTGGCTTATTTCGGGTCTCCCACATGGGTGCAGGAGCCTGCCATGTGGTCCACCTTTCACTGCTTCCCCAGACACATTAACAGGAAGCTGGATTGGAAGTGCTGCAGGCGGGAGTTACAGACACTGTGGCACGGTGCTGGCCCCAATATATACTTATTTCTTGTCTTTGTCATTCTGATTGACAGATTGGTACATTCTTCTACAATAATGTTTTCTCTGTACAATATGTGTTTCGTTCTGTGTGCCTGTTAGTTTTATCATTAGCTGACCTTTGATGGATGGTTGCACAACTCATGTTTCTTGCTAATATCTTAATCCATGGTTTTATTGCTGTTTTGAGTTAACTCATTTAAGGCTAGACAGTACAGTCATATACATGTGACAAAGAATCACGAGTCAAACCAAGAATGAGGGTTGCCAGTATAGTACTGAGTATCAAAATGTAGCACAAGAATGAAAATGAAATTATTACAATGCAGTAAATAATTTCACACATTTAGAGTACTACCCCCCTGCCTTCTCAGTTCCCTTACTCTGTAGTCAGTGTATTTTCACAAATCAGACAATAATGAAAAGTTAGATTGCCTTTTGTACTTTGTTATTGGTGTGTCTGCTTTTCTTTTATTTGGGTATCAAGATTTTTGTTTTTTTGTCTCTTATCTCAGTGTTTGGTTCTGGCTCCTACCAGAGAGCTTGCCCAGCAGGTACAGCAAGTAGCTGATGACTATGGCAAATGTTCAAGATTGAAAAGTACTTGCATTTATGGGGGTGCTCCTAAAGGTCCTCAAATTCGGGACTTGGAACGAGGTAATTAAGTTTTAGTGTATAAGAAATATTAGAGTAGCTTACTTTGCCAGTTGCTGTGAATGAAGATGAAAATAGAGGGTTCTCATGGAAAATTGAGTTTCAGCCTGTTGGTGGTTTTCAGATAAGGTCAAATAGCTGTTTACGAGAGAACATGTGTTGAGCCTGGTTAGAGACTTGCGTAAAATTGTGTGATTGTATGAAAGTTCTCCGTACCTTATGCTCTGTAGCATTGGGTACATGCGACCTCTAGAGCTGGTGCTGCTTAGTGTATCTGGGGAGGCTTGGACTCTGTAGAAAGGATTCTTAATTGGCTGAATCTGACTTTATTTACAGGTGTTGAGATCTGCATAGCTACTCCTGGACGCCTGATCGATTTCCTGGAGTCGGGAAAGACAAATCTTCGTCGATGCACTTACCTTGTACTGGATGAGGCTGACAGAATGCTTGATATGGGCTTTGAACCCCAGATCCGTAAAATTGTTGATCAGATCAGGGTATGTAAAGCAGACATACTGTGGTTCTTATTCCCCTTAGGCTCCTGTGTAGTCCCGTAGCCTAAAAGCAAACCTTTCTTTGCCCATAGCCCGACAGGCAGACTTTGATGTGGAGTGCAACCTGGCCCAAAGAAGTGAGGCAGCTGGCTGAGGACTTCCTGCGCGATTACACACAGATCAACGTGGGCAATCTGGAGCTGAGCGCCAACCACAACATCCTGCAGATTGTGGATGTCTGCATGGAGAGTGAGAAGGACCACAAGTACGGAGGAGCGCGCAGGGTCTACATCTTCCTAATAACCCTCCAGAACCAATGGGTTCCTAAGGCCCCGAGACACAAGTGCTAGCTAGCTTTCTGAAATTCCATTCTGTCTCATTCATCAAAGCCCTGTGTTAAAGGCTGGATTCTGGGTCCTTGGGTTTGAATCCTGGCCCTGCTATTTAGCAGCTGGTTTAGACAGATTTAGTTTTCTCGTCTGATTCCTTAGCTCTGTTAACTGTGAAATGGAGAGAATATCCATTGCCCTGAGACTAGTTTGAGTGAAGATTTGTCAGGAACAAGAGTTGTTTTGACTGATGTCCTCTGTTTTTGCTAGAATTTGTTAATGAGTAATGAGGGAAGTTGTTTAGCTTTGGGAGTTGATACCACAGTTGTGTGCTCAGGGGAGCTTGTCCAGTGTGCTGGTTCTAACACTTGTCCTGCTGTTAGGTTGATCCAGCTGATGGAAGAAATCATGGCTGAAAAGGAAAACAAGACGATAATATTTGTGGAGACAAAGAGGCGCTGTGATGACCTCACACGAAGGATGCGCAGAGATGGGTGAGCACGCACGGGGGGTCCTTGGCTGCAGGTTTAGCGCTCTGAGACTGCGGGTGGTTTGTCCTGATGGCTGACATGTTGTTTACTCTTGAAGTAAACACTGTTGACTAGCAAGTCTTCATCAGTGTTATGTGATAGTATTTCTTTTTTAAAGCTTAGTTTTCTTTCTTTGCTTTGCTTTTTGATAGTTGGCCAGCTATGTGTATCCATGGGGACAAGAGTCAACCAGAAAGAGATTGGGTTCTTAATGGTGAGTCCGATATTTTTTTCCTGGGGGTGTTTTCTGAGTCCGTCGAGGACCAGCTGGCAGATGCGCAGTTTACACAGGCTGAGTGGTGCTCTCTCAGCTTCTCACTCTGCTGTCGTCACACACAAGTAGCTGACCACGGTGTGGCCGCATTGAAATAGCTTCCTCATTAACAATTAGTACTTTAGCACCTTTCCTTCCACTCCTGTTACTTTTCATTACTATTGGGAAGCCATTGCATAAAGTAGAAATGGTCGTACTTAAATAAATGCACTCACCGTGCGGAGAAATGGGATTTTACCTTTTGTGGTACACCTTTTCAAACATACCACAGGACTTGGCCTTTGATAGCATGGTTGAGCTGCTGGCTTGCTTCCCATGTCGAGTGGTTTGGGTTCAAGTCTCAGGTTTTGTTTTTGTTTTTTAAAGATACATTTATTTGGAAAGGCAGGTCACATTTAGAGAGGAGAGACAGAAAGATCGTCTTCTACTGGTTCACTCCCCAGATGACCACAGTGGCCAGAGGTGAGCTGAGCCAAGCTGGAGTCAGGAGTTTCTTCTGGGTCTCCATGTGGGTGCAGGATCCCAAGGCTTTGGGTCGTCATCTGTTGCTTTCCTAGGTAATAAGCAGGGAGCTGAATGGAAAGTGGAGCAACTGGGACATGAACCCTTTACAGGATCCTGTGAGGACTTAGCTGTTGAGCCATCGCACTGGGCCTTCAAGTCCCACCCTGGACAGCAGTAGATGGTACCCAAGTAGTTGGGTCCCATGTGAAGTTTTGGCGCCTGACCTTAGCCTGGCCCTGCCTTGGCTTTCGGTGGCATTTGTGGCATTATCAAGATGGAAAGTTTGATCTCTTGTCTGTCTTTCAAATAAATTTTAAGGAGATTTTTTTTTTTAAGATTTGTTTTTATTGGAAAGGCAGATTTACAGAGGGAGAGATAGATTTTCCATCCACTGACTGACTCCCCAAATGGCCACACCAGCTGGAGCTGGGCTGATCTGAAGCCAGGAGCCGGTCTCCCATGCGGGTGCAGGGCCCAAGGACTTGGGTTATCCAACACTGCTTTCACGGGCGCATTCACAGGCAGTAGATCATTGAAATAGCCAGGGCTCAGTCCAGCGCACACAGAGGATGCCAGCACCACAGGTTGGAAACTTAGTTACCTGCTGGGCCATACCTCTGGCCCCTAATTTTTTTTCTAAGGAAAAGCAGTTCTGGCTCATGTTAGTTACTGATGGGCACAGATCGATATTTGCTATTACTGGTTGAGATTACTTGTGGTATATTGTCACTCTGCTAAAAATGTGTCAAAAGAACATTCTTGGACTGAAGGGTTTGTCATTTTTTAGAAGATGTGTCACTTAACCTTAGCTGTATATAAATTGTGTTTTAATGGTTCTTCCACCTTTTTCCCTCCACAGAGTTCCGTTCCGGAAAGGCCCCCATCCTCATTGCCACAGATGTAGCCTCCCGCGGGCTAGGTTTGTATAGATAGGCGTCTCTGACCATGGTATATATACCGTCTTGTTGAAAGACTGGTCATTTCAAATTAGAGTTATATGTACAAGTGTCTAGATAAATATTTAAAAGAGGAAAAAATACAAGCAAGATTTTTCCCTTCCCCCACAATTTTTTTTTAACCTTTGTTATTTATTTATTTATTTGCTTTCTTTTCTTTTCGGAGTCTCTTCCTGCTCCTAACAAACAGGCTTTGGTCTGCAGCAAGGCCTAGGCATGACTCTTCAGGTACCGGGAGAGGAGACATTCGCTTGAATGGCTCAGCTGCCTCCTGGCCTTCCTGTTCCCTGCGAGATGCGAGCACCCTGGTGGAGCCTAGCTAGCATCAGCTGGTTTTTGAGTTACTCTTTTCCAGTATCAATCTGTCTATGCTTGAGAATAGATAATGTAGATAGATACACATAGAGGCCCAGTTCCTGAATGAAATTGTCTATGACACGATGTCATTTGTCAATTACGTCCTTATTGCCAGTGTCCTTTCCTGAAGGAGAGTGGCCACGGGCGTTATTACCCCTCCTCCCACCAACTCCTCGCATCGTGGATGTGTTGCCTCCTTGGAGCTTCATGTTGAGGGTATTCTTCCAACTTTTCGGACCCATGGTGACTAAAGATATATGCAAATAGCTTGTGTGTTAGCCCATCATCATCCTGAGCTACTTAGCAGATCTAACGACTTTTATAATTAAAAAATGAGGTTACTTCTCTCACAAGGAAATGTTTAAATTGTTGAGAAGTACTTAGTTCCTTGTCCGGTAAGGTGAAAGGGACCAGATTCCCTTAGCTATTTGGTAGAAACAATTACTCAAATTAGGCTACCAAACAAGGAGGCCTTTCTGTCCCTGGGCATGCTCATGCCCACCTTGAGAGGAGAGGCTCGCAGCCATGACGGGGAGTTGTCTCTGCCCGCTGAGGTCATGTCTGGATCTGTGCCGTTAGAACTTGGGCCTGTTGGGAGAGGCGGTGGAGGCCTGAAAGCCGTGGACGGAAAAGCTTTCAGTAATGGTGGTTTTTCAGCAGGCTTGCTATGTGCTGGTAGCTTCTTTGTGCATCTTGCCTAGACAATTCAAACATTTGCTCCATGTTCTGTATATTGAAACCAAATCAATTGGCTGTCATTAGAATAACGTAGACTCGATCCCACCCTCACTCAGGAGGTGAGGGAAGAGGGAAGGTACCTTGAGTCTGTTTCTTGTTACTCATCACCAGTGCTTGTTCTGGGCCCCTTTGTGTGCTGCCTTGTAAAAATCAAAGGAGGGAGAAAACCCACCGCAATGGCAGAATCTGACCGAGGTCCTACAAGATCCTGGAAAGTGAAGGCTTCTACCTCATAGACAGGGGTGCAATTTTCAGCTGAGTCACCAGGCTTTTTTTCACTTCCTGTCAAGCGATGGTCTCTTAAATGTTCCCTTCAGGTAAGTTCTTTGATTCCCATAATTTTATAATAGTCATACTTTATAATAGGCAATCATTACTCCCTTTCCATTGGGAGTTTTTTCTTTTTTTTCCTTTTTATCTTTTTTTTTTTTGTTTGAACTACACACTGTTAAGTTGAAAGTATTGAATTTATTTTGTTTTGTTTTTTGACAGAAGCTTTGATATCAGCTGCAGCTCATTGTCAGCACATGGCCGAGACAAACCTACACTGGGCCCAAGTAGCTCTAGCTGAGCCTGTTGGCTGGTCTTACTCCCTGCTAGTTAGTGCTGGACATGGCCATGTGCTAGGACCTTACCCTGGGCAGCTGGCCAAAACATTAACTTGTCCATTTTCTTACCCTGCTACAGCATCTTCTATAAAGACAGCAAGATAATATTGTGGCAGTGCACAAATAACAGCAGGGCAGGCTTGACTGGAGGAACCCAAGTCCTGCGCTTGCTCTTCGTGCGCTCAGCCAGCTGTGTGTGCACGGGACACCTTCCTAGTTGAAGAACTTGCACCTTGTCTGTCCCCCCATTGAGCTTCTCTAGATGTACTCCCACGTAGTAGCACCCCACGTGTTGACTGCAGCCTTCAGTGCTTCCTGCTGTGGACGCACGCTTGGTGCGGCCCGGGCAGGAGTCCAGCTTGCTCTGCTTTCCATGACCCACACACACATGGATTAGTAGGGAACTTTATTCTAGCTCTGAAGACGTGGTCATGGAGTGTACTCCCTGTCCTGTCCCCTGCATCCTCTTCCCCACTCGCCCATGCCCTGCCCCATCTCCCATCCGTCCTGGCCCTCTGCCTTTTTTTAAATTGTTGCCACAACGACCTGAGCCGGAGACTCACGCTGCCCCCTGTGATAAGTGCCTTCTCGTCTTTCTGGTGTGATTCAGGACTTACGGGTCAGTAAAGACCGAGGAGCCTTTATTGTAATAAGAAACAGACATAACGCCCCTCTTCTTCATGAGCCCTGTACCAACAGCTGATTTTTAAAAATCATCTCCCCTTTCCCCCTGAAATTAATCCAGTCTGGGCAATAGATGCAGTCTGACCCTTTGGAAGTAACTTACTTTTTTTATTAATTATTTTTTTCTACAATCACCCCAATTATCCTTGGGGGAGGCGTTGGAGGACCTGAAATTTTTACCCGAACCCAGGTTCTCCGGCGCTTGGCAACCAAATGGGGCTACAGAGAAGCATCTAAGCCAGTTCACAGAGCGAGCGTGTGTGGGGACTGCTCACTGCCACGGACCCTTGATGCATGCTCCCCGCGCTCCAGTGGTCCCGTGTCAGAAGGCGGAGTTTTCGAAAGGAGGCCGCCAAAAATAAAAGGCAAAGAGACGGGATCGGCTGCAGCGGTTTCCCAAAGGAGGAGGGAGTGTGCATCGGTCTGGTAACAAACAGAGAATGTTTTTTAATTGCTTCTATCACAAAAATCTGTGTTTTATTTAGGATATTTTCTGAATATTCTTTGTAAAATGCAGATTTTTCCACAAAACGATAGGATTCTTTGTTATGTTAAATTTATTGTGTAAATAGAATTGAAGAAAGGCATTCAGCTGAAAGCATTACACTAACATTTACATACTTGAAGCATCAGGAAGTAATTCAGCCCAATTCCCAGCCCTGGACAGTATAGCGAACTGTCTCAAGGTTTTCCTGGTTTTTCCCTCATTCTTTCGTTATATGTATATATAATTTCCCAGGTCACATAGACAATCTTTGATGACTGAAAAAAGTACTAAGTTAAAATGACCTTGAGTTGAGAAAAAAACTACTTTTTTGGCAGAAGCTGGGCTTAATAGTACAGTGAAATTTTAGTGTAATGTGTTCTTGTTGTAATTGAGAGAAGAAAAAATAATTTCTGCAAAGGAAAAATTGGTATATATGTAAACTTTGGTTATAATCGGTTTTTTAAAATGTAAGAATATATAAGCAAAGGAAATTAGCCTAATTTAAATGAAGTATCTGAAGCTCTTTTTTTGGTTTGCTCTGTGACTGGTTTGAAGGTAAGTGTCATGTTGTTGGTGGCTTTTGCCAGGCTTCTCCCAACAGAGTAGAAGTGATAACTGGTAACTTAACCTTGTCAGTTACCACCTCCTTTTCTAATAGCAGTTCTGAAAAGGAATTTGGTAAGGGCAATTTTGGTGCAACTCCTGTCAGTACAGTGGCCAAAATAATAGAGGCAGGAGTTGGAATGATTGGATGGGATTCTCTTAGGATTTTACAGCAGTGAGGGGCTCATGTCCCAGGAGTCAGATCCTCTTTTACTCTGTTGGGATGAGTCTTTTTTTTTTTTTTTTCCTTCCTACTCAGAGGGGTTACTAACTTCATCTTCTCTCCTCTTGCTGTCATCTGCATTCGTGCTTCCCACCTGTTGTTGGCATGTCCTTTATCTTCTCTTTCCCTGCCACCTCAACCTACACACTGACTCATTGCCTGAAGATGTGGAAGATGTCAAGTTTGTGATCAACTATGACTATCCAAACAGCTCAGAGGATTATGTGCACCGCATTGGCCGAACAGCCCGCAGCACCAACAAGGGCACGGCCTACACCTTCTTCACCCCAGGAAATTTAAAGCAGGCCAGGGAGCTGATCAAGGTGCTCGAGGAGGCCAACCAGGCCATCAATCCCAAACTGATGCAGCTGGTGGACCACAGAGGCGGCGGTGGAGGCGGGGGTAAGGCTGAGGCCTGGCGGTAAACCAGGTCCTGCCAAAGTATCATTCTGCTCATTGTGTGTCTTGTTTTTTGGATCTTGTGAAGGCTCTAGGTTGGATACTCCATAGAGCCCAAGGACAGAATTGAGTAGTTTCCATAAACTCTACTAAATATGCAAATGTGAAGTGGAGCGTAGTAATGTGTAGATGATAATGTGAAGTGCACTTTTGAGTTGTGAAGCATGTGGTGTGCTTGCTTTTTCATACCGTAAATACTTAGCTGGTTTTTGCAGCTCTCTGCCTATGGAGTGAGTAGGGATTTTGCATCATTTTGTAGTAGAGACTGAGGTGTGTTAGTGGGAGCCCCACAAATGTAAAATACAGTAGGGCCTGCGCTTCCTTAGACTCCCACAGTCTAAGATTATGTTGGTTGGTCAGCTCAAGGAAAGCCTTGAATGTTAAGCATACTTGTGACGTGTCCTCTCACTGGCCTGTGCTGTTAATCAGACTGGCTTCATGAATGACGACGGGGGCATGCTGAATACCTCAGTGTCTACTGGTGCCCTCAGAGGCAGTTTGGCTTGAATCCTGTACTTGGCATTTATCATTTCCTTATGTCCTCCCATCAGGAGGTCGCTCTCGCTACCGGACCACCTCGTCGGCCAACAACCCCAATCTGATGTATCAGGATGAGTGTGACCGGAGGCTCCGAGGCGTCAAGGATGGTGGCCGGAGGGACTCTGCAAGTTACCGGGATCGTGGCGAAACCGATAGAGCTGGTTATGCTAATGGCAGTGGCTATGGAAGTCCAAATTCCGCCTTTGGAGCACAAGCAGGCCAATACACTTATGGCCAAGGCACCTATGGGGCAGCTGCTTATGGCACCAGTGGCTATACAGCCCAGGAATATGGGGCTGGCACTTACGGAGCTAGTAGCACCACCACAACGGGGAGAAGTTCACAGAGCTCTAGCCAGCAGTTTAGTGGGCTAGGCCGGTCTGGGCAGCAGCCACAGCCACTGATGTCACAGCAGTTTGCACAGCCTCCAGGAGCCACCAATATGATAGGTTACATGGGGCAGACTGCCTACCAGTATCCTCCTCCTCCTCCTCCCCCTCCTCCTTCACGTAAATGAAACCACTCAAGCCACAGTGATGAGTGCAAACTTCATGACATTGAAAGGAACACTGTCTTTTCTCTCCCTCTTTTTTTTCCCCCCCAACCATTGTGATTGTCTTTTCATGCAGATTAGTTAGAATTCACTGCCAGGTTTTTTCTGCCCACCAAAGTGATCCAGTCTGTAATAACAGATTTTGTAAAAATATATATAGCCAACTGGAAGAGATTCATTTCTTCCCCCAGCTTCTTGCATGTTAAGGATACTGAGCTTTTTTTCCATCTTAAGAGAAAAAGTGAGGTGTTAGGCCATTGTGTTGGAGCCCCTTTTTGTCAGTCTGAGTTTGGTGGGGGGAGATGCTGATTGGCGGCCTTCCTGAGCTGGGAGCCCCAAGGGTTCTCTTGGCACAGGCTCCTCAGGCCCAGGGAGTTCTCTCTCTTTTTTTTTTTAAGACAGCTTTGCCACTGTCATTCTGGCTGATTGGTGGCTTACATGCATTTCACATTTAAAATTTCTGATTGGTTTTGACTCCCTTACACTTTGCCTTCCACCCTCTCAATTATTGAAAAAGTAACGATTTTAGTGTCAGGTTAGAAGTTGAATGGTTGGCTCTGGATTTAAGTGTACCTTTAATAGGTATATGTGTTCACTTGCAGAGTTGAAGTGGTAGTATCCGAGCCTCTAGGTGGAAGCTTCCTGTTTTTCTTACTTTTATAACCAGGGACCTTCTATGACACTGAGTTCCTCTCCCAGACAGCTGCAGTAGCAAATGAACATTAATGCACTGCAAATTAGCCACATTTTAACTGGCTGGGTCTATACGTTCAACTGTGGCGTAAAGGGCACCTTTAATTCTAAATAATATTCTAGAAACGGGCAATTATTCCTTTTTAACTTGCTATTTAAAAAGCAACACTTTGCTAGTTACTCTGCCCTTTTGGTCAAGTTATCTTGAACGAAGGATCTTTAAAAAAAATTAAGACTCCTCTCTGCATGCCCTGCCTGGCCAGCGCTCAGACAGCTTGTGGGTGCCAGCTAGCTTCAGCATCCCTTGCCCTCTGCTTTTCCAGGTAGGTAGTGCTTGAGAGGGTTGAGGTCGAAAGCCCAGGTCCTTTGTACTTGCCCTCCGTCTGCAGGTAGGTGAGCTCCCTCCTTGTAGTGACGCTGTCTGTGGCTGCCCCTCGGGTAGGCCCGAGAGGATTTCCTCTTGGTTCACAGTGTAGGCTAGAGTGACCCGACAGTCCCAGAAGCCTCTCCCAGATCCACGCGGGACTGCTCGTCTGTATGTTCCTCATCAGTATTGTTCCCTGCTGCCAGGTTGCTAAAGGGGCAAGAGCCTGTGCGTTCTTGAACAGTTATCTGAGAGTGCGCACGGCTTTCCAAGAAGTAAATACTGAGGGGGTTTTGGGGGGTTGGTTTTTTGTGTTTCTCTTTTTTTGTTTGTTTGTTTGGTTTGGTTTTCCCCTTAAAAGTCTTCAGGGAGAGAAGGGATGGTTTCTGAAGGGTTCTAAGAGTTCATGGGCAACTTCCAGGTAGGTTGTCAGCGCCAACTGAAAGACACGCATGTAGAAACTTCTGCATCCTTTTTATTTTTTACTTTCTTCTTCCTTAACTTCTCTTTTTCTCCCTCGTCTTACAGAAGTTGAGGCCAAGGGAGGATGGTAGGCACTGAAAACATGCAGCAGAACTACTCTGTACTTCACACCAGAACGCCCCTTTCCCCCAAATTTTGCCTAAGCATTGACTTCAACCAAAATCTGGTTTTTCTTTAAACATGGAGGCTCCACTCCAGGGGTGCCCTCCTCTTGTGCAACCTGGAAAGCCACCACTTGAGGAGAGTGGCCACACGGGCAGTGTTTGGCTTGCTGGCTTCCCTTGTCTACTGGGGATGCTGTCATCCTTAAGTCAAATAACAGCAGATAGCACATTTCCAAAGCTACATGGCCTGGGCACGGCTGAAATCGAGCAGAATTCCTCCTGCCTCCATGTCTGTCCCACTGTGGCTTTGGCACATGGGCAGAAGAGTCCGCACTGCGTTCGCGGGGGAGGGGTGTCAGTGTTGAGCTGTGGGCTGCTTCTCCCCGTCCTTCCTAACCATGCATTGTGTGGACGTGCCGTCATCTTAAAGGTTGGTGGTTCTTGCTTGGGATCAGTGCTCTCCATTATGTCCTTGCTGGTCTCTGAACACATTCCTGTTGTGTTAAGACTTGAAAGATTGGTAGATGTGTAATGTTCAGGCACAGGATGCTAAGAGCTATGTTACTATTCTTAGTTTGTAAATTGTCCTTTTGATACCATCTTGTTTTCTTTTGTAGGTATAAATAAAAACACTGTTGACAATAAGCCATGAGTTTTATTGCATAAAGATTCTGTAAGTTGGAGGGTAGTTTTTTGTTTCAGGACAAACACTTGGGGGTGTGGGCTGGATTCACTACACACCTAATATTACAAGGGGGCTGATGGTCATCTCAAAAGATGTTGGGCTAACCTTGTGCAGGTGCTTCAAGAAAACAGTTGGCACATGAATGGCTGGGTGGTGCTTTAGAGTGCAGGGCTAGTCTGAGTTACCAGAATACCAGCCCATTTTAAGAGTAAGGCGTAAGGCTCAGCCTGTACCAAAGCTTGGGTCTGTCTGTGGCTTGAAGGCTCACACAGAGCCTGTCACCTTCAGATCTTGACTACCAAATTTGGTCTCCCTGGAAAGGGAGTGTGTCTCCACAAGAACATAGTGCCATTGTGTGTACTTGGGGTAGTTTCCACATTGGAGTTGGCTGGGGTGTGGCATGAGGCTCTAGAGGAGCAGCAATTGGATCTACTCACAGACTTGGCACCTGCGGGCCGCTTGTTCGGTTGGCATTGTGAAGTGCCATGCCCAGGCAGCTGGTCTGCATCTTTGGTTTCCTCTAGCTGGTGTTTAGGGGAGGGCCTGCTGTAGGTGGTCTAGTCGGTCCTTTGCTGAAGTCCATGCTGACCACTCTTCGGGACTCCAGTCATGCTTAGGTTCCATTGCCAAGGAGAACACTAGTTTGACTCTAGGTTCTTGTAAAGAAACAGACCACCTGCCTGAGGGTCCTCAAATCGGCATTGGAAGGCTTAACTTCTTCCCTTTGAGGACTGGAAGAAAGGGGAGATGAAGATGTCTCAGGAAAGGACTGCCACAGCACCCCTTCACAGGATGGCACAGTACAAACACCAAGGCTGCCATCTTGACAGCTGGCAACCTCCCCACCTTAGACAAGTCCAGATTTTGCAGCTGGCCTCCATTCCTTCATAACTCCACCCCAAACCCTCTTGTCCTCAACTTTGTCCTCTTCCCGTGCCTGGTATCTACCTTACCTGTTACACAGTAGGTGCAGGGTAGGGTCGCTGACTCCACAGATGCCCACGATGGCCAGGCTGAAGCTAGGAGCCTTAAAGGGGTGGCAGGGACCCAAGTACCATAAGATGGTACTACTGCCTCCCAGGACTTCACCCCATTAACAGGGATGACGCCATCTCGAGTGGTGTCCAAAGCACTGTACTAGACACCCCAAGAGCTGTCTGTGACAATCAGAAAGTGATGCCAACCATTTACCTAGCCTCTGAGGCCTGTGTGGACTGAACCCTCCAGGTGGACAAATCTTTGGGTCCCGTGGCTTTGTGTGTCACACCAAGCTGCTGTTTGCCCTTTGTGCATGAACAAGCATTCCCACTGTCACCCACAACTGTGCCCTGTGACAGCGTGTATTGGTAATCATGGCACTGCTTGTTCCTGGCGAATGACATGACCCGGAACCTGAGCCCCAGGAGCAGCCGCAGCTTGACGCCATTGCCCTCCAGGACCTTGCGTCCTGGGGCGGGGCCAGCTGCACCTACCTTTGGTCACATACAGGTAGAAGAAGTCACAGTAGAAGATGGTCTGCACCACACCAGACACCACTGCGATCTGGTCATAGAAATTCTCCGTCTGGTACCGCCTGATCCAGTTGGCCAGATAGAGCGCCCGGTACAGACCCAGGAAGAACAGGTAGTGCGTGGTGATGGTCTCCGCCTCGCCGGTCTTGCTGATCATGAAGAGCTGTGGCAGGATGGCCACCGACTCCAGATAGATGGAGAAGGTCCAGAGAATCTGCATCAGAGCAGCCAGGGGAGGCTGAGCCACGCTGGGAAGGGCTGCAGGTGTCTCCCTGCCTGGAACGCTGGGGAAGCAGTGGAGGACCATCCAAGGCCGGGGCTTCTGCACCCAGGGGGAAACCAGCACAAATGGAAGATCGCTGCCTCTCCCTAATGCTTGCCCAAAAAAGCCCCTCGGCTGGGACAGTGCCTGCTAGTCCTCTGCCAGGCAGAAGGCCTCAGCAGCCCGAGGTGGAATGTGACTACGGGAGCCAATTTCTTCTAAACTTAGAACTGCTCAGTCTGAGTAATGGCCATGGCGGTCACGGCTGTGGCAGACGGCAAGCCCAGCGTCGCCTGGGGCTGTGCCAGCTGGTGAGGATTAACGCCCGGTACGCCCCCTCACCTCCATGGGAGTGAAACTGTAGTTCTCCAGGAAGGAGAGGCCAATGACGGGAACCAGAAGGAACTCCAGGCGGAATGTGTCGTTCTCACTGTCAAACGTCCTCCGAAACTTCCCGTAGATCATGTACACTGTGACGTAGGCACAGAGGAGGAACACCACCTACAAGGGGGAGATGTGCTGAGCCGCATGCCAGGCTTTGCGTGCCACCGGTCCTGAGAGCAGGTGCTCTATCAGCATGCCAACAAGGTAGTGTGGGTATGGTGGCCTGGAACCTAGCGGTAACAGCCCTGAGTCGGGCAGGGAGTACAGCAGGTCTGCCCTGAGGCTCACACCCAGAACTGGCCAGCTCCCTGCTACTGTGCACAGGAGCCAGCTGTGATGTTTCACACGCTTGGGCCCATGTCCCCCACATCCGAGACCACGATGGAATTCCCCATTCCTGGCTTCAGTCTGGCCCAGCCCCAGATAAATTAATTTGGTGAATGGCCTGTGGATCTCTCTCTTTGCTCTCTGCCTTTCTTTCTGTCTTTTTTAAAAGATTTATTTATTTTTATTGGAAAGACAGATATACAGAGAGGAGGAGAGACAGAGAGAAAGATCCTCCGTCCGATGATTCAATCCGCAAGTGAACACAATGGCCGGTACTGTGCCGATCCGAAGCTGGGAGCCAGGAGCTCTTCCGGGTTTCCCAAGCAGGTGCAGGGTCCCAAGGCCCCCGGGCCATCCTCAACTGCTTTCCCAGGCCACAAGCAGGGAGCTGGATGCGAAGCGGGGCCGCCGGGATTAGAATTGGTGACCTTATGGGATCCCGGCGTGTTCAAGGCAAGGACTTTAGCCGCTAGGTCAATGCGCTGGGCCTGCTCTCTTGCCTTTCAAAGGAAGATATTTTCATTTAAAAGAAAAAAAAAGTTTATTGTAAAGGCAGATTGGATTTACAGAGAGGAGAGACAAAGCTCCTTCATCCACGGCAGCAACAGCTAGAGCCGAACCAGGAGCCTGGAGTTTCTACTGAGTCTCCCACGTGGAGACACAGGCCCAAGGACTTGGGCCATTCTCCACTGCTTTGCCAGGCCACAAACAGGGAGCTGAATTAGAAACAGAGCAGCTGGGAACTGAACCAGTGCCCATATGAGATGCCAGCACTGCAGGCAGAGGGTTATCCTGATGTGTCACGGTACTAGTCCCTCAAATGAAGGTTTTAAAAATGTTCTTGAAAACAAGTGGGTATCCCACTGTCCTTTCCCCTCTCCTTGCTGCCTCGTGGCATCCTGGAAGACATCACATTCAGGACCAGCAACAGAACTTGCCAGGCCCATTGCAAGGTGAAGACGCACTGCAATTAGGAATCCGCGGCTAGACATCCGCACAGTCTTGGGACATCCGTATTCCACGTGGCAGTGTCTGGCTTCAAGTCCCAGCTCCACTGCTGACTCCAGCTTCCTACCAAGGCACTTCCGGGGAGGTCGTGGCTCTGGCTCAACAGGCTGTGTTCCTTCCGCCCACGTGGGAAACCTGGTTGAGTGCCCAGCTCCCAGCAGCAGCCCCAGCCCAGTCTAGCATCGGGCATGGACCTGTAAGGAACTGGTGCTGCCAATCTCTGCAACCACTGGGGCGGGGTCCTGCTGAACAAGCAACACGCCCACAAGTTCAGCAGAAAGTGTAAGGGACCCAGGGCATGGACAGTGCGGTCCAGCCTGTCTGGGAGAGGAGAGAGAATAAATCCCCACGTGGTCCAGGACCTGGAGCGGCAAAAAAGAGCTGAGAAAGCACAGCCCCTCAGAGCCATACACACGGCACACCCACACTGAAACCCCACCCCACAACACCCGCTCCTCCCAGCACACAGCCCCACCCCCCTCCTGCTCCGGCCCACAAGACCTCAAGGGCCTTCCCATTCTCTAACACTTAACCCTATTTTTAAAACCTCTTTTTATTGGAAAGAAATCTGAATTAAAATAGGATGTTAATGATTTGCCACGTTTTATCCCCAACCAGGTCTCCTTGTTTGTTTATGATGTGCTCCCTCCTCCGTCACACACACACACACACACACACACACACACAAAGATGAGGTTCCCGACAAGAGGCGCCTTGTGCAAGGGAGCCCAAAAAGCGCATGAAAAATGGGCACTATCTTTTTTCTACTTCTCCATGCAGATCCAAAGCCTCCTTGTCTATCTTCTTTAGGTACCTGGCACAGTAGGGAATTAAACAGATTTGCTGGAGGTGGGGGTTCAGCGGGTGTAGCCACCACCAGCAGCATCCCATAGGAGTCCTGGCTGCTCCACTTCTGACCCAGCTCCCTGCTAATGCGCCTGGGAGAGCAGCAGAGGATGGCCCAAGTCTTTGGGCCCTGTACCCACATAGGACACCTGAAAGAAGCTCTGGGCTCCAAAACAGCCCGGCTCTGGCCACTGTGGTCATTTTGGGAAGTGGACCACAACCAATGGATGGAAGATTCTCTCTCTCTTTCTTTGTTAACTCTGGATTTTAAAACAGTATATCTTAATGTTTTTTCCTGGGTGTCAGCATACTCTGAACCTTTTGCTAACCTCCAAGCCACAGTAAGGGCAAACTAGCACAGAACGTGTAGGCATGCTGCCTGCATTTATTCCCCTCTCTAGCTTTTTTTTTTTTTTAAGATTTTATTGTTATTGGAAAGCTGGATATACAGAGAGGAGGAGAGACAGAGAGGAAGATCTTCCATCCGATGTTTCACTCCCCAAGTGAGCCGCAACGGGCCAGTACGCGCCAATCCGATGCCGGGAACCTGGAACCTCTTCCGGGTCTCCCACGCGGGTGCAGGGTCCCAAAGCTTTGGGCCGTCCTCAACTGCTTTCCCAGGCCACAAGCAGGGAGCTGGATGGGAAGTGGAGCTGCCGGGATTAGAACCGGCGCCCATATGGGATCCCGGGGCTTTCAAGGAGAGGACTTTAGCCGCTCGGCCATGCCACCGGGCCCAACCCCTCTCTAGCTTCACTGGGCACATGAGGCAACTCAAGGACACAGAACAGAGACCACGCCCACACCCAGCAGAATGGGAACTGGGACCATTTTGGCCTGGTCCTCTCGGGTCTCCCCACTACACACACACACACACACACACACCCCTGCATCCCAGCCGCCTCACCTCCTCACCTTCATTACTGTGTTGTAGATGGAGATGAAGTTGGTAAAAAGGTCCAAGTACCTGGTGGTGAAGACCAGAGCAAAGAGGATCTGGCTCTTCCCAGAGATGCCTGCGGCAGAGGGGACAGGGGACAGTAAGGACACAGACTGTGCAGTCAACCCCGAGAAGCACAGAGCACGGCTGGCTGGTTGGCTGCCCTGGGCTGGGCCACCCAAGCAAGGCCCAAAGCTGTGGGAGCCTGTACCCACATGGGAGGGAGACCCAGAAGAAGCTCCAGGCCCTTGGCTTCGATCGGCTCAGCTCCGATGGCTGCAGCCACTTGGGGAGTGAACCGGCAGACAGAATATTTTTCATTATGTCTCTCCTTCTCTGTAAGTCTGCTTTTCCAATAAAAATTAATCTTAAAAAAAAAATGTAAGGACAAAGCTGCCCAGGCTCCCTGCATGCCTCCTTCCAGAGGTTTCCCCACAACACTCATCCCAGTGGTGCCGCCACAGTTTGTGTGAATAGAATCAAAGATCACTTTGGTTTGGGTGCAAGACACTGGGAGGTGGCACACACATAAGGGATCCTCAGAAAGTTTCAGGAAAATGCACAGGACAGAAAACTACGGGTGGACCTAAGCCAAGCAGCACCCAAACTGACTCCACTTTGGTCCCACTTGGTACAAATTGTCTTTTAAAGATGTATTTTTTTTATAAAGACAGAGAGAGGGAGAGACAAAGTGAGAAAGACTGAGATATTCCACCTGCTGGCTCACTCCCCCAAATGCTTGGAATGGGTGGGGCTATGCCAGGAGCCAGCAGATTCTTTGGGTCTCCCATGTTTTCCATGAACTTTTTGAGGGTCCCTCCCACGTGCACACATGACACACGGGTGCATCGAGGTGGCAGCCGGGAGAACGCACCCAAACCCTTGCCCCACGTCCTTGTGTCCCCGTGTCCCCGCATCCCCTGACCTCCACGCTGCATCTAAATCCCAGGACTATTGGGCTGGGAGCTTCCGCCTGCGCTGCGCACTCCACACCCAGTTCACCTGCTTTCCCACTGCCACAGATCTACGTGGTGTTTCATCAGCAGGCTCTTTGGCCTCCACGGGTCTTATCACAGAGATAGTTCCGGGGTGAGGCATCCCATTTTTCTCTTCCCCTGTCAGACCCACACCTGTCCTGATCCAGCCTCTAGCACCTCATCTAACGGCTCCCATCTGGGACACCCTCATCATGGACCCTGCCCGCCCCTCCTCCAACCTCAGTCTACCCGGCAACCCCAGGGCTATTTCAAAAATAAAATTCTGCTCAGAGCTCCCATGTGGCTTCTAACTGCCCTGAAAATACAGGCTCCAGGTCTGTCACGGCTTCTGAGGTCTGGCTGGGGCTTCTCCCACCTGCCTTGCCCCCAGCTGTGGTGCAGAGTGGCACTGTGTCTGCACGGCCAGTGGCAGTGTGGTTCCCCACGCAGGCTCCAGTTCCATGGTACACTACACTGGGACACAAGCAATCCCCTCTTAGGCACAGGGAGACTTTCTCTTAGATTTCATTTCATTTCAAAGACAGAGTGACAGCGACAGAATGTCTCTGGCTTTCTCCCCTAAATAGATACAAGGTGGGCCAGGCCAAGACCAGGATCCTGGAGCTCCATCCGGGTCTCCCATGTGAACAGTAGGGATCCAAGCACACAGGGCTTCTTCTGCTGCGTTAGCAGGGAGCTGCATTGGAGGTGAACAGCCTACCCAGATCACCAGCTCCCAGGGGCAGGCTCCACAGTGGGCCTGGGGCAGTGCCTGGCCCCCACAGCCGACTGGACGGTAACAGCGCCACCTCCTGGTAGAATGGGAGCACAGGTGTAGGTAGGCTCTGAGTTCCCCTGGCTGGGCCGGCTGCCCACTCGTGGCATCTTTGGCCCACTCCCCACCAGGAAACATGCAAGACCCAATACTCACAAAAGGGCTATGCCATGCACTACAACCCTCACTCCTGCACCTCTGCAGGCCCCAGAAGAAACATCCTGGGCCCCTTTCTTATCCCAAACCTCCTCTGCCCCCCACCCCAATCCCAACACCCTCGGCCTTCACATCTGGACCCCTCGCCTCCTGCACTCACCCACCTCCCAGACTGTCTCTTTGGGGATGAGCCCTGTGTCCTCCATGTGTCCCCCTTCCAGCACTGGTCCAGACTGCTTCCTGTGTAGGTCACTCTGTCTCCTGCAGGGCCTGAGCTCATCTCTGCACCCAGTGCACCCTCAGGACACCAGGGACAAAGGCAGCCTGGTTCTGTCTGGCCACCACGTATGGGGCCTGGGACCTGCCCCAGGGGACGCCAGACGCAGACACACAGGGGATACCATGTGGCCTCCTGGGCTCTACTCACGGGCAGTGCCACACCCAGGCTGCCACATCACAGCCTCCATGCTATTGGCAGGGAAGTGGGGGACAGGGCCCAGCCTGGGACGCCCAGGGGGGCAAGGAGAAGAAAAGACAGCAGGAGGTGGAGGCCCTCTTTCTCCCCCAGGGTGATTGGTGACAGGGGGCTCTCTTCCTCCTGCTCTCCTAACTGCTAGGGTTAAGGCCAAGGTGGGGTTAGGAGAGAGGGGCAATGGCTGCTGTAGTCCACTCTCCCTGCAGTCCCTGGGTCCCCTCCCTGGATGCTACGCGACTTCGGGATTTGGGTGGCTGGACCGTGGCGGAAACTTCCAAGCCTTCTCCCCATGACCCCTGCCCCTGTCCCAAGCCCCCTGCCGCCCCGCCGCGACCCTCACCAGCGCAGGACTTGGACCTCCAGATCTTCCCCAGGAGCAAAATCATGGCCAGAAGGTGGCTCAGGTCGCCCAGGATCCGGAACACGTTCATGGTCCAGCTGCCGGCACCGCGGCCGCGCCCTGCAAACTTCCAGGAAACTTTCAGGCGCGCACTGGCACACGGGCCTCCGGTGCCACGTTCCTGGCCTGTCGCTGCCCGGGCACCCCCGCCTGCCAGCGCCTTCCGGCTCTGTGCTCCCGGTCCCGCGCCGCGCTGTGCCTCCGCCGCCAGCGAACCCTGTGCCCCTCGGTGACGTGGCCAGGCCGGCCTCGGGCGCTGGGTGGGGAGCCAGGAAGCTGCGCTGCCGGGATCCCGCCTTCCGTCCATTCCAGCGCCGGGCTCTGGGAGGCGGGGCAGCGAGAGAGGCTGGGGGCTTCCGGTCTGCTCGCAACCACGCTGCCCCCGAGCTGGGCCCAGCCGAGACAGGCCCGTGAGGTGCCGGCTGCCTCTGTTTCCCTCTGTGCCCAGGCTTCGTGGCGAGGGGCCAGGGCCGGGGGGCGAGGGGCGGGGAGGGGGCACTAGCACCACCCCCTGACCCGTTACTACTAAGATCCTCCCCAAGAAGTGGACCTTAGCCAAATCCCATGCTAACTGGGGGCCACCACTGTCCTCACCTGACCCAAGGGAGGTGAACCATTGCTGTGATGGCCCAGGGCCAACCTCTGGACTACTGGCCTTCCCTTTCCTTGGCCTCCAGCTCTGCCTGTGAAAAGGGACTGCTGAGAGTAACAGCGATGGGTCTGTGTGGAGACTCAGGGACCTCATCATCACCTCCCTCCTCTGGCTCACAAACCTGCATTAACGCCAAAAGGCCCACAGAAAGAGGGGAGGGGCAAGGGCCTTGCTCAGGCCTCCCAGGACTGAGTGGCCTGAACAGGTCAGCCATCTTCTGTGGACACCCATGGGGGTGAGTGCCAGGGGGCTGCCATGGCGGCACAGCAGGTTAAAACCAATACTGTCATGCCAGCATTCCATACGGACACCAGTTGGAGTCCCAGCTGCTCCATTTCCCATCCAGCTCCCTGCTAATATGTGTGGGAAGGCAACAGAAGATGACCCAGGTCCCCGGGCCCCTGCATCCACATGTGAGACCTTGTCTCTGGGCTTAAAGAAGCTCTTGACTCCTGACTTCTGCTTGGTCCAGCCCAGACCCAACCTTTACAGCCATTTGGGGAGTGAACCAACCGATGGAGGATCTCTCTCTCTGTAACTCTGACCTGCCCAGGCCCCCTACCCTCCCTCCTGGGCTCCTGTCACTCCAGCACACAGGCTCCTCCGTTAGCCTGCCAAACTCCTCCCTGTGAGCGCCAGTATGTCACCGCTATCAGGAATGTGCCCCTCCTCCTAGGGGATGCATGGGCATGAGATGGTTGAAGAGCTGCCAGTCAGAACCCACGAGAGACGCTAACTAACCTCTCTGCACATGGGGCAACTGAGGCATGAAAGGGTTCATTTGCTTGAGGTCACACAGACACTGGTAGTCCTGGAACCCGGGCTCTAGCATGCGACCAAACTCTGGCCACAGCAAACTCTGGGCTTCACCAAGCAGGTGCAAGTGGTGCCCAGTGGTTGGGGCTCACTCAGCTGGATGCTCACCTTGCAGGTGGGAGGTGCCAAGGGTCACGGAGGTGAGACCATCCCATCCCTGCGCTGTGGCAGGTGCCCCACCCAGCCCTCCCCCAGCTCTGCCCAGATGCCTCGCTTGCAGCCAGAGAAGGCGGTGGCTATTTAAATCCTCAGGTGTGGCTGCGGTTCCCCACCCAGCCAGCTGGTATCTCCCTCCTGACGCCCACCTCCTCTCCAAACCCAGGAAAAGCACGGGAATTTGCCATTTGGGGAAACATCTGTCCCCCTGGGGGGCGGCCTTGACTGTCACCGGGAAGGCTGGCATCCTCGCCTTCCCTTTGTTTTGCCCAGGGAAGACCCCGAGAGGACTGGCCAAGGCGGGGGGGGGGGGGTGCTCGGCAAAGTGCTCAGAAACCAAGCTGGGTGGTCCTAGCACCTGGGCCTGCCAACATGACCTGGAGCCTTTCTTCTTTGGGCCTTGGCTGTCAGCATCTGTGAAGTGGGGACATGATGACAGCAGTCTTGTTGGCGTGCCAAACAGCAAACCCCCTTTCGCAGGTGGGAAAAGAGAGGTTCCACCTTCTCTCCCCACTTCTCTGAGCTCACAGAGACGGCCCACTCCTCAATCCTGTGCTCCAGGGTCAGCCCCATCACCTCCACGCACACCTCTTGGCTCTCACCCCCAACAGCACCCAGAATCCCCCCCAACCATCATACAAGGTGTCTCCAGCTCTGTCCCAGGTGCACAATTCCAGGCGTCCCTCATTATCAGGGTCACCCAAGTGTAGACCCAACACCGACCACACAGGGCAGCTACCAGGTCAGAATTGGCTGCCGCTCTGCAGCACTGTGTAAGGAACAGGCCAAGCAAGCCGTGCCAGGTCCCCGGGCCGGACTTCAGGAGAGCAGTTGAGTAGGCAGGGAGCTCTCACGACCAAAGGGTGGTTCAGAAGATGCAGGTCTCCTGGGCCACAGGAAGTGGTGTGTGTGTGCACACGACTTGATCTGGGCAATGGTGACGCGGGCTCCCTACACGTGTCATGTCATAGTGCTTGGCGCTGCACTCTCAAGACGAGTAATTTTGAGCATTTTCCATGCAAGAAAAAGCAACCCCTCTTGCCTCCGGGGCCGCCAAGACCCCTCCTCCGCGCCCCGCGGCTGGCCACAGGTGTCTTCCGGAGACCCCACGCTTGCCACTCTCGGTCCTTGCGCCAAGAGTCGTGCGCCGCGGCGCGCTCGGGCCCAGACGGGGTTCCCACGGCAACCGCAAGCGGTTCTCGGCGGCGTCTCCCAAGTGACGGAAGAAGCGCGGGGGAAGACGAGAAGCCGAGAGTCCTGGGGAGCGGAACCCCACAGCGAAGCTGGCGAGAGATCGGGCGATCGACGACGGGCGGGCGGGCAAGCGAGCGGGCAGGGCGCCCGCGTCCTTGCGCTGGCATTTTGAGGACATCTGGCGAGTGCCGCTGCCCGCTGCTGCTTGCATGCACGTCTGGGGATTCATTTCATCAGCTGTCCATGTGGGGAGGCAGAGGGCTTGGCTGCTCCCCAGTATCACAGGGCAAAGGCAGGGCAGAGCCAGGCCCTTGTGCCCTGACGACCAGGTGGAAGGCACGTAGGGCTGAAGACTGGCCAGGCCTGAAGTTCTGGTCCCAGCTGTGCCCACGTCTGCCTGCCTGCCTGGCTGCCATACAGTCTTGAAGCCCCAGTCTCCTCTCTGGGTCTCACCGCCACCAATATCACCAGCAGCTGTTATTAGGTGTCTGAAACTGTAGCTTGCTGCGTGTTCTGCCAGGGCACCCCAGTTGTCCCCCTTGCATCATGTCCTCAGTAGCATCCCAGCCCTCGGTGGCCTCCTGCAGGATGCTCACCCTGGGGTTTCAGATCTGCAGGCCCAGAGCTTGCAGTCTGCAGGTGATAGTCGGTGTCACCTCCCTTCCCAAGCATCATCTGGTGATCGGACTTAGAGAAGTCCTCAAGGACCCCATCTCCCATCCACCTGCCTATTCACTTGCTCCTCTTCCTCCTCCCTGTGGAAGTCCCCCACTAAGTGAGACTGCTGCAAAGGACATGGCTCCCCTGGACAGAGCCCATTGGCTGTCACCACCACTGAGGATGTCAAACACTGGATATATGTTTGCAGCAGCTGTGCATCTGTGTGTACACGTCTGGAAAGCACACATCGGTGTGTGTGTACGGGCTTGGGTGATGTCATGTGTGCAGGTGTGTGTGCTGTGCATTTGTGGCAGATGTGCCTACCCATGCACCTGCTTGTGGGTGTCTAGGTAGGCACGTAGGGGGCTGTACTGCAGCGCGCACAGGTGCAGGTGTGTAACGTGAGGGTGGCAGTGAGTGGTGCATGTGTGTGGGTGTGCTGAGGGTCTCAGGGATGGGTGCTTGCTGTCCCCCCTCTCCTCTCCCTGGGTGACCTTCCCCTAGCTGACCGGGTCAGCACCCACCTGCTCCACGGACCTGTGGCTGCCTGGGAGAGCACACAGGGCAGGGCTCCTGTGCCACCCTCCTTGCGTGGCCTCCTCCCCTCCCCTCAGCAGGAGCATCAGCGGGAAAGGTTGGCGGAGGGGGGCTATTTTGGGAGCGTCTCCTTAGCAACAGCTGCCGCGGCCGTCTGTGGCAGTTTTTCTATAGGTGCTAAAATATTCCACCCTGGTGACAGTGCTGAGGGGTGGGCGGGGGGGAGGGTAGGGATGGAGGGCAACAGAGACCCCTGTAGGCTGGGTCCTGACCAACTGGACCCTGCCCAAGGTCCCTTCCCTGACCCTTCTTCCCCATCTCTGGCCTCACCCCCTCAGGGCAGGGGGAGGGGAGCACCGAGGGAGGCCAGCTGTGTCATGGTCTGATTTCTGCTCCAAGCAGCTGGTTCCCCTGCAGGGCGGGCTGGGCTGCATCTCAGAGGCAGTGTCTGCACCGCAAACCACTGGATTTGTATCTCGTGGTTCCATACCACCTCCCCTCCCCCAGCTGTTCCACCTTCCTGGCCCCTGGTCGCCTCCCTCCACTGCCCAGCCCTGTGCCCATGCTCCCAGTGAGAGGTCAGAACAGGCTCTCAGAGTACACTGGTTATCAAGTGCCCGCCGGCCAGCTGGCCATGACTCCCTAGGAACCTGTTCAAATCCTGACACAGACCCTTGTGTCCTTCCTGAGCAGGGACCCTGGCCAACAGCATCCTCCATGTGCCAGCTCAGCATCTTCACCAGCGATGGAGGAGGCCTTGGCCTGCACTCCCCCACTGGGCCTCCGCGTCCCTGAAGGGCACCCAGACCATGCCACCCACAACAAGGCTACCTGTGCCTCAGTTTCCCCACTGGTAGCAGTGCCTTTGAGGGTCTCCTGGAGATCTGGGCTAACAGCAGGGTTCCCGTGGCACCTGGCTCACCCCTGTCCGTGCAGGGTGATGACAAGAGTGCACCTGCCCTGTGCTGATGCACTCCGCTTCGGCCCATCTTACACATCCGGCATCCATTCTTACCACCTCCTGCCTTGCATGGGGCTGGAAGCTACTCACACACAGGATGGACAGCGACAAATCTGTCCTTTCATCTTCACTCATCCTCAGACCAACTGCCCCAAGCACGATCCTTTCCACATCACCCAGAAGGAAGCAGAGGCCCAGCCAGAAGAGGTGAGCTGCCCCGATCATGTGGGGCTCAGAGGCCTGGAGTCTCCTCCTGCCCAGAGCTGCCCTGCCACCTATCCCCACCTGCCCCCAAGCTCAGCAAGATGACCTTCCTGGCTCCCCTTGTGCCCAGTTACCTGGCCTTGTGAGAGCGATGCCCTGCCCTCTTCTCCCTCCCCATCCTCCAGACCCTGGCAGCCACCAGATGGGGCCTCTGAGCAGGTGTCAAGGTACAGGCAGGTGTGCTGGAGCCAGGCACGCAGCAGTTGCTGATCCAGTGCCCCAAGCCCACCGCACACAGAGCTTGCCTGTGACTGAGCCTCAGCCCTGGGCCTGGGAGGCAGCCAGGACGACCAGCCCAGGACAAGACGGGCTCTGTGGATGTGTGCAGAAGGAACGCACACACACTAATGCACTGCCCGGTCCTCTGGCACCACCAGGGTCCTTGTTTCACAGACAGGTTCCCTAAAAGCGATGCCCAGGTCAGGTGGCTCCTAATGCCTTAGGATCCAGGTTGGTGCATCTAGTGAGCTCACCAAGCGGGAACCATGCCAGTGCCCAGCCCTGGGGGCCTGGTACACAGGATGTGCCCAGTGCTGGCTGAATGCCTGAGTGCAGGGTGGTGCTGAGCAAATGTTGCTGAGGGCATCAGGAGGGTTTTGGAGAAAGGGGCACTGGGGCTGGGCTTGGAACAGAGCAGGGAAGGAGATGGGATCATTTGGGGGGCATCTGGAATGTTCTGGAATTTGTGGGCACCATGGTGTATAGCAAGTATGTGGCCCAACTGTACACTGCTCTGGGGGGCTGGGGCCGGGTCTTCTGGGGTGGGACGAGACCACAGGAGAATTCACAGTCATAGGATGAGGCGGGGGTGGCCCCCAGAATGGGGCCAAATGGGGTTTTGGCATCTGGGAACTCTCCAGCCAGCTCTGGGCTGCCTCAGTCTCTCCCTCTCTGAGCTGGAGCTCTTGGCAGGCCCCTGGGTTGTCTAACTCCCAAGGTGTTTGCCTACTCTGTCCCCAAGAAGGCAACAGAGCCTTTTCCCTAGCTGGGCAGCTGGCCGGTCCCCAGGGTGGCTGACTGGCCAGGGGCTGGGGGCTGAGGGGCTATCTCATACAGGCCGGCCCTGGGCACCAGGGTGTGGACCCTCCCTTACTAAGGCAGCGAATGGGATCCGTCCTCGGGATGAGCGATGGGTCACCTCCGGGCGACCTTGGGCAGGCTCTGACCCGGTGCTTGTCACAGTCTCCCGTCCGGCAAATGGGGCGGCGCTCAAGAAGTGATGGTGAGGGTCTCTCCAGGAGGGCCACCTGGTCTCCCAGAGGAGGTGCGGAGGGTCTTCCACTGCCCGGTCCACCGGAGGGAACGAGGTGCGTTAGGCCGAGGGGCCCTAGCGCTTCGGGACCCCAGACAGACCCGCTCCCACCCACCCGCTCCGAGGAGCCCTCCCCACCTGCCCCTGGGGGGCTGCAAAACCTGGCGGCGGATTCTCGGAACGGGCTCTGGGAGGATCGCTCCCGGGGCGAGGAGGAAAACCCGCGCAGGATCGGGGGCAGGAGTGGGCCACGCAGCCCCCCAGCCCCCTGCCCCAGGCTGGCGTCGCGGGCCGGCCCCGCCGGAGCGGAGGGGGACTGGATGCTCGGGTAGGGGATGCCGACACGCCAGGGCCGGGCCCCGGGGCTCCGCCAGTGGCTCCGGGCCGGGGGCGCGGCGGCCTCCGCAGCGGGGCGCAGGTCACGTGTGAGGAGGGGCGAAAGTCTCGCAAAGCGGGCGGCGGGCGGCGAGTTGGGAGTTCTCGGCTCGCCGCGGGCCGGGAGCTAGGGCTCCGGGCGAGCCGGGGACGCGGCGAAGAGCGCCAGGGCGCGGGGAGGGGAGGGACGCTGGAGACGCGCGGGGGAGAGAGAGGCGAAGGCGCACCGGAGCCGGAGTCCCGCACCTCGCGGCCAAAGCGCGGGAGGCAGGCGGCACCGGCCGAGGGCAGGGAGCGGGAGTGGCAGGGGACGGTCGAGCCCGCGGGCTGAGCCGCGAGGGTGACCCCAGGGGCCGGCGGCGCAGCGGGGAGCGCGCGCACGAGGTGCGGGACCCTGTGACCGAGCCAGCTCAGCGGGGGCGGCCGAGGCACGGCAGCGCAGCGCTGGGGGCCGGGCGCCCCCGGAGCCCCGCGGCTTGGAGCCCGCGCCCGGGCCCGACGATGCTGACGCCCCGGCTGTGCCGAGGGCGCGGCGGTGGCGGCGCAGGGCAGCACTGAAAGTTGGGCGAAGGACGGCGCGGAAGCCCCGGGACCCACGCACTGAGCGACCGCAGCCGGCGAGGGCGCGGGAAGCGGCGCCGGGACTTCCCGCTGCCCGCGCGGACGCCGTGGGATGTAGTGCCCGCTCAGCGCCGCCCGGACGCCGTCGGACCTTCAGCCCCGCGGTAAGCCGGCCACGCGCCCTCCACGGCCGCTGTCCGTCCGTCTGTCCTGCCGCGCACGTGTCTGTGTGTCTCGCTCTGGGCCCCGAGAGGCTCCTCAACTTCTCCCCACCCAGGGTCCCGGCGCGCATTTGGCACGGTCCCGACTTCCCTGGAGCTAGCTGGCCCTCGGTTTGCCCATCCAGAGCCTCGGGGTCTGGGTCACGGCCAGGAAGGTGGGTGCAAGAGACCCTGACCTCCTGACCTGCCCCTGACCTTTTCCTGCCTCTACCCACCGCCGTTGTCAGAGCAGGTGACTGGATCCAGGGGGTGGGGTGCGGTGGCTCGTCCCACCTCCCCCCACTTGGCACACTGGATTACCTGTTTCGTGCCAGGCCACCCAGGGCAGCCTGGCAGGCAGGAGTTATGGCAGCGAGTCCTCTTAGAGTTGATAGGATGGAGACAAGCGGACAGCTTCCTCCATGAAGGCCAGAGAGGAGTGAGGGAGACTCCCCCAATCTGCAAAGCGCCCCCCCCCATGCTGGCAGGTGGAGGCTGTAAGGCTGGGGCTCAGTTCGGTTCACTAAGGAGGGTTCAAGAGCAGGTGGAGGGAAGGTGGGAGATACTGAACGGGGTGGCCCAGCCTTATATATAAGAGGTCCCATTCTCCCCATATCCAGTCTGCCCTCCAGGGCTGTAAAGTCTGGAGGACTTCCAGCAGAATTCCAGGGGCCCCTGAGAGGCATGGTGGCCCTGGCATGGAGCAGATGGGGTGGTGCAAGGCAACTTAAGCAAATCCTATTGGCCTGGACTGATCCACATCCCCACTGGAGCCTGGATGGCTGAGTCTGGAACATTCCATGATGCTCCCCATACCTTCTGGGAGATGGGAGAGGGGGGCAGAGGGACAGTCTCCATTCAGGTTCCTGGAAGTAAGCTCAGCACCTGAAAAGAAGCACCCAGACCAGCTTCCTCCCCTGGAGACTCAGTGTCCACATCTGTGGAATGGGGGCATTGCTCCATGCCCCACTGCTGACTTGGCAGGGGAAAGGGTGGGGGCTGGGCTCCGTGGGCTGCACAGCAGCTGGGCAGATGAGAGTAAGGAGTAACCAGCAGCTCATGGTCCAGGGAAGGCTGAAGGTACAACGCCCTGGAGTAGGAGTGTCCAGGAACTGGAGGGGGGACCTGTGGCTTGAGAGCTGGACTCCATAGGCCCTTGGATTCCCCTCTTGAAAAGGTCAGAAGGGCCTCCGCTGGCCTCGGGTTACTGCTGGGTGCCCTTGGGCAGTTGGTCTGACCTCTCTGGACCTCGGCTTTGGGAGACTGGGGTGTGACTGGGCTGCCCCTGGGCAGTGCACCTAGCCTGTGCCAGGTTTCTGAAGGCAGTGCGCACAAGGCGGGAGCCTGGCAGGTCCTTCGCTGTCGTTGCCAGCCGCCGTGAGCACGAAACCCAAGGAGCCAGGCGCCCCCCGGGGGTGGGGGAGAGGTGGAGATGCTGCGAGATTTCTGTGCTGGGACTAGGAGGGAGGGGGCAGGAATGTGTGGGCTTGCGGGGCGGCTGCTGCTTAATGTGGCTCTGAGGGAGGCGGGGGTGCGTGCCAAGGGGGTGTGAGGAGGAGGGGGCCCCTCTGCGGGGACCACTGAGTCACGAGGACATGGAAGCGACTTGACAACCAGCAGCATGGTAACCAGGAAACTAGCGGCAGTGGGAAACGGGAGCCGTGGGGTGGGGTGGGGGCGGGGACAACAGCGGCTGGAGGGGACGGGGAGCAGCCTGGCTCGTTTCCCCCTCGCCTCAGGCGGGAGGGGAGACCCCAAGAGGCCATGTGGTCGGGGAGGGTGAGGAAGGAGGGGTCTGCCAACGGGCAGGGGGCTTCTTTGCTTTCCAGGCTCCTCTCCTCCACAGCTCCGCTTTTCGTGCCTCTCCCCCCAGGATGCCAAATTTGGCTCACGCAATCTGTCGTCTTTTCTGAGATTGGCACCGAGACGAAAGCCGAGGGCATTACATCACCACTGCTCCCTTGCACGGGGGAGCAGGAAGCCAAGGGACAGGGCCCAAGGCCGGTGACCAGCCCCAACTTTCTTTGCTGTCTTCTACCCCCTCTTCCTGCCTTGCTTGTGGGTGTCAGGGGCTTGAGGCAGGGGTGGGATGCCGGACCTCCCTGGGCACAGGACAAGGACCACAGTTTGGGAGAAAGACCATGGACTGGGGCTGGAGGGGTCCGGCCACTGTCACCGCTCCCTTGGCAAGGCAGGGCCTGGGAAGCAGGGAGCCCCGGAGGGGTGTCGCCTGGTCCTGTGACCTGGGGCAGCATCCAAATCTATCCAGAGAGTTCCTGGCCCTTCCAGAGGGGGTCCCTGCTGAAGGAACCCTTGGAATTGGGGCCCCAGAGAGGAAGTCCTGGGTGCGAAGCTGCTGTGAGTGACCTTGAGCAAGTAACTACACTTGCTTCCTTCGTGTCTGCTGTTAACATGGGCATGATGTACCTTCAGACCAGAGATGGTCTCCCCAAGAAACTGTTGAACTTATCTGGACAATAAGATGCTGGACTTTAAAAAAAATGGGCATGATGGACACCTGGATGGTGACCTGCCCAAATGTGAAAGAGGGACTGAATGGCCGGGCAGGCAGGTGGAGTCCCCTGGCAGGCTGGGCTCAAGGAGGAAGGGAAAGATCAGAATCCAGACAGATAGGCTGTGAGCTCAACAGCCAGCAGCAACTAGACGGGCTGACATACCTGGTTCTGCTGCCGGACAGCCTCCTTTGAGGCTCACATCAAGCCAGCCTCAGACGGTGCCAGGCAGGATAGGCTGCATGGTGCCACACGATTGTGGTCCATTCTAGAAAATTCGCTGTGCTGAAAAATCAGGACCTGCCGTGGCTGTTGCGGGAAGCTGCCCGTTCCCCGGATGATTCAGGCAGAACTGGAGGAGTCTAGGTCAGGTGGTGACTGCATGGGGGAGGCTGACTGACACCCTAACTCCTTGGGGGCTTTGAGGGCCCCGGAGGAAAGGCTGGGAGGCAGCGGCCTCCACTCTCCTGCTCCTTTGCAGACTTTGCAAATCGCCTTTAATCTTTGCAGCTGACCCCCTCTCCCCCACCCCACCCCACCCCTAATGTAGATTTAATGGCCCCATGGGGCTGCAGCTCAGAGACCCTGAGTGAAGGCCAGGAGCCTGGGCTGAACACAGACTCGCCTGATTCTTGGGGAACCGCCCTGGGAAAAGAGCTACAGCCACTGCCACCCAAAATGGCCCAAGAGCCCCTCTAAGACCCTCTGCTCCCCTGACCCCATGCGCTCCATTCTGCAGACATGCGGAAAGGGAGGGCTCATTTTACAGATGGGAAGACTGAGGCCCAAAGATCAGGATGCCCAGAGTCCAACTTGAGCTCGACTGCCTGTCTGCTGGCCTAGGGCACCGTGCCCTGCAGTGCTGGGCCACAGGCCTCTTTGGGGGTGATTGTGGCACCAGATGTGGGCCAGAGGATGCAGGCGACGGCAGGGCTGCCTGGAAGGGCAAGTGGAGCAGCCAGCAGGGTCAGCCCTTCATCCTGACCTTGCCCTGTCCCAGGCCAGTGGGGTCAGAGGACACTGAGCATTAGACATGCCTGACCAGGGCAGGGGTGTGCTCCTAAAGGTGGTTCCCAGCGTGGATCGCGCAACGTCTGGCCGTGGAACTGAGGAGCGGCTGGAAGATTCTTCACAGAGTAGTCGCCACTGCGACGCTCCTCCTCCCTTTCTGGACGCCCCTTCCCCCGGCCCTGGCGAGGCTGCAGGCAGGAATCCTGGGGCAGCAGGTTGGCTTAACCTTCAGGCCTCCTGGGGTGTGGGGGGCTTGGGGTGCAGGCAGGGCATATCTAGGTTCAGCCCTTCTCTTGTTCATCTTTATTTTTCTCCTGCTCCCTCTCCCCTGGCTACGTGGGCTGCTCACTGCTCAAACTTTTAATTCAGATGGTAATTGAAATAATAATATGGGCTAAGGCCCCTCTGCTTGTGACGCTGCAGCTGGCGGAGCTGGGCTATGAATAGACCCTGAGTCACACACGCGCGCTCCTGCAGGAGGCGCGCACTGTGCTCACGGGCTGATGGGTGGGGTGCAGTATGGGGGCGGGGGGCTCAGGACTCCAGCCCCAAGCCACTGCCCTCCTGGCCACTGCTAGGGCACCTTGATCAGCTGTCACCTGTCCTCTGCATTGACCTGGAAGCCTTGGGGTGGTGGGGGGCATGGGTCGTTCTCAACATTTATAGAAGAGGAAATTGAGGTTTAGAAAGTGTCGGATATTCTGTATAAATAGGTGGGTATTGCCAGGTGCCGTTTCAGGACCCACCGAGGAACACTGGTGATGGAGGGCTGGGGTTTGGCTGCCACCCCCTCCCATGCATCTGCAGCCTCTTCCTGATACAAGGCATAGGTGCACACATGTGCACACGCACATAGACGCGTGTCCCGTTGGTGGGGGTGCTGCGAGGGACCCCGTGCCTGCCTCGGGGCCTCTAGTCATGTTGAGTCCTTGCAGCCACCTGCAAGGGCATCGTGCCCACTGTCCAGATGAGACAACAGAGGCTCCCTGGGAAGCAAGAGTTGCCCATGGCCGGATACCCCTTTTCCAACTTTGTATCCAGTTCCAGCCATCCTGGGCAGCTCCCTGTGGCAGTTCATCTGCTGCCTCACTCCAAGGCCAGGCCGTGCCCAGCTCTGGTTCCAACAGGTGGCTCTTGTGGCCTCCGTGGGCAGGAGGTGGGTGGGTAGCCCAACAAGGAGGCTATGGCGGGTCCTTGGTGTCCCAACCACAGCAGGAGCTGAGCAGGGAGAAGGTGGCATTGTCATGGTGACCTGTCCCCTGGGAGCTTTGGTGAAGGCCTACCCAGGTGGGCCGCTGTCGGGGCAGGGGAGGGGATGGGACTGGGACAGAGGAGAAAGCCCAGCTCCCCCTGGCTGTTTCCCAGTGGCCCGCAGTCCGCTCTGCACCTGCCTTTTGCAGTTCTTCTTCTGGAAATTGTGGAGAAGTTGAGCCTGAAGCCACAGGGGATTGCCCAAGACCCCCTGTGATGGAGGCAGAGTGCTGCCTCCCAGCAGGCTCGCAGGGTGTGGGCACCCTCTTTTCTCCCCAGGGCACCACCATGGCTTTGGGGCTTGGAGGAGCTCCCGCTGCTGGGGGAGGGCCCAGGTTGCAGAGAGGGTAGGGGGCCCTCAGTCACTCCCTGATCCCACGTGACCTTGACCAGGTCACCGTCCACGCGGGAGCTCTCGGCCCCTCTGTGAATCAGAGGCTTCCTGTGGCGTTTTCCTCCTGTGTGTTGCCCAAACCCAGCACCCAGGCCACAGGGGTGCAAGGGGAGAACTCAGCTAGGCCAGAGAGGAGGGGAGACGCATATGCCATTGGGAGCTGATCTCTGTTGACTGCAGGGACGAGAGTGGGGCCAGGCGAGGGGTTTGTCCTGCCACTCCCGCCCCTGCAGGCTCCTTGTTCTTCTCCCTGGGCCAAGGACAGGGTGGGTAGAGGTCAGCATCAGGGCGGCCCACTCGGCAGAGCTGGCAGGCACATGGCCAGAGGAGTGGCCTGTGGGATGGGAAGTGGAAAGTCTGGCTTCGAGCGCAGCTCTACTCTCTGAGCGACTATGCAGCCTCGGAGGGCTCTGCCACCTCTGCCACCTTCGTGCCCAGCCTGTGTGCCTGGGTTTGTGTTCCTGTATCTGCATGTGAGCGTGTAGGGCGGCAGTCTGTGAATGTGGCATGGGCCCAGCCACGTCCTTGCCCCTGGGTCCTCTGGCCCCACACTCATGAGCCTTGACGCTCAGACACAACACTTCCAGACAACTCCAGGGTCAAGCTTGCTATCTTGCCCAGCCTGGCACCCGATCTGAGCCCTCACTCCCTGAGTCCCCTAGGCCTGCTGGGTCAGGGTCTGGCCACGCGGCTGCATTGCCTGGGTTTCCCTGGCTCTCCAGAGCTGCTCCTCTGTGTGTCTCAGAGGGTTGGCATTGAGCAGGCAGAGAGAGGTCCATGACTGCATGTCAGGGCTGCCCTGCATCCTTGAGGCGAGAGGACAAGAAAGGAGCAGGGACAGCCGGCATGGGAGGGGGAGCCAGCTGCCAGCATGCATCATTGGCTGTATGGCCCAGCGCCCTCCTCACCAGGCATGCTGGCTGCCTGAGCGGGGGTAAGCTCCCTGTCGTGGGAGGTGTGTGGTCTCACACGGGGCCAATGGAAAGCCCTGGACACAGAGCCTCCATTGCCTGGGCTGTAGCGTGGGGGCCACATAAGGGATCTAATTCACCACTCCCAGCACTCCCCGCTGGCCTCCAGCAACACTACCCAGCAGAGCTGGGCCAAGCCTGGCCGTCGTAGCTTCAGGACAAGCCTGTCCCCCCCAGTCCTGCCCTCCAGTCAGTGCTTTGAGAGTCAACTTGACTTTGAAAATCAAGTCAGGACACAGCATGAGGTGAGAGTGAATGAGGCTGTGTGACATTGGGCAGGGACCAGGAACACTGCATCTGCCTTTCCTTGGGGCTTGGTCAAAAACTCTCGGAGCTGTCACCTCCTGAGAGATGCAGGTGTACGCTGGCTCCCTGCAAATGTGCAGCTTCCTCTCTGAGCTCAGCAGCCCACCCAGCTCCAGACCCCAAGCCCTCCAGGTAAGTGCCCCCCCCCCGTGTGCCGGCCCCTCCCGTGTTCCCTAGGGAGCCTTAAGCAGGGCAGACCCCTGGGCTCCTGTCTGCACGTTCCCACCCAGAGCTCAGGGGAGTGGGCTGGTCTCATTCGTGCCACTTCCCCCAGCATGTAGCAGGTGCTGAGCCAGTGGCAGTTCACGGGGCGGTCGCTCAGAGAGCCCTCCGTGACCAGGCGCTGTGCTCCATCAGATGTGGCTGCTGCTTATTCCAGCTTGGGATACGTTTAGGATGAAGAATGAGTGAGTGAGTGAATGAATGAATGAGGGACTTGGTTGTGTTTGGGAGCCTCAGGCCAGGCAGCAGAAACGGGCAAGGTGGGGGTGCCTTGCGCATACTTGGCAGGCTCTCATTGGTGTGTCCCCGGGTGTGACTGTTCTCTACCTCATCTCTGGAGCTCCCTCCCCTGCGCCCTCCGGCACCTCTTGGCTTGTGTGCTGTGCCCCATGCACAGACGGGTCCCCATCTGCTTCTGTTGGAGGCCACCTCCGCTGAGAGGTGCTCCCTGACTACGGTATCAAAAATAGTGTCTCCTTGGTCACGCTCTGTCACACCGCTGGGCGCAGGTCCTGCCCAGGAACCGTGATGGATGCGCGTGACTGTGTGTGTGCACTGTTAATGAAGTGTCTACTACGAGCCCTGCAATGCTGGGAGGACATGGCGAGTGGGACGGATGTGGATGGATTAAGGTCAAAAGGGAGACCAGGAGACTGGACGGAAAGCCACCAGGGTACCTCCTGGAGCAAGCAGCTTTGGCCTCGAGACCCGAAGGGTAGGAGGCCGGAGCGGCAGAGGCTAAGGAATGAGAATCTCAACCAGGAAGGAACCAGCAGCGCAAATGCCTAGGGGTAGGAGTCAGGGACAGGCAGAAAAGCCCCTTCAGCCAGGGCGTGGAAACGGATGAGAGCAGGGTGTCACCCAGCTTGGTGGGGCTGGCCTGTAGGGAGGCAAGGAGGCACCCAGTTGTCTGGGTGGGCAGTGAGGTGCGCAGGCGCACAGTGCCCAGCCGGCCAGTGTAGAGGCTCAATCGTGATGACTGGGCCTGGACGTGGACAGGGCTGTGGGGCTGGCGCCTCCGGTCAAGGTCACAGACTGGGTTTGGTGGAGTGGGGGAGCAGTGCAGGTGAGGCTGGGGGTGTGACTCTACCTCGGACAGACATCCACAGGTGCTCAGAGCTGGGGCAGGAGGCCGCCTGCCGCGGGCTGGCTTGGGAGGGAGATCCGGGCAGCGGTATTTTAAGCCGCAGGACTGGATGAGATCAGACAGGACTGCGGAGGAGAGAAGTGAGGTCGATGAGATGGCCGGGCCTGGAAGCTGCAGGGTAAGTGTGTATGGAAGGTACTGGCTGGCTGGCTGGTGGGGGGCCTGAGGCTGTGGTCGGTTCTAGGAGGACGAGAAGGAGACCAGCCTGTGGTCTGTCAGAGGACGGGGCAGGCAGGACAGAGGGGAGCCCTAGCAGCGGCGGGGTGCACGGAGGCTAGTGGAAAGCCATCCACGGTTTGTAGACCCGGTCTCCCTGGTGGATTGGGGTAGCTTATGCGGTGTGTGTGATTTTCTCCACTTGATGCGTGGGGTTCAGAGAGATGAAGGCATTTCCTCAAAGTCACACAGTCCCCGGAGCTTGTGGGGGTCATTGTGCCTCCCGAGGACGGGGCCAATGCTGTGACCCCTGGAAAATTCACACGCGTTCACTGGACTCTTGCCCATAGGCCAAGAGTGGCTCTGAAAACGGGTATAGGGAGAATTCTGCATCCCACCCCACCCCCTCCCTGGAGGTAGCCAGGACCCCCTGTGTCCTGGCCCTCTCTGAGGCGCAGAGGCCAGCAGGTGGACGTCTGCCCATTTCTTTGCTCTCCCTTTCACGCAAGCTGCAGCTACGGTGCCTAAAAAGACACCTCACGTGGTCCTAACAGGGTTCCCCCTGGCTTCCCTGCCTGGCAGGTGTGCCCACCGCCGACTGCAGAGCCACCGCATTAAACGGGGCCGCTTTCTACCCCATATGTTGCAGCCCCCTCTCCTCCTCGCTGCCCACTCTGGCCTCTGCCTATCCCTGACAGCCCGGGACAAGGAAGTAGGCATCACCTGACCCCCACCTTCCCCCTATTGGCTGTGGAGTAGGGCAAGTACTGTCCAGGGAGCCAGTGGGGGTCAGTCTCTAATCACCCTTTTCTTTTGTCTCTGGGGGAGGCCCCAGCTGCCTCTTGTCCATCTGTCTGCGGCCTCTGGGGGCTACGGGCTGCTCTGGGATCCTCACCCAGCTGCTTGACCCAGCCCCACGGTCCCCCCGGGCCCAGGCTGCCCCTGCCTCTGCCCATGGTTCTCCCACAGTGGGGTAGAGGGGTGGGGATGTTCCCGCATCCAGGGCCAGCCCCATCTGGATGTCAAGGCCACTACCCTCGAAACTCTTTCTGCTAGAACCTGGTCCCTTCTTGGTCTTTCACCGTCACCCTGGCTGTGGCTTCCCGTGCCACAGCCCGTGCCCATAGGACCCCAGGGCTTGTCTGGAGGGTGTCCTTGCCTTTCTTTGTTTTACTTAAAACCCAGTGGCAGACATACCATGAGTATGCATTATTGCTGATTCTTATTTAAAATGTCTTAAAACTAATAAAACAATGCAAGTGATCCAACCAGGCCAAAGCACACAGTCTGCCCCCTGCACCCCACATTCCCCCAGCCCAGCCCCCTGCCACTCCAGCATTCCCACCGGCCGGCTCGCCCTCTGGTGCCATCACTGCCCTGTCCAGGCCTCACTGTGGATGCTTGACAACACCAGACTTCCTGGAATGTTCTGTCCACCCTTGCTCACATCAGCTCCCGCTGACTCGTGAGGTCTCAGCTTGAATGTCATTTTCTTTTAAAAAAAAGATTTATTCATTTTTATTGGAAAGCCGGATATACAGAGAGGAGGAGAGACAGGAAGATCTTCTGTCCAATGATTCACTCCCCAAGTGAGCCGCGACGGCCAGTGCTGCTCAGATCCGAAGCCGGGAACCAGGAACCTCCTCCAGGTCTCCCACGCGGGTGCATGGTCCCAAAGCTTTGGGCCGTCCTCAACTGCTTTCCCAGGCCACAAGCAGGGAGCTGGATGGGAAGTGGAGCTGCCGGGATTAGAACCGGCACCCATATGGGATCCCAGGGCGTTCAAGGTGAGGACTTTAGCCGCTAGGCCACGCGCCGGGCCCGAATGTCATTTTCTTAAAGAGGCCCTTGGGGACCCCCCATCAGGTCACACATCTGCCCCACCACCACTCCACGCCCAACCTCTGGACAGTTCTTCACTGCCCTCTGCCTGGCCAAGGGCGTACTGTGCCCTGACTGCAGCTGTATCTGAGCCAGCACCCGGCATGGAGTGTGGGCTGCAGAGCCCCAGATGGGGCTGAGGCAGCTCTTGGCCTTCAGGAATCGGGGTGCCCCTTTGTCAGGGGGTGGGGCACTTTCCAGGGAGGCCAGGGGCCAGGCAGCGTCTGAGGGTCAGGGCAGGTGGCTGCCCATGCCCGAGCCAAGGGCTCCTGCCATTTGGCCACCTACTGCCCACCCGGAGCCCAGCTCACCTGCATGTCCAGGCCTGGCTGCAGTGCCTCCCTCCTCACCAGGACTGACTCCTTGGCATTTCTCCACGGCAGGAGCAGGTGTTTCTGTTGGGTGCGCTCCGGTGCCAGCAGCTGGGGTCCAGCTGTGTGACCTTGTGCGCCCTACTGCATGTCTCTGGGCTTTGTGTCTTTTCTTCTCTCTAACATGGCAAGGAGAACAGGAACTGCCGGTGAGGTCACTTTGAGGACAACAGGCATCGATCCGTTTCAAAGCACTCACTCAGCATGGTAGCCGCTACCCACTCACTGCCCACAGGTCCACTGGGGGCTCTGCGATGTCACCAGGCTGGCTGGGGGCAGGGAGCAGGAGAGGTCAGGTGCACAGTGCAGCTTGAGGGTCCCGAAGAAAGTACCTTGGAAAAGGGCTCAGAGGTAGATGCTCAGGTCCACACAGTGTGGTTTCTTAGTCGACATTTGCCATGGAGTTTTTCAAGACACCCTCCTGTGTTTCTGTTGCAAATGGAGGGGCGGAGGAGCCTGCTTGAGCTGGGTGGGACCACGCCGACTCTGCCCCAGCTCCGTGCTCAGAGACCACTGTTCCGACTAACAGGTGCAGGGCCTGCTGGGTCAGACCACATGCTGCGGGTCAGGGACCTGCGGATCACCTCCTCCGTGCTGGTGTGGAACACGCACGAGCTCTCCTCACCTCCCTGCTGCCACTCTCCTTGCAGTTTTGTGAAGGAAGAGAAGCCATTGTTGGCTTTGCTGAGCGATGAGGCATGTGGGGATCTGAGAGGCTGAGTAATGTGCTGCAGGTTACACAGGTAGAGAGTGGAGACAGAGCTCTTCCATCTGCTGGTTCATTCCCCACATGGCCAGGATCCTAGAACTCCATCCCCGCCTCCCACGTGGGTGCAGGGGCCTATGCACTTGGGCCATCCTTTACTGCTTTCCCATGTGCAATAGCAGGGAACAGCCGGGACTTGAACTGGCACCTACATGGGATCCTGGCATCACAGACAGTGCCCTGCTGTGTCACAGTGCCAGCCCCAGGTATGGGTCATCAAGACTCATGAAGAGGAGGGACCAGACCTCCCAGGGTCTGTGGAGCAGGACAGAGTCCTGAAGGGGGTTGTGGGTAGGCAGGGACATCCTGTCCGCTCCCCTGTGGCTGGGATCATCCCTGGCTCCCTTTGACTGTGTGCGGTGCAGCTCCGTGCAAAAGCCTGTGTGTATGTGTGTGTGTGTGTGTGTGTGTGTGTGTGTGTGTGTGCAGATTACCCTCCACACTGGGGCCAGGCAGGGAGGGCTCGAGCTGGGGTGGGGGCATCTGTGCCACCAGGGGTGGTGGGAGGAGGGACAAGGGTTGCTGCCTTTGGTCCCCTCTCCCCCGCCAGCACACGCCTGGGACGAGATCATGGGCAGCGCTGAACCTGCCCATGAACTGTACAGTGGCCACCCCGTGGGTCTCGGTGGATGCCTGATGAAGTAGGCGCCGTCACTGTCAAGTCCGTGTTCTAGCTGGGGAGATGGCAGGCCACAGATGATGTGCTATGGGGTGCCAGAGCCAAGAAGGGGGACCCCTCTTGCTGCCCCAAACATGTACCTTTATCTCCTCTCCTCTATGGAAGCCTCCAGAGGCCTGAGTGCAGCCAGGGTGCCAGGTGCCAGGGGGCAGGTGGGCAGGTGGGCAGGTGGGCAGGTGGCGGGAGCCTGGGGCTGAGGGAGGAGCATCGGGAGCTGGTCAGACCCGGCTTGCCCACCCGCCCCCGACTCCACAGCCTGCAGCTCCTCAGCTGGGAAGACAACCAGGCAGCTAGCTTTCTGCCACGGTGGGTGCTTAATGAGTACTTGTTAAGTCAACAGAGGCGTGTGGGGCTGCTCTCAGGAGACAGACCGCCCAGGGACCGCCCAGCCTGGAGCTGGTCCTCCCAGGGGCTGCATTTGCTGCATTAAGCCTTGCTCAGAGATGGCGGCTGCTTCCGCTGTGTGACCCCAGCAAGTCGTGCCACCTCCTCTGTCCCAGTGACCTCGCCCTAAGGTTTGTGGCCACTTGCGGTGACAGACAGGAGAGCCAACAGGCAGGCAGGCAGGTGCTGGCCAAGGCCCCCTGGGTGTGGGCCTGTATGCTATTCACCCGCACCACTGCAGTGGGCTGCTGGAACTGCTGCTTGCCACTTGCAGCACCCAGGGTGGGTGCACCTGCTGGAGTAGCAGGAGGTATGCCCAGCTCACTGAGACTCATCTGGGCTGCGGCCAGTGTATTGATTGGCTTCTGCTTTGCCAAGGCCATCGTGGGCAAGGAGGAGGCATGGGACCACAGGGTGGGAGGTAGGTCAGAAGACAACAAGAGCTGGGGGCATCCCCCTGCTAACTGGGGACCCCTGGCGGGCAGGACCCTCCCTAATTGCTCAGGCAGGATCTCGGTGCTAGTGGTCACCTTTCTGGCCCTGTGGGTTGCAGCCCACTTCTCAGCCTCAGCTGTCCAGGGAAGAGGCTTCTAAGAACTTCCAGACTACGTGTGTTCGTAAAGCAGTAAAGTAAAAAGTAATGAAAGTGTTTAGAGGCTGCCCTGGGCCAACCGCCTGCTTGCTGGGGGAACCTGGTGCCACATTCCACGAGGTCTCCCAGCTTGCTATTTAAAAATGTTTAAAAAGATTTCTCTGTTTGAGTTAGAGAGAGAGAGAGAAGGAAGGAGAGAAAAAAAAATCTTCCATCTCCTGGCTTACTCCCCAGATGGCAACAATTGCCAAAGCCGGGAGCCAGGAGATTTCCAGGTATCTCATGCCGGTGCAGGCGAACAAGCACTTAAACCATCACCTGCAGCTTTCCCTAGGCGCATTAACAAGCAGCTGAATTGGAAGTGGAGAAGTTGGGACTCAAACCGGCACACATGTGGAATGCCGATGTTGCACATGGTGGTTTTACGTGCTGTGCCACGACACTGGACCCTGGTTCTGACTCTTTACATGGAGCTCTACATATAAGCCTGGGTGGATACTGGTGCTGTCCTCTGGAGGGGGACCTGAGACAGGAAGGGACAGGACTCATTCATGGTCTTGTCATGGGATACTTGGTGTGAGGAGGTGGGGCGGCCTCCCCCCACCCCCTTGCCAGAAGAGCCCTCTCCTGGAGGCAGAGTCCCACCTACAGGTGCCTGAGCAGGCGGGCACTTGCTCCCTCTTGCTGCCACCTCTCTCAGGAATCTCCCCAGAGTTCTGCTGTAAGCAAACTGTGCCTGGAGTTAGTTGGCAGCATCTTGGCACCAGAAGAAATTTCCACTTTTAACTGCTTTCCCAGGAGCTTTTGGAAGCACCCCCAAGTGTGCTGGGGATGGGGCCGCTGACTTGTCGCTGTGTCTTATCCCTCTTGGGCCATGCTCACCCTTTCCGGCACCTGTTCTGGGGAGCACTTAGGACCCAGCTGATGCTTGTCCCTCGCGTGGACAGATGAGCACTGCTCCTGGCTAAAGGGTCCGTGGTGGCCAGGGCTTTGACACATGTGAGCTACTGACTGTGGAGGAGGGCCCTCTGGGTGCCAGGGCACCTCAGTAGCTCGGGGGAGGCCGCTGTCCCCAGGGCCCAAGCATGGGCACCAGTGAGGAGGGGCCTGACACCCTGGCCTGAGCTCAGCCTTGGGAGGGCTCTGGATAGCTCAGGCACAGGAAGGCAGGGCAGCCAGGCCCGCAGCACACCCACCTGCTGTGTCCATTTGGCCTCTGTCCTGCAGACAGAGGCACCCTCCCCTCCAGGGGGAAGCATATGGGACTAACGGGATCCCCTTCTGGCTCAGGTCCTCATTGCCTGTTGGTCTTTGGAATAGTGAGGCTCAGCAGTGCCATTTCCCAGATGAACCAACTGAGTTTCAGTTTCACATTCATAACTTGCCCAAGTCATACAGCAGACTGGGACCTTGAGCCAGGACTGTGAGGCGTGGGGAGCACCTGTGTGTTTGTGGGGCAGTTGGGGTGGGAGAGGGAGAGAATCAGGGGTCGCGGGGAAGGGGTGGGGGCAAGGTTCTCTCTCTGGGCCAAGAGAGGGAGTTTCTCTCCCCTGGCGAGGGGCGGTGGGGAGACAGGCTCCGAAACTGCTGATCTCTAAATTATAGCGTTGGCGCGCTCCGGTTGCCACAGCAACCAAGTGTCCTGAGCCAGGGAGTGTATAAACATTGCCACAGATGCACAATTAGATCACCCAGAAGAATAGAGCAGAAAATAGGAAACGCCCGGCCTTATGGGATTCTGGGCCAAAACAGGCTTGGGCTTCCAGACCCTGGCCCTGCCAGCCACCCGAGGCCCCAGCAGCCCCAGCAGCCCTGGCTCTCTACAACCCCAGCTGTCTCTCCCCCATGGTGGGATAGGGGTCTTTTCCACCACCACGACTGCAGACAGGAATGCTGACAGGTGAGCCCTGCCTCTCACGGGCTACTGGAACGTGGGACGCAGGAGTGCAGGCAACAGTACAAGGGACTTTGAACTGGTACCCGCTACCTCCTCAGGTGCTGTGACGTTGGGGCCTTTTCATGCTCATTTTACAGGTGGAGAGGTAGAGGCTCTGAGAGGGGAGCTGAGATGTCCCTGGTGCCGTGGCTAGGCTGGTGTATGTCGGCCTCAGCCTCCTGTCCACTGCTCCAAGTTGCGTGCTCAAGGAAGGAAGAGCCTAGATTGATGTGGTGTGGCAGGTTCCTGCACGTTCCAGAACTTTCTGCAGCGATGGGGATGGTCTGTGTCTTCCCTGTCCCGGAGGGTAGCCTGTAGCCCGCCCATAGGGCCCCTGAGCCCTGACAATGGGACAGTGCAAATGGGGATAGGAGACTTAGTGGGTGCCCCCCATACCCATTGGTTTACTTCCCAAATTCCCACAGCGGCTGGGTTTGGGCTCGGCTCAAGCCAGGAACCAGCAGTTCAATCCTTGGGGGGAGTGGGAAGTGGACATGGTATGAACCTCATGAACCCACTGACTTGAGCCACCATCACTGCCCCCCAGGGTGAGCAGGAAGTCGGAGCTAGGAACTGAGGCAGCTGCCTGCCACTGAAGTTCTTCACTTAATTCACTGTTAATGGCACAGGAGTCCACCACGGTGGCTCCACAGGCGAATCCTCCACCGTGCAAAGATAACATCCAATATGAGTGCTAGCTCATGTCTTGGCTTCTCCACTTCAGGTCCAGCTCCCTGCTTATGGCCTGGGAAAGCAGCTGAGGATGGCTCAACTCTGAGCTCTTGTGCCCACATGGGAGACCTGGAAGAAGCTCCTGGCTCCTGGCTTTGGATCAGCTCAGCTCCGGCTGCTGCAGCCATTTGGGGAGTAAACCAGTGGATGGAAGTTTCTCTGTCCTCTGTAAATCTGCCTTTCAAATAAAAATGAACAAATCTTGGGGTGGGGGGAAGGTGCACAGATGTCAACGGCTCCAGCAGCAGCTAAGGAGGTGGGTCAGGGAGGCTGTGGGGCCAGCGCCTCCAGGACCCCCCGCACTTGGGGCAGAGCCAAGGGATGGCCACTGCCAGGGAAGCACCTGGGCCTGCTGGAGGGCATCTTTCCAGGACTGGGACCAGGAACTGTATCCTGGTGGTCTTATCTTTCCTGTGGGGCAGAGGCACCCCAATCTTAGAGTTGGGTGGCTTGGCGCAGGGCGCTGGCTCAAGCCCTGTGTGGGCTAGGAGCCACTTGCCACACTACCGCATGCCACCTGCCCCTCCCTCCCTCTCCCTGCCACCAGCGTCTTACCTGCCCGGCTTCTCCCCCTCACAGGCCCTGCGTCTCCCCAGGTGACCCCGCCGGCGTCAGGACATGCACGGGCACAGCCGCAACGGGCAGGCCCACGTGCCCCGGCGGAAACGCCGCAACCGCTTCGTCAAGAAGAACGGCCAATGCAACGTGTACTTCGCCAACCTGAGCAACAAGTCGCAGCGTTACATGGCGGACATCTTCACCACGTGCGTGGACACGCGCTGGCGCTACATGCTCATGATCTTCTCCGCGGCCTTCCTCGTCTCCTGGCTCTTCTTCGGGCTCCTCTTCTGGTGCATCGCCTTCTTCCACGGGGACCTGGAGGCCAGCCCGCCAGCAGCCGCTGCGGCAGCGGCGGCGGCGGCCGCAGCGGGGAACCCTGCGGGCGCAGGTGGCGGGGCAGCGCCGGCCGCCCCCAAGCCCTGTATCATGCACGTCAACGGCTTCCTGGGCGCGTTCCTGTTCTCGGTGGAGACGCAGACGACCATCGGCTACGGCTTCCGGTGCGTGACGGAGGAGTGCCCGCTGGCGGTCATCGCCGTAGTGGTCCAGTCCATCGTGGGCTGCGTCATCGACTCGTTCATGATTGGCACCATCATGGCCAAGATGGCGCGGCCCAAGAAGCGGGCGCAGACGCTGCTGTTCAGCCACCACGCGGTCATCTCGGTGCGCGACGGCAAGCTCTGCCTCATGTGGCGCGTGGGCAACCTGCGCAAGAGCCACATCGTGGAGGCGCACGTGCGCGCGCAGCTCATCAAACCCTACATGACGCAGGAGGGCGAGTACCTGCCGCTGGACCAGCGGGACCTCAACGTGGGCTACGACATCGGCCTGGATCGGATCTTTCTGGTGTCCCCCATTATCATCGTGCACGAGATTGATGAGGACAGCCCGCTGTACGGCATGGGCAAGGAGGAGCTGGAGTCGGAGGACTTCGAGATCGTGGTCATACTGGAGGGCATGGTAGAGGCCACGGCCATGACCACCCAGGCCCGCAGCTCCTACCTGGCCAGTGAGATCCTGTGGGGCCACCGCTTCGAACCAGTGGTCTTTGAGGAGAAGAGCCACTATAAAGTGGACTACTCCCGCTTCCACAAGACCTACGAGGTGGCCGGCACGCCCTGCTGCTCGGCCAGGGAGCTACGGGAGAGCAAGATCACCGTGCTGCCCGCGCCACCGCCGCCGCCCAGTGCCTTCTGCTATGAGAATGAGCTGGCCCTTATGAGCCAGGAGGAAGAGGAGCTGGAGGAGGAAGCGGCGGCCGCGGCAGCGGTGGCTGCCGGCCTGGGCCTGGAGGCGGGCTCCAAGGAGGAGGCAGGCATCATCCGCATGCTGGAGTTTGGGAGCCACCTGGATCTGGAGCGCATGCAGGCCACGCTCCCACTGGACAACATTTCCTACCGCAGGGAATCTGCCATCTGACTTCACTCCTGGGCCAGCGCCACCCCCGACTCTCACGCCAGCCACTGCTGGGCGCTGGGCTGCCAGGACACACACCGCTTCCCACACTCAGGGCACAGCACAGTCTGGCTGGCTCCATGGACCTTCTGGAGGAGGGCCAGGGGCTTCCAAGAAGGCCACTCCCAGGGCCCAGGCTCCGGCAGGGCCCAGGACATCGTGGGGGCCTGTCAGCCTGGGCTTCCCTACACTTACCTACCTGCAGCCAGCTCTGGGCACCACCCCCTCCCCAGGCCCTTCAAGGACATGTCCCCCCACCCACCCTCTCAGGACCTTGGCGACGGCGGCTGGACTGCTGGGGGTGGGGGAGGTGGGCATCATGGGGTCCTGGGGGGAGGGGACAGGGGCTTTGGTGGGGGGAGGGCGGGGGGTGCCTTTCTTTGCATGCCCGTGGCCTGTCACTCATGACCTTTTGTAAATATCTATAAATGGAGAGACACTGGGACGCCACTCCACCTTCTGCCATTTCCACCTGCAGGACAAGGAGATGTATCCCGCTCTGTACGCCCTGCCCCTGTCTGCCCTGCTCTGCCCTGCCCTGCCCGGCCCGGCCCAGCCCAGCTGGTGCCATGAGGTCCTGAGAGCCCCTGGATGGCTCTGGGTTTGGGTGCTGCTGAGGGAGGACCCCTCCCTCCTACCTCCCATCAGGCCCCCAGGCCCAGCCAGAATGACGACAGTGGAGTTTGTAACTATATATTTTTAATAAAGTACATGGTCCAGTAGGGCAGGCTGCTTGTAGACAGTGGCATAAGAAGGAAGGAGAGTGAGGCCATGTGAGAGCATGGTGTGAGTGCCCAAGTGTGTGCCCATGTGCATGTGGGTATGTATATGTGTGTGTGCCCCGGGCAGGTGTGTGAGTATGCGTATCCATGTGGATGTGTGTGTATGCCCTGGGCATGTGGGTGCGTGTGTGTGCCCATGTGTGCACCTGCACAAAGTGTGCATGCCATGTCTGTTTTCCCCTGGGCTCACCGCAGCTACTGTGCCCAGCTGGAATGCCAGTTGTACCAAAAGACCCCTGATGGCCTCACCCACTTGTCAGCAGGTGGCCCTGCTGCTCATCAGCTGGGGACCAAGGGGGTCCCTCCTCCTCCAGGATTCCTCTTCAGTTCCTACAGGTGTGAGGGCCAAGGCAGAAGCTACCAGGCCTCTGGAGGCCCAGCCTTGAACCTGTGGAATATCCCTCCCACTGCATGGTGCAGCCAGCCCAGATTCAGAGTAGGGGCAGCATGCCCAGAGAGCTGGGCTGGCCTGAGGGTCCCAGTTCTGTCCCACTCGCCCACCATACACTGGGGACTGAGGAAGCAGGGGGCAACCTCCCTACTAGGAAAACTTCTACCCAGGCTGGGGGACTGGCGTGTGGCCGCCCCCCCGGGCGGAGCCAAGACCCTGCACAGCCTACAATGGCCCCATGAGGGTCGCAGAGCCCTGCTTGGCCATCTAAGACCCCCAACAAAGAACCAGGGGAACTGGAAGAACCAGGTTGACACAGCCAGAGGCAGAGGTCCACAGCACTGTCCTCCCCTGTGCCCACCCTGATTTCCCGAGTGCACCTGCTGGAGGGCTACTTAGCTATATGACACTCAGCTGCCCACACGCTCAGGAGGACCCCACGCGCATTTCCTCCATGGGAGAACCCCTCCCCCTCACGCAGGCTCTCACATGGTCCCTGTGGGTCTTCACACTTCATCTTAGCCAAGAGACAGAGAAGTGATATCCTGTGGTTCTTCAAATGTGTCCCTGCCTCCAGTGCTGCAGGTCTGGCCAGGTCAGGCCTGCTGGGTGCTCAGCGAAGCTTCAGCACACCGGAGCGGCCTTGGGCTCAGTGCTGCTGGACTCAGCCAGGGTGCCATGGCCGAAGATGCTCAGCTCTCCCAAAGGGTGGGGAAGGCAGGCGCTCAGAGCCCACCCTTATCTACTGCTTTGTCCAGAGCAAATCTGTCTGGGGTGTGCCACCTGCTCTGACACTTCTGGCAACATCTCCTTTGGGGACTGTAGCCTCAGCTCTCAAGGTAATGTATGGAGCCTGAGCATGAAGCAGGGCGGGTGCAGAGCCGGCGAGGGGGGCTCCCGGTGCTGCAGATTCTTCCCTCACTAGCTCAGCTCTGCTCTGAGCTGACTCACCTTCCCCCTCCCACCTGTTCCCTTTCGCAGCCCTCCCACCTACCTCCCGCTCACTCACTCATTCCCTCGCTCCGCGTGCCACACGCCGCTCCTCTGGGCTCTCACTCGCTTCCTGGCTCCTGGCAGCAGCTATGACAGCTCAGAACCGAGCAAGCTGCTGCTCTGGGGGGGTGGGGGAGCCCCAGGGATGGAGCGCTGGAGCCCACCAACACCACGGGCACGGGCCTATCGCTTATCCTCTCCCCTGCCCGGCTCCCTACAGCCCTGCCCTGCCCTCTCCTGCTCTGTAGAAGCCCCGGGGTGGGGAGGAGACAGGGAGTGGTAGGTGGCAGGGAGAGAAGAGGGCTCAGGCACAGGAAGGCGGTGGCAGCGGGTAGAGAGGATGAGGGCGTGGCTTGGAGGAAGCTGATAGCCCCACCTGCCTGCCCCATGGCCAGGCAGGAGCCTTGCAAACCCGTTAGGGCTTCCTTCCACCACCAACTTCAGACAGCCTCCTAGCAAAACTGAGACAAACCTTGCCGGAGACGGTCAGTTCAGCTCCTCCACCCTGGTTGGTCTCCTAGAGTCCTGGTCGGGGACAGCAGGGCCCCTTCTTCCTGCCTCACATTCCTCAGGTGCCGATGGGGTCTCTGAGGGTGACACATCACTCAGGGGCCTCTGACAGGAGCCTTTGGGCAACCCCTCACTTATAGGTGGGGGAAACAGAGGCCTAAGTGGGGTAACCCTGAACTGCAAAATCTTGGGTCTGCTAGTCCTGGGCCACTGCACCAGGCAGCAGCCGTCCGCATCATGGGGCCCATGCCAGACGGCGATAGGAGAGTCTCCTTCAATGACCAGCGAAACGGGGCCACAAAGAGCTCACATTGCAAGCGTTTTCCTTTCTTCTGGTCTCTTGCTCTGCGCATCCGGGTGCACACGCACACCGCCACCTTACCCCCACCCCGCCCACACATACACAGGCTGTGCATCCCGTTGGAGTGCACGTGCTGAAACACAAGTTCAAAGGCAAAAACGAAGGACTTCCCAGGCAGAGCCTCACAGGGTGCGGCCCTGCATGAGGGGCTGCGTCAGCCTTGTCCCTCCCCTCCCATGGTGCTACACTAACTAATCCCACCTCTTCTCCTCCCGTCCGGCACCCTGATGGGCACCTAGGGTGGCTTTGCCCCTTCTAGTGGTCACTTGCTGGCACCAAGTACTAATGGAAAAGGCTGCCAGAGTTCTGGAAAATGTTTGCCAGTTTCTCTAAAATCCCAAGCTGCAGTAGCAGGTGGGCAGCCCAAGGACTAGCGTGCTGCCTGGTACCCTGTGTGTCCATGGCAGAAGGTCTGAGTTCGAATCCCCACTCCTCTCCGTGTTCCAGTTTCTGGCTTCTGCACCCTGGGAGACAGCAGGTGATAACTCGAGTAGTTGGGTCCCTAGCACCCTTGCGGGAGCCCCACATGGGGTTCCTGGCTCTGGGCTTCCGCCTGTCCAGTGCACCTACTGTGGCTATTTGCAGAAGGAATTTCAGCACCAAAATCTGCCCACAAGGACAGTACATACCAGGGTTCCAAAGAGCAAAAAAGAGAGAGAGAGAGGAAAAAAAAGACTTCGGAATCAAGCTCAGAGGGCCGATGCCATGCATAGTAGGTCAAGCCTTCACCTATGGTGCCAGCATTCCATACAGACACTGGTTCATGTCCCAGCTCCACTTCTGATCCAGCTCCCTGCTAATGGCCTGGGAAAGCAGCAGAGAATAGCTCAAGTGCTTGGGCCCCTGCGCCCACAAAAGACCAGGAGGAAGCTCTTGACTTTAGTATGACCCAGTTCTGGCCATTGCAGCCCTCTGGGGAGTGAACCAGCAGACAGAAGATCTCTCTGTCTCTCCCTTCCAAATAAATAAAATAAAACAAAGCAAGGTGTGTCCCCCACCCCCTCACCTTGTCAGGAAGATGAGTAGTGATGGGCTCCAGAAGGACCCCAGGGCTTGAAACAGGCCACCTGGCGTCTGTGTGCCCTGTTCAGAGGATGCCTGGGTAGGGGCTAGGGGGAGTCCCGGGTCAGAATTCTGCTCTGTGACTCCAGCCAAGTTCATCACTGTCTGAGTCAGCATCAAATCAATGAAAAGGTCCTGGCCGTTTGACTCCCATGTGGTGTGGATCCAAGAAGACACTCCAGATGTGACCTGGCAAGCTTCAAACAGCTGACAGACCATCACATTAAAAGATGTTGATTTGGGTGCACCAAGTCCTACAATCCATGTAGTTTTTTTTTTTATGATGTTCATTTTTCCAAACTTTTTAAAGACCCCTTAGCTTTTTTTTTTTTTTTTGAACCAAAATAAATATTGTTTTATCCTTTGAGAGGGAGAGAGAGGGACGTGCAGCTGCCAGGGGGTTCCCATTCCTTGCCTACCCCTAGGTGACGTCAGGACCCTCGGTAGCACCCAAGGTCCCAGCACCCACTGGGCCGGCGACTCCCAGCCCCAACGATGACCTGTTCATCTGAAGGTCCTGGGCAGTCCGGGGCCCAAGGAGGTCACGGAGGGCAGCATCCAGGCAACTGCAGGTGGGGGCTGAGTGGGTCTGGGCAGGGAGAGTGGGCAGGGTGGGGAGCAGCGGGGCGCCAGGCTCCAGCTCCCTGGCACCAGTCCGGGACACTGAATGGGGCAGGAGGACTAGAAAGGGCAGCCCAACAGGGGAGGCCGATGGGGGGGCATCTGCGTTGGGAAGGGACAAAGGGCAGGTGTTGCAGGGGGTCAGCCTGAGTCCCCAACCTCTGTGACAAGAGGGCAGGAGCCGAGGCCTCTGAGAGCGCCTCTGTGGGTGAAAGCGGCCCCTCAGGCCTGGCTGTGCTCTGGAGTCCACCTTGCTCCCTCCGCTTTCCTGACCAAACTCTGCGGGTCCCGGCCTCACAGCGCCGCCCCGTGGCGGCCTCGGGCCCTGCGGGCCGAGGGAGGTAAACGCCCGACACCCCTGTGGAAGGAACTCCATCCAGCACCCCGACTCCAGGCCTCCAAAACGACCACCTCACGGACAGGATCCCATTTGACTGGCACGGGGAGGGGGAGGTCAGGGACTGGGAAGGGACTTGTGAGGCCACGCAGTGATGAAAGAGAGGCTGGGGACAAGGAAGGATTAGGGGCTGGGGTCGAGCTTGGGTGTGACTTGGTGCTCTGTTTGCTGGCGCTGGAGTTTGCACAGTGTGTAGCTCGGGTGTTACATACCAGGCAGCTGGTGCTGTGAGCTCAGGTGGCCGGGACGCCTGGATGCTTTGACTGGCATGCACTGTGCATGCGAAATGCACCGCTCCCCTTCCCCCCATCTCAAACACCTGGAGCACCAGCAACCCCCCCCAAAAAGGCAGAATATACTAAACAATATGTAAACTATGAATTATAGATCGTATGATTTCAATGATAATATATGGCACATTTGGGGCTAAATAAAATGTGCAGTTAAATTAACCTAATCAAGTTTTTACTAGATGACAGAAGTGGCACTGGCAAGCGTGGGTGGATTATTTGGGGGAGGGCGCCTCATATTTTTCTGTAAAACAACAGTGGACTGGGCCCGGCAGCGTGGCCTAGTGGCTAAAGTCCTCGCCTTGAACGCACCGGGATCCCATATGGGCGCTGGTTCTAATCCCGGAAGCTCCACTTCCCATCCAGCTCCCTGCTTGTGGCCTGGGAAAGCAGTCAAGGACAGCCCAAAGCTTTGGGACCCTGCACCCATGTGGGAGACCCGGAGGAGGTTCCTGGTTCCCAGCATTGGATCGGCGCGCACCGGCCCGTTGCGGCTCACTTGGGGAGTGAAACATCGGACGGAAGATCTTCCTCTCTGTCTCTCCTCCTCTCTGTATATCCTGCTTTCCAATAATAATAAATCTTTCAAAAAAAAAAAAACAGTGGACTGAAAATACTGGACTGACTTTTAGCCCCAGGGTCCTACTGGCTTCCCCCTGCCACCAAAATTCATTTATTTTTGCTGAAAAGGCAGGTTTACAGAGAGATGGAGAGACAGATCTTTCATCTACTGTTCATTCTCCAAGTGGCCACAATAGCTGGAGCTGAGTTTCTTCCAGGTCTCCCATGCAGGTGCGGAATCCCAAGGATTTAGGCTGTCCTCGACTGCCTTCCCAGGCCACGAGCAGGGAGCTGGAAGAGCAGTGGAGCAGTGGGATACGAACCGGCACCCATCTGGGATCCCAGCGCTTTTCTTAGGGGGTGGATTAGCCGGTTGAGCCGTGGCGTCAGGCCTGGGACTCTGTTTTAACACGATGTCCTAGAGATTCTGTAGGCCCTAAAGGTGGACTCCTGCCCTCTGAGGGGGTCTGGCTTGGTACTGGATAGTTCTTGCCATCTAGCATGGAGTGCTGTTCATTGAACAAGCGTACAGGAAACCATCCAGAAAGCGTGGTGGAGGAGAGGACCCAGATGTGAAGTTCTGCAAACCTGCTCACCTCCCAAGTCGCAGTGCAGGGGGAGCCGTTGGTGCAGCTTGGAGCAGAGGGCCGGGGTTTGAGTCCCAGCTCTGCCTCCATGCTGGCTTCCTGCTACTGTGTATCCCTGCTATGACGCTCCAGTGCCTGGGTCTTTGCCACCCGCCTGCCCGCCCGCCCGCCTACCCGCAAGGTGGGAAGCCAACGGATCCTGGTTCCTAGGTTCCTAGGTTCCTAGCATCCTCCTGAGGAGTGAATCCAGGGATGTAAGACTCCAGCCCTCAGCCCTTCAGAGATGTCCATAAGTTAGCTTTCACATTCATGAAAAACAGTTACAAGGTCTGTTATTTTGTTGCTAATGATTGTGAAACCAATTTTCTCAAAAACACCTTGCCTATAAACTTAGGAACAACTATTGTAATTTATGGATTTCAAAGTGGGATATTTTTTGCATCAAAATTAATTTATTTTTAAATTCTATTTTCCACCTACGATTTTTATAAATTATTTATTTGAAAGGCAGAGACAGAGAGACTCTTCCACCTGCTGATCCGTTCTCTTTTCTCTGCATTCTCTCCACTTTTCCATCCACTATGAAAACTGTTCATCAGCACAGCCTCATTACATAAAGTATGCACACATACAGGACAAAATAACTGATTTCCTAACAAGCAAATTTCAAGGACAAGGAAAAAGAGGATAAGAACACTTAGAATGGTTAAAGATTGATTAATTTATGAAAAGCAGAGTGACCGAGGGAGGAGAGTGTGGGATGAGGGTTCCACAGCTCCTCAGATGGCTGCGGTGGCTGGGATTGGGCCAAAACAAAACAAGGATCCTAGAACTCCATCCAGGTCTCCCACATGGGTGCAGGAGTCCAAGTGCTTGGGCCATCTTCCACCACTTTCCCAGGTGCATTAGCAGGGAGCTGGATCAGAAATGGAGCAGCCAGGACTCAAACCCTTGTTTGGCAAAGGGATGGCAATGTCGCAGGTGGTGGCTTAATGTGCTAGGCCCACAGGCCAGCCCTGGAAAATCATTGTTAAAAACTTTATTTGAAAGGCAGGTTACAGAAGGAATGGGGGAGACTGTGATCTTCCCTCTGCTGCTTCACTCCCCAAGGGTCCGCAACAGCCAGGGCTGCACCACGCAGAAGCCAGGAGCCAGGTACCCCATCCCGGGCTCCCACGTGGTACTCAGCCGGCACGCACTGCCTCCTGGGCACGGTAGCAGGAAGCTGGAGTGAAAGCAGAGGTCAGATTCACACCCAGTTGATCTGATCTGGAAAGTTGGGTTCAAGAGCTAACTTTTTAAAAAAAGATTTATTTTATTTTCATTGGAAAGTCAGGCATACAGAGAGGAGGAGAGACAAAGAGGAAGATCTCTGTCCATTGATTAACTCCCCAAGTGGCCTCAACAGCTGCAGCTGCACCAATCCAGAGCCAGAAGCCAGGAGCCAGGAGCTTCCTCCAGGCCTCCCACGCCAGTGCAGGGTCCCAAGACTTTAGGCATCCTCAACTGCTTTCCCAGGCCACAAGCAGGGAGCTGGAATGGGAAGCGGAGCCACAGGGATTAGAACCGGCACCCTCATGAGATCCCTGTGTGTGCAAAGTGAGGACTTCAGCCACTAGGCTATAGTGCCAGGCCCCAAATAAAATACTCCTAAGAAGGGAGGTGTTCAACATCACTAATGATGAAGGAAATGCAAATTAAGGCCATGGAGCAGGGATTTTACAAGCTGGGGGAGTGGTTTGGCTTGGAGGATGGCACCTTGGTGCCCCTGGCTGTTCACCCCGTTTGACCTGATGAGGTTGAGCAGGTTCCAGAGACTAAGCCTTCTCATCCGCAGAACAGGCCCCTGGGTCCAGCTCCTGGCGACTCTGGAAGACTGGGCAGGGTGAGCTGGCCAAAGGACCCTGGCCACAGAGTGGGTGCTGAGGACACGGAAGCAAAGGGATGGGGAGGGAAGCTCTGTGTGTGTGTGTGTGTGTGTGTGTGTGCGCGCGCGCGCGCGTGCGTGCTGGGGGGCGGCTAAGGGACATGGAGGTGGGATGTGAAGGCAAGGTGGGGAGGTGCAGTCAGGTGCACCTGGCTGGGATAAAGCTTACACCAAGAGACCAGGCAAATTGATGCAAATGAGCATGCAAATGAGGCTGCTGGGGCCACCTGCAGCAGTTACCTGGGAAGCTCACCTCCTCCGTCCCCTGCCACCCCCATTCTCTGGGAGCCCCCTCCCCAGGTGAGTTTTTACTTCTGCATTCGTTGGTTGGATTGGCACACAGCACTGCGTTAGGACTAGAGCAGAGTAAACATTCCAGCAGTCTGTCTCCCTCTTCCAGGCAGCTTTGCTGGCTACTCCAGCTAGAAGCAGTAGGGAAGGAGTATTTATTACTTGCCAGACCCACCAGGCACCTGCTGCCGGGCCCCACATGGCTACAGGTTAGAATCTAATGGTGGTGGGCTTGGCGGCGTGGCCTAGCGGCTAAGGTCCTCGCCTTGATCCCATATGGCCGCTGGTTCTAATCCCGGCAGCTCCACTTCCTCTCTATCTCTCCTCCTCTCAGTATATCTGACTTTGTAATGAAAATAAAATAAATCTTTAAAAAAAAAAAAAAAAAAAAAAAAAAAAAAAAAAGAATCTAATGGTGGAGAGGGGTGCATAGCCCAGTGGCTGGCACTTGTGCCCCTCCCCCCTCCCCCCAGCCCCTCCCCCCTCCCCCCTGGGTTCCAGCTCGGACTCCAGCCTGTAGCTTCCCACTGGAGGACCTGGAAAGCTGGTCACAGATCAGGGATGGACTGGGCGCCTGTGGCCGCCCTGGATGGAGGTGCCTGGCTTCTACCAGCCTCCCAGCCGCCATGCCTGGAGACAAGGCAGAGGCGGGACATCTGGGCTCCTGCCAGCTCACTCATTGCTGGCTGACCCTGGATGACCCAGCCTGTTCTCATCTATCAAATAGCCATTATATTGCCCTCCTCGGGCCCTTCTACCTTCCCCTCAGCCCCGGCACCCCTGTAGGCCTCCACTCAGGGGCTCCACACAAGCCCAGCCCCTGCCCTGCCCTGGCTCCTCCGCAGGCACCAGCTGCCTACACAGCCCTCAGCTCCAGGACTTCCCCCTGCACCCCCTTCTTGTCCTTGCTGCAGTCCTGGGGCTTCTCCCAGCCCAGGGCTCCAGCTGGCATCAGTCCCTACAGAGCAGCTTTGTACTACCCAGGGATAGGTGTAGGCTGGTTCAGTTCAGTTCAGGCCAGCAGCAGGTGCAGGAGGGTCAGCCTCTACTGCTTGCCCGGGAGCCTTAGCAGGGAGCTAGAAATGAAGTGGAGCAGCTGGAACTCGGAAGGCACCAATATGGGATGCTGGCATTGCAGACGGTGGCTTTACCTACAATGCCACAATGTCTACCCCATTAGAAGGTCATTTTGGGGCCTGGATGATGGGTCAATGATTAAATCCTTCCCTTGCAAACTCCAGGGTCCCATGTACCAGGGTACCCGCTCATGTCCCAGCTCCTCCACTTCCCATCCAGCTTTCTGCTTGTAGGCTGGGAAAACAGCAGAAGATGGCCCAAAGCTTTAGGACCCCACACCACGTGGGAGACATGGAAGAAGCTCCTGGCTTCTGGCTTCAGATGGGCTTAGCTCTGGCCATTGCCATCACTTAGGGAGTGAACCAGTGGGCAGAAGATCTTTTCTCTGTCTCTTCTTCTCTTCGTAAACCTGATCTGTCTTCCCAATAAAAATAAATAAACTTTTTAAAATAAAAAAGAGAAAGTTCGCAGTCAGTGGAGGAACTGTATACTTCCTGTCTCTGGATCCTGTCACCACGTGACCTGCTCAACTGCTTCCCCGCATACTCCCCCAGAATGGCGGGGACCTGCCCGTCCAGAAACGGGGCCCAGCTGGTGTGGGCTCTGAGCCTGAGCTGAGGCAGAGAAAGCACCTGCTGTGCTGGGCACGGACACCAGGACACAGACACCAGGGCTAGCCTGTGGGGGCAGAGGCTCCTAGTGTCACCTGTGTGGTCATAGCCAGGTATCACTAAACTATTTCTACGTCATGTATTTTTAAATCAACTCATAACCCCACCCTAAGCGGAGGTCAGGATGGGCCTGCCTAAAGGGCAAAGTCAGATAAGGCATGAGCATTACGCAGTCACACAGGTGTGAGTCACCAGGTGTCCCATTGGGCACTGCTGCCTGGGCCATGGGTGCATAAAAATGAGGGCAGCTAGGGTTACCTGCTGCTCGGTGCCTGAGCTCCAGGGCCTCAGTGCCCCCCCCTCGAAGCATCCATGAAGGGGAGAGGGGGGAGGCTGAGCATGCCTGGAACCAGGGGTAGGGGTGCACCAGGTTCATGTTGAGAAAAGCGAGCAGCAGAGCTGAGGGGACTTGCTGGAGCCCACGGCTCTGGGGAACCAGGAACCTGCTCCATCAGGACCCACTGTGTTCCCATTTTTAGGCCAGGACAGCCCTGGTCACTGGGCACGGCCTCCCAGAAGAGTCCCCTGGCTCTCTGCTTACAAGTGAACAGGTTCAGGGATGGAGACTCAAGATGGAGAGGTTCCGGGGTGGGGATTCAGGCCCCGTCTCCTCTCTGCCAAGGCTCCCACTTCTGCCCTGGACCGGGTCCTGCCTGTTCTGACCTGGACCAAGGGATTTCCCAGCCGCACGTCTGCAGCGCACGAGGTGGCCACACGGGGGCAGCAGGCGAGCGAGGTCCGGAGGTTTAGCCTCGCCCCGTCCCTGGCGCGGCCGGAGGAGAAAAGGGCCCCAAAAGCCCTAGTCTCCGGGTCTGTCACATGAAACAGGCTGCCTGCAGAGGCCTTCCTGACCCCGGCTGTCTCTGAGTGGACTTGGCAGCCAAAGTTGACTGTGCCGTGGCGCTGCCCACGACGCCGGGGGTCTCCCCCCCCCCCCGGTTCTCTCTAGAACCCCTCAAGCCCAGATGGGCACAAGGAGCCTGGGGGAGAGACTGGAGCCCCCTGAAGTCACACCCAAAGCCAGCTCAGGCCTGGGTCCCGAAGAAAGCCGCAGGCGCAGATGTGGAAAATGAGCCCCTGTGGGGCAGGGGGACTGTGAGGATTCTGACAGGTGCTCCCGCCCCCCACTGAGCATCTCCCTGGATGTCCAGGACTGGGCAGCCCCCTACCCCTTCTCTCACATTGGTCTGTGAATTGAAGCGGACGGCGCCTGCCGCTTCCGTAGCTGTCGGGTGTACTGCGGGGGGGAGAGGCCCCGACAGGCCGTGTGCACAGCACCGGAGGTCGGTCGCAGGTGCCGCAACACCAGGGGCTCCGGCCACCCCTGGAGGCAGAGCGCAGACTGGATCTGACCCCAGATCCGTTTGGCCTAGAGGCTGTGCTGTCTCTTGCCCCCGTGCTACCCCAGAGCCCGGAAGGAAGCCAGGGGAGATGGTGCCTCCACTTCGCCAGCCTTACCCCCTCACACCAGAAGAGCCACTATGGAGCAGGCCCGAGTGGGGGTCTGGGAGACCTAAGGCCCCAGCACCAGGCAGCAGGGCTGTAAGTTGAAATCAAGGTTGTTGTGGCAGCCATGCTGGGCAGGGGTGAGGGGCAAAGCAAGGAAGTGCCCAGGCTAGCCTTCCAGGGCCCCCAGGCTTAGAGGGAAAGGACTCAGGCAAGGACAATCAATGAGGGCCACCCGGGCCAGGGTGAAGGACTGTGGGGGAGGGGCGGAGGGCCTCCTGCATTCCAACCCTGCCCCAGGCCCCAGATTCTTCCTTCTCTTCATCACCACCATCATCATCTCCATCATCAACATGGACTTCCTTCTCTGGCCAGAGCCCAGCCTGCTTTGTGCAGACAGGAAGTCCCCACCCGTGTGGGGAGTGGGGTTGGGATGGGGGCACCTAAGCTCAGTGGGCAGGTTCTCTGACCAACGTGAGGTAGCCATGATGACTGAGCCCACAGGGGTGGGGCCGAATGGGGGCCGGGGTAGGGGGCAGGTGCCCACTTTCCGTTTGGGTGATGGAAGGTCCTGTGGAGGGGGATGGGAGCTTTGTGGCCCAGGACTGTGCATGTGCAAGTGAATTCAGCCATCGGTCTTACGTGACATCGAGTTTACCACAATTTTTAAAAATAAATTAATTTCAAAGCTGGCATTGGGGTGCTGTGGGTTAACCTGCCACTTGGGATACCAGGATCCCATATCAGAGCTAGTCCTAGCTGGTCTGCTTCAGAGCCAGGTCCCTGCAAATTCACCTGGGAAAGCAGCAGAGGATGGCCCAAGTGCCTGGGTCCCTGTGACCCATACGGGGACTGTGACAGAGTCCCAAGGATCCTGGCTCCAGCCCAGGCCAGCCCCAGCTGTTGGTGCCCTTCGGGGAGTAAAGCAACAGAATTCTGTGTCTCCTTGTCACTCTACCTTTCAAATACATTCATCTTTTTTTAAAAATTGATTTATTTTGTTTATTTGAAAGGCAGAGTGATAGAGAAGGAGGGGCACACAGAGAGCTCTTGTATCCACTGGTTCACTTCCCACATGGCTGCAGCTGGACCCAGGCCAGTCAGGTGCTTGGTCCATCCTCCACTATTTCTTCAGACTCAATAGTGGAGAGATGGATGAGAAGTGGAGCAGCCGGGACTCGAACCAGCATACATGTGGGGTGCTGGCATCACACCATAACACAAGCCCCTAAAAAAATCATTTTTGTTACTATTTTGTTGAGTAAGCCCCCAGGGCAGTGGTGAGTGGAGAATTCTCTAGCACAGGAAGCAGCCCACATGCACCTACCATGGACACTTCCCTGGAGACCCCCACAAAACCCCACTGGACAAGCCCTGCACGGACACAGCCGCCAGCCCCAGCTCCATAACCAGGATGTTCCAGGTTGCCTGGTGTGCCCACTGCAGCCCAGCAGTCACATAGCTCGGCGTGCCCTACCTACTGTCTGTCAGAGAGCATCAAGGACAGGCTCAGGGGCCTGGACCTGAGGGCCAGGCAGGTCAGATGACATAGCCAAGGTCACAGGCCTCGTACTCATTGCCACCAACTGCAGGGAGCCACACTCAGTCTTGGCTGTGCATGCCCAGGCCTTCTGGAATGTCAGGGAGGGGCCAGAGCGGTCACCCCCGCCCACCTCTTCCTTACCACCCTCATACTCCTCATCTTCCTCACCCCCTCGCCCATCATCACAGAGGAGTTTGAAGCATTTCCTTCTCTGGAGGGCACCCACAGGCAGAGAGGAGCCCTTCTCAGCTCTGGTCCTGGGGCGCCTGTGCCAGCGTTGGGGGCAGGGCAGGATCTGCGTCCAGCAGCAGTGGGCTCTGAAGGCCCAAGGTCTAGTGAAGTGCACCTGCCACTGCCCAGGATGGAAACGCACGTGAGCTACACATGCGTGGGGGTCCCTGTCCCCCAAGGAGCAGAGAATCTGATGGGAGAATGGCTGGCTGCCCCCAGATGAGGGTGTAAGAGTCCCTGGACTCCCAGGACGCCCCCAGAGTGCGACATGGGAGCAAGCAGCCTTGGAAACCAGTGCAGCCCTAGTGGGAGCCCCCCCACTCCTCATCTCCTCTGGAACCTTCTAGAAATGTCTCCTTCAGAGAGGAGGGCCAATCAGAAAACAATCCTATCAATTTTGTCAAAGAAGCGGTTCATGGAATTTCTGTCCACGTCAGGGCATATCCTGAGAACCTGGGAACCCAGGGCCTACCAGATAGATGGAGCTGGGGCGATTGAGCCAAGCCCCTGCCCTGTCCGGCCTGGAGTCGCTCCAGTTCACTCATCCTACTGGCTCAGCCACTTCTTCCTCAAACGAGAGAAGTGGACTTCCAGAAGACAGTGGCCCTGTGCTTGAAGTAATGCAAGTTCAGGAGCAGCAGGCAGGAGGATTCATTCATGGTTGCTTGCCCTCCAGGGTGACACTCTGCCAGTAGCAGAGCCATGGGGAAGCGCTGGACCCCAACTGCTGCCCCCAGCACCCCTGCCTTGGGACAGGAGCCTGCAAACTCCACTGACCACACCTACAGGGGCCAGCGTGATGGCTCAACAGGCTGTTCCTCCACCTGCAAGTGCCAGGATCCCATATTGGTGTCGGGGAGACACACACACTGCTCTCCCCTCACAAAGGCACCTGCAGCCCTAGTCTTCACCTTCGGTGACTTACCAACATTTTTAATCTTTCCTGGCTCTCAGTGTATTTTTAAAAAATAAATGATCTAATTTATTTGAGAGACCAAGAAAGAGCGAGCTACCATCTGCCAGCTTTACTTCCCCAAATGCCTCCAGTGGCCCAGACTGGCCCAGGCCCAACTCAGGAGCTGGCAACTCCCTCCAGGCCTCCCAGGGTCTGCACTTCACAGGAAGCAGAAGCTGGGCCTCCAGGGTGACACTGCCTGCCACTCACCAAAGGTCACTCACCAAAGGTCACTCACCAAAGGTCACTCACCAAAGCCAAGCACTCTGATATGGGACCTGTGTTTGTCTGTCTTAAGATTTATTTTATCTATTTGAAAGGCAGTCACAGAAAGAGAGGGAGGATTAGAGAGAGAGATCTTTCATCCGCTGGTTCACTCCCCAGATGGCAGCAGCGACAGGTCGGCCTGGGCTCCACCAGGAGCCAGGAGCTTCGCCGGCTCTCCCAGGTGGCTGCAGTTGTGCCGTTCTCTGCTTGCCCAGGCACATCAGCAGGCAGTGGAATCGGAAGTGGAGCAGCCAGGACGTGAAGTAGCGCCCATGTGGGTTGCACTGCAGGCATCTTGAGGTTTCCTCTCCCACAAAGGGTGTGCGGGTGAGGGATGTCCCAGGAATGAACCGTCCCGAACGCTCGTGATGGATTCGCAGGTTCACAGGACCTGAACCGCTGCATTTTGCTGTTTCAATGTTCATGGTAGAAAGGAAAGCAGTGAAGGCACTGGGTTTGTGTCTGCTCTCTGTCTGATTGGCTTTCCCGATTATTTACTGGCCCCCCTACAGACACACCTGCTTGTATCATCCAAAGAATCCATCCATGCTGTGGAGTTAGCCAGGGGAGGGCTCTGAGCCTGCAGGCCAGCAGGGACTGCTCCCCAGGCCTTCCCTCCCAGCCTCCGTGGGGAGGGGCTCACCTGGGGAACACGCTGTGCTGGGACCCCTTCCCCCTCGCATCTCTCCAACACCTTCTTGCCTTGCTCCTATGGCAAACAAGCCCGATTCTGAACTCCCTTTGGCCCAACTGAGGCTGGTGGTCTTCCTGAATGCTTTTGTGTAAGTATACATGTGTGTATATGTATATATATTATGGACATATATGTATATATTACATATATATATATAAAATTTAAAAGGCAGTTATAGAGGGGCCCAACACGATTGCTCAATTAGCTAATCCTCCACCTCCAAGTCCCAGGATCCCATATGGACACTAGTTTGTGTCCTGGCTGCTCCACTTCCCAGCCAGCTCCTGCTTGAGGCCTGGGAAAGCAGTCGAGGATGGCCTAAGGCCTGCCCAGGCCTGGAACATGGGAGACCCAGAACTTGAGACCCTGGCATACGGGAGACCTGGAGGAAGCTCCTGGCTCCTGGCTTTGGATCGGCTCAGCTCCAGCCATTGTGACCACTTGGGGAGTGAACCAGTGGACAGAAGATCTTTCCCTCTGTCTCTCCTCCTCTCTTTAAATCTGCCTTTCCAATAAAATAAATAAATACTTTTTAGAAATAAAATAAAAGGCAGATATAGAAAGAGAGATCGTGTATCTGGTGATTCTCTCTCCAAGTGCCCTCAACAGCTGTGGTCGTAACTGTAGCTAAGAGCCAGGAACTCCACCAGGGTTTCCCATGTGGGTGGCAGGGGCCAAGCAGTTGAACCATCTTTTGCTGCCTTCCCAGGAAGCAGGGTCATATATAGGATCCCGGGACATCTCAGGCAGCAGCTTAACCCACTACTCCAGGACACCTGCCCTGGGGGTCTAACCAGGAACCTGTCTGGGGTCCCCTTGGCCTTGGAACAAGCAACAGGCCTGCCTTTTTCTGGCTCTCTCCTCCCGTGTGACCTAGGTGTGACCCTCCAGTGTCAGGGGGCCAGCCCTCCTTCCTGCCTGAGGGTCGTGCAAGGATGAGGACAGGTGGCGGTCACCGCAGGTGCTCAATAGAAGGGAGGTTTCAGAAGGTCAGGAAGTTTATGAACGTGCTTTAAGCCCCTTTGGACATTGAACTCGTAGCAAACAGGGATCTAACCAGGAGGCCTCAAAGTGTCAGGAGGCAACTCCCAGGGCATCAGGGGTCGTAGGAGGAGACAAGCAGTTTCTCTCCCCCGACGGCACTCCCCCCTCCACAGGCCCCGGGTGATTTGAACCTTGGGGTCCCACAACCATAGTTGTTAGGAGCGGGGTGTGGGGGGTTGGGGTAGCGCTGGGGATTCCAGCTCTTTTTCGAATTTACGCCCTGCAAGAACGGAAGCTGGGAGGCGTCCCCGGGCAGGCCCGGCGGCGACCGGGCGGCCCACGCGGGGCGTTCCGTGAGCGCACAGGGTCCCCGCACCTCACCGTGCAAGCATGAGCACCACGGGGCGCCAGCAACCCCCGCGGGGCGGGCCGAGTGACGTCACCGCCCTGCCTCCGCGGCCGGCTCCCTACTCCCGGCGTCTCCGCAGCGAGTCCTCACCTGGCGAGACAGGTGCGCGCATCTCGCGTCCCGGAGGCCGACCTGTGAGTGTCAGGTGAGCGCCAGCCCCAGGCCGGGAAGGGGCTGGGTGCCCGGGATCTGGGGGGGAGGGGTGGCGGGAGTTGGGGGAGTAGGGAGCAGGGGTGTTTACTTACCCTCCGGGGCTGGTTAAAGATAAGCCTAAGGAGCTGGGTCTGCCCAGGTAGAGGTGTTCTCTGTCTCTTGTTTATTCTGGCCAGGCCGTCCTAAAAACTGAGGCTTTTTTTGGGAGGTGGGGGGGAGGCTTGAAGGAGAGGAAGTTGAAGAGAAGGTTCTAAGTTTCCCAATATCTGGACCTGAGCTGGGGAGCATGATGTTTGCACAGCGTGTTCTCTGCTGTAAAAGTGTTTGACAATTGGAGAGATGCAGGAGAAAAATCACCTAGGAGTCTAAGATGCTAAAGGAAACACGGTGTGTGTGTATGTATGTGTGTGTGTGTGTGTGTGTGTGTGTATTTCCTTCCAGTCTTTTTTCTACGCACAGTTCTTTGAGTGCAGTTCCGTCACGTACTGTTTACAATTTTTGATGTCCTGCTTTTCCTCTCCTAACATGGTATCAAGAGCATTTCTGGGGTGTTGATTATTCATCTGGGGACGGGTAGTCATTCGTTTTAATGGCTGTGCCAATGGAGAGGTTGGTCGGAGCTGGGCCCTCAGGGTTGGGAAGGCAGGCAATGGGGGATACAGGGGCTCTGATGGGCTGCGTCCTCCACAGCCAGCCGTGGGATTGTGGGGAATTCCTTTGCTAAGCATCAGTTTGCACATCTGGAAGATGGGTACATAAAGTGACTCCCCCTCCCCCACCGGCTATTGTGCGGACTGACACACCCCCGAGGCTGGCAGGAAGGAGGAGCACCTGTCTGTGGGTTGAGAGGAGGGATTGGCACCAGCTGAAGCTGCCAAGGGGCCGGAGGAGGGGAAGAACTGGGAAACGGAAGGCGGGGGCTGAATCCAGCAAACCCCAGGTAAAGGTGTTTCTGGGTGGGGCAGGAAGGAGCCTGGGTCTCAGGCACAGAGTTCCCCAGGCAGGGCTAGAGATCTCTGGGTTTCCCCAGGCAGGTCTAGCCCTTGGGACAAGTGTCAGAGGGAGAGGACAGGAAGAAAAGTTGGAGTGGGTAGAGGGTGAGGTTAGCAGCCGGCCCCTTGCCCGGATGGAGCAGCCAAGGCTGGGGAATAGAAGGGGAGCAGAGGCAGGGTAGGACCCCAGAGCTCCTTCCTCCCTCTGGAACGCCACACCTGCCCACTCCTGGGGGAGGGGGAGAGGCAGGCAAGGTCAGGAATGAGTCATCAGGTGCAGGTGTCCCTAGCCCTGGGCAGCTGGGAGATCCTGGAGTCAGTTTCCTCATCTGTGACTTGGAAACTCTGGCTTGCTGCCTGCTGTTGGGCTGCCCATAAGCAGGAAGGCAGCCCCCGCCCCGCCTGTGCTTGGAGGGAACTTCACTATCCGGTCACACAGCCCTTACTTTGCCCCTCTGCCTCCCTGGCCACTTGGAGGAGGGTCTGAAGCTGCACCTGGGTTAGGGGATCAGCAGTATCTGCCATTCCTCTTCTAAGACCCTGTGAAACACTCTGTTTCTAATTGGTCTCCCCTAGCCTGTATACCCCCAGCCTGTACCCCACCGGGTGGGGGGATGGGAACACCTGGGGGTTGGGGTCTGTGACCTCTCCTGCCCAACCCCCAAGGCCATCTCTGCCCGGCCTGTTGCTCCAGAGCTGTTAGGCCCCCCCAGTCACTGGAGACCCCTGGCTGTGGCAGCGATCATCCTCTCAAACAGACTGGACTCAGCCACTTCCAGCAGCTACTGAGCCACAGCTCCAGGAGCCAGACGCAAGTCCCCACCCTGGCCTGGGAAGAGATACCTTGTGACAGAGAATCCAACATAGCCCTCCCGGAGAGCTTGCCTGCACAGCCTCTTTCTTGGAGCACTTTAGAGAAATTCTGTGAGATGGGTACACGGAGGCACATTGTGCTGGCATGAGCTGCCCAGATGGAGCAGGAATCTGATCACAGGTGGCCCGTCCCAAGCCCGTCCTAGGCTGCCTCGGTAGCCTTGGAGGGTGCATGCATCCAGGTTTTTCAGACGCATGCATGCTGGGGAATTGGTGTTTGTGGTACAAGCCCTGAGCGCCAGGGCTAGCCAGAGGTCAGAGCTCTGACTCGGCCTGTGCTGGTTTCCCTAGGGCCTGTTCTGGGGCCTGGGCTCCCAGAGGAAGCAAGCTGCACCAGGGCAGGGCCTGTGGATCACTGGCCTTGGGCCGTCACAGGGCTGTGCTCCCTGGAACTGAATATCTAACAGGGTCAATGGCATTCACATGCCGGGCTCTGGGTTCTGGGGTTTGTACATGCTGTCTCCATCTCTCTTAATGCACCCAGGGTAGATGCTGTTACCACCCCCATTTCTCCTTTTATGTTTATTATTTTTATCTGAAAGGCAGACACATAGAGATTTTCTGTCCCTTGTTGACTTCCCAAATGGTTGCTGCAGCCAAGCTCAAGCCCAGGCCTCCCCCGTGGTGGCAGGGCACCCAAACATGCATGCTGTCCAGTTGCGCATGAGCAAGGAAGCTGGATCAGAAGTGGAGGGAGAACTTGAACCTGGGCACTCCAGTGTGGAACATGGGTGTTCCCAAACACTTAACGCACTGTGCCACAACGCCCCATTTCCAAGACGAGGATCCTGAGGGTTAGGAAGGGCTCGCCCAGCCACTGTCAGCCTGCAGTGGGAGAAGATGACTAAGGATCCACAGGCAACTGGCTCTCTAGTGAGCACTTGCAGCTGGGGTTCCTCCCCACTCTCAGACAAGATGCGGCTGCACACCCTCCTGGGACACACTCCCCACATGCCCTGTGGGGTCACAGGTTTACCCACTTGCCTGTAAGTCAGGCATATACAGGATCTGCTGTGTTCACATGTGCACCAGAGAGGAGTCAGAAGATGAGAACAAAACCCAAGAGCTGAAGCTGTGGCATAGCACGTAAAACCGCCACCTACGGCCTAGGCATCCCCTATGGGCAGCGGTTCGAGTCCCAGCTCCTCCATTTCTGCTCCAGCTCCCTGCTAATGTGCCTGGGAAGGCAGTAGAGGATGGCCCAAGTGCTTGAACCCCTACACCCACATGGGGGACCAAGAAGAAACTCCTGGTTTTGGCCTGTCCCAGCTCGAGCCATTGTGGCCATTTGGGGAGTGAACCAGCGAATGGAAGACTTCTCTTTCTGTCTCTGTAACTCTGCCTTTCAAATAAATAAATCTTTCAAAACAAAATCCAAGAGTACCTCACTGTTTTTCTCACCATACCCTGCTGGGTCCCTGGATGAATTCCCCAGGGAGCAGTTATCTGCTTTAAGTGCCCAATGCTGAGCCTGGCACCACTCCACTCCTCCTGCTTTTCCACATCCAAAACCTTGTGGCCACAGCTGGCCACAGCCACCTGGGTGGGACCCCGCACTCCACCTTCTCCTTACCCCTTCAGCATGCCTTCCCAATGGAGGGGATCCAGAGTGCCAGCCGATGAGTCTCCCCACAGTGGGCTCCTCCCACTGCCAAATCACTGGGGGTCACTTCTTCCCTCCCTGTCCATGTCCCTGCCCCATCTCCTGTTACCCATCCAAGGGGCATCGCCCAGCTTCCTCTGTGGACAAGACTTGGGGGCGGGCAACTGGGTGTTATGTGTCCCCTCACCTAAAGTTAGAAAGCATCCATGTGCCCATCACGGAACGTCCAGGAGAAGGACAGCAGAGGGTGGCCCACCAGCCTGGGGTGCCTCCAGGGTCACATGGGCCTGCTCTGGGGTCCGCGCTGTACCACACGTTCTTTCCAACCTTGTTTATTCATGTTGCAGTCAGTCTCGCGTGTGCCCACGCTGGAGCCGCTCATGAGTGCTCCTGAGGCCAGTGTCGTGGGAAATGGCAGTGGAGGGGCATGTGACCTGGGCAGCAGGTGAGGATGAGCTGAGGACTGTTGCTGTGGGCATCGGATTACTGCTGCCTCTTGAATGGGGTGCATGTCCCGGGAACGGGGTTCCAAGCTTCCTAGAGATAGACAGCAAGCTGGGAGACCAGTTGGCCGCAGTGCAAACTGTGGGGCTTATATTGAGCTCAGGGGTCACATGAACCCAGAGGGTCAGGAAGCGACAGATGCGCGAGGCTGAGCTGGGGGCAGGGGGTCTCTGGAGAAGAGGGGTGAACCTGTAGGACATGTGACTCCAGGGAAACCAACAGTAGAGGGAATACTGGGAGAGCTCACCTGCCTTGGGCCTAGAAGGTGGGCAGAAGACAGAGAGTACCCTGGGGGCACAGGGTGGAGAAAGACCCAGGACAAGCCTTGCTCTTGGCAGCCTGAGGACGCTGAGCACCAGCCCTCACCTCTGTGAGACTGCAGTCAACCCCGCGTACTGCCACATGTGTTAACAGAGCTCTTTGGGCGTCTGGTCAAGGGCATTCAAAATAAGACAGCTGGTGCTTCCAACCTCAGTGGTACAACAAAAGTAAAGTGTTCCCAGCAGAGATGGATGAAGGGAAGGAGAATTCGCTGAAGGCTTGTGTGACTCAGGAAGGCTTCTGGGAGGCAGCAGCTTTGAGTTGTATCTTGAGCCACCAGTCGGAGGTGGCCCTTGAGGACCTGATGGGCAAAGGGGATGGCCCGTGCAAAGGCCCTGAGGTCTGATCAAATGACGGGCGACCAGTGAATGGGGAGGAGGGAGATCTGAGGCATCAGGGGCTGGACTGTTTATGCAGCAGGTCCTGGGACAAGGGGGACAGCCATTTGGTATATTTTCAGAGGCCAAGGACAAGCTCTTCTGGACTCCCCCAGGCTGTTACGGTGTCCAAGAGAAAGACATGTGTGCTGGGAGGGGAAGAGAGGCAGAGCCCACACTTTGAACATCAGGATCAGAGAGAACCTCCAAAACCTGGAGCTGGGTGACCCCAGAGTCCTTCACAGGACATGGTGTCCAGCCCTCCGGTTTCCTGGGGTCTACACAGAACAGCTTTGGAAATCACCTTGTCACCACTGAGAGGGGTCAGTGAGTGGCTGAGGACTCCATTCTCACTGTGCTTTTCTCCCCTGGAGCTGGAGGAGAAGGGAGCAGCTGCCCCCATGGGATGACCCAGGCAGGGCCCATCCTGAAGGAGGATGTGGAAGGAGACGCCAGGGCTCTGGCACTGTTCGGGCGGCGTTGGGGGCAGAAGCAGAAGAGAGAAATGGAGAGCCAGCCAGGGCAGCATCCTCTGGAGCTCAGATGGTGTTGGGGTGTGCTGGCAGCTGATCCTCAGGGCGCATGGTGAGGAGGGGCAGACCTGGCAAAGCCCCTGAGGACAGAGACCACAATGGGCAAGGCTTGTGGGAAGTCGGAAGCCCCCACCCAGCCCCCCGTAGAAGGGCTGTGGCACCGCTCAGGAGAGAGACAGCAACAGGCTCCCAGGAGCCGGGCCCAGGTCTGCTCCTACCCGGGCCTGGATGTAGCAGTGGCCTCCTGTGGCTTGGCAAGGTCTCCTTGCTGTTGCTTTTGTACACTCAAAATTTTTTGGATGGATTTATTTAAAAGGCAGTGTTACAGATAGAAGGAGAGACAGAATCTTCCGTTCTCTGCTTCCCTTTCCCAATGGCCATGACAGCCCAGGGCTGGATCAGGCCCATGCCAGGAGCTGGGACTTCTCCATCCGAGTCTCTACTGTGGACTGCAGGGCCGGCCCCTGGCCTATCTCCTGCATTTCCCAGGTGAATTAGCAGGAAACTGGAGCTGAAGTGGAGCAACCAACACTTGCTTGAACCAATGCCAACGTCTCATGCAGTGGCTTAACCCGTTGCTACATGACGCCAGGTCCTGCCTGCTGCAGCCTCACCTGAACTATCCATACTTTACAAATAAGACTCAGAGGGTTTAAACAACTTGGCAGGTGTCACATGGTAAAAAAATGGCAGGGGCCCGGCATTATGGCATGACAGGTAAGGTTATGTTACCAGCATCGCTGTGTGTGGGTATTGGTTTGAGTCCTAGCAGCTCTGCTTCTGATCCAGCTCCCTGCTAATAGCCTGGAGGAAGCAGCAGAAGATGGCGCAAGCGTGTGGTGGTCCTGTTACCTACATGGGAGACTCGGATGAAGCTCCTGACTTGAGCCTGCCCAGCCCTGGGGAGTGAAGCAGCCGGAGGGGGCTGTTGCTCCTCTCCCCTCCTTCTCTCCCAAACAAACAAACAAATAAATAAAGGTGGCAGTCACCCACCACGGTGAAGACACAGACTTCAAATGCAGCCTCTGTCACTTGGTCAAACCCCTTTCCTGCACGGGCCGTCATCTCTGTCTCCAAGATGGTGGCATGGTGCCACGAAGCTCCAGGGGCCTGCACTCTCAAATAGAGAGAGGCAGTGCCTGCTGAGGGGACTGGGCACTGGCCTGGGCATTGTCTGCCACCTGACCCGTCCTTGCAAGGTGGCGGTGAGCTCCCAGTGAGTATAGGTGGGGGCTGTTTCTTCCCAGTCCATTCATTCCCTCACTCAGTTGCTCGCTCAGCCAGTACTCACAAGAGGCCTTGTGGATACCAGACTCTATTCTCAATACTGGCCACACAGCGGTGCCCAGAATAGCTCCAACTGCTTGTCTTCCTCCCCGGGGAGGACCATGAGGCACACGTAGACCCAACACATTCCTCAAAGTACCTCCCCGGGTGAGGGGTCCCAGGCTGCCAAGGGGATAGGCAGTATCCTAGGGGCTCCAAACTAATTTTTTTAAAGATTTATTTTTATTGGAAAGACTGATATATAAAGAGAAGGAGAAACTGAGAGAAAGATTTTCCATTCGCTGGTTCACTCCCCAAGTGGCCACAATAGCCGGAGCTGAGCCGATTCGAAGCCAGGAGCTTCTTCCGGGTCTCCCACATGGGTGCAGGGTCCCAAGGCTTTAGGCCATCCTCAACTGCTTTCCCAGGGACAAACAGGGAGCTGGAAGGGAAGTAGAGCAGCCAGGCCACGGACTGGTTCCCATATGGTTTCATGGCACTTGCAAGGTGAGGATTAACCAATCAAGCTATTGCTCTGGGCCCTTGGAACCATTTTTTAAAAGATTTATTTTATTTACTTGAAAGGCACAGTGACAGGGAGAGAAATGGGTCTTTCATCTACTGGCTCTTTTGTTCCCTAAATGGCCACAATGGTCAGGTCTCGGCCAGGCCTCAGCTAGAAGCCAGGACCTCCATCTGTGTCGCCCCACGTGGGTGGCTGGAGTCCTTGCACAGTGGTTAGCAGCTGGATCAGAGCAACCAGACTTGAACCAATGTCTAGATGAGATACCTACGTCACAGGCGGCCATAAAAGGGGCCCCAGGTGGGTGGTGGTGGGAAGGGGTAAGAATTTTAAGTCAGGAGACAGGAAAGTCCCTCATCCTCCTTGCCTTCAGTCCCCTGCCCCCAAGATGCTTTGAGAGTCTGGAAGGCTGGAGGGGTGTGGTGGCAGTGGTCTGTTGACACTCATTCCCAGAGATCAAGGAAGAGAGAGAGTTGCAGGAGCTGAGGTGGGGACCGAGGTGCCCCTTCAGACTCCTTGGTGGGGGCGCTGACACCTGATCCTCACCGCACCTATCATTCTATGGCTGCCTGTGAACCTGCTTGTCCCACACGCTGGCTTGCTAAGTGGCCTGGAGGGGATCTGAATGTGGTAACAGGCACAAAACAGGTTAGGAAGGTGCTGGAAAGTTGCTCCTGTCCTTCAGACCGAATGCGTGGCAGCAGGCAGCTGGATTTGGCCAGCAAGTGTGTGTGTGGCAGGCGAGGGGCAGCTAGGGGAACTTTTCCTGGCCATACTGTCTGGGGTTGGGGCCTGTCATGTTGATTAAGGCGCCGGTTGGTGACACTGGCAGACTGGCCACCCGACATTCAACCCAGCTGCCTGCTAAGGCGCCTGGGAAGGCAGCAAAGGCGCCCCGAGTCCTGCCCATGTGGGATACCTGGATGGAGGTCCTGTCTTCTGGTTTGGGCCTTCTGGTTTGGGCCTGGCCCAGTTCTGGTTGCTGTGACCTGGCCAGTTCTGGCTGCTTTGAGAAAGGAACAAATGGATCAACCATCCTTATCACTTCCTATCTTCTGTTACTCTGCCTTTCAAAGAAACGAAGAAAAATGAAGTTGGGGGTAAGTCCAAGAGGATCCATTGAGAATGCGGCCAGAGAGCGAGCCAGGCAGGGCTGCTAGGACAGACTGAGGAGTTCCTGTGCTTTCACAGCCTGCCTCACTGCCCTGGAAGCTAACCTGCAAAACTTCCATGAAACAAGATCATCTTATTTTGAAAAGCAGAGATAGAGAGATCTTCCATTTGCTGGTTCACCCTCCATATACCCACAACAGCCAGGGCTGAACCAGGACTAAGCCAGGGGTCGGCAGCTCCATCTGGGTTTCCCACATGGGTGGCACGGATGCTGGTCCTTGAGCTGTCCTCTGCTGTCTCCTTACAAGTGGGCTAACAAGAAATAAAAAATACATAAATTAATTTAAAAATTTAAAGAAGTGGGTTAACAGGAAGCTGGAAAGAGAAACAGAGCTGGACTTGAACCCAGACCCTCCCAGAAAGGATGTGAGGGAGTGCGGAGGGAGACATGTGATGGGACTTGGGGAAGCTGTGGCCGAGGGACTTTGACCACAAAGTACATCAAGTGGCTGCAACAGGGCAAGGAGGTGTGGGAACCTCCCCAGGCCGTGCTGAGGCCTAGGATGGCCTGCTCAGTCAGGGAACCCTGGGTGAACAGGGCTGCCTTGGGGGGCTGTGTGTTCCCCAGGCAAAGCCCTTTGGCCCTCCATGGGCCATAGTCTCCTGGCCTGGCAAAGGTCCCAGAGCCACAAGGTTCCCAGCTGTTTGGCTGGAGTGTGACTAAGACCCTGAGGCTTGCAGGAAGATGGACCCATTATGAGAAGCGACTCTACCCCCAGCACGGGTGCTTCCGGTTGACACGCTGGGCACCAGGGCGTCTTGTGAGTTCACGGTCACCATGGTGTGCGTGTGAGCCTGGGCGTGTCAGCCATGTGAGGCTTGGCCTGGTGCAGTGTAAATATCATTGTTTTAATAACCTGCGTGGGAACCTTTCATCAAAGCTGCTGGGAAGCCTTAATTAATTCTCCCGGTGACCCTAGGGTGGGGGGGGGTGGGGAAAGCTGCTTCCCCAGGTGTAACCCAAGCCCAAGGCCCGGAGGTGGTGGGGTGAAGGGTGCGGAGGGGGGATTGGAGGGTGATGGCACCTATTTCCCCCCACAACAGGTGTCAGGGTCTGCTCTTTGCCCCTCAGTCTCAACAGCAGGGAGAGACGAGAAAGGTCTTGGCACTTGATTTTTTCAGGGTTTAAGAGGTCAGTCCGTCTCCCTGGGCCTTTCATCCACAACCCTGCCCCTGTTGTCCCTGGCTTCAGGATCCAAGCGGCCCTGTGGCGGGAGGGAGTGCCGAGCGCCCCCGGAACAGTGCCCGAGCACCTGCTGGGGCACCAATACCACCACCCCTTTAATCCGCTGTGTCCCCACCCTTCCATCCCGACTTGTAGGGGTGTCAGCGTCCCAGTGCGCCCCCCAGCTCTCCCCTACTCCCCCAGCCAGCGGAAGCCTGTGTTCCCCGACTGAAGTCCACTGCAGCCCCCCTCCTTAATGTCCTCAGACTCCTGCGCGCGGGCCCTTTAAATCCTCCGGGGCGGCGGCGGCGGGCCGGGGATGACATCAGCGGGCGGGCCCGGGGCTCAATGGGAGCCGGCGGGCGCGCGCGGGGCGGGAGCGCGCGAGCCGGCGGCGGCGGCGACGGGGGCGGGCGGACGGGCAGGCGGGCCGGGCGGAGGCGGCGGCGGCCAGAGCTCAGAGCCTGAGGAGCCCGGCCGGGCCGAGCGGAGCGGCGGGGCGGCGGTCGCGATAGAGGTGGGGCCGGGAGAGGCTGGCGCGCCGGGCGGCTCCGCGAATCCTCCGGCATCCGCCCCGGCGGGCCGCCCCCGCCCGCGGCAGCCCCCAGAGCAGCGGCCCGGTACCGGCGCCTTCCCGGCGGGGTGAGTATGGGGGGTCCGCGGGCCCGCGGCTGGCCGCAAACCCGGGGGGAAACGGGGCTCCCCCACCCCAGCCTCTTTTGTTTTTTTGCCGGGAGAGGGAGGGAGCGAGCGAGCGAGCGAGGGCGGGCGGACACGCGCGTTCGCGCCGGCTGTGGAGGGCGGCCCGGCGCCCGCTCGCTCGGCCGGGCGAGGACAAAGGCGCGGCCGGGGACCGGTGGGAGGGTGGCGGCTGTTGTTTTTTCCTGGGCTTGTCGGGGGTCCCCCCCAAAAACCTCCAGACGGCCAGTCCCCGCCTCCCCCTGCCGCCTCTCGACTGGACCCCCTCTTCCAAGCGCCCCTTCCTCTCCCCGGCTGCGGTAGTGGGGGGCACCCTGAAGGAGGGCTCCGGCCCAGGGGTTGGGGGTGGGTGCCCCCCGACCCTGGCTGGGCGGCCCAACAGTCGGCAGCAGGGCCCCCCCACCCTCTGCCCCGGCGCTGGGGTCAGCTAGGCCGCGGGCGCGGCTCAGGGGCTGGGGGCTCCCCGGGGTGTTTTCCTTTGTGGAGGGTGGCATGGGGTTGCAAGGGCTCCGAATCTGACGGGGCCTGGCTGCTCTTCCCAGTCTCTAAGGAACAGGAACTGGGGGTTGGGGGGCGCCCTGGTGTCTAAGGAAAGAGCCGGGATCCCTGGCCCCCCGGCCTCCCCAGACGCAGAGCGGGGTGCGCCCCGCCTCAACTTTCCCCCTAGTTGTGGCGCCCCTCTTCTGCGGCCGATGGAGTTGGGGTTCGGGGGCCCCGCCTGCGGGGAGCGCCCAGCTGTCTGGGTGTGTTTTGCTGCGCACTTGTAGTTTTCTCGCTGTTTGTGTGTTTTGTTTGTTAAGCCGGCTGAAACTCCCTAATCCTCTGGTCTGCCTGTTTTTGTGTGTGTGTTTTTACTTTATCTCCCCATGCCCACCCCCAAGGGAGAAGCAGCAAAAAGCTTGCAAAGTCTTTCCTTTTTTCCTGAATGTAGCCTTTCTTCTCTCTGGGGGTGGGGCGGGAGGGGAGTGCCAGAAAAGTCCTGGTCCTCCCTGGGGCCCTGGCCTCCCCAACTGTGGAATGGTGGGGACCCCCCCCCCCCCCCGACTCAGAACAAGCCTGGGCCTCTCCTCCTTCCCCCAGAACTAAGGATCCCGGCTGTGTGCCCCCTGCTCTGCCAAGGCCCCCCACCAGCTAGGGGAGAGGGGCTGGGGTCAGGTGCAGTGTATTTATGTAAGATACTCAGACGGAGGGCATGGTATTTACATAACCCGGCATGGGTATTTATGTAATATAGGATATGGCTATGTCTGTTCTCCTAACCTGGCTGCTCTGTGTGTGTGTGTGTGTGTGTGTGTACACCCGCTCAGCTGGGCTCCCACATCTTCCCTCCGCATGTACACACTCGGGGAGCTGCACCATGCGTATAGGGGGGAGTGTGTGCTGCTGGCAGCTACAGTTTCTCAGCTGGGCCGGCCAGGCTTGTGGGCAGAGGCCTTTGATTGAGAGCCCAGAGTTTGGCTGGCACAGGCTGGAGGCTTTTTTGCTTGTGGCTGTTGGGGACGGGCTCGTGATGGCTTGCTCTGGGCCTCAGGTCCTTGTGACTGGACTGGCAGAAGGCTCCCCCCCCAGCTTCCTTCCTTCCTGGGTTGGTCTGGCTGCTGGGGAACCCTTGGCACGGGGCAGAGGCCAGAGCCTCTGCCAGCCCAGCTGCTCTTGCCTCTTCCCGTTTGGCCTCTTGGCCTGGCATGAAATCAGTCTTGTTGCTGAGGGTGGGAGCCGCTACAAGGGGCTGAGCTCTGACAGCTCCCCAGGCGACGCTGCCGCTGGTCAGAGGCTGGTGGCGTGGCGTCTCTTGGCTCAAATGCCTGTCTTGGTCATTGCCATGTTGGCTCATCTCACACTTGAGGCCTCAGGGTGCCCTCGGCACAGTCCACTGGCCCCAGCCCCTTGCAGCTAAAATGGCTCCTGCCTCTCAGGTTTCCTCCAAGTCGGGTGGCAGCGGGAAGTGCCTAGGTCCTGGTGTTCCCCAGGGTTGGGGTCTCCAGGGCGAGCAGCAGGAAGGAGGGAAACGGCTCAGGTCAGAAGCTTTCTGCTGCATGGTGGCCAGTGGCCGGACACTTAGCCTGTGTCCCCTCGGCTTTTTGGCATGAGGGAAGGCAGCTGGGAGCAGACCCAGCACTGGAGGGCCTTAGTGCCCTGGGCTAGAGGCAGCGACTGAAGGTGGACGGTGGAGGGCAGGCCCCTGCTGCAGACACCGCCAGGATCTATGGGTGGCAGGGCCAGGATGGTGGAGCCAGCTCTGAGAACTGGTCTCCAGTTTGGAAGCTAGAAACTGGAGAGCTGGGGAGCACCCTGTTGTTTCCAAGGGTTCGAGGGGTTGGGGAACTCCTTGGGGACACTTCGCTTTCCCTTGTCCTCCCCTTCTGCAGCTGGAGGCTGGCTGCTGGCCGCCCCCGCCCTGGCACTGGCTCCTCAGTCAGTGTGCTGATCCCTGAGAAGAGCCTCCCCCCAGAGGCCCCTGCTGCAGGATATTCAGATGAGTGGCTCTTAGGACATGGCCTTGAGGCTGTGCTGTGGCCCTTTGCTCTCGGGCCTTCTCCTCAGCTGAGCTGGACCCTGGGCAGCCCCCGCCACCACCCTCCCCCACCCCGGGCTGCCTTGGGCTGAGGGTGGCCGCTGGCAGGAGAGGAATGGGCTCCTGCAGGCTTGGCCCCTCTTCAGTACCCCCATTTTTTTCTTTTTTTTTAATTTATTTTTAATTTTTATTGGAAAGTTAGATATACAGAGAAGAGGAGAGACAGAGAGGAAGATCTTCCATCCAATGATTCACTCCCCAAGGGACCGCAACAGAGCAGATCTGAAGCCAGGAGCCTGGAGCCTCTTCTGGGTCTCCCACACGGGTGCAGGGTCCCAAGGCTTTGGGCCGTCCTTGATTGTTTTCCTAGGCCACAAGTAGGGAGCTGGATAGGAAGTGGGACTACTAGGATTAAAAATGGCTCCCGTATGGGATCCCGACGTGTGTAAGGGGAGGACTTTAGCTGCTAGGCTACCGCGCTGGGCCTGATACCCCATTTCTGAGCCTGCTGTCCTGCTTGTCTTTGCAGCAAGCGTGAGTCATGGAGCTGCGTGTGGGGAACAAGTACCGCCTGGGCCGGAAGATTGGGAGCGGCTCCTTTGGCGACATCTACCTGGGTGAGTGTCCACAGGGACAATTTGGTACCAACAGGAGGAAAGAACTCAGCTCCGGTGGCCTGGGGCCGCCTCCGGGGTAGTGGTGGCTGCTGCAGGCCTGGCTCTGCCGCAGTCACAGCTCTCGGCAGTCACAGCTCTCGGTTCCAGCTGCAGCTGACCTGGGCCTGGCAGGACGTGGGAAAGCCCCACATCTTGGGAGAGAGATGGCTGCTGGAGGCTGCACTTGACCCCTGTCCCCAGCAGGGTCTCCCCCCCTTGGCCTGGTTCCTGGAATGCAGCCCTGGAGGCCTTGGAAGGGTGGAAGGGAGCAGGATGTACTTCCTGTGGAGAGTCGGGATTGGTTCGGGGTTGTTATTTTAAACACATCGCTGGCTGCTCAGCCCTCCTCTTGCCTGCTGTGTCTTCAGGTGCCGCTTGGACTGTGAGTCCCGGCTCCAGCTTAGTGGTGGTGGAGAGGGGGGAAGGGATCTGTGGGTGGGGCCCTCACTGGGGTTTACCTTCACCCCGGGCTCAGGGCCCTCAGGAGCAGGCCAGAGCCTGGTGTGCCATCGCCTCCCTCCTCTGGTTCCGCCCTGGGCAGAGCAGCTGGCACGTCAGCATGCCATGTTTGTGAGTTCAGGAGTTGGGGTTCTGCCCGGGGAACCTGGGGGCTGAGGGCAGGAGCAGGCTGCCCCCCTCAGCTCCAAGCCCTGCGTGCTCTGAGCTGCTCCTGCAGGTCAGGGTGCTGGGGCAGGAGCAGGCTGCCTCAGGAGAGAGAGGGAGGCCCTGGGCAAGCCTGAGTGCCTCCATGTCCCCATCTGTCTAGGGTGGCTGATGCTGCCGCCTGACACTTTGCGGTGTAGGGTAAGCATCGAGGCAGCTGCAGGTTGTTGCCGAACACCGAGCACTTCAGCAGGCCCGGGAGCTGCTGCAGGCTTCTTGCTGTGACCCTCCTGACAGGCAGGTGTGTGGTGAGGCTTGTCCCCTGTCCTCTGCCACTGATCTGAATTCTTCTCCAGGAAGCCAGTGGGTACATAGATATTCCTCCAGCAAAGGCAGCTGACTGAAAGCAGGCTGAGAGAAGGTTGTGATTTGGGGACCACACTCACTTCTGGCTTGCTCGGTGACCTGGAAGGAGTTACCTTGTCTTGGCTGCGTGGGAAGCTGGGGTGGGTACAAAGGGTCCTTTGGCCCGCAGCAGTTGCAGGGCTCAGGACAGGAGAGATACCAGGCAGGAGGCATCTCAGCCAGACACACAAGCAGGGCCCGGTCCTCCTGTGGGGAGACCAGTCCACGGGCAGCAGCATCACCGGGAAAACCCAGCGTCACCGGTTCATGTGGGCAAAGCATGACATCTCCATTTAAAACCTTGGGTCCAGATTCGTTGCTCTCCTGCCTGGGTTTAGATGCTGGTGTTTTCTTGTATTGGTTGTGTACCCTTGAGTAGGTAGTGGCTGTGCCAGGTGGACTGTGGGAAGCACAGGGGCTCTGGCTCCATGTGCTGGGCCCAGCTGTGGGGTGGTCGTGCTGTGCCCCACCCTTGCTCCTTGCTGGAGGTCACTGCTGGGACCACATGGTAAAGAGAGTCGGTACTAGCCAGCGCCTCCACAGCCGCCTCCCCAGGTTGCCAGTGTGGGGGCAGTGGTGGCAGCACGGCCTCTGCGCCAGCCTTGTCGGTTCCCTTTGTTCCGAGTGCTGGCCCTGTTCTTGCGGCTGGATCCTGGGCCGGGGTCTGACTCCAGATGGCCTCTGCAGGTGGTTCAGGGTGCAGCGGCTGAGCCCTGCTTTCCAGGATAAGTGGAGGCCAGCCTGTGGCGTTGGCAGCTGCAAGGCCCACGGTGCCTCTTCAGACAACCTCTGCCCAAAGCCCTGTGGCATCCCGAGGGGCAGCCAGGAGGGTGGAACCCACGTGGTGAAGGCCCTCACATGGACTGCACAGGGTTGAAAGGTGGCCAAACGGAGCCTAACTCTGTGGCTGTGCACAGCTCTGCAGTGCTGGAGCCTGCACCGGCGCTCCCCGATGGGTCCTGGGGTGCTGCTGCAGGCCTCTGAGGGGAGGCAGCTGACTAACTGCTATTGTTTCTGGCATGGGTGGACTTCCTCCCCGAGTCTACAGGCTCCCAAGTCCCTGACGGTGTCTGTGTGGCTCTGTTAGTGTCTGGATTGAGGCTGGTCACCACCCCCGCAATTTCCCCCCCCCCCAGGATCCCTGCTCCTCTCATGTGTCCTGCTCTGTTTTTGGGGGTGGCTCTGGCCTCCAGACTTCAGCCCATGGGGTCCCTCTCAGCACAGTCCCCTCCCCACCCACAGAGCCTAACCTGGCTGTCTGGCACTGTGGCTGCCCTGATTGCCCTGCTCGCCTCACAGTAGTCACTCCCGCTCCGGGAGAGCCGAGTTCCCCTGGGACAGACAGGCCTTACACCCAGTGCGGAGCCAGGGCTGGGCTGGGCTGGGCTGGGCTGGGTGCTGCCGAGGAGGGGGCTGTTAGGCACAAAAGGAAGGAGAAGGCAGGCATTTGGAGGGACCACATCTCAAATCCTGGCTGACCTTGGGACACTTAGTTTAGGGCTTGTGAGAATTACCTGGCAGCTTTCTGACAATTGAGACACAGCCCAGGGCTGCTGTGGTTAGGGGGAAAGGTGGAGCGGTGGCAGGCTTCCAGTGCTCAGTAGGGCTCAGAGGACAGCTTGGGTCCCTGTCCCTGGGACGTGAGGTGGCATATGGCTGTCTGACCTGGGGCGTCTCAATTTTCCCACGTGTCAGGGTCCGGGCGCTGTCTACCTTCTGCACCGTGCGCCCATCTGCTGAATCACCGAGCATTGAAGCCCCACCTCCTGAATGTCACTGGGCTCTGACCCTGGCTGGGCAGGGCCGTGGTCACTCCTGCCTGGACAGCTGCAATGGCTGCCTCCCAGCTGCCCCTGCCGCTGCCACTCTGCTACTCCAACGAGTCCGTGGGGTAGGGGTATGTCCAGAGGGCGTAGGCTGTGATATGGAGACACTTTTGGTTGCTACTAGTTGGGGGGCAGTATGGTAACCTTGGAATCTGATGGGTGAAGACCCCAAATACTGTGACTTAATTTATGTTGCACAGGACTGCCCCAGCAAGGAGTTAGCCCACCCAGATGCTGGTAGAGTTGAGGGCGACCCTTGGAAATCACAGACTTGTTGCTGGCATTGAGAACAGCCCTCCCCCAAAGCCTGCCTGCGTGCAGTGACCTCCATGTGTCTGGCATGCCCTCACACGTTGGGGGGCCTTAGCCCCAGAGCTTTGCTCTCCTGTTGTCTTGGCGCCTGCTACCTAGCTGCCTGGAACGGGCTGAGAACACAGGCCACAGCCCAGGACCAGAGCCCCCGTCACACCTAAGGTTGCTTGCTGGATGCCAGATGCTGCTTTGGAGGGACCAGTACTGACCGATACTAGGCTCTTCAGTGAAGAGGGGACAGTCAGGAGTTGGGCCCTGGTCACCTGCTGCTGGAGCCAACACCTGCCTTTAAGATTTACTTATTTGTTTGAAAGGCAGAGCAATAGAACCATGTGCTGATTCACTCTGAGTAGCTGCAACAGTCGAGCCGGGAGCTTTGAACTTTACCCCTGTCTCCCATAGGAATGGCCGGAGCCCAGGTACCTGTCATTCCCCACTACCTTCCCAGTTGGATTAGTAGGAGGCTGGATTGGAAGTGGAGCAGCCAGAATTTAACCCAGCACTTCCTGTGAGATGCCAGTGTTGTAAGTGGCATTGTGCCCTGCTAGGCCACAGCACTGGCCCCTTAAAGACCACTTTCTCAACCACTGTGCTGTTGTGCCTGACGTCCACTGAGAGCTGGGGCTTGGCCTGCAGACTGCAGGGAGCCCGGCCCCCACCCATACTACGTGCTCACTGCCCTGGCAACCTGGGGGGCATTGTGCCAGAGCTGAGCGCTGCATTTTCTCTCTACTCCTTGCTGATTTCAGAAATCAGAAAATGTGAAACCCAAAATGGGTCAATAATGCCAGTCATGCATGACAGATCACATCCTGTACATGGAGGCAGGCACTAGAAGCTGGGAAAGGGGGGTCCGGGCACAGAATGGGGCATGGCTGCCAGGAGCTGAAATCAACTGCAGTGGGTAACAAGGAACCTCACTCACTGGTCCATCTGGCACCCCTAGCTTTCCTGCCTACTGTCTTTTCTTTATTTACTTGAAAGATTTACAAAGAAAGAGGGGGAGAGAGAGAGAAAGATATGTTTGGTTCACACCCCAAAGAGCCTGGGGCCAGGAGCCTGGAGCTTCTGGGCCTCCTACACGGGTATAGGGGCTCAAGCATGTTGGGCTGCCTCCTGCAAAGCAGCCGGGCCTCGAACCTGTGCCCTTGTGGCATGCTGGCTCTGTGCCTGTTGGTGTAGTTGGAGCTCAGTGCATCAGTTTCTTTCTCCACCTGTTTGGAGCTGAGCAGTACGTTGAGCACCTAAGTGCGTGCCGGGCCTTGCTGCTTCATTTCCTGCATCTTGGTGATATGTCACTCTATACAGACAGCTTCCTCGTTCTTACCCCATTGTGTTCTGTTCTGCAGACGGCTGTTCTTTATTTAACCCGTCGCCTGAAGGGATGGACGTTTGGGTGATTTCTCAGGTGGCGGCTGTGTGGATGGCCTTGTCCAGGCCTGGCTTGACACCACGCTAGGATGTTGCTAAGCCCCGGAAGTGGTGTTGCTGCTAGTCAGAGTGGGATGCCAGCTGAGCCTTGAGGAGGGATTGGCCTGCACCCACCCCGCCCAGCTGGACAGGAGCGTCCAGCTGCCCTTGGCTTGTGACAAACGGGGCACTTGTTTTCCCTCGGAGGGGCTCGGGGCAGTCCCCCGTAGGACGTGCTGTAGGGGCTGCATCTCAGCCCATGAGTAAGCCGTTTGCATTAATGACCTTCCTTCTCCGGGAAGCGTCTGCCCGCACCTCTTGCACCAGTTCCCAACGTACCTGCTCAGCTCCAAACAGGTGGAGAAAGAAACTGATGCACTGAGCTCCAACTACACCAACAGGCACAGAGCCAGCATGCCACAAGGGCACAGGTTCGAGGCCCGGCTGCTTTGCAGGAGGCAGCCCAAATGCTTGAGCCCCTATACCCGTGTAGGAGGCCCAGAAGCTCCAGGCTCCTGGCCCCAGGCTCTTTGGGGGTGTGAACCAAACAGTATCTTT